>NC_053046.1:32697331-33322331 GCF_003473485.1 Medicago truncatula
GCCCCTGAATTACTTTCGATTTTTATTTCTATTTTCATCACATATTATTTATGATAATATTTTCATAAAAAAATATTAGAGAAGAAATTACAGAATAATTTTGTATTTATGTTTTATTTCTCTATAGTCTAATATTAGTGTTATGACTGATGACTAAGATAATTATGCGAGAAGTGATGATAAAATTCTGGTAAATAAGCTATAAACCGCCGCAAATTACAGATATAAAATTCAGAAGATCAAAGATAGAGAGCAAATGTGCTGATAATTACTTTCTCACATAAAAGAAAAAATATATTCCCAAGGCAGTTGAAACAAGTCAATGTAAAATCATAAAGGAAAAATAAAAATGAAACACACCAAATGTTTATCTATATTCTAATCCATACATTTTGTTTCCCAGAAACAAATGATTGAGTAGATCTTGAATCTCGATCATTCCATATTTAATGTATTTATAAGCTTGGTTACCAAGGATGCCATGGAGCCTTCCAACAAAGATTCCATATGCTGGTAGCAAGATATTTCCCACAGATGATATGATTTCTCCCCTTAGCTGACTTCCATAAATAAACCACGCAGACTGAACTCTGCATATTGCTTCAAAGCGATTGTTGAACAAATGAATCTTCTCTTTCAATAACTCTTTTGTAATGCTTTCATTGTTGTCCAGCTTGAGAAAGTCCATCACCTCATCCCATGCGCTTCTTTTATAAAGATCAAGGTTTTGTTGGATTTTTGCTTTGTTATTTTGGAACCAATCATTACCAAAAATGGTTTCCAATCTTGAGAATTTATTCATAGCTTCTATGTGTGACCTATTATTTAGCATGAAAATATGGCGTAAAGCTCGGTCCTTACAATTTTCGGACTTGACTATCAATTTTCTTTGCAACATCCTCATTATCTGCTCCATCTGCTTCAAGAAGAAAGAAGATGCTTCCACTTCATTATGAACTTCGGGGTATTCTTCTAAAATTTGTTCCAGCTTCCTCCGTTTCCTACAAGCAGAAGACACGTAGCTCATGACCTGGATAGTCATTTGATGATGCTGGCCATAAGACGAAACAACTTGTTTTGCTGCTGGGACTCTGAAAATAAAATTATGCATTTTCATGAAAAGGACCCTGCTAGCGTCTCCTAATCTGTTCCGAACTGCAATTGCCTCGTTCACTAATGAATTAGGAAATAATGATTCGAATTTTGGAACAAGATTGTTCAACTTCACAAATATGTCGACCATTTTGAACAAACGCCACTTTGACAGGCTCCCGTAAGCAATCACACTACTACAATAATGACATTTAGTAACAAGGTGATTGCAACACTTGAAACACATTAAAAGTGTTAGATCCAATACAACAAGTAACATCCCTCAAAAAAAAAAAAAAAATACAACAAGTAACAACAGAACCCATTCATTATTCATTCACGTGTTAAAAATTTTAGTCAACAATAGTCAAAACAAAATAGGTAAAAAAAGTGTTATAAGACATTGAGAAACACTTTTCTCTCTCTTCCCTCAAAAAACACTTTTCTCTCTCTCACCGAGATCTCAATTCAACAGAACCATTTTTCTTGATTTAGTTACAATTTTCAAATGTTGCTAAATGTCATTATTGTAGTAGTGTCACATCTGCAAAGTTGAGCAGCTGAAACGTTGCTTCTTGGCAAATCTCAATGAAACAATGAGAAGTGGCAGAGGAGAACCCTGAGAAGACAAGATCGCAGAATTTTTGTTCAATTGGAAACAAAACCGTCGTAGCTATGTCAGAAGCAGTCATCCATCTTTGAAACATGGTATCTAAGTATCGCTCTCTTTCACGCTCGGTGTTGATCTTTGCCTCCGGCAACACAAATATTTTATTTAGTAGACCCTTCTGCAAGAGTACCTTCCGCCAACTGATGTACACAGCAGAGCACTCTTTCTCATACCCAGCACATAGCATCAACTTCACAATTTCATGAAGATTATGTAGCTTTTCTGACGGCAGAGTATCCATTTCAAAATCACACTTACCTTGATTGTATTCCTCCATTAGCCTGTCAATGATATTCAAACTATCCTGTTGAAGTGCATTTATACAAGTCGTAAGTTGTTGCATCATTCCAGAATAAATATCATTACTGGGCCTTAGTAGTGAATCCATTTCAATAACTACTGAATTTTCACCGCGGAGTCCAACTCCAAAATACTCATTTTCCGGTACGGAATTTGTGGAAGATAACGAAGAACGTATAATAATAAGAGAATAGCTGAAACCTGCTCCAACAATGACTAATTGCAGTTTAATCTTCATGAGTTGCATAATTAGACATCCAAGGAAAAAGTAAAGAAGATCCACTTCGATTCCACACTGAGATTGCCTTGACAAGCTCATTGACATGATAGCAAAGGCGGCACATGAAATCAAGCTATATGCATCTGGTTTTCCATTCACCACTTTATCAAAGAAAAATGAATAGACAGAGGTGATTGTCAATACTAAAAAAGCTGTATGAGCTTTGAACCGAAGACTTCTAGAGTTTTTCCATATATTTGCATACAAAATCATGATGAAACTGAAAAGAGTGTAAAGAAATATCTTCAACAAATTCCAATTTCCAAATAGATGGTTGAAGGAAGTGCTGAGAGCATAACAGAGCAATCCAACAGCAGCTGAAGCAAAGCCCACAAATCTCCACACTTTTGTCTGCAACAGGCACATCCGAATTCGGATGATCACGGGTATCATTTTCTATTCAGTTGTTTAAAATTTCTTTCAAAGAGAGATATGCACTTAAATCAACCATATATAAATATTTATAAAAAGTTATCCCCTTAATTATTTCAGATGAAGTTTCGAGGAATATATACTACCAAAAGACTATTTAAATATAAGAAAACGTTAGGACGACGAGTTCATATTTTATGCTAAAAATTAGTTACATCACAAATTCACAATCAAGAGAAAGTCTTCTACAGTTGCATATATACAACACCTAATTTTTGGGCATATCCACTAAAACCATGACAGCTCATAAGAGAACAGTTGAAAAATACAAAATTAATGAAAGACAGTGCCTTGAGTCAACCCGTGAAAGGGACCAAAAAACGAGCTTATAATAGTGAATAGCTTATAAGCTCTTGGATAGTGTTTTTCAGCACGAGTTAATAACTTATTTCACGAGCTTATAAGCTATTTGTCAGACGCTATTCCAATTAGCGTTTAAGATTATAACTATAGCTTATTATTTTTCTTCCAATACTACCCTTATTACTTTATCTAAAATCCAGTTTTACCCTTTAGGAGTATAATTTAAAACAAACCAATTTAATATTACGTTTACATTTTTTTGTACGTTCTATGTTTATATTTTTTAATGTTACTTTTTTTGACAAAAAAGCATACATATACTCTTTTTTTAGGTTCTATGTTTCTACGTTTACATTTAAATGTCAAGTTTAAAATAATACTTCATTCTTTCCAAGAGTTTGAAATAATAATTTTTGTCAAGTTTGTATTTTTTTCACGTTCCCTTATAACTTATATTCTTTTGACCCTTTAAGAAAAAAAATCTTCTTTTTACCTTTCAAAAAGAAAAAAACTTATATTTTTTAGACGATAAGTTAAATTGGATTTAATTTTTTTAAAATTTCTTAATAAAGTATACAAACTTAAAAATAAATATTCAACGGAAAAATTTAGTTAATGATAATAAATAGTATATATATATATATATATATATATATATATATATATATATATAAACTTTTTTAAGGAATATATATAATATTAAATTACTAACTCTAAGTATCTTAAATATTTTATTCATCTACAAAAAGGTTCTTAAATATTTTGTCAAAAAAAAGCATTTTGAATATTAATTGATATTGATTTTACTGTGAATTAAGAATGTTCTTTTATGTCATTTTATATTTATTAGTTAGTTGAACCGTTAATTTTACCAAATACTTCAATTAGCTTATCAGCTATCAATCATCGGTCATCAGCTATAAGCTATCCACTATCATCTAATATCAGCTATCCGCTAATTTTACTAATGCCTAAGTTTCTCACTCTT
Organism: Medicago truncatula; assembly: GCF_003473485.1. Taxonomy (NCBI): domain Eukaryota; kingdom Viridiplantae; phylum Streptophyta; class Magnoliopsida; order Fabales; family Fabaceae; genus Medicago; species Medicago truncatula. The sequence continues at coordinate 32,701,397 of NC_053046.1, forward strand.
CTGAGTTCTTCTTCTTCTTTCATCTCCCTTGAAATTTCTTCTCCCCTTCCTCTACTTTCCACATTGCTGCCGTCTTCTGAGCTCCGATCTCCGGCTAAAAGATATTAATATCTTCTCAATTAGTTCTCCCTTCGTCCTCAACTTTGTAATAGTTTATCACATCGGTCGGTATCCGTTTCCATTTCTCTATCATTGAGTCCGCTCAAATCCTCATAATTCTCTTTCTCGTCGAAGTCAGTTTCATTGGTGTTTCGCGGCGGATTCGACGATGCGGTGGAGGGCATAGTCGACGGAGAGGCGGTGGATGCAAAATACATAAATGACCATGAAAGAGGCTCCGAGCGATGCGACCTTTGCGAGTTGGGGAGATTGTGGGACGAATCATGAAGATGAGGATCCATTAGGGAAGAATCTAAATTTGCAACAAAGCGAATCAAAACTGCGACTGTTGAACAAACAAATCTCAGCCATTATTAAATAATTGGTTCAAATGGATAATATCGATAGATGAACTCTTACTGATAGCATAGAGAGTCAAATGGTTTAGAATTAACAGCTAGAAGATTTTGTTTGTTATTGTTTTTATTTTCACGCTATTATGGAGATATTATAGGGATTTGATAGGGACAACAATTAGTATTTGCACGCTCCATCTTTCTCTATAAATCAGAATTGTATTACCACTTTTCAATTCAATGAGAATAATTTTCATTCACATATTTTTTTTTCTTCTTTATATGAATTTTACTTCTTTTAACATGGTATCATTCGATGCGTAAACGAAGTTAGTATTTTCTCTAGATAGGGAAATTATTCAAAAATAGAAACAAGTGCCCTTAGTGCACTTGTTAAAGATTATAGAAATTGATGCATTCAATTTATTGGAAATTAAACTATTTAACTTTTTCTACAAATATTTTCTCAAGGGTCTTGTTAACAATTGCGCTTAGGGCAATTGTTAAAGATAGAAACAATTGATAACTTATATGTAGAAAATATTACTTTAAGATGTTTTAATGTGTTGAATACACAAACCAAAATAAAAATCTACTTTAAAGTGCCCTTATGAGGAATCCTTAAAAAAATCATGATGAATCCTTAAAAATATCTTTCGAGGACTCGTTAGCAAAACCCATATATCATTAATTACTAGGAAGTATATATTTTTTCTTTTGAAAGATTGTGGGAAGTAGGTTAGTAGTCCGCTTTCTTGGAATTTCAAATGAATAAAAAGTATTGACATCTCTGTCCTATACAATGAAGTCCAAAGAGAAAAGAGTTCACGTTCTTTTCATTCCACTAGTCAAAGAAAATTTCAATCCGTTGTCAGAAGAATTTCCTTGAAATTTCATAGGAGAAAAAAAAAAGGGACACGCTTGTCATCTCTCCATGTGAATGGTTGCTTTTCTATTTGTGAAAATTAAACCAGTCAGTTCCATGTGAATCCAAATCCGGTTCATCAATTCAAGAGACTCAGAAGAAAAATAGAAGTAGTTAATTCAGCTACGGGTTTATAGGAAAGTTCGTTTATTGTTATCCAAATCTGTAATAAACTATTGTAAGTTATTGGCCGCGTTTGGATTGATTTATTTTGAGTTTATATGGGTTTATCTACCCCCATAAGTCTTTTTAAAGGTGTTTGAGTAAACAAATAAAAATAGCTTATCATAGTTTTATAAGCTGCTTATGCCATATTTCAATAAGCCTAAATTTTCAACTTACCCTCCGGCTTAACAAGGAGTTTATGAATTTATGTGACCTCCTTCGATTCTCTTTTGATCCACTTTTTCAAAACATATATTTTAATTATAATTATCTTTTGCGGTGCATAAGTAAGAAAATTGTTATATACTTATCTTACTAAAGTACCACACGTAAATAAAATTTTTATTATTTTTTGTTACGTAATAAAATAAAATTGAATAGAAAAAACAAACTTAACTTGATTTTTTTTTTAAGGACAAATATTGATTATACTATATTGTCATACCCCAAATTTTGACCACATTTCTCTATTCTAACCCATTTTATTCGTATTTTTAAAGTTAGGAATTTTCGTCGTTTAAAACGAAATTTCGACAAAGAGGTTACTTTGAAGTACCTCATTTTTTATTCTCAGTCGGGCCCTCTTCTCTCTTTATCTTCTTTTTATTTCAGTATTTAATTTCCATATTTTATTAGTTTTAATTTTAAAATTAGTTACTCTTTTTATATATTTAATAGTTTATTTTCTGTTTTTGTGCTATAATGTCAATGAGTCCGAAAAATCCTGGCAAGGGTCCAAAATTTTTATTTTTTTTTTCACACGCCTCATTCAGGCAGATTGTCAAAATTTTGTTTCCAAATCCAGTATGCGGTTTCAGAGTCACCAATCATTGGCAGCCGCAGCTTTCACACAAAAACCCTAATTTCCTTTCTTCAATTTTTAGAGTCAAAACAAACAAAAATCATGAGCAACAGATGAATGTTCATCGTGATCTCTTTTCATTTTTTTTAGAATCAATCATAAACCACAACAAATCACAAATTCGGCCATAAGATTTCAACACCACACAAATTCGAAATCGAAATTCATCACCATACACTAACAGAAACGGAACCAAAGTCACATTCAAATCCAAGCTGGTTCGGAACTGAGCAGCAAGATGGAGCAGAGCTTGAACCGGATCGTGAAAGGAGAAGAAAGTGACAACAGAATCGAACCGGCTGAACCGGAATACATACCGAGCCAAACCGGATCTGAACCATAGAAGAAGAGGTAAGCCGAACCGGTACGAGAAGTAACAAAGGGTAAGAGTTTTGTTCATCCTTTTTTTTCGAATTTTGTTTTGTAGATCAATGTAAATCCGTGTTTTGTTTTGAAAATTTGTTTTAAGAATTGAAACCAGCATGCAAAAGTAAGTTTGAACTCCGGTGCGGTGGTGCCACCACCGGCCACCGCGCCGGAAAACACTATCTCGCCGGAGAAGATGATATAAGGGGGCGGCTGTTTGTTTTGTTGAGAGAGAAGTGAGAAAACATTTTTTTAGTGAGAAGTCTCTTTTGTAAAAATGAAGAAAACGGCAACAGCATCGTAGTTATACCTCATTCCTTTCCTTTATATCTAGTGTGTGCTCTTATTCACTCTTACCATGCTCCCTCGCTTTTGTTAACTCTTGATCTAGATCTATTGGCTGTGATGAGACTTCCTGTGATTAGATCTAGACCTTCTGATTCATCAGACGGTCCAGATCTATCCAGTCTGAGCCCCTTTGTTTTTTTTAAATTCACTACTGTTTTCGTTTTTACACCTCTGTTTTTACTTTCTGCACCTCCTTCACTTGCAAAAAATCACTCCAATAGTTTACAAAAATATTTTGCTTTGTGTTGATTGTCTATTTACCGTTTTGTTATTTTATTTTCATTATATTATTGATATAGTATATTTGAATCATCTCATGCATGTTTAACTTTGTCATTTTATTTTATTGGTATTATTTAGTGTGTATAATTAGGAAATTGATGTAATTTATTTTGCGCGTTTTATTTCTTCTATTATATTTCTCTTGAGACCATAGAATGTATCTAGGAATTGATGTAATAACACAACGCACCGACACATGCATCGACACTTCACGTTTATTTCTTGTGACGTTACGCCGTTACGCTAGTTTTACTGTTAGTTTAAAAAAATCATATTTTTTCCAAAAAAATCAAATATGCAAAACTTCAAAAAAATATTTTCTTAATAAACCTTGGTTTGTAACCCAAGTTGCTTTTCCTTTTATTTTCTTAATCAAAATGCTTAATTGAATTAATATTCATAATAGACTTGATTTCTTTGTAATTAAAATTTGACCAACCTCACCTTATTTTATCTCTATGCCTTGAGGCCTCTTTCTCTTCTAAAAATCCATTTTCAAAAAATCTTAAAATCAACCTAACCCACCAAAAAGAAACTTTTTAGGTGAACTACATTGGTTTTGATCCCTTTTCTTTAAGGGTATGTAGGCATAGGATTTTTATCCTTCCAAATCAAATAAAAATAACCAAAAACATACTTCTTCTCCCCATTCTTTCACTTAGATTTTCTAGGTAATAATTTTCAAATAAGCAATGAACTTAGCACAAGATAAGTTAGGTAAGAGGTTCCTACGGAATACCGTAGATGCTTAGGGTGCTAGCACCTTCCCTTCGCGTAACCGACCCCCGAATCCAAAGTCTCGATAAGGGTTTTTACTCATTTTTTCCCTTCCCACGAATAAAAATTGAGAGTTCAAAGATTGACGATTCAAATCAATTAATGGTTTGATATCCGAAAATCACGAGCACATATATATATAATTATAATTAATATATTATAATATTGTTTTTTACATCTTTATAATTGTGGTTCGATTCTCTGATTTTTTTGTTAAATTAAAAATATTTAAAATTTCGATAATTGCTTATGCAATGTCACATCCAAACAATTCAATTTATGTAAGTACTTTTTAGTGTACATATCCTAACATAAATAGCTTATCAAGTATAAGAGCTTATGATGTAAACTCTAATGCTATAAGCCCTAATGTTATAAGCATTGTTTATCCAAACGGGGCCTTAATGCAAAGAGCACTTGCCACGAAGAATAAATTGTTTTTCATTGGTGGTTCAATACCAATCCCTGATATTCTTTATTTGAATCGCGGAGCATGAAACAATGCAATCATGTCATCTACTCTTGGATTGTTAAATCTGTCTCTGAGCCCATTCCTCAAACAATTGTGTTTTCTCAGAACCCTATTATTGTTTGGAATGATCTTACACAATGGTTTGCCAGAGTTGATTGAATTTGTATCTCTACTCTTTGATCTCCTATCAACAACTTGAAGCAAGTTTAAAATTTGTGTGAAATCACTTTATTGAGATGAAAAGACTTTGGAGCAAGTCGATTCTCATCAACCAATTCCAGTTTTCACTTGTGATCATCAATGTCGATGTGAATCGTTGCATTCCGCTCCTGAATTATATTTCCTTGAGGATCAAGTCATTCAATTTATCACTGATTCGAATTATATTTCTAGTAGGCGTAGTTTTATGACCACAAGTGCGTACAAAATATACTTGGATACTTTCCGTATGAGCCCTTAGTAAAAACTTTACCACGACCTTATGGTTTTCTTGAGTCATAAGCATCGATATGAACATTAGACTCATCTATACTTGAAACTACGCTCTGATACCATGTTATTAGAAAGAAAACTGAGAGAGACTTGAATCATGAATTAATTGTGTAATTATTTCCTTAGATCAATTATTGAAGTGTAGAGAAATATTTAGACAAGGTATGTTGATGAGTCAATAATTAATGTTTTAAATATATTATTTGAGTCTATTTTATTTAGATTTTTTTTGTTTTTATTTCCTTTCTAGAACTATTTTACTTCAACTGCAAGTTATTTAATTTCAAGAACAAATATTTCTAAAGATTGAGTCTTGGAGCAAAAGAAAGAGATTTGAAGCTGATTTAGATGCTTGGCACGGCCCGTGCTGCCAGCCACACGGCCGTGCCAACTCCCATGATGCCTTTTGCTGCTTTCTGCTTCATGGACAATAAATATTTTCTTAGGACAATAAATATTTCTTAGTTTATTTCTAACCTAAAAGCCCGTGGTTTCTTGTGGAATATTCTAGCGATATATTTCTTAGGACTTAATTCATTGTAAACTATAAATAGAGTAGCTAGCAATCACAACAATTCATCTTTTGTTCTTGGAATTCAATAGTGACAATTGTCGTCTTTAATAAAAGTTCTTCTTTTACTTTCTTCTTATTTTATTTATGTTCTTCTCCTTCTCTTCTATGTCTACGATGAACATGAGTGAGTAGACTCTTCTTGTCTTGGGATTGTTGGATGAGTCTAATGACCTAATCCTAATCAAAGCGAAGCATCGAAAGAAGAAGTTTTGATATTGGAACAAGTGAAATTACACAAGGATTGCAAAACATGAGAATAGTCCAGCAAACCTTGGGACAAATAAAGTTTCGTTCTTCAAGGATTCCCATAGCAATCAACCATGAGAATAGGCGTGGTTGCTAGAGGAACACACTCACTGAAACCGAAAAGAGATGTGATAGGCTTAATAGAAACTTGTCTTTAGAAAGTAGGTACAATATAAAGTTCTAGGTTTAAGGTTTGGTTTGTGAACGGTTTGTCATCAAGATGAACCAATAATTCTAAGACACTTTTTATTATTCTTTTTTAACAGTTAAAAATCACAACTTTGCAACTGAAACTCTTTTTCTAATCATCAATAAAAGTTAATTGAATTGAACAACTCCCAGTTGGAACAATACTCTCTTTTTACTACTTCGGTAAACCGTGCACTTGCAGATTTACCCAATCACATGTTTTCCACCATAAGCTAAGCTATACATAGGGTACAAACATATCAAGTAATAACATTTATAACTAAACTTCCTATAAACTCCGAAGTAAATAATCAGTAATTAATTAATTATCTCTACCCTCCTTTGTCTATCTAACTAAATTTGCATCTCTTCAATTGATGAGGGGGAATTATCTTCACTTGAAATAACTTCACCCAATCTATTCTTTATTTGTATTACTTCGTTCACCAACGAACTTGGAAACAATGATTCAAACTCAGGAATCAGATCGCGCAACGTCTCAAACATGCTAATGAGTTTAAATAAACGCCACGTTGAAGGACTTTGATTGACAAACAAATCTGCGAAATTCAAAAGTTGTATCGTCGCTCCATAACAAACCTCCAAGAAACAAAGATTAGATGCTTCATTGGTTGATTCTGAGAAGACACGATCGTAGAGTCGACGCTCACTTGGAAATAGTATTTTAAGACATACCTTAGAAGCTTTAATCCATCTTCCAAGCATGTAATCCTGAAATCCCATTTTTCCCAACCTTAATAATTTATTTATTAACAAATCTTCCAACCATTCTTTACGCAAACTAATGTACAAATCAGAGCACTCCTTCTCAAACCCAGCATCCACCATCATTTTCACGGTTTTATGAAGATGATTGATTGTTTCATTTGGCAGGGCATCAATTATGAAGTTGTGATCAGTCACTACCAATTTACCGTTCCCTTTTACCTTCTCCAAAAACTTATTGGCAATATTTGAATTGTTCTGCTTAAGCTCGTTCATACAAGTCATGAACTCTTGCATGATGTTGTCATGACTATTGGTATTTTTATGTTGTGAATCAACTTGAATGATCACATGTTGTTCTTCAAGTCCAAGACATTGAGTTTCTTGTGTAACATTTAAGGAAGAGAATGAAGACCGAAGAATAATAACACAGTAGCTATAACAAACTCCAACAATAGCTAACGACAATTTAATCTTCATGAGTTGTACAATTAAACATCCTAGATAAAAGTACATAAGATCAACTTCAAATCCACACTGAATTTGCCTCGACAAGCTAAGTGACATCATAGAAAAAGAAGTACACGAAATTAGAGTATATGCATCTGGTTTTCCATTCATAATTTTATCAGAGAAAAATGAATAGACAGCAGTGATTGTCAATACTAGAAAAGCTGTATGAGCTTTGAACCGAAGACTTCTAGAGTTTTGCCATGTATTTGCATACAAAATCAGGAGGCAGATGATGAAACTGGAAAGAGTATAAAGAATTACCTTCAACAAATTCCAATTTCCAAATAGATGGTTGAAAGAAGAGCTTAGAGCATAACAAATCAGTCCAACAGCAGCGGAAACAAAGCCTACAAATCTCCACACTTTTGTTTCCAACAGCCAACACCGAATTTGGATGATCAGCGGTATCATTTTCTATCTGAGTTGTTTAAAATTGCTTTCAAAGATAAATGCACTTAGATCAAGTGATCAACCATATATAACATTTTACGGGAAGCTATCCCCTTAATTATTTCAGATGAAGCTTCGAGGAATACTACCAAAAGATTAATTAAATATAAGAAATGATTGATGGTCTTGACTAACTTGAAAAATTTAGGAAGATGAGTTCATATTTTATGCTTAAAATTACATCACAATCACTCGTCAGTTTCTGTTTATCTTATTACCTCATTTAATTTAATATTTGTCAAGTTAACAAATTACGTTAGTCTTGCTATTAATTTAAGTCTTTTTCTCTTTTAAAAGGCCAGTGTTAATGATCCGGAGTGGACCTAGATCGACGACCTGTGTTGTGGAAGAGCGACGGCAGCTCGTCATATATGCAAACAAACTTTCAAGTAGGTATTGTATTTATAAGTTGAAAATGCTAATCCACAGTTTCAAACTTGCACGGGACATCTAGAATCGGTTGTTATAGGTAGTTGATATTGTCTTTAACCACTTTTTTAACATGAATTTCATTAACTACTTTATCAAACCTAAAAATACAAGTCATTGACAAATTATTTGATGGTTTCAAAAAATGACCGAAGTACATATATTTATGTAAAATAAGTGGTGAATATTATGTACTCAGGGTGGTTAATAAATTTCATGTTAAAAAAATGGTTACCAACATTGATAGATTCACGTATGGAGATTATCAGAGTTCTAAGTTATGCCAAGGAAAAAGAAAGCAAAAACAAAATAACATAAAGAAGAATAATAAAACGGCAGAATATTTCTTATCTCCTCAAGGGGAACAGTGCCTCTATAAATAGGCATGGTCTTTAGACCTAATACAGATAATGGGCTTGACCCGATAGGAAATCCAAGATGATAAGATAAAAGGCCCAACATCACTTAAGAATTGAATGTAGTCTCTTGTCCACTTTGGCTTGATAATTGCTCTTGGTGCCTCCTTAAATCTAATGTGCTATCATTACTATCCGTTGGAGGAGAAACCTTGACCTCATGGTTTGGGGTTAATGATTGGGTGCGAGACAGGTCAGAGGGAATAGCATGAGGCCGCTTGATGGATGCCTCGGATGTCTGGATTTGACAAGTAGGTCGATCGGATGGTCCACGTTGAGAGTGGGGGAAAGCAATATTGGGAACAGTTGCACAGGTTCCCAAGCAAGACTTTTCAGTCTTGGCAGATTCATCCAATGGCTGAGAAAGTTCATGGAAGGGAGGTATTTGATCCAGCGGTGAGAGTGTGTCCAACGGTATAGTCATAACAGTTGTTGGTTTGGAAGTGGACTTCAAGTTGCTTAAAACCGTGTGAGAGTTGTTATTTGGGAAGTTTTGTTGCCTTTCTGCTTCATTGTCCTCAGATCCCTTCTTCTCTTCTTCCTCTGGTGACCCTGGTGTCTTCTTTTCTTCATTTTCTCCTTCTTGGATTTTTGTTGAAACCGTTTGTCCTTCTTCAACCCGATTGTTTTGTTGTGTGTCCTCTTCAGTGTAGCCTAGGAAATCCAGGATAACACTATCCTCAAGTTCTTGAGGGATGGTAGAGAAGTGATTAATGTTGGAACAAAATGTGTTTCACAATGAAACTTAATGAGTTTTGATGATAACAAGGTATTAAAAATTGTCAATTGGTTATTACTAATTATTGTTCAAGTGTACAGGACCAAAGGCTAGTCAAGTAATTTCAATAGGTCTTGGAAGAACAATGGAAAGCAAAAGAATTCTAAGCATCTGAAGAAAATTGCGTCTGAAGCTAGAGTGCTCCTGAAGCTGAAGTGCTTCTGAAGTGATGACGTCATCAGAAGCAGAAGCTCATCAGAAGCAGAAGGTCATCAGAAGCAAGGTTTTCATCAGAAGCGAAATCATCACCAGAAGCTACATTTAATCTGTATATTCAAACTAAAGATCCAAAGTAGCTGTTTCTCAATTCAATATTATCTAAGAAGAACGAAGAATTGAAAGGGAGGTATCAACGGTCATATGGATAGCATTGAGCATTTGTCCTTCGTTAACAGAGTTGACAAAGTACAAGTGTACAACCACTACCTCCACTACTCTGTTTTTTGTCTGCGCTACAAGACAAGACAACAGCCATGCCTGCAGAATTTATGCCTTCAAGATGGGAATGAATTTGAAGCTTATTCTTCAAAGGACTACACCCAAATCAGGCAAAGAATTACTGGTGGATGATCAAAGGATTTCAAACGACTCTTTAGACGTGCTAATTATCTCAACGTCTCTTTCACGCCTCTATATAGAGGAGTGAAGACTTGAAGATTGTAAGATAGAGATATACAAGTTCAAAAGCGCCAAAACTCTGTCAAATTGATTCTACAGAGCACACTGAATTTCTGCACTGATTTGATACATCTTAGAAATTCAAAGTCTAGAGTCTTTATTGTATTGTATTGAGAACACCACTGATTGTATATCAAGTGTTCAAGTCAAACTTAATTCTTTGTATTTTTGTTTGATCAGAAGTCTCTTGCTTGCGTGCTTGAGCATTAGAAGTCTCTTGCTTAGTGCTTGAGCATTGGAAGACTCTTGCGTGTGTGCTTGAGCATCTTTGTGAAGTCTCATACTTAGAAAGTATTGAGCAGTTGTAATCCTTGTGATTATAGTGAAATCTCCTTGGAAGTGCAAGGGGGACTGGACTACTTCCGTGTTGTGGAAGGAACCAGGATAACTTCTTGTGTCTTTGTCTTTCTTTTCTCTGCTCTGTTCTTTTCCGCTGCATATCTAATTCTGATCATTTCATCAGAAGCACTCACAAACTGCTTCTGAAGGTTTATCAGAAGAAGATTTTTTAGAGAGAAAAAGAAAACACAATTCAACCCCCCCTTCTTGTGTTTTTCACACCTTCAATTGGTATCAGAGCTTGCTCTGTTATCACAGCACTTAATCGTGTTACAGTTCAAGATCTATTAGAAAAACATGTCTGGAGGAGAGGAATCAACTACATCCTTAAAATACACAAGTGTCAAACATGACTATGATACGGCTGACAAGAAAACAGACTCTAGTAAAGCTCAAAAGTTTAATGGAGATCCAGAAGAGTTTTCATGGTGGAAAACAAATATGTATAGCTTTATCATGGGATTGGATGAAGAGCTATGGGACATATTGGAAGATGGAGTTGATGACCTGGATTTAGATGAAGAAGGAGCTGATGTAGACAGAAAAATACATACTCCTGCTCAGAAGAAGCTTTACAAGAAGCACCACAAAATCAGAGGGATTATTGTGGCTTCTATACCTCACACTGAATACATGAAGATGAGTGACAAATCTACTGCGAAGGCTATGTTTGCGTCACTATGTGCCAACTTTGAAGGCAGCAAGAAGGTGAAAGAGGCTAAAGCTTTGATGCTAGTTCATCAGTATGAACTATTCAGAATGAAGGATGATGAGAGTATTGAAGAAATGTACTCAAGATTTCAAACTTTGGTTTCTTGATTGCAAATACTGAAGAAAAGCTATGTTTCTTCTGATCATGTTAGTAAGATTTTGAGAAGCTTACCTTCAAGATGGAGACCCAAAGTAACTGCTATTGAGGAAGCTAAGGATCTAAACACTTTAAGTGTTGAAGATCTTGTTAGCTCACTCAAAGTGCATGAAATGAGTTTAAATGAGCATGAATTCTCTAAGAAGAGTAAATCCATTGCTTTACCATCTAAAGGAAAGACTTCAAAATCTTCTAAAGCCTACAAAGCCAGTGAATCTGAAGAAGAATCACCTGATGGAGATTCTGATGAAGATCAATCTGTAAAGATGGCTATGTTGTCCAACAAACTTGAGTATCTGGCAAGGAAGCAAAAGAAATTTTTGAGCAAGAGAGGTGGCTACAAGAACTCAAAGAAAGAAGATCAGAAGGGGTGCTTCAACTGCAAGAAGCCTGGTCATTTCATTGCTGATTGCCCTGATCTTCAGAAGGAGAAGTCTAAAAGCAAATCAAAGAAATCAAGCTTCAGCTCCAGTAAATTCAGAAAACAAATCAAAAAGAGCTTGATGGCAACTTGGGAAGATTTGGACAGTGAATCTGGTTCTGATAAAGAAGAAGCATATGATGATGCAAAAGCAGCCATGGGGTTAGTGGCAACAGTATCATCAGAAGCAGTATCAGAAGCGGAATCAGATTCAGAAGATGAAAATGAGGTATATTCCAAAATTCCTAGACAAGAACTTGTGGATTCTCTAAAAAAACTTTTATCACTATTTGAGCACAGAACCAATGAGTTGACAGATTTAAAAGAAAAATATGTTGATTTAATGAAACAAGAAAAGTCAACTCTATTGGAGCTGAAAGCTTCTGAAGAAGAACTAAAAGGGTTTAACCTCATATCAACAACATATGAAGATAGACTCAAAATTCTTTGTCAGAAGCTACAAGAAAAATGTGATAAAGGTTCAGGCAATAAACATGAGATTGCCTTGGATGATTTTATTATGGCTGGAATAGACAGAAGCAAAGTTGCTTCTATGATCTACAGCACATACAAGAACAATGGCAAAGGGATTGGATATTCTGAGGAGAAATCCAAAGAATACAGTCTCAAGAGCTACTGTGATTGTATCAAGGATGGATTGAAATCCACCTTTGTGCCTGGAGGTACTGATGCTTTAACTGCTGTTCAGTCAGAACCTGAAGCTTCTGGTTCTAAGGCTAAGATAACATCAAAGCCAGAAAACCTCAAGACTAAGGTTATGACAAAATCTGATCCTAAGACTCAAAAGATTAAAATTCTGAAAAGATCAGAACCTGTTCCTCAGAATCTGATTAAACTAGAATCTAAAATCCCAAAGCCAAAGGATCAGAAGAACAAAGCAGTTATTGCTTCTGAGAAAACAATACCTAAAGGTGTTAAACCTAACGTATTGAATGATCAGAAGCCATTCTGCATTCACCCCAAGGTGCAAAGGAGGAAAAGTAAAACCTCCAGAACTAACCCAAAAGGACCCATGAAGATATGGGTACCTAAATCTGAATTGGCTAAAACTGCAGGTGTGCCTAAGGGCAAGAGAGAAACAAAGGTCATTGTCATACCCAAAATTTTGACCACTTTTCTCTATTCTTACCCATTTTATTCGTATTTTTGAAGTCGGAAATTTTCGTCGTTTCAGACAAAATTTCGACAAAGATGTTACTTTGAAGTACCTCATTTTTGAATGCCAAGTCTGACCCTCTTCTCTCTTTATTTTCTTTTTATATCAGTATTTAATTTCCATCTTTTATTAGTTTTAATTTTAATTTTGATTTTAAAATTAGTTACTCTTTTTTAGTTTATTTTCTGTTTTTGTACTATAATGTTAATGAGTCCGAAAAATCCCAGCAAGGTCCAAAAAATATTTTTTACCAGGCAAATTGTCAAACTTTTGTTTCCAAATCCAGTATGTTGTTTCTTTTTCCCTTCAACCCTAGTGGTATAAATTAAAACCTGTAAAAAGAAGAGAAGGGGGCCGCACAAAACATTCAGCGAGAAATCAATCATTTGCAGCCGCAGCTTTCACAAAAAAACCCTAATTTCCTTTCTTCAATTTTTAGAGTCAAAGCAAACAAAAATCATCAAAAATCATGAACAACCGATGAATGTTCATCGTGATCTCTTTTCACCTTCTTTTTTTAGAATCAATCATAAACCACAAACAAATCACAAATTCGGCCATATGATTCAGAACTGAGCAGCAAGAAGCAATAGAGCTTGAACCGGATCGTGAAGGGAGAAGAAAGTGACAACAGAATCGAACCGGAATACATACCGAGCCAAACCGGATCTGAACCGTAGAAGAGGTAAGCCGAACCGGTACGAAAAGTAACAAAGGGTAAGAGTTTTGTTCATCCTTTTTTCGAATTTTGTTTTGTAGATCTATGTAAATCCGTGTTTTGTTTTGAAAATTTATTTTAAGAATTGAAACCAGCATGCATAAGGATGTTTAGAACTATAAGAAATTTTTAAATCGGAGTAAGTTTGAACTCCGGCGCAGTGGTGCCACCACCGGCCACCGCGCCGGAAAACACTATCTCGCCGGAGAAGATGATATAAGGGGGCGGTGTTGTTTTTGAGTAGAGAGAGAAGTGAGGGTTTTGATTTTAGAGAGTAGAGGGAGGAGAGAGTAACCGGTTTGATAGAGAGAGAAGGTCATGAGCAAAATGACTTAAAAATGAAAATATACTCTTTTATATGCTCTCTGTTGGATCAGTTCGGTTGAACCGAACCGGTTTCCGAACCGATCCAACTCTTCCTCCCTAAACCGGTTTACTGATCCATATCCAACCCCAATCTGTCCTACTTTGGCCCGTATGTCTATTTGCTGAACTGATTTTCTTACTAGCTGTTATATCCCTGTTCATGCTACTGCACCCCTCCCTGTATATATTTTGGTAACTCTTTTAAAACTCATGCATCTTATTGTTAACTATATTTCATGCATTTTTAATGCTTTAATTGTCGTATTATTCTTTATTTTAGTTTTGTTGAGTGATTTAAAATTTTTATTTTGTGCATTTTCTTATTCGGTAGTTTATTTTTAGTATATGGTATTATCTTATGTTTTTTTTTGCATCATTACTAATATTATCTCATGCATCCTTTAATTCTTGTCAATTATTTTATTATCATTAAATTGCTTAGTGTGTATCATAGGGATTGAATGTAACACATGCATTTTATTTTCCGCATTTTGTTATAGTACGTCATTGCGTTTAATTTATTTTTAGATGACGCTTAACTTAGAAAAATCTTATCAAAGAACATTCAAATAACAAAAAACTTCAAAAATGTTTTCTTAATAAAACTTGGTTTGTAATCCAAGTCACTTTTTTTCCTTTTATTTTCTTAATCAAATGCTTAATTGAATTAATATTCATAATAGACTTGATTTCTTTGTAATTAAAATTTGACCAACCTCACCTTATTTTATCTCATGCCTTGAGGCCTCTTTCCCTTCTAAAAACCCATTTTCAAAAAATCTTAAAATCAACCTAACCCACCAAAAAGAAACTTTTTAGGTGAACTACATTGGTTTTGATCCCTTTTCTTTAAGGGTATGCAGGCATAGGATTTTTATCCTTCCAAATCAAATAAAAATAACCAAAAACACACTTTTTCTCCCTCCATTCTTTCATTTAGACTTTTAGGTAATAATTTTCAAATAAGCAATGAATTAAACACAAGATAAATTAGATAAGAGGTTCCTACGGAATACCGTAGATGCTTAGGGTGCTAGCACCTTCCCTTCGCGTAACCAACCCCCGAATCCAAAGTCTCGATAAGGGTTTTTACTCATTTTTTCCCTTCCCACGAATAAAAATCGAGAGTTCAAAGATTGACGATTCAAATCAATTAATGGTTTGATATCCGAAAATCACGAGCACAGTTGTTATACCCTGTTTTTGGACCTAAAAATACTGGGCCCAATTTCATTTCGAACTTTGTCAATTATCAAATTTCAACTGCACAGTTCAAATTGTCTCTGCTTCGCAGTATTTGCAATCACAATTTTACCTATGTTTTTCTTGCATAAAACCTTTCAAAATGTCTTTACTTGTCTTGTAAGTCATTCAAAAGTGTCTCTGAATCATTACATTGCTTTTTCTACAGTTTATTTCAAAATTTGCAAAAAGTCGTGCAGAAGGGTATTTTGGTCATTTCCTGCAGTGGGACCCATTTTCATCCTCGTGACTGTCTCTGAGTCTTTTCAAATTCATTTTTAACATTTCATCAGTAAACCCTGTTTAAATTCATTTCAAACTTGCGTCCGAGTCAGTGTCAAGCCTGTTTGAGTCAGTTTAGGTCATTTTTAGCCCTAGGGGGCATTTTGGTCATTTCACATAAAATTTTGACATGGGGAGGTTACTTTGAAGTACCTCATTTAGGCCATTGGTTCGTTTTAGTCCGTTTTGTCAATTTTATTTTTGTTTCGCTTTACGTTTTTGTCAGGTTACCAATTTTATTCCAATTTTATTTTTTTTTATTATTATTTTGTTTTTTGCATTTTGGTCCCCAGAGAAGTCCAAATTTGCTTTTTAATCCAGAACCTTTTTTTATTTCGCATTTCAGTCCTTTTGGTCATTTGCAGTTTAGTCCCTTAATTTTTCAGTTTTGCAGAAAGGTCCCAAATTAATTCTAAGTCCAAGGCCGTGCCATTTCCATACAAATCCAGGTGTCACATTTTCATTGGCTCAAGTGTACACATGTCAACTATATAAACAGTGAGTCAGAATCAGAAGCAATAACTACACGCCAACTCATAAACACAAATTCGATTTTCTTTTTGCAGCCACAAAATCAAAACAGAAAAATTTCTCAGATTCACCAAGAACACCAAGAACACAAAACCCTAACCGTTTTCCAGAAAGCAAGAATCATCAAAATTCGTTGGATTTTCCATTGATTCTCAGAGATTCTTTAGGAATCATCATCATTGAATCATCTCCTTCGCAATTCAAGGCACGGATTCACTGCAGAAGCAGCAAATTCCAGTACCGATCACGAAGAAGGTTCAGCGAGGAGAAGAGGGAAAGAAACAAGGTTCTAAACCGGCGAAGAAGATGAAGAAGCAGAACCGGTGAATCACCGATTTATTTTCGGTCCAACAGCAAGCAAAATCATCAAAACCATCAAGAACAGAATCAAAAGTTTTCCAAAGATTTCCTCCATTAAAGGTTTCAACCAAAACCTTAGGTAAAACTCATAATCTCTTTTCAAAAAGTGTTAATCATAGTTTGAACCTGTAAAAATCACGCAAGCGAAGTATATCAAAAATTCCAGAATACAGAAAACCATAACCGTAAAAAGCGAAATCTAGATCCATAAGGATCTAAGTTTTGAAAACAAGAACAAGCTCTAGAGAGGCAATAAACGACGAAACGATGTAGATCCGTAAAGATCTAAACGTTTCCTTTCAGAAAAGATCAAAATCAGTTTCAAAACCGTGCGGAGTCTTTTTCCGATCTACGTCGTTTCAAGATTCGTTTGAAAAAACCAGTGCCAGAATCATACTTAGAATAAGAAGACGAATCAGAAAATGTAGGAATCTTAGAATTCTGGAAATTTCTTCGCCGGAACCCTAGGAGGTTCATCGGAGAAGATGAAGTTTCCGGTCACCTTCATCTTCTCCGGCGACATAGCCAGAAACCGGTGGAGGTGAGAGAAGAGAGAAGAGTGAGTTTAGAGAGAGAAGCTCTGAGAGAAGAGAGAGAAAGGTTTTGTAAAAATGAAAAAAACCGGTGCTAGCTTGTTTATATAGGCAACTGAACCGGACCGGTTCAAGACCGGTCCAATCCCTTCAATCCTGAGCGTTGGATCTAGGGTTTCCCCCTCTGGATCAATCCAACGCTCCCTGTGCATCCGGATCTTATGGTTTTTTGGGCTTGGGCTTTATTTCTTTGCTTTTTACGTTTTTGTTTACTTTTTTGCTATTTGCACTGTTTTTCTTTGCTATTTGAACCAATGTCTTGATTAAAATTGTGATAAAATTCCTAGAAAAATTCATACATGTTTCTTGATTTTTTCTTAGTGTTTTTATGACATTTTTTGCACATTAAGGATCTATGAAATTTTTGTATAATTAATTCATAGCATTTTAATTCTCTTTGAATTATTTGTTATGGATTCTTCTTCACACATTTGTCCTTGATGTGAGAATATGTGATAAAAGCTACTTGATGTGTTAATATGAGAGATTTGTGCCTATAATTTCATGTTGATTTGCTGTTTTGATTTGGTTCATGAGTGCTTGATTTTATGAACAATATATGCATATTTTGAAAGATATAAAATGCCAAGTTTATTCTAGAAAATATGGCATGAAACCATGCTTGCATGTTTCCAATAATTCCATGCTATAACTTGAGATAAAGAAAACTCTTTCAAAATTTGATAAAGCATGAGAATTAGAGGCCAAGAATGCTTTAGGTTTCATACCTAAGTTTTTAGGGTTTAATGTCATTTTGTTAACTTTTTGTGCCATCTTGCATGCTTTTATTTCTTAGCACTTGTTATGTTTTTTCTTTTTACTAACAAGTTTATTTCCATGTTTCATGCATCTCATTTAGTATTCCCTCCACCTTCTTTAGCCTAGCATTTATTTTTGCAAGTTTTAATTCATTTAGAGATGTAATTTGTCATCACTATTTTGTAGCTTGGCAAAGGGGCCATAGAATGTATTTAGGTAATTTTTGTAATATGGACTATGGACACTATGACGCACCGACACGCACACACTCACCTTAGATGTATGCATAGGATTGTATGGTTAAATAAGCGTTTAGGTTTTAAACACTTAGAGAAAATCCATCTTCTTTTCAAAAAAATAATAATTGAACTTCACTTCAAAAATTTTCATAATAAGTATGAAGTCAACACTTCATTTTTTTTCTTTCTTTTTTCTTAAGAAAAATTCAATTCATCTTAATCATTTAGACTTTCTTTCTAATCACTAATCAAACCTCACTTTTTTGCTAAATCTAATGCTCATGAAGCCTCCCAATCTCCTTCTTCAAAACCATTTTCAAAACTTAAAATCAAACAATTAAAACAAAAAAAGTCCTTTTTTAGCAAGAACTACGCCGGTTTTGATCCCGTAAAACGGTACGTAGGCAAGGGACTTTAACCCCTCCAAGCCGAAATAAAATCAAATTCTACTTCTTCTCACCCCCATTCTTTCACTCAAATAAAACTTCTTTTCTTTCAATAAATAGGCAATAAAACTAAAGCGTAGAAATCAACTTAGGAAAACGGCTCCTATAGAGGACTATAGTTACTCCGGGTGCCTAACACCTTCCCGTAGTAAAACCGACCCCCGAACTTAGAATCTAAGGGTTTTTTCTCAATTTTGCCCTTCCCAAGAAAAAATAGAGAATATCAACGGTCAAAAGGTTCAAGTCCAATTAATGGCTTGGCACCCAAAAACCATGATAACAGAAATGGCGACTTCACTGGGGAACTTTTTTTTTTTTTTTTTTTTTAGCGGGTCGCGCCTAGTTTTCCTTAGTTTATATTTACGTTTTGTTTTATTGCTTACATATGTGAATACTTGTTTACTTTCATTTAACGTGTGGGGTGAGAATATCAAAAGTCCTATACCCGGGCTGAGTGAGCTTATGTTTAGGTAGAGATATAATCGACAATTCGATCCGGGGGTTGCCTCGTGTATTGGATTATGCGATCAATCTCACATAGCTGAGGCATTTTGAAGGTGATATTGTCGGCGTGTGTTGTCATGCTTAGGCACTTCACTTTCAATTGTTCGACGAAGCTATGAACCGTAGTTACCAAACCCATCCTAGCCTTTTTAGGACGTAGTGCGGTGGCTAAATTGAGTGTTGTCTCAAACTTTAGTCGTCACGCGATACTACACTCAAACTAGACCTTCTCACAAATAATCATGGAACGGGTGTCGTCCTGTACTACCATGATATATGTGAGAGAGGTTGCAGTTTGGGAACTGTGTTAGAACCATGGTTACTACTATCTAAAGCCTTAGTTCACCGGACGCCGTGTCCATCCGTGGCCTTGTTACTTTGAATCTCAACCCACATTGTAACTAAACAACACAATCATGCATACATGCATTCATGCATAAACATTTTTTTCATGCATTCATCGAAGGGTTTAAACAAATGGAAATTTTTGTAAATAATCACAGGTATGAAGAAGACTAAGTGCTACAAGTTCAAGGAAGTGGATTTGGTTAGTTTGAGAGAGTTGGCGCTCAAGGTCAAGAGCCAAACAGGGTTCCGACTCCGGTATGGGGGATTGCTTACTTTGCTCCGAACCGATGTGGACGAGAAGCTAGTGCACACTCTAGTGCAATTTTATGATCCAAGCTTCCGTTGCTTCACTTTCCCGGACTTCCAGTTGGTTCCTACTCTCGAGGCTTACTCCAATCTAGTGGGTTTACCTATAGCCGAGAAGACGCCTTTCACCGGTCCCGGGACTCCTCTTACTCCTCGGGTTATTGCTAAGGATCTCTACCTCAAGACTTCCGACGTCTCCAACCATCTTATTATCAAATCTCACATCCGGGGGTTCACTTCAAAGTATCTTCTTGATCAAGCTAATCTCAGTACTACTCGTCAGGATACACTCGAGGCTATTCTTGCTTTGCTTATCTACGGGCTCATTCTCTTCCCGAACCTCGACAATTTCGTGGACATGAATGCTATCGAGATCTTTCATTCCAAGAACCCGGTTCCTACTTTGCTAGCGGATACCTACCACGCCATTCATGACAGGACTCTCAAGGGCCGTGGGTATATTCTTTGCTGCATATCTCTTTTGTATAGGTGGTTTATTTCGCACCTTCCGAGTTCCTTCCATGATAACTCGGAGAACTGGTCCTACTCGCAGCGGATTATGGCCCTCACTCCTAATGAGGTCGTCTGGCTCACTCCGGCCGCTCAAGTGAAGGAAATCATTATGGGTTGTGGAGACTTTCTCAATGTACCTCTTCTTGGTACCCGTGGAGGAATCAACTACAATCCCGAGCTTGCTATGAGACAGTTTGGTTTCCCTATGAAGTCGAAGCCCATCAATCTTGCTACATCTCCAGAGTTCTTCTTCTATGCGAATGCTCCTACCGGACAAAGGAAAGCTTTCATGGATGCTTGGTCCAAGGTTCGAAGGAAGAGTGTGAAGCATCTAGGTGTGAGATCCGGTGTTGCTCATGAGGTCTATACTCAGTGGGTGATAGATCGAGCTGAGGAGATTGGTATGCCTTATCCAGCTATGAGATACGTGTCTTCGTCTACTCCATCTATGCCTCTACCTCTACTCCCCGCGACTCAGGATATGTATCAGGAGCATCTAGCTATGGAGAGTCGTGAGAAGCAAGTGTGGAAAGCTCGGTATAATCAAGCCGAGAATCTAATCATGACTTTGGATGGTAGAGATGAGCAGAAGACTCATGAGAATTTAATGTTGAAGAAAGAACTAGCTAAGG
The DNA here is from genome assembly GCF_003473485.1 of Medicago truncatula. Lineage (NCBI taxonomy): Eukaryota > Viridiplantae > Streptophyta > Magnoliopsida > Fabales > Fabaceae > Medicago > Medicago truncatula. The sequence continues at coordinate 32,722,184 of NC_053046.1, forward strand.
CCCGGAAGGAATTGGAAGAGAAAGACGAGCTGCTTATGAGGGATTCCAAGAGAGCCAAAGGACGACGAGACTTCTTTGCCAGATACTGTGATTCAGATTCCGAGTCCGATGATCTTCCGACTACTTCCTATGCTTGAGGGCTTCATGTGTTTATTTCAAAGTCTTTCTGTTAAGAATACTATGTAGTTTTGTTTATTTGCAAGATTTCTAATTTGTTTAAAAATCCTTCGATGAGAAAATAAGTCTTTTGCATTTGCATTTGCACATCATGCATCATATGCATCATGCATTGGTCACAAAGGCTTCCAAGTGCTCACTAGCTCCTGGTTTCTCTGTCGCAGTGTGAAAAGTGGCTCGTGCTCAGAGAATTTACGAACCTGATAGAATTGATCGAACCAGAGAATACAGAAGAAAGAAAAGGGCTATGGAAGAAGAGAACACACAGCTTCGTACCGAATTGGCATCTCTAAGGGAGGAATTGGCCAAAGCTCATGATGCTATGACTGCTCTGTTGGCTGCTCAGGAACAACCAGTTCCTGTAGTTTCTACAGCTGCAAATGTGACTCCTACCGTAACAACTGATCCCCGCTCTATCATGCCATCCGGGTATCCTTACGGACTTCCGCTGTACTATACTGCTAATACAGGGGCAGGGACCTCTGGTACTACCAACAATGGCCCAATCCCAGGGGCAAACTTAACTCCTGTTAGTACCGCCTTGACTCAAGCTGCAACAACCGTTACCGAGCCCATTGTGAATGCGGTGCCTCTATTTGTCCATGCTAATGCGCACCACGGGAGTATTACCACAACCGGAACTATGGAAGAGAGAATGGCAGAACTTGCCAAAGAGCTCCGACGGGAAATTAAGGCCAACAGGGGAAATGGAGACTCCATTAAAACCCAGGATCTCTGCTTGGTATCGAAGGTAGATGTTCCAAAAAAGTTCAAAGTCCCGGAGTTCGACAAATATAATGGGCTGACTTGTCCTCAAAATCATATTGTCAAATATGTCCGGAAGATGGGCAACTACAAGGACAATGATTCCCTTATGATCCATTACTTCCAAGACAGTCTGATGGAAGATGCTGCGGAGTGGTATACTAGTCTGAGCAAAGATGATGTTCATACTTTTGATGAGCTAGCCACTGCTTTCAAGAGCCACTACGGGTTTAACACTCGTTTGAAGCCGAATAGGGAGTTCCTCAGGTCCCTATCTCAGAAAAAGGAGGAAAGTTTCCGTGAATATGCGCAAAGGTGGAGAGGGGCAGCTGCCCGTATCACTCCTGCTTTAGATGAAGAAGAAATGACCCAGACATTCTTGAAGACCTTGAAGAAAGATTATGTTGAGAGGATGATCATCGCCGCCCCGAACAACTTTTCGGAGATGGTCACTATGGGAACCCGTCTTGAGGAAGCCGTCAGGGATGGAATCATTGTGTTTGAGAAAGCTGAATCCTCTGTGAGTGCATCGAAGAGATATGGTAATGGACACCACAAGAAGAAAGAAACGGAAGTGGGGATGGTATCAGCTGGAGCCGGTCAATCTGTGGCTACTGTTGCTCCTATCAATGCAGCTCAAATGCCTCCGTCATACCCATATATGCCGTATTCTCAGCATCCGTTCTTCCCACCGTTTTATCATCAGTACCCTCTGCCACCGGGTCAACCTCAAGTACCCGTCAATGCAATTGCCCAACAGATGAAACAACAGTTGCCGGTTCAACAACAACAACAACAACAACAGCAGCAGCAGTATACTAGGCCAACTTTTCCTCCTATACCAATGTTGTATGCTGAGTTGCTTCCAACTCTACTCCAGAGAGGGCATTGTACGACTAGACAGGGCAAGCCACCACCTGATCCGTTGCCTCCAAGGTTCAGGTCTGATCTCAAATGTGACTTTCATCAAGGTGCCTTAGGTCATGATGTCGAGGGATGTTATGCTTTGAAGTATATCGTGAAGAAGCTCATTGATCAGGGAAAGCTGACTTTTGAGAATAATGTTCCACATGTCCTTGACAATCCTCTTCCAAATCATGCCGCTGTGAATATGATCGAAGTGTGTGAGGAAGCTCCTAGACTTGATGTCCGCAATGTTGCCACTCCTCTGGTGCCTCTGCATATCAAGCTATGCAAAGCTTCTCTGTTCAGCCATGATCATGCCAAGTGTCTAGGATGCCTCTGTGATCCTTTGGGCTGCTATACTGTTCAAGACGACATCCAAAGCTTGATGGATGATAATCTTCTGACTGTCAGTGATGTTTGCGTGATTGTGCCGGTTTTTCACGATCCGCCTGTCAAGAGTGTACCTTTGAAGAAGAATGCTGAGCCTTTGGTGATAAGGTTGCCAGGACCAATTCCTTATGTTTCGGACAAGGCAGTGCCATACAAATACAATGCTACTATGATAGAAAATGGAGTAGAGGTGCCTCTAGCCTCCTTTGCCACAGTGAGCAATATTGCCGAAGGGACTTCTGCAGCGCTAAGAAGCGGGAAGGTTCGTCCGCCATTATTTCAGAAGAAGGTAGCTACGCCAATCACTCCACCAGTTGAAGAAGCAACTCCAACCGTTGTTTCACCCATTGCTACAGATGTGAATCAGCCAGGCAAATCTATAGAGGATTCGAATTTAGATGAGATTCTGAGAATAATAAAGAGGAGCGACTACAAGATCGTTGATCAGTTGCTGCAGACTCCTTCAAAGATATCTGTCTTGTCACTACTCTTGAGCTCTGAGGCTCACAGGAATACCTTGTTGAAAGTGCTGGAGCAGGCTTATGTTGACCACGAAGTTACGGTAGATCGTTTCGGTGGCATAGTGGGAAATATTACTGCTTGTAACAACCTCTGGTTTAGTAAAGAAGAGTTGCCGGAAGCGGGAAAGAGTCACAATCTGGCTTTGCACATCTCGGTGAATTGTAAATCAGACATGATATCAAATGTGTTGGTGGATACCGGTTCCTCTCTCAATGTAATGCCCAAGACAACTCTAGATCAGTTGAGCTACCGTGGGACCCCTTTGAGAAGAAGTACTTTCTTGGTCAAAGCTTTTGACGGATCTCGAAAGAATGTGCTGGGGGAGATAGACTTGCCGATAACCGTAGGCCCTGAGAATTTCTTGGTTACCTTCCAAGTAATGGACATTAATGCATCCTACAGTTGCCTGCTGGGGAGACCGTGGATACACGATGCAGGTGCGGTTACTTCCACCTTACATCAGAAGTTGAAATTTGTGAAGAATGGAAAACTCGTTACAATCCATGGTGAAGAAGCATACTTAGTCAGCCAGTTATCTTCTTTTTCTTGTATTGAAGCAGGGTCTGCTGAAGGGACTGCTTTCCAAGGTTTGACCATTGAAGGTGCAGAGTCTAAGGAAGCTGGGGCTGCTATGGCTTCATTGAAGGATGCTCAGAGAGCCATCCAAGAAGGTCAGACTGCCGGCTGGGGCAAGATGATACAGCTCTGTGAGAACAAGCGTAAAGAAGGTCTCGGGTTCTCCCCGTCATCAAGGGTTTCCTCGGGAGTCTTCCACAGTGCAGGGTTTGTTAATGCTATCTCTGAAGAAGCCACTGGATCTGGTCTCAGGCCTGTATTTGTTACACCAGGAGGCATTGCGACAAATTGGGATGCCATTGACATTCCTTCAATCATGCATGTTTCTGAGTAATGTGTCTTGTTGCTTTAATGCTTTGTTTTCAAAATAACAATCCTCTCGCTCTGCCCAAAGCGAGGGTGATATTTTCTGTAAGGGCATGTTTGTTTCGGCATTGCCGTTGATTAATAAAATTTTGTCGTTTCTTCCACGACTACTTTTTTTTTTTTTTTTTTTTTTTTTTTTTTAAGTGCTTTTTCCCTTGGAAACAATGGTAATGCCAGAAAAAACCAAAACGTCTGTATTTTCTTATTAATTTCAAAAATCTGCATGAAAAAAAAACTCTTTCTAAAATCATCCAATCATTATATGCAGGTTGAACCATAATAAACCCGTTGAACACAGTAATCTTACGGTTCCCCCAAGTTTTGATCTCCCTGTATATGAAGCCGAAGATGAGGAAGGTGATGATATACCATATGAGATTACTCGGTTACTTGAGCAAGAAAAGAAAGCCATTCAGTCTCACCAAGAAGAGATTGAGCTTATCAACATAGGTACCGAGGAAAACAAGCGAGAAATCAAGATTGGTGCTACTCTAGAGGAAGGGGTTAAACAGAAGATCATCCAACTCCTCCGGGAATATCCGGATATTTTTGCATGGTCCTATGAAGATATGCCAGGTCTAGACCCTATGATCGTGGAGCATCGGATCCCTACCAAGCCTGAATGTCCTCCCGTCAGGCAGAAATTGAGAAGGACTCATCCTGATATGGCTCTCAAGATTAAGAGTGAAGTTCAAAAGCAGATTGATGCGGGTTTCCTCATGACAGTTGAGTATCCCGAATGGGTTGCCAATATTGTGCCTGTGCCAAAGAAGGATGGTAAAGTCCGGATGTGTGTTGACTTCAGAGACCTGAACAAGGCCAGTCCAAAGGACAACTTTCCATTACCTCATATTGATGTGCTTGTTGATAATACTGCTCAATCTAAGGTGTTCTCCTTCATGGACGGTTTTTCCGGTTATAATCAGATCAAAATGTCTCCTGAAGATAGAGAAAAGACATCTTTTATCACTCCATGGGGTACTTTCTACTACAAAGTGATGCCGTTCGGCCTAATCAATGCTGGTGCTACCTACCAAAGGGGAATGACCACTCTGTTTCATGACATGATTCACAAAGAAGTCGAAGTATATGTGGATGATATGATTGTGAAGTCAGCAGATGAGGAGCAGCATGTTGAATATTTAACAAAGATGTTTGAAAGGTTGAGAAAATACAAGCTGCGATTGAATCCCAACAAATGTACATTCGGTGTCAGGTCTGGAAAGTTATTAGGCTTCATTGTCAGCCAAAAGGGCATTGAAGTCGATCCTGATAAAGTCCGGGCCATCCGAGAAATGCCAGCTCCACAGACAGAGAAGCAAGTCAGAGGTTTCTTGGGACGTTTGAATTACATCTCCCGATTCATATCTCATATGACTGCAACCTGCGGGCCAATCTTCAAGCTACTCAGAAAGAACCAGCCTATTGTATGGAATGATGAATGCCAAGAAGCTTTTGATAGCATCAAGAATTACCTGCTGGAACCACCTATCCTTGTCCCACCCGTGGAAGGAAGGCCTTTGATTATGTATTTGGCAGTGTTTGATGAATCCATGGGATGTGTACTTGGTCAACAAGATGAAACCGGAAAGAAAGAGCATGCTATCTACTATCTAAGCAAGAAGTTCACCGATTGTGAAACTCGGTATACAATGCTTGAAAAGACTTGTTGTGCTCTAGCTTGGGCTGCCAAACGCCTGCGTCATTATTTGGTGAATCATACGACTTGGCTGATATCCAGAATGGATCCGATAAAGTATATCTTTGAGAAAGCTGCTGTTACTGGAAAGATTGCACGCTGGCAGATGCTTTTGTCTGAATATGATATTGTGTTCAAAACTCAAAAGGCAATCAAAGGCAGCATTCTTGCCGATCACCTTGCTTATCAACCTCTTGATGATTACCAACCAATTGAATTTGATTTCCCTGATGAAGAGATCATGTATTTGAAATCCAAAGACTGCGACGAACCGTTGATTAATGAAGGTCCAGATCCCAATAGCAAGTGGGGTTTAGTCTTTGATGGTGCTGTCAATGCTTATGGCAAAGGAATCGGGGCAGTCATTGTATCCCCGCAAGGGCATCACATTCCCTTTACCGCCCGAATTCTGTTCGAATGTACCAACAACATGGCTGAGTATGAAGCATGTATCTTCGGGATCGAGGAAGCAATTGACATGAGAATCAAACACCTCGACATCTATGGAGATTCTGCGCTCGTCATCAATCAGATAAAGGGTGAATGGGAGACCCACCATGCTAAGTTGATTCCTTATCGTGATTATGCGAGACGTCTTCTGACATATTTTACAAAGGTTGAGCTGCACCATATTCCTCGTGATGAGAACCAAATGGCTGATGCTCTTGCTACTCTATCCTCCATGTTTCGAGTAAACCATTGGAATGATGTGCCAATAATCAAAGTGCAACGCCTTGAAAGACCTTCACATGTGTTTGCTATTGGGGATGTGATCGATCAGGCTGGTGAAAATGTGGTTGACTATAGACCCTGGTACTATGACATCAAGCAGTTCTTGCTGAGCCGTGAGTATCCGCCAGGTGCTTCCAAACAAGACAAGAAGACCTTGAGAAGATTGGCCGGTAGATTCCTGTTAGATGGAGATATTCTGTACAAGAGGAACTATGACATGGTACTGTTGAGGTGTGTTGATGAACATGAAGCAGAGCAGTTAATGCATGATGTACATGACGGTACCTTCGGGACCCATGCTACAGGGCATACTATGTCAAGAAAGTTGCTACGGGCAGGTTACTACTGGATGACTATGGAGCATGATTGCTACCAGTACGCCAGAAAATGCCACAAATGTCAAATCTATGCTGATAAGATTCATGTGCCTCCGCATGCTCTCAATGTTATGTCATCCCCATGGCCGTTCTCAATGTGGGGCATCGACATGATTGGAAGAATTGAACCGAAGGCTTCAAATGGTCATCGTTTCATCTTAGTGGCAATTGACTACTTTACCAAATGGGTTGAAGCAGCATCTTATACCAATGTGACCAAGCAAGTGGTAGCTAAGTTCATCAAGAACAACATCATCTGTCGATATGGTGTTCCCAGCAAGATCATTACCGACAATGGTACCAACCTGAACAACAATGTGGTGCAAGCTCTTTGTGAAGAATTCAAAATTGAGCATCATAACTCTTCTCCCTATAGACCTCAGATGAATGGTGCAGTTGAGGCCGCCAACAAGAATATCAAGAGAATTGTCCAGAAGATGGTAACCACTTACAAGGACTGGCATGAGATGTTACCCTATGCTCTACATGGCTACCGTACTACTGTGCGCAGTTCAACCGGGGCAACCCCTTTCTCTCTTGTATATGGTATGGAAGCAGTTCTTCCTTTGGAAGTGGAGATCCCATCTCTCCGTGTGATCATGGAAGCAAAGTTATCCGAGGCTGAATGGTGCCAAAGCCGGTATGATCAGTTGAATTTGATTGAGGAAAAACGTATGGATGCCATGGCTCGTGGACAGTCATATCAAGCAAGAATGAAGACTGCTTTTGACAAGAAAGTCCATCCTCGAGAATTCAAGGTAGGGGAACTTGTATTGAAAAGGAGGATAAGCCAGCAACCCGACCCAAGGGGCAAGTGGACGCCTAACTATGAAGGTCCTTATGTTGTCAAGAAGGCCTTCTCCGGTGGTGCTTTAATCCTTACACACATGGATGGTGTAGAGCTTCCAAATCCAGTGAATGCCGATATAGTCAAGAAATACTTTGCCTAGAAATATGAAAAGAACAGCGTGGTAGGTCGAAAACCCGAAAGGGCGGCCTAGGCAAAAATGCGCTTCCCGGTGGATCGAAAACCCGAAAGGGCGGTCCAGGCAAAAATAAGGGACAAAAAAAACAAATATGAAAAGCTCGCTGAGATTGTACGCAACTCAGGCAAGAATGAGCGTCTCGATGAGCCGAAAACCCGGAAGGGCGGTTCATGCAAAAATGAGATTGAAACAAAAGGCAAGTAACTATATCTGGCCAACCACCGTCCCCCTTGGGGCATCTGCAGCTGTTAATGACCATTTTCATCAAAAGCTCTTATGCTTGCGAATTCAAAGTTTCTAGGAGATGTCATGATTACTGTGTTCAATGTACCACCAACCAATAAAATTACCATTTTCCAAGCTTTGTAAATCCGTGGAGTCACGCCTTCGGCTGACCACCACTCTTATACATCTATTTGAGCTTGTGCTTTTGTTTGAAACTCTGCTTTCTTTTTACTTTCAAAGCTATATACAAAACATTTTCTTTCTATTTTGATAATGATAATGCTCGAAACAAACATTTTGAAAATTGAAAAAGTTTTTTTGAAAAGCAAACCTGAGCAACAGGGTACATTCAAATGAGACATGCATGAGCGAGAGTATGTTGATGTCTATTTCAATATGTGTTACAAGCAGGTTCTCCTCCAGGATAGTCTTTGGTCAATGGCAAGAATGAAAAAACAGAATGAAAATGCATGAAAATGAAAAGGCTCGCTAAGTTGAAAACCCGGAAGGGCGGCTTAGGCAAGAATGAGCACCTCGCTGGATTGAAAACCCGAAAGGGCAGTTCAGGCAAAAATGGGGCATTGAAAAGAATTTATTTCCCCGGTGGATCGAAAACCCGAAAGGGCGATCCAGGCAAAAATGGGATGCAAAAAAATGAATGAATGAAATTGAGAAAATAACATGCAAAAAGCATTGACCATAGATGCGATGTCCATGATACATCCGGCATTATCCCCAGTAAAGTCTCTCAAGATTCTATCCCCAGCAAGTTGCATACTTACCTGCCCTCAGCCATGGTTCCAATACGTCTCCCAACGACGTCATCTCCAAAGAGGATTTCCAAGAATGTGTAATATAGCACGAGCCACTACGTGCCCAATACTCTGATGTCTTGTCTTCCCCGTGAAGTCGTGCCTACAAAATGCCAACAGTCATGCATTACAAGCATTCATACATGCATAATCATGCATATTACGTGCCCATGCATTTAATGAAACTGTTATATCATCCGTGCATGCTGCATTTCCAATGTCAACATCAGTCTCAATTCGATACTCATGTCAGGTTCTTTGTCAAAACCTTGTGAGCCAATAATATCAGTCAATTTCTACCTTTCAATTCAAGTCGACGTCAAGTCAACCTCAATCTATATTTTGTCAACAAACCAATCCCCAGTGAATATGTTTCTGTTTGGTCAAGTGGCTAGTTCAAGTCCAAGAACAGCTTGTACCTATCAATTTGCTTATGTTATCGGTCGAGTGCCCAGCTCAATCCAAGAGCAGCTTGTACCTGTCAATATGTTTCCGTTTGGTCAAGTGCCCAGCTCAATCCAAGAGCAGCTTGTACCTGTCTATCTGTTTCTGTCCGGTGGAGTAACCAGTTCGCATCCAAGAACAAGCTCGCACCTGTCTATTTGCCTTTGTCTCCGGTGGAGTAACCAGTTCGCATCCAAGAACAAGCTCGCACCTGTCTATTTGCCTTGCTTTCAGTCGAGTAACCAGTTCGAATCCGTAAGAACAACTCGTACTTGCCAATTTTCTCTTTTTCCCAGTCGGGTCACCAGTTCGAATCCATAAGAACAACTCGCACTTTCCAATATCCCCAAGTGAGTTACCAGTTCGAATCCATAAGAACAACTCATGTTTGTCCAGTAACCTCTATCCCCTGTGAAGTGACCAGTTCGAATCCATAAGAACAACTCGCAGTTGTCTGTTTGTTTCATCCCCGGTCGAGTGGCTAGTTTGAATCCAAGAACAGCTTGTACCTGTCCAACTTGTTTCTAGTTTCCTGTTAACTCTGCTATTCTTTATCTTTGTCAATGTCTACCAGTCCCGCAATGGATACGACATATTTTGTTAATTCCAATCCCCATGAGGTCTTGCATTCATAATCCAAATGATGCATGGCATGCATATTATTTGAAAATGGGTAGGCGTATTTTTACGTCCAAACACAGTGCAAATGCTAATATTTAAGTATCTTCGTCCTGTCAAGCCGAAGACTCCGTCTCTCGACTCTCCAGACAAAGAAACTTAAATAGGGGCAGCTGTTATACCCTGTTTTTGGACCTAAAAATACTGGGCCCAATTTCATTTCAAACTTTGTCAATTATCAAATTTCAACTGCACAGTTCAAATTGTCTCTGCTTCGCAGTATTTGCAATCACAATTTTACCTATGTTTTTCTTGCATAAAACCTTTCAAAATGTCTTTACTTGTCTTGTAAGTCATTCAAAAGTGTCTCTGAATCATTACATTGCTTTTTCTACAGTTTATTTCAAAATTTGCAAAAAGTCGTGCAGAAGGGTATTTTGGTCATTTCCTGCAGTGGGACCCATTTTCATCCTCGTGACTGTCTCTGAGTCTTTTCAAATTCATTTTTAACATTTCATCAGTAAACCCTGTTTAAATTCATTTCAAACTTGCGTCCGAGTCAGTGTCAAGCCTGTTTGAGTCAGTTTAGGTCATTTTTAGCCCTAGGGGGCATTTTGGTCATTTCACATAAAATTTTGACATGGGGAGGTTACTTTGAAGTACCTCATTTAGGCCATTGGTTCGTTTTAGTCCGTTTTGTCAATTTTATTTTTGTTTCGCTTTACGTTTTTGTCAGGTTACCAATTTTATTCCAATTTTATTTTTTTTTATTATTATTTTGTTTTTTGCATTTTGGTCCCCAGAGAAGTCCAAATTTGCTTTTTAATCCAGAACCTTTTTTTATTTCGCATTTCAGTCCTTTTGGTCATTTGCAGTTTAGTCCCTTAATTTTTCAGTTTTGCAGAAAGGTCCCAAATTAATTCTAAGTCCAAGGCCGTGCCATTTCCATACAAATCCAGGTGTCACATTTTCATTGGCTCAAGTGTACACATGTCAACTATATAAACAGTGAGTCAGAATCAGAAGCAATAACTACACGCCAACTCATAAACACAAATTCGATTTTCTTTTTGCAGCCACAAAATCAAAACAGAAAAATTTCTCAGATTCACCAAGAACACCAAGAACACAAAACCCTAACCGTTTTCCAGAAAGCAAGAATCATCAAAATTCGTTGGATTTTCCATTGATTCTCAGAGATTCTTTAGGAATCATCATCATTGAATCATCTCCTTCGCAATTCAAGGCACGGATTCACTGCAGAAGCAGCAAATTCCAGTACCGATCACGAAGAAGGTTCAGCGAGGAGAAGAGGGAAAGAAACAAGGTTCTAAACCGGCGAAGAAGATGAAGAAGCAGAACCGGTGAATCACCGATTTATTTTCGGTCCAACAGCAAGCAAAATCATCAAAACCATCAAGAACAGAATCAAAAGTTTTCCAAAGATTTCCTCCATTAAAGGTTTCAACCAAAACCTTAGGTAAAACTCATAATCTCTTTTCAAAAAGTGTTAATCATAGTTTGAACCTGTAAAAATCACGCAAGCGAAGTATATCAAAAATTCCAGAATACAGAAAACCATAACCGTAAAAAGCGAAATCTAGATCCATAAGGATCTAAGTTTTGAAAACAAGAACAAGCTCTAGAGAGGCAATAAACGACGAAACGATGTAGATCCGTAAAGATCTAAACGTTTCCTTTCAGAAAAGATCAAAATCAGTTTCAAAACCGTGCGGAGTCTTTTTCCGATCTACGTCGTTTCAAGATTCGTTTGAAAAAACCAGTGCCAGAATCATACTTAGAATAAGAAGACGAATCAGAAAATGTAGGAATCTTAGAATTCTGGAAATTTCTTCGCCGGAACCCTAGGAGGTTCATCGGAGAAGATGAAGTTTCCGGTCACCTTCATCTTCTCCGGCGACATAGCCAGAAACCGGTGGAGGTGAGAGAAGAGAGAAGAGTGAGTTTAGAGAGAGAAGCTCTGAGAGAAGAGAGAGAAAGGTTTTGTAAAAATGAAAAAAACCGGTGCTAGCTTGTTTATATAGGCAACTGAACCGGACCGGTTCAAGACCGGTCCAATCCCTTCAATCCTGAGCGTTGGATCTAGGGTTTCCCCCTCTGGATCAATCCAACGCTCCCTGTGCATCCGGATCTTATGGTTTTTTGGGCTTGGGCTTTATTTCTTTGCTTTTTACGTTTTTGTTTACTTTTTTGCTATTTGCACTGTTTTTCTTTGCTATTTGAACCAATGTCTTGATTAAAATTGTGATAAAATTCCTAGAAAAATTCATACATGTTTCTTGATTTTTTCTTAGTGTTTTTATGACATTTTTTGCACATTAAGGATCTATGAAATTTTTGTATAATTAATTCATAGCATTTTAATTCTCTTTGAATTATTTGTTATGGATTCTTCTTCACACATTTGTCCTTGATGTGAGAATATGTGATAAAAGCTACTTGATGTGTTAATATGAGAGATTTGTGCCTATAATTTCATGTTGATTTGCTGTTTTGATTTGGTTCATGAGTGCTTGATTTTATGAACAATATATGCATATTTTGAAAGATATAAAATGCCAAGTTTATTCTAGAAAATATGGCATGAAACCATGCTTGCATGTTTCCAATAATTCCATGCTATAACTTGAGATAAAGAAAACTCTTTCAAAATTTGATAAAGCATGAGAATTAGAGGCCAAGAATGCTTTAGGTTTCATACCTAAGTTTTTAGGGTTTAATGTCATTTTGTTAACTTTTTGTGCCATCTTGCATGCTTTTATTTCTTAGCACTTGTTATGTTTTTTCTTTTTACTAACAAGTTTATTTCCATGTTTCATGCATCTCATTTAGTATTCCCTCCACCTTCTTTAGCCTAGCATTTATTTTTGCAAGTTTTAATTCATTTAGAGATGTAATTTGTCATCACTATTTTGTAGCTTGGCAAAGGGGCCATAGAATGTATTTAGGTAATTTTTGTAATATGGACTATGGACACTATGACGCACCGACACGCACACACTCACCTTAGATGTATGCATAGGATTGTATGGTTAAATAAGCGTTTAGGTTTTAAACACTTAGAGAAAATCCATCTTCTTTTCAAAAAAATAATAATTGAACTTCACTTCAAAAATTTTCATAATAAGTATGAAGTCAACACTTCATTTTTTTTCTTTCTTTTTTCTTAAGAAAAATTCAATTCATCTTAATCATTTAGACTTTCTTTCTAATCACTAATCAAACCTCACTTTTTTGCTAAATCTAATGCTCATGAAGCCTCCCAATCTCCTTCTTCAAAACCATTTTCAAAACTTAAAATCAAACAATTAAAACAAAAAAAGTCCTTTTTTAGCAAGAACTACGCCGGTTTTGATCCCGTAAAACGGTACGTAGGCAAGGGACTTTAACCCCTCCAAGCCGAAATAAAATCAAATTCTACTTCTTCTCACCCCCATTCTTTCACTCAAATAAAACTTCTTTTCTTTCAATAAATAGGCAATAAAACTAAAGCGTAGAAATCAACTTAGGAAAACGGCTCCTATAGAGGACTATAGTTACTCCGGGTGCCTAACACCTTCCCGTAGTAAAACCGACCCCCGAACTTAGAATCTAAGGGTTTTTTCTCAATTTTGCCCTTCCCAAGAAAAAATAGAGAATATCAACGGTCAAAAGGTTCAAGTCCAATTAATGGCTTGGCACCCAAAAACCATGATAACAACAGTCATGGTACCTAGATAGCGGATGTTCAAGGCACATGACTGGAGAGAAAGCTTTGTTCCTTACCTTACAATGAAAGATGGAGGAGAAAGTTTGGTGGCAACCAGACTGGAAAAATCATTGGTACAGGTACTATTGGTAATTCCTCCATCTCAATTAATAATGTGTGGCTTGTAGATGGTCTGAAGCATAACCTATTGAGCATTAGTCAATTTTGTGACAATGGGTATAATGTAATGTTCAGTAAGACCAACTGCACACTAGTCAACAAGGATGACAAATCCATTACATTCAAGGGAAAGAGAGTTGAGAATGTCTATAAAATAAATTTCTCTGACCTGGCTGATCAGAAGGTAGTTTGCCTTCTGTCAATGAATGATAAAAAATGGGTATGGCATAGAAGGTTGGGACATGCTAATTGAAGATTAATTTCTAAAATTAGCAAGTTACAACTTGTCAAAGGATTGCCTAGCATTGATTATCATTCAGATGCACTTTGTGGTTGATGTCAGAAAGGAAAAATTGTGAAAAGTTCTTTCAAATCTAAAGACATTGTATCAACCTCCAGACCCTTAGAATTACTCCATATTGATCTTTTTGGTCCAGTTAACACTGCATCTTTATATGGAAGTAAATATGGATTAGTCATTGTTGATGATTACAGCAGATGGACTTGGGTAAAATTCATTAAAAGTAAAGATTATGCTTGTGAAGTGTTTGGCAGCTTCTGCACTCAAAAACAATCTGAAAAAGAATTGAAAATTTTGAAAGTCAGAAGTGATCATGGTGGAGAATTTGAAAATGAGCCATTTGAATCTTTTTGTGAAAAACATGGTATTCTCCATGAATTTTCTTCTCCTAGAACTCCACAACAAAATGGGGTTGTAGAGAGAAAGAACAGAACCTTACAAGAAATGGCCAGAACAATGATTCATGAAAACAATTTAGCTAAACATTTCTGGGCAGAAGCGGTTAATACTTCATGTTATATTCAAAATAGGATCTATATCAGACCTATGTTGGAGAAAACTGCATATGAACTCTTTAAAGGAAGAAGACCCAATATCTCTTACTTTCATCAGTTTGGATGTACTTGTTACATTCTAAACACTAAAGACTATCTGAAAAAATTTGATGCCAAGGCTCATAGAGGAATCTTTTTAGGTTACTTTGAAAGGTCAAAGACATACAGAGTGTATAATTCAGAAACACATTGTGTTGAAGAATCTATGCACGTAAAATTTGATGATAGAGAGCCTGGAAGTAAAACTCCAGAGCAAAGTGAAAGTAATGCAGGTATAACTGATTCTGAAGATGCATCAGAATCTGATCAACCTTCTGATTCTGAAAAGCATTCAGAAGTTGAATCTAGTCCAGAAGCTGAAACCAGTCCAGAAGCTGAGTCTATTTCAGAAGCAGAACCTAGTTCAGAAGTACAGAATGAAAATGCTTATGAGAATATTCAAGATAACACTCAGCAGGTTATTCAACCTAAATTCAAGCACAAATCTTCACACCCTGAGGAGCTAATCATTGGAAGCAAAGATAGTCCTAGAAGAACAAGATCACACTTCAGACAAGAAGAATCTTTAATAGGATTGCTTTCAATAATTGAGCCTAAAACTGTTGAAGAAGCTCTCTCAGATGATGGTTAGATACTAGCTATGCAAGAAGAACTAAATTAGTTTCAGAGGAATGATGTGTGGGAATCTTTAATGGGAATTAAGAATTCAATCAGAAAGTTCGGTCGACTTTGATTCTTTGGCCGCTCACAACTGTGATGTTGGCAAGTTCTACGAAAAGCAAGGCCTGGGAAGCTACTTCAACTTTCTGAATGGTGCAACTTATCAAACACTGGTTCGACATTTCTGGGTTAGAGCCAGCATCTACGACAGGCAAGCTGCCAAGATTGAAGAAGATGAAAAAGTTCTTCTCAATCCTGAACTCAAAGGGAAGTCCAGAAAGGAAATGGGCTTGGAAACTTTCTCCAAAACCCAGATAAGATCAAACATCATGGGAATCCCTGTTTGGATCACTGAGGATGTTATTGCCTTCGTCCTCAGAAGACCAGCAGAAGGAGAACATGAGGCTGGGATTTCAAAGCCAAAGGACAGCCACTGGAATGCTATTGTTAACAGAACTCTCTACAACAAGGTAAAGGACTGTGCCTATTCTGATATGAATGCCAAGACAAAGATTATGCTGAAGATTCAGAACGACAACCTACTACCAAAAGGTGGTGGTAATGATCAGCCCTCTCTGGAACATAAAATCCTTTTACACTTTGTCATAAAGGGTGTAGAGGCAAATGTTCCCAGATACATCTTCAGGCATATGGTTCATCAACTCAGGGAGAGCCAACAAAATAATAGGTGTTGGGTACCCTATGGGAGGCTACTCTCTGAGATTTTCCATCAAGGAGGTATAATTGATTTGCTGAAGGAAGCTCAGATCTTCACAGATGAACAGTTGGGAACTGTTAGAGGGAAGATTATCAATGGTGAGCCTCTAAGGTCCATGCATCTGATTGATGCAAAAGATGTTAAGAAGCTACCCACTGATTTGAAGCCATCAGATGCCAAATCAGCCCTTATCCCAAACTTTCCTCCCATCTGTAAACAAGATCCTCTGGATGTTCAGATGAACTACATCAAGGGGCACTTTGAAAGAACAAAGGAGAAGATCAGTTTGAAGGATGTTCCTGACCAGATGTATGGTGGTGCATTGCCTGTGGCCAAAGGCAGAAAATCCAAGAAAAAGCTGATCACCAAGGAGGAATATCTTGCTGGTGATGCTTCTGAGAAGGGTGCTCAGAAGCACCAGAAAGCTAAGAAGGAAAAACCAGCTATGTCCACTATTCAAGAAGAAGTGGAGGACTTGGATGAAGTCCCACTGATCAGGAAAAGGACAAGGAGTGCTCAAGAAACAGTAGAACAGTCTGCATCTGAACAAGCTGATTCTGAACAGCTGCTTCTGAAAAACCTCTAAGTCCTAAGAAGAAAAGAGAAGCTGCTCTTCAGACCATTAAAAGGAAAAGATCTTCAATTTCAAGAAATCTGAAGACAGCTGAAGGACGCAGTGAGCAAATGATGGAAGAGCTTCAAGAAAACTGGGATGAAGACTCAAGTCCTAAGAAAGCAAAGAGGACTACTAATACTGAGCCTGTAGTCTTGCCCAGATTTGAAGCTTCTGAAACTCAACTGAAAGAAGCTGATGAATATGCTAAAGATAAGATACAGGAGAAGAAACAGATGAGGAAGCAGTATGAGAAGGAAAGGGATGAGCGTCTCAAGGCTGCAGGGTATAAGCCAAAACCGGATGTAGTTGCTTTAATTTCTGAGTTAGAGCAAGAAACTATCAAGGATAGAGCAGCTTTGCTATCTCAAGCCCTGAAGAACAAGCAAGCTTCAGGAGCCACATCATCAGATCCTTCTACAAAAGCTCAAGAAGCACCTCATTCAGAACCTCATTCTTCAGGTAATTCATCTAAAGCTCCATCTAATACTCAGATTCCTACCCTTCCTACTCCACCTTCTTCACTCTCATCATCATCAACAGAATCAGATGAACCAAACTTAAGCCAAGACATAGACAAACTTCTCAATACCAAACCCACCAAACTAACAGATTTTGGAACCTTTGACTTTGAGCAAACTCAAATTGAATTTTCTAAGAACAGAATTAAAATTTGTGAGAAATTAAATTTGCCTGCTTCTCATCCTCTGTACCCAGTTATTCCAGAAGCTGTTAGCATACAACACCCTGAACCTACACAAGAACCTAACCAAACAAACCCACAAAATGACCAAACTCCACAAAGAGCCTCTGAAGTAGTTTCAGAAGCAACTACTTCAGAAATCCCCCAACAACAAGAATCCTCAACCCTTCACAACCTAGAAAAACATCTAGGTGGTGAAATGCAACCAACACCCACAAAGGCCTCTAAGACAGTCCCTGAAAAGACTGTTTTGGAAAACCAACAATCAGAAACCCAAACCATCCCTGAGCAAACTGTTCAGAAACAAACTGTTTCTGAACAAGTTGCTTCTGACCAAGAGCTTGGTGTTTCTGAACAGTCTGTTCATGAACATCATGACTCTGACCAATAACAAACAGCCTCTGATCATCAAACAACAGAACAACAACAACCAGCATCACCTACTTTAATAGACTTAACCTCTGACCAACCCTCCACATCTCATACAACTCAAACTGAACCCTCACCCATTCCTGACAATATCCTAGAGTCTGAGTATATAGATGAACAGGTAATCAGGCTTAGTGATGAGATTCAGACACTGATTCTTCGCAGAACAGTTCATGTACCTCCTATTCACTATCTTGATCAGTGGATGGATCTGAAGAAGAGTTTTGAGGAGCTGCTGGATCAGCTAAGCACTAAGTGTGTCTCAGCTCACTCTGCCATGCTGAAAAAGATGTTGGATGATATGCATGAAGCAGCTAAGGTGAAAGAGCTGAATTATGTGCCTCTTCTAGGCATCACTCCTTTCTATCCAGAAGAAGAGTACATTACAAGGGCTGCTAGAATTCATGCTGGGTTTAAAAGAAGAATGAGAGAAAAGGATGAGCTACTTCAGAAGAAGGATGAGCAAATTAAGTATATTTTGGAACAGATGTATAAGCAAGCCCAACCTTAGTTGCACACCCAACATTCTTTGCTTGTTTTAATTTTTGTTCTAAGTTGTTAGTAGCTTTGCCTTTGTATCTTAACTTATCTATATAAATGTTATCATTGTCTCTGAATCTTATGTTTTACAAGCTTTAACTCTGATAATATTTGTTGTTTTTAATGTTGTCTACTCTAATACATTGTGTTTAAAGATTTATATGTTTATTACTTTGCTACTCTTTCTTTTGCTTTTATTCTTTTTGTTGATGACAAAAGGGGGAGTAAATGTATAGTATTCTAAGGCACTGAGCCCCACTATAACCACTTCAAAACTTTTTAAAATACTTCTGATATTATTTATTATTTTTCATGAGTATTTTATTGAAATTTAATTAATGAGAATAGAACTCAGGGAGAGCTTACAAACCTCACTTTAAAGATCTATTGGACTCAGGGGGAGCTTACAAACCTCTATCCCAGTGGTCAACTTATTAATTAGATCAACAACAATTGAACATTTTAAATACTATTATTTGTCATCATCAAAAAGGGGGAGATTGTTGGAACAAAATGTGTTTCACAATGAACCTTAATGAGTTTTGATGATAACAAGGTATTAAAAATTGTCAATTGGTTATTACTAATTATTGTTCAAGTGTACAGGACCAAAGGCTAGTCAAGTAATTTCAATAGGTCTTGGAAGAAAAATGGAAAGCAAAAGAATTCTAAGCATCTGAAGAAAACTGCGTCTGAAGCTAGAGTGCTCCTGAAGCTGAAGTGCTTCTGAAGTGATGACGTCATCAGAAGTAGAAGCTCATCAGAAGCAGAAGGTCATCAGAAGCAAGGTTTTCATCAGAAGCGAAATCATCACCAGAAGCTACATTTAATCCGTATATTCAAACTGAAGATCCAAAGTAGCTATTTATCAATTCAATCTTATCTAAGAAGAACGAAGAATTGAAAGGGAGGTATCAACGGTCATATGGATAGCACTGAGCATTTGTCCTTGGTTAACAGAGTTGACAAAGTACAAGTGTACAACCACTACCTCCACTACTCTGTTTTTTGTCTGCGCTACAAGACAAGACAACAGCCATGCCTGCAGAATTTGTGCCTTCAAGATGGGAATGAATTTGAAGCTTATTCTTCAAAGGACTACACCCAAATCAGGCAAAGAATTACTGGTGGATGATCAAAGGATTTCAAACGACTCTTTAGACGTGCTAATTATCTCAACGTCTCTTTCACGCCTCTATATAAAGGAGTGAAGACTTGAAGATTGTAAGATAGAGATATACAAGTTCAAAAGCGCCAAAACTCTCTCAAATTGATTCTACAAAGCACACTGAATTTCTGCACTGATTTGATACATCTTAGAAATTCAAAGTCTAGAGTCTTTATTGTATTGTATTGAGAACACCACTGATTATATATCAAGTGTTCAAGTCAAACTTAATTCTTTGTATTTTTGTTTGATCAGAAGTCTCTTGCCTGCGTTCTTGAGCATTAGAAGTCTCTTGCTTAGTGCTTGAGCATTGGAAGACTCTTGCGTGTGTGGTTGAGCATCTTTGTGAAGTCTCATACTTAGAAAGTATTGATCAGTTGTAATCCTTGTGATTATAGTGAAATCTCCTTGGAAGTGCAAGGGGGACTGGACTACTTCCGTGTTGTGGAAGGAACCAGGATAACTGCTTGTGTCTTTGTCTTTCTTTTCTCTGCTCTGTTATTTTCCGCTGCATATCTAATTTTGATCATTTCATCAAAAGCACTCACAAACTGCTTCTGAAGGTTTATCAGAAGAAGATTTTTTAGAGAGAAAAAGAAAACCCAATTCAACCCCCCCTTCTTGTGTTTTTCTCACCTTCAATTAACAGGGTTCTGTCCATGATAAGCTCTGAGTTGGGATACATGAATGACTGGCTGAATCTTAGATTCAGCCGGCAGTTTTAGTTCATAAGTGGTGTTTCTAATGCGACGAAGGACCTTAAAGGGGCCGTAGTATTTTTTTGACAGCTTGGGAGATACACGGTGGTGTATAGTATGTTGGTGGTAGGGTTGTAGCCGGAGCAACACCCTGTCTCCAGGTTCAAAGGTACAATGCCATCTTTTCTTGTTTGCTTGGTGTTCCATTTTATGCTTGCTGCGTTTCAAATTTTCTTCCAAAGTGTCCAAGATTTGTTGTCTCTGTGCTAACACATGGTCTAAATCAATGATGTTGGCTTGTCCTTTTATGTAGTCCAGAAGCGCCGGTGGAGAACGACCATACAGGGCCTGGAAGGGCATCATTTGAATGGCCGAGTGAAAGGAAGAATTGTACCAGTATTCTGCCAAATCCAAGAATTTGTACCATTGCCTGGGGTGATCACTGGCAAAGCAACGGAGGTAAGTTCCGGGGCTGCGGTTGACGACCTCCGTCTGACCGTCAGTTTCTGGGTGGTAGGCTGAGCTAAACCGGAGTGTGGTACCTTGGACACGGAACATCTCTTTCCAAAATTTGCTGAGAAAGATCGGATCTCGGTCAAACACGATAGATGCCGGAATACCATGGAGTTTGCACACTTCTGTTGAGAATCGGTGCGCCAGATCCTTTGCCATGAATTTAGTGGGAAGAGTAATGAACTGTACAAACTTGGAAAGTCTATCGCAAATCAAGCTTACAACTATGTGGCCAAAAGAGTGTGGTAAGTGAGTTATAAAATCCATTGACAGGTCTTCCCATACCTGTTTTGGTATGTCTAAAGGTTGTAACAGTCCTGGTTTCTTTGTTGGCAGGTATTTGTTATGTTGACACACTGAGCAGTTCTTGACCCATTCCATGACAGCTTTGTGAGCACCAGGCCACAAGAAGGCAGCGGACAAACGAGCACGAGTGGGTCTTTCACCTGAATGCCCTGCTGCCGGGGAGGCATGAAATTCGGACAGAATGGCTGATCTCCAATCGGGTAAGTCTGGCAAATAAATTTTGTTTTTATAGAGCAGCAACCCATCTTGGAAAGAGTAGTGTGGTGTTGGATTGTTGCCCTGCAAGAGTTCTGATACTAGATGTTTCTCTTTTTTGTCTGTTTTGTAGAACTTGCGCAAGTCCTGCAGGATGGTGGGAACTGAAGAGGTGAAAGCCAAGAGAAGAGAATTGGTCGCAGAACTGGTGTCGGATGTAAATTGTCTACTGAGGGCATCAGCCTCCAGGTTAGTGCGTCCACGCTTGTAGTGTATGTCAAAACTGAAACCTTGAAGTTTTGCTGCTCATTTATGTTGTACCGGAGTTTGTATGGTTTGAACCAAGAGTTTTTTAGACTTTTCTGATCTGTATAAATATGGAAATGTCGTTCAATCTGGTACTGGCACCATTTCTTGACGGCTTCGGTGATGGCAAAGAGCTCACGGACATATACCGATGACTGCTGCATGCGATTGCACATCTTCCGGCTGAAGAAAGCGAGAGGATGGCCTTCTTGTGACAGGACTGCACCTATAGCCACAACAAATGCGTCTGTTTCTAGATGGAATGTCTTTGAAAAGTCTGGCAGAACAAGAACTGGTGTTGTTGTCATGGATTTTTTTTAATTATGCAAAGGACTCTTTCGCTTGTAAACTCCATTTGAACCTTGTATTCTTTAATAAATCTGTAAGGGGGGCCGCAATAGTAGCATAGTTTCTCACAAAACGTCGATAAAAATCGGTAAGATCGAGAAATGCTCGAAGGGCTGTGAGGGAGGAGGGAGTGGGCCAGTTTAGAATAGCGGTGATCTTCTCTGGATCTGGGGTGACGTCGCTGGCTAAGATCACATGGCCTAGAAACTCCACTTTAGAACCTGCAAAAGTACACTTGGACAATTTGGCAAAAAACTTATTATCCTGTAATAAATCTAAAACCAGTTGCAAATGCTTAATATGATCAGAATGGGAATTGCTAAAAATGAGGCTATCATAAAAAAAAACTAACACAAATTTACGTAAATATGGACGAAACAAATCATTCATAGCTGATTGGAAAGTGGAGGGGGCATTAGATAACCCAAAAGGCATCACTAGGAACTCGTAGCGCCCATCAAAAGCGCGAAAAGCCGTTTTATGAGTATCCTTTGGCATAACCCGAATCTGATGATAACCAGATCGTAAATCCATATTGGTGAAAACAGTAGCTGACCCCAATTCACCCAGTAACTCGTCTATTGTGGGTATGGGAAAATGGTCTCGGATTGTCACCGCATTTAGGGCTCTATAATCCACACAAAAATGCCAAGTACCGTCTTTATTTCTTACTAAAAGAACGAGTGATGAGAAAGGGCTATTGCTTGGGATGATAGTTCCTTCTTTAAGCATCTCTTGAATAATTGTGGTCATGGCATCTTTTTGGGAGTGAGGGTAGCAGTATGGTTTGACATTGATCGGGGTGGTATTGGGTTGGAGTGGAATGTGGTAATCATGAGGGCGTGGGGGAGGAAGGTCGTGAGGAGTTTGGAAGATTGTTGAGTATTTGTGGAGTAAGTTCTGGATTTGGGTTGGAGTAAGAGGAGAATGAGATGGGGTTTCAGTTTGTGTGGTAGGGGTACATGTGAGGAGGTGCATTGAGGCAACAACATCTGTATGTAGTAGATGGCGTATGTAGTAGATGGCATATGTAGTGGAATGTAGATGGGGTTGGTTGTGAAGATGTGTCACCATGGAGGGTGATTGTGAGGTTTTCATATGAGAAAGATAAAGAGGGAATGGAAAAGTTAGCCAAAATTGGTCCTAATGTTCGAAGCCATTCTAGACCAAGCACCACATCAGTTCCTTCAATGGGTAGGAGGTAAAAGGGAATATGGAAAATGGTATTTTGAAGTTCAAGAGGCACGTTTGGGCAAAATCCTGAACAGTGGATGCGGGAATTGTTACCAACCACGACGGAAAACTTGGGGATAGGTGTGTGGGGCATGTGAAGGTGGTTGGCAATACGGGACTGTAATATGTTGTGTGTACTTCCGGTGTCAATAAGCACGGATACGGGTTGGCTATAGAGGGTGCGACAGAATTTAAGAGTGCATGGGGATGGCTGTCAGGTGAGAGCTTGCGGAGAGAGATGGAAGTATATGTCCCCGGTGTCATCTTGAGGTTCAATTTCTTCCGGCATGTCTTGGTTCTCTTGATTCGGTTCCAAAATTAGGAGTAAGTGTCGAACGGTAGCACAACAGTGACCCATAATGTACTTCTCATCACAATTATAACATAGGCCTTGGGCTCTTCTTTCTTGCATTTGAGCCGTCGTGAGCCATCGGACTTGGAGTTTGGGATTATGATTGGTGGTGTTAATGGGTTGGGCATTTTGTGGTGCTGGTTTAGGTGCGGTTTGGGTCGGGGCAGTATATATAGATGCAACAGTAGGAGAATTTGGTAGGTTGGTGGATGTGGGAGGCCTTGTGGGTCGATTTTTGGAGTCTTTGAGTTTGGCTTCAATTTGTTTGGCCAATCCAATAGCTTGGGTGATGGTGTAAGGTTTTTGGACAGCAAGTTCGTGACGGATTTCCGGAATGAGACCCGACACAATGGAATTCAAAAGGGCCTCCGGAGGTAGGCCAATAACGCTATTTTTCCAACCTTTCGAATTGTGTTTGGTACTCCGTGACCGAGCCATATTGGCGTAATTTAAAGAGTTGGGCTTGATGATTCTCA
The DNA here is from genome assembly GCF_003473485.1 of Medicago truncatula. Classification (NCBI taxonomy): domain Eukaryota; kingdom Viridiplantae; phylum Streptophyta; class Magnoliopsida; order Fabales; family Fabaceae; genus Medicago; species Medicago truncatula. Next base: position 32,745,781 of record NC_053046.1, read on the forward strand.
TAAGTGGAAGGGCCAAAACGAAGTTTTAAGGATTTTGCGAATGAGGACCAATCGAAAAGTTGGTGATTTTGGTACATCTATTTGTACCAACTAAGGGCATCACCCTTCATATAGAAAGAGGCTAGGGATAAACGATTTTCATTTGTTATGTTGTAGAATGAGAAAAATTGTTCGGCTTGGAATATCCATTCTAATGGTGCGGTACCATCAAAAGGGGGTAGTTCAATTTTGGGGGTTTGGAAAGCTTGTTGGGGTTGTGATTTTGGTGTGGTTGTAACATAAGGGCTTTGTTGGGCTTGGGTGAATGGTAACGGTGATTGTTGAAAGGTACCAAAGGGAATAGCAGTTGTAGGGTTTGGTGAGGAGGAATATATATAGATGTTATTGATAGTGAGGGGGATTGAGTGATGGGTTGTGGTTGTGGTGTATACATGAGATTTGCGGGTAGTAAAACCGTAATCGGAGAGGTGGGAGAAGTGATAATAGGTTGTGTGTGGGGAAGTAGTGGCCAAAGGGAATTAGTTGTAGTATGTGGGGAAGAGGATACAGGATGGGATGTATATGGAATAGGTGTAACACCCCGTTTTCCCAACATAAAAATTTCATTTAAATTAATCATAGTAAATCATCACAAACAGAATGCTACACTTAATGGAATAATTAACTAATTTTTCTTCAAAGTTCAATCAACATAAATATTCAAAACTTCGCAGCGGAATTTATTTCAACATCTAAAATAGTCTTGGCACAAAGGCATCATCAAAACATCTCATAGAAATCAAATTAACAACTTAATCATGTATATTCATAAGCAATACGTAAGGAATAGAAAATAGCCACAAAGTTCCCATCTCGTTACGTATCAGAGCACCTAAAGACACAGTGAGGGATAGCCACTCACGACAGCAATCAACAACTACTTATTCTCGATCACCTGCAAGTTACTCATACGAAGAGCAACATTTCCAACCAGAAGGGGTGATATTTCACATTCAATAATAATAATCATTTAATTCATCAAAAGCATTTAACAACTTAAACTTTATCAATTAATAACATTAAATATTCTTATAATATTTCATTAATAACTCAATCAACTTCTAATCATTATTAACTTCATATTCATCGCATTATATACATCGTCACATAACACATAATAATCAAATAATAACCATCATCATATAACATCATAAATCATCACATCATAAACATCATCTTATAACATAAACAACACAACATAATCATCATCTCATAATAACATAATCATCATCTCATAATAATATAAACAACACAACATAATCATCATCTCATAATAACATAATCATCATCTCATAATAATATAAACAACACAACATAATCATCATCTCATAATAACATAAACAACCACGATTAATAAATATTAATACTTTACTTATTTCTTTATTAACAACTCATTAACAATTGACAACTTAACGACAACAACAATGCGACTTCTACAACTTGAACTCAACATATGCAACTTCAACTTCTTAATCATGCATGTGGTACCAACCAGGGCATCAAACCCTCAACGTATTGAGCGTAAATAGGATCACAGGACATCAAGCCCTCAACTTACAGGGCATCAAGCCCTCAACATAATATGTATAAATATACATTACAGGGCATCAAGCCCTCAACATAAATGAGTATGCATGAACTCAACATCTTACGACTTAACAACTTAGACATCTCATATGACTCCAATAATTTGGATCAACATCTTACAACTTAACAACATAGACATCTTAATGGTATTACTTCATCACAACAGCAAGACAACATCATTTAAACATATGCAGCAAGTCACCATCAATAATAATCAATATCATTTATAACGATTACAACTTAATATCAACGTTTTTCACAATATATAAATATTTTCACATTTAATCATCAAAGTAAAACATCAATATTAATCATCTTATTCATCCTCTTCGAACACAACATAATCATCATCTCATAATAACATAAACAACCACGATTAATAAATATTAATACTTTACTTAGTTCTTTATTAACAACTCATTGACAATTGACAACTTAACGACAACAACAATGCGACTTCTACAACTTGAACTCAACATATGCAACTTCAACTTCTTAATCATGCATGTGGTACCAACCAGGGCATCAAACCCTCAACGTATTGAGCGTAAATAGGCTCACAGGAGATCAAGCCCTCAACTTATAGGGCATCAAGCCCTCAACATAATATGTATAAATATACATTACAGGGCATCAAGCCCTCAACTTAAATGAGTATGCATGAACTCAACATCTTACGACTTAACAACTTAGACATCTCATATGACTCCAATAATTTGGATCAACATCTTACAACTTAACAACTTAGACATCTTAATGGTATTACTTCATCACAACAGCAAGACAACATCATTTAAACATATGCAGCAAGTCACCATCAATAATAATCAATATCATTTATAACGATTACAACTTAATATCAACGTTTTTCACAATATATAAATATTTTCACATTTAATCATCAAAGTAAAACATCAATATTAATCATCTTATTCATCCTCTTCGAACACAACATAATCATCATCTCATAATAACATAAACAACCACGATTAATAAATATTAATACTTTACTTAGTTCTTTATTAACAACTCATTGACAATTGACAACTTAACGACAACAACAATGCGACTTCTACAACTTGAACTCAACATATGCAACTTCAACTTCTTAATCATGCATGTGGTACCAACCAGGGCATCAAACCCTCAACGTATTGAGCGTAAATAGGATCACAGGACATCAAGCCCTCATCTTACAGGGCATCAAGCCCTCAACATAATATGTATAAATATACATTACAGGGCATCAAGCCCTCAACTTAAATGAGTATGCATGAACTCAACATCTTACGACTTAACAACTTAGACATCTCATATGACTCCAATAATTTGGATCAACATCTTACAACTTAACAACTTAGACATCTTAATGGTATTACTTCATCACAACAGCAAGACAACATCATTTAAACATATGCATCAAGTCACCATCAATAATAATCAATATCATTTATAACGATTACAACTTAATATCAACGTTTTTCACAATATATAAATATTTTCACATTTAATCATCAAAGTAAAACATCAATATTAATCATCTTATTCATCCTCTCCGAACACAACATAATCATCATCTCATAATAACATAAACAACCACGATTAATAAATATTAATACTTTACTTAGTTCTTTATTAACAACTCATTGACAATTGACAACTTAACGACAACAACAATGCGACTTCTACAACTTGAACTCAACATATGCAACTTCAACTTCTTAATCATGCATGTGGAACAAACCAGGGCATCAAACCCTCAACGTATTGAGCGTAAATAGGCTCACAGGACATCAAGCCCTCATCTTACAGGGCATCAAGCCCTCAACATAATATGTATAAATATACATTACAGGGCATCAAGCCCTCAACTTAAATGAGTATGCATGAACTCAACATCTTACGACTTAACAACTTAGACATCTCATATGACTCCAATAATTTGTATCAACATCTTACAACTTAACAACTTAGACATCTTAATGGTATTACTTCATCACAACAGCAAGACAACATCATTTAAACATATGCAGCAAGTCACCATCAATAATAATCAATATCATTTATAACGATTACAACTTCATATCAACGTTTTTCACAATATATAAATATTTTCACATTTAATCATCAAAGTAAAACATCAATATTAATCATCTTATTCATCCTCTCCGAACCTCATTATAATCATGGCTTAATTGCACTTTTGGACCCTTATCTTTTCAAAAGTTGCGGTTATGGACCCCTAACTAATTTAAATACAAAACAGCCCCCTATGTTTTGATTCTATAGCAGTTTTGGACCCCCAGTCCATTATGGCACCCTAAGTGAGGTGCCACGTGTCAATTTTTTTTTTTTTTTTTGCCTTGGGGGTCCAAAACTGCCAAATAATCAAAACATAGGGGGCTGTTTTGTATTTAAATTAGTTAGGGGTTCATAACCGCAACTTTTGAAAAGATAGGGGTCCAAAAGTGCAATTAAGCCTATAAGGCTCATTAACAAATTCATTCCTACCCCAAGGGTCGACTCACAATATGGGTTAAATACTCTTAAACACCTTAATTAAACTCATAGTATTTCTAGTTTTGAGGGTTGGAATTTTTCCATAAGTTTTGGATTAACTTAGAAAAGGTTATACTTAATTTTCCCAAGATTTCACTAAGACCTCCTTGGAGTATTTTCATCATATCTCAAAAACTAAAAATCATTTTCAAGTCAAACCAAAGCCACTGGAAAGTTAACTCAATTATCTACAACTTTCATGTTTACACCGAAAACAAATTCAAAACAGAAAAGGGTGCAAATTGCGAATATTTCCATATTTTCCTAACAGAAAATCGGTCGCCAATTTTGACAAATCGGGGGCCGATTTTCGTCTAACCAAAGCTAGAAAATCAGCTCAGAAATCGTGGCCGATTTTGGAAACTTGGGGGCCGATTTTGAGCTTCACAACAGTTCAAAAATCAGTTTAACAATGCGTTTTTCACTTAAGAATCACTTTTAATTCACTAGACTCAAACACACTTATTGTTATTCTACAACCTGAACATCAATTCATATGTTAATTCATTGAATTACCTACACTTTCAACAATCAAATTGCAATTCAAAGCTCTAACTTCTTTTCAAAACTCTAACTTCTTTTCACAACCCTAACTTCATTAACATCTTAATTTCAACAATCAATTCTACAATTAAAACAACCAATTACAACTTCTAAACCTAATTTCCAAATTTCCAAAACTACAACCTACCTTGTGTTAAATCCAGTTTCAGAATCATACCACTTAAAATTAGAGAAAGTTAGTCTCACCCTTACCTTAGTATTGATGATCGGCGGTCTCTCTCCCTCTTGGTTCTCCTGTTCTCTTGTTTTCTCCCTTTTTCTCCAAAACTGATTGTACGTGAAAAATAATTATAAACCTAGTTTCTCCTATTTATCTATTCCCATCTATTTTATCTTATTTCCACTTAATCCACTAAACTCTCTAAATTCTCAAAACAGCCCCACAATCTTAATCTTATTTCTATTTTCAAGACTTATTATATTAAATAATAAAATAAGACTACTTAATAAAATAACGACACACCACATAATCATTTAAACCACATAAATACTAAAATAAGCCACTTAATAAATCACATAATCATATAAATATATTCTAAACCTATTAAAACAATCAAATAATTCAAAGAGGGCGTTACAATAGGGATGGTGGTTTGTGTAGGAAATAATGGTGTTTTGTACCGGCTGTGTGTAAGTGGGTTGGGTTGTGCCAGAAGGTGAAGGTATACCTGATGAAATTGGAGGAGGTGGTGGATCTGGTTGTCTCGTTTGCAGCACAACAGCTAGTATCGTCACAAGGGTTTCATGGCATTCATCCAAAAGGGTTTGAAGGTTGGCATCTCTAGCGTCAACATGATGCTGCTGTTGATTCAATCTGGTGTTCATCACCTCCAGCTGCTCCGTGAAATGATGATGAGAGGCGGTGATGGAATTCTCCAGCCGTTGTTCAGTGGCTTGAAGAGCTTCCTCTAGATCTTTGGAAGATGTTTTGGCTGGTTTGGGAGGCATGGAGTGCATCAATGAAAGCACCGATGATAAATTCACGTATGGAGATTATCAGAGTTCTATGTTATGCCAATGAAAAAGAAAGCAAAAACAAAATAACATAAAGAAGAATAATAAAACGGCAGAATATTTCTTATCTCCTCAAGGGGAACAGTGCCTCTATAAATAGGCATGGTCTTTAGACCTAATACAGATAATGGGCTTAACCCGATAGGAAATACAATATGATAAGATAAAAGGCCCAACATCACTTAAGAATGTAGTCTCTTGTCCACTTTGGCTTGATAATTGCTCTTTGGTGCCTCCTTAAATCTAATGTGCTATCAAACATACATCTTTGTTGTTAACAAAGTTGTAAAATTGTTGCTTAAAAAATGAAGTTGTAAAATTGGTTAATGACACAACACATATTTTGTATTACAAATATCGTTTTCCAAATTTAAAAATAAAAAATAAAAATAAAAAATAAAAAAAATCGAGATAAAAAGGCACTATTCACGTATAAATAAGGTAAACAGTGCATGTGTCGTATTATTATCAAAAAGTTGTGTCCAAATAGCATTACTCATGCTCTTAAGTCAGTGGGAAGTAGGTGTTTGGTCGTTTTCCCCACAACTTCTTCTGACTAAAAACCTTCTTTTCATTTCAATTTTTTATATGTCAAAGAAAAAGTCAATTTGTTGGGGGTGAGGAAAGTTTATGTTTGTCAGCTTACTTTCCTTGAAATTTCATCGGGAAAAAAGGGAAACACTTCTCATTTGTTTATTTATTTGAATGCTTCCTACCCTTCTTAGTCTCCCAACAGTCAACATTAAAAGAGCCTGCCATATGTAACTGTCGCCAAAGGCTATTCCAATATCACTCAAGTATCTCAGCATCATGCTATATACAAATGATGGCAAAATTTGATTCCTTATGACCCCTTTTAATTTAGGCCATAGTTGGACTCAAATACAAGCTTAAAAAGTCAGACGAAAACAAGAGGGATGCTATTGTAAAAATCTAGATATAAGATCGTTGCGCGGTTTTCTTAAATAATTAGTTTATGAAAAATTAGAGAATAAATAACTACTAATTATTTATAGAGAAGTTGCTTATCAAACTAATTATTACTCGTTTCAAAATAACATGACAACCATTGTTTTGGATTTCTTTGTTATGCTTTCAACATGGCGTTTGTTTCATCAACTTGTTCGAGACGATGTGTGATATGATTCATGACTTTCAATGACTTTCCTTATTCGTTGGTGAACGAAGCAATAAAAATCAAGAATAGATGGGTGAAATAAGTAAAGACATTTTCATGGAATTTGAAAATTCGATCTTTCTTTCATAGGATGCGGAGTTATTAGATTGTTGAGATGATGGTGGGGTTCATCCAATTACTTGCGATACCATTGATTACATCACTATGGCTTTTTGGTCAAGACAAAACCTAGAGAAACTTTGAACTCTATTGTTAAATCTCATGAATTAAGGTGATATGTTTTTTGAATATGAATGGAAAAGAATTAGTTGTGCCCAATTCTAAAACAATTCTGTTAAATCTGAAGTTCAGGGAGACGTGTGAAATTCAGTTTATAAGGCGTGTTTTCGATGAGAAGCGAAGGAAACATAATAATTCTAAAACAATTATGCTATGTTTCATAATATCATTTGTAAAAATTGAAATGAGTATGTCATGGATGGAATATTTGACATTTAAGATCAACTCATTCATTTGTTTCTGATACACGATATTTGTTCTGGAATTCGCTCCTAAAAATGCTGTACATGTTGAAATACTCAGTCTGAAACCAGTTTCCATCATTTTTTTAACTGTTTTGAGTAGGTCGTTGTTAATGTTGCTCATCCCCTTGTCCATGATGATAATCTCCCAAATATTTGATGTTGGGAATGACTTTTTGCCTCGTCTTTGTAAGCAGCTGCCAAATAACACAATTAAGTTTCTGATTCATCTGAACTAGCTCCACGTTACAATCGTCAAGGCTTTGTTGTATACATTATCACGTTTGCCTTTTTGTGATGACAATTTGATGCGAGTGACCGGTCCAAGAGCCATGTCTTCTTGTTGGGCATCAATATGTATATGTGAACCAATTTCAGCCCATTCAGTGGCGGTGTTAGTTTCATAGAAGTTCACTTGACCAGTGCTCGATTGTTCAGAATCTTGGTGTATTTGAATGACTATAGGAGTTTGGTCTTGGATTTGTAGTCCAAGATGGCCACCACTTTCTCTTGGTTTAACCAAATACTAACGAAAAATGATGAGGGAATAACTGAAACTCGCTCCAACAATTACTAAAACCAATTTTATCTTCATCAGTTGTAAAGTTAAATATCCGCAAAAAAAGTATAGGAGATCAACTTCGAATCCGAAGTGAGTTTGCTTTGACAAACTGAGAGACATGACGGCAAAAGCAGCACCGGAAATTAGACTGTACAAATCTGGTTTTCCGTTAGCTTTATCAAAAAAGAAGGAGTAAACAGTGGTGATTATGAAAACCAGAAAAACTAAATGAGCTTTAAGTGGAAGACTAGTGTTCGAGTTTTGCCATTTGTTTGCAAACAAGATGGCGAGGCAGAAAATGAACCTGAAAACGCTATAGAGAAGTACCTTAAAAAAGTTCCAGTTCCCAAATAGATGATTGAAGGAAGAGCTAAGAGCATAACAAAGCAGTGCCAACAACGGATGAAACAAAACACACACATCTCCAGATCATTGGCTGTGTCACCCATCTCACAATTTGGGTTAGCATGGATCTCATGGTGTTTCACAATCGAGTGAGGTTTTTGCTTTTACAACAAAGAAAAACCGTTTTATAGGAGAGAAGAGATGAGAAGCATTTCTCTTTCGACGAAATTTCAAGGAAATTAATCTGAAGAATAGAAAAGGCTCTTTACCAGCAGTGTGTTGCAGTTTTCTTTGACAAATATATCTTTTACAACAACATAAAATAAATATTAAAGAAACAAATACACCTAATTCTTCATCTAAATTCTGATGATTATAAGGTCCAATCATTAACTACTGCTCTTCAAGGACAACTGTCTAAGTCTTGTTTGCAATAGATATTCAACAAGAGATTGTGACTTGTGATGACTACAAATTGAAAAAAAGGGAAACTTTCAAGGAGATTAAAAATTTGGATTACTAAAAATTGCTTACACTGACAAATGGACTTTAAGAGTACCTGCTAGAAATCCACAATAATGTACTGTACTACTTTTCGAAAATATTTCAGCATGAGTTTAGACTTTAAGAGCTACTCTATTCAGATGTTCACACTCGTCTATCCTTCTGATTATTATAATCCTTACAAACTTTCATATAAAAACCTTTATTAAATCCTGCAATCACAACTGTCCAAGTTTTGTTTGCAATAGAAAGACAACATATACTGTCAACAACAGATTGTGACTTGTGATGACCACAAATTAAAATATAAATTTCATTCACTTTAATTATGACGAATTTCTTTCATATAGACTAATATAAAAAAATTATTGGAGAATATTACGATTTTTTTTTCTTTCTATTATCATTCTATTCACTTCTTATGCATTCAGTTCTTCTTTCAACTATCTTTTTGGAAAGTGGAACTTCATAAAATTGATTATTTACACTGGTAAGTTTCAGTATCAGTCGCATGATGTTACTTTTGAATAAAAGGGAAACTTTCAAGGAGATTCTTTCAAGGAAACTTTCATTATTTACCGGTTGAGTCTGATTTCTTGTGCAGCTTTTGCTTTAATGTCTTTTTTCTTATCAAGGAAAATTGATCTTGGTTTTGAATTTGATCTCCTAGATTTCTTCCTTCAAATTCTAACTGTTGAATTGATGAAGATCAATTTGATGCTATCTATTATTGCTACAACCTTTTGTTATTCTCCTATGATTCTTCGTTTGAAATTTGATTCTTGGAACGAAATTGGAACTTTGAGAATGGAAGTTGATGATATAGCTATAGAAATTGATGGTGTAGATAATAATATAAATGAATTTCAATCTGATTATAGTAATTAATAGGAAACAAAATCTGTCTTTAAGAAGAAGGGTGAATCATGATGACAGGTATAATTGGAAAAAATACGAAGAGGAATAGTAAAAGGAAGTGAAAATCAGAGAAGCTATAATAAATGTATGTAGCCTAATTTTGTTGTGAAGGAAAGAGTTGTGAGAACAATTGATGAAGAGATTATTGTGACAATATACACACATAATCATTGTAAGCCTAAAAATTCAAAGAAAAGGAATTCATTATCTGAGTATCTTTACTTTTACCTTCAGATCACGTCCCTGATGACATGCCAGATCAATCATTTGCCTCTCACAGTTCTTAACATTTGGATTCTGATGCAATATCATTTTCAGTTATGATGGTTGTAGCTAACTTACTCCTTGCGTAGTGTCTATAAATATAGAACCTTATTAGGGAAAAGTTTAATCATACTTGAGTGTACAAGTTGTAGAGAGAGAAAAATAAAAGGAAATGTGAGAGTGTCTTGGAGGGATTCTTGATCATTCATTGTTGAATTATAGTTGATGACCAAGGCGTGCGTTTGGTTTCTGTTAAAATCATGTATGTGAACAACTTGTGAATGAAATTCAGATTTTATCTGGCTTACACCATCTAAATCTGTCACTATGTGAATGCTAGCAATATCAATATCACCAACAACATTGTCTGGTTGCGAAGGTGAATTGATTTGACTGACCAAAGCCAAGGAGTCTTGCTGTTAAAGTCCAATATCCCCATTTTCGGGCAGAACATCAAAAGTCAAGTCAGGAGCAACAAGACAATCAGAATTGACTTGGGAGCCATCAACTTGAACAACATGATAATCAGCAGTATTGGTTAATTCTTCAGAATATTTTGTAGGGGCATCCAAATAAAAACGAAGAAAGATGAGGGGATAACTGAAAATCGCTCCAGCAATGACCAAAAACAACTTTATCTTCATTAATTGTAAAGTTAGATATCGACAAAAAAATAAAAAAAATAAAAAAATAAAAAAAGATCAACTTCGAAACCAAAGTGACTCTGCTTTGACAAACCAAGTGACATTATAGCAAAAGCCGCACCGGAAACCAAACTGTACACATCTGGTTTTCCGTTATCTTTATCAAAGAAAAACGAGTAAACAAATGTTATTGTGAAAATAGAAATACGAAATAAGCTGTGAGCCGGAAACTTGGCTAGTTCTGCCATTTGTTTGCAAAAATGATTGCAAGACAAATAATGAAACTGAAAACAGTGTAGAGAATAATCTTCAACAAGTTCCAATTTCCAAATAGATGGTTGAAGGAAGAGCTTACAGCATAACATATGAACTTCCCGTGAGCTTGAAAGAGTAAACAGTTGTTATTCTGAAAATTGAAAGACTTATGTTCCCGTGAGCTTAGCACGATTGGTATAGACATTGCATAATATATGCAAGAGACACCCCACATATTCACTTTAAAAAAGATGAATTTCTATTCAGAGACTATTTGAAAGACTTGATTATTTTTATGTTTCAGTGCTAGGATTATACAAAGAAAGCCTTTGCAATCATAAGAGTGTGATTCCGTGCTTTAACACAGCTACGGGTCAATGTGGTCGTTGAGGCACAATGATGTACTCTCGCAAAATAAAATTACAAATAGAAGCTTTAGAAAATTGTTCCGTGTGAGGTAAAAACAGAAGTCCACAACTTAATGAATTAGTTTTCCTCTCATATTTGCTTTTTGTGATTAGTAATAACCAAACCTTTTACCAGATTGTACTTATGCCAGAGAACCCATTCAAATTGCTACGCCATGCCAACACTCCATCTGATAGAGTTCAACTCAGACTCCCTTTGGGAAATTGAGAAATGTTGAGTTTGATGCATAGATGCTTTTGTTAATCTTGATTTTCTGAATCCAAACAAAGGGGCAACAACCACTGCCTTATACTTTAGGTGAGGGTTTAGATGCAAGGTATACCAAGTGTGTGATTACTTTTACATTGTATGATGGATCACACTTGAATAAAAAAAAAGTGTAACCGATTTCATTCATTTTAAGATTTATGGTTAAATTATTGTCACGTCTCAATCTAGTTAAATATATTAAATAATGGGATGAATAGAATGTAGACTCTTGCTTCTATGACAAGACGAAGCCAAGACTTTTTATTCATAGGAAATTTCGAGGAAAGCAACCGATTAAACTTCTGATTTATCTCAACTAATTCCTTTTTACAATCGTAAAGCTTTATGTATTAACCATCAGTACTATTGCCTCTTAATTTTGTTATCTACTAATCAGTATTGCCTTGTTGTGATGGAAAATTGACTTGAATGACGGCTGCAAGATTTTGGACATTAAAATTCATAGTTGCATCATTTTCAAGTTCAACACATTTTTTTAACGGCAAAATATTTTTATTAAGAAAAAATGGATACAAGTACAAAAAATACTAAACACCCAAGATAGGCATGAACAAATGGAACTACACCCAGACAGAGATACGACGTACCAACACACTAAACACAGTTATCATTCCAAACCCCTGACCACTGTCCTGATCAACACCACACGAAATAAAGGGCTAGCAGACAATTGTTCGGATCTTCATCTCCAACATCAACTATGATGGCACATTCAGACCCTTCCAATAATCCAATCAATGAGTTTTCTAACCATCGTCTTCCTGTTCTCGTTACTTGGATTGGTTTGGTAGAAATGTCTAATTGGATCTTCCACAACACTTGGTGCTGCCGTATTATTTGGGATGAAATGCAGAATTGGATCACTTTCTGCGCCGTTTTGATTGCCTATAGAAGGTTGATCTTGGATTGGGAGTCCACTTTCACCCAAGTAAACACGAAACATGATGAGAGAATAAGCAAAACACGCTCCAACAACAGCTAAAACTTTTTTAATTTTCATCAGTTGTAAAGTGAAATATCCACAGAAAAAATAAAGGAGATCAACCTCAAATCCCAAGTGAGTTTGCTTTGACATACATAGCGACATGACAGCAAAAGCAGCAGACGATATAAGGCTATATGCATCTGGTTTTGCATTAGCTTTATCAAAGAAAAATGAGTAAATAGTAGTGATTGTGAAAACTGAAACTGCCAAATGAGCTCTGAACCTGAGACTTGGCGATTTTTGCCATGTGATTGCATTTGCTAACAAGTCCGCAAGGCAGATAACGAAACTGAACAGACAGTACAGAGATACCTTCAATAAATTCCACTTTCCAAATAGATGATTGAAGGAAGGGCTTAGAGCGTAACATAGCAGTCCAACAATGGATGAAACAAAACACAGATATCTCCATTTCTTTACCTGCATCTTCCTATTCAACATTTTGTTGACCTTCGACGTCATGTTGTTTCTCAAGCGAGTAATGTTTGCTTTCATTTTCTTGGAGATAAGTTATGAGAAGCAATGCTGAAGAATAAAAAGAGGATCTTTACCAGCAATGAATGAGTTGCATTTTTCTTTAACGAATGCAAGTATACATATATAGTCAAATTCTCATTGCAAAATAAAAAAATATCACTCGGTTATGAAATATAGAAAATAAAGTGAAAGCGACCACTTTTGTGTGTGAATCATAGGGTTTGTACTTTCGTTTCTATTTCTTCGGACATCGCTATATAGGACAGAAGCAACCACTTTTGCGTGTGAATCATAAGAAAACAATATTTTCTATTCATAATATGAAAATATAGATAAAAGCATCCATAATCTACATCTCTCTGACTTAGTATGAGCAATAATAGTTAAAATTAGTTTTTTTTTTTTTTCCATCCCTTAACGAATTTTTAGTTTCATTTCGGTCCTAAACTTTTTGTAACTAAATTTTTAATACTTAATTTTTTGTTGACAAATAGATAAACTTTTTTTAATTAACAGATTTATAGGAAAATTTTAAAATAATTTTTGATTAAAATTAAATTATATATGTTAAACAAGTATTTTTGTCACAATCTCGTTGTTTTCTATTTTTGCTTGTGTTTAAAACTGTCACCCACTTTGTTTTGGTTAATTGATTACTTTGCTCTACACATCAAGTTATTTTATTGGTGTTGTTGCGAATTTGATGAAAAATCACACCAATAACAAATTTGATGTGTGGAACAAGGAATAATTAAGCAACCAAAATCAAAGTGTATGGAACAATTATAAACACAAGCCAAAAGTAGAAAACAGCGAGAGAGAAAAGAAGAGAGAATACAAAAGAATTTGTTGACCTAGTTCGGTCCAAATTGAACTAGTCTGGGGGTGAGAGCAGCCCTATATGATGAGTAACTTTACAAAATAGATATCAATGGGTTACAAGAATAGTCTCCCGCCTAATTCTACCCAAAGTCCAAATCTCTTCCCGTAACCAAGAGACTCAATCCTAATACTGTTTCTCAAGGTGAATCAACCGTCAAACCCTGGTGTTTGTTCCCAAGAGACAAACTCTATACAAACCCTAGTTTTGTCGTTACTTTTTTAAACCTTTGTTTCAGCCCCTTTTATCTCAAAGTTTAGTCTGATACAAGGTCTATATTTATAGTAAAAGTGTCGCTTAAAATTTGGAACAAATCTGCACCCAAAAATACATTTATGGTATTCCCTGCCAGTGCACCATCGTGCCAAGATTTTTCCAGTGACTTGCCTCATAACTGAAACATCTCATCGTGCCACGTTGCCCTTCAATCGTGCCACGATTCCTGCAAAACCTGATTTTAAGTTAACTCTCACAATTCTCCACATTGACTTCAAATCAGTGATGATGCCAATTTAACATCAACCACCATTGTTGTTCTTTCCCTTGCTTCCCACTACACCAAGTAGCTCCACAAATTTACACCCTAACCCCTTCAGCCATCAGAATGTCTTCCGCCTTCTCGAAGGTCCTTGCAGTCCAACTACAATAGGAATTTTAGGTAGTTCCACAAGCATTCACCTTAACCTCTTTAGCCATCGGAACGTCTTCCGTCTTCTCGAAGAGTCCTTGTAGTCCAACTACACTAGGAGAATTATGTAGTTCCACAAGCATTCACCATGAAATCTTCAACACAGGACATCTCCCACTTTCTTGAAGGTCTCCTTGCATCCAATCACCCTTGGCCTTTTTTAGGGTAATCCCGCAAGCCGTGCTATACATTCTTCAACCTCTGAAATGTCTTCCGTCTTCATGAAGAAATCTCTTGCTCACCATAGAGCATAGCAACCAAGGTCCTCCATAGTCGTACCATTATCGGTGTGTTTAACTCCACCTCAAGCTAAGCGTACTCATAACCCACTATGTCTTCAACCTTGAAACTCCACCTCATGCAACAGGTAGATTATGAGTATTGTTGCCTCCGCCTGTCCAGACTTATCATGAGTATTCTTACCACCGCCTCTCCAGGATGATGTTGAGTGTTTAACGTCTCTCCAAACGACCACCGCTCCACTAGGCATCAATCCCAAAGTGAGACACATCACCTTCTTCATCCTCCAAACAACACCACACCATCAGAGCACCCACATCCTCAAGACACGCACCTCAATGTTCTCCAAATCACCAATGATTTTGTTGAGCTCCACAAGTAGCTCCATGAAGACTAAGATGACCACCTTATATGGGGTTACCTTACAACTGTTACTCTCAAAGTTTTGATCATTCTATTGAAACTCCATCTAAAAGGGTGTTATTTGTCCTTTATGTTTCAATATGTTCACCATTGTTAGCATTGTATCAAAGAGCATGGTTCAGTTTTTGGGATCTCAAATATTGTATATCGATCTGCTTACGAAACAAACAACTATATGCTATTGGAACATACCATTTTAACAATATTACGAGGTATATGCAATGTTCACCGTATTTATAAGTTTTTTCGTCACTCTTTCTATATATTTATTGTAATCTTTTATATATATATATATATATATATATATATATATATATATATATATATATATATATATATATATATATATATAAAGGGAAATGCTAACCGGGGCACCGGTTAAGGATAATAAAAAGGGAAATTATATGTTAATTATTGCATTGAAAATTGTTTAATTAATCTATAAATAAGTCAACAAAACTTCCTTTTATGGTAAGAATTTCCTTTTTTTGTATGCTTAACCAGTGCCCCAGGGACACCGGTTAGCAAGACCCATATATAAAAGCTATTTGGTATTATTGGATTAAGCGTTCAATAAGAAACGTGACAACTACCTAATTATAGTAATAACAACTTTTATAAAAGCTAAAGGTTATATAATTTAATGAAAGCTTATCATCAAGTGGGAACATGACAACCACTTTTGTTCTTCATAACAACCTCAAAATGATTGTTTTGTATATTAGATAATGAAATAAATAACGTAGACTCTTGCACATTAAACACTCATATTAAACACTTCTGCCACTTGTTCGCGATGTGGAGAGAATGATGAAAGCTTCTTGCATTGTGTCCGCGACTGTAAACACTCTGCAGCTATTTGGCACAAAATTGGTTTTGATAGCGCTACCTTCTTCTCCGTGAGTTGTGTGCAGGACTGGATAAGAACCTTTTCTTCTGGCTCTCGCGCAATTCCTTTCCTCTCCGGTCTTTGGTGGTCTTGGAGGAACCGTAACTTGATGTGTATTAGCAACGAAACTTGGACTTTAACAAGGATCGGCTTCTGCATAAATAATTCCGTCAACGCCATTCAGTCGCCTTTCATGAAGCGCAATGTCATTCCTTCGGATTCAACTCGCATGGTGAAATGGAATCAAGGAAACCATCAATGTCTCATCCTTAATGTGGACGGCAGTTGTCTCGGAACCCCAATCCGGGCTGGGTTCGGAGGTATATTTCGAAACAACGTTGGTGCTTACCTATCTGGTTACTCCGGTTTCATCCCGGAATCAACGGACGTTTTGTTAGCTGAACTCACTGCCCTTCATCAAGGCTTACTCATGGCAGCTGCAATGGGAATAGAAGAGTTATCTTGCTACTCAAACTCGCTTCTATCCATCAATCTCATTACAGGAACAGCTTCAAACTACCATGCTTACGCTGTCTTAATACAAGATATCAAGGACCTCCTATCTGCACAAAATTACTCAGTTCATCATTGTCTCCGTGAAGGAAATCAATGTGCGGATTACTTGGCAAAATTGGGAGCTTCATCGAATGAAGAGTGTTTAGTACATGCCTCCGCCCCTCAAGAACTTCTTGTTTTGCTTCAGATGGATGCAATAGGAACTCTGTTTCCTAGAGCCTAGTCTCTCTCTTTCTGTTTGTTCTCTTTTGTTTATCTTTGTAACCAAAAAAAAACGTATCATTATTCGACAGTTACACAAAAATACCCAAACACTCATATTTTTTCTTGCAACACTTGATTAATCACGTATACAATATTGTTAGTTTAAATTACAATGAAAATTATGGTTAATTTAATTTATTGAATTGGTAACAATTTTGAATTTGAATTGAATTAAAAGTTTACTCAGATGTTGGTCACAATTTTAAATAATTTGGACACATAGGTCAATGGAAAAAGCAAAACCAAAAAAAACATATATGTTATTGTAATAATAAGGTGGTATGTGTTTTTGATCGTACCTCATCAGAAAGATGACATCCGGTGCAGTTGTTCTTGGCGTCTGTAAGCTCTGAAATAGCCGGCGGGGTGGTCCAGCGTTTGACGGATATGCATTTATAAAAATGGTAACCGTCAGGCAAAATTTTACAGCAAGTGAGGTGACATTATAGTTCAGTTTGAAATGGTATTCTAGATTGCTGTGAGCACCTACCTCACGAGGAGGAGGTATGAATTGAGTAGATGACCCACATGTAGAATTGGTAGGTCTAACTGAAATGGGCCCTAGAACATTTGTTTGGTCTAAAAAAGTTTTAGAGATTTACTTTTCCCACCTGTTGTCTTTCCTCGCGCGCCCTATTTTTTTTTTCCCATTTTTACACCTTGTTCGGATTTCGTTTTCCGAAACGCATTGTTAGGGATTTCCAGACTTATCCGGATTTTAAACTACGGAATGGTTTTTTTTCCAGAACTTTTACGATTTTAAGCTTTGAAATTCGTAAAATAAATGCAAATAAACATATAAAACAGAAATAAAAAGACAAAAAGATAAAAACAAGTCATTTTATTGATATTTGAATAATACATTACAATAATGTTGAAGCTTTTTAAGCTTATTACATCCTAAAACTATTTCTAATCTTATCTTATTACATAAGTTATACCAATGGCTCCAGCCACTGGTGGAGAGGAAATAGGGTTGGAGGAAAGAAGATGGCGGAAAAGAAGAAACCAATGCTACCTAATAGGACATATCAATAGCTTTGGTGTTGGAGGGGAGACAGAGGGAGCACAAGGGCCTCTAGAGAACAAGAGACCATGATGGTCAATGACACCCAGACAAACCAACCTCACACCCAGACTGACCCCTTCCCTATTGACCGATCATATGATCCCTGATAGATTTCCAAAGAGGCCTCTTTCTATGAAAAGCCAACGATGGAAACACATCGTTGTAGAGGAGAAGAGGAGAAAGAAGAAGGTGTGATTTTTTTTTAAGGAAATGAAGCCTATTTATAGGGGAGGGGGATGAAAAGAAGGTGGGGAAGGCATTAAATCCGGTCAAAAAACATGTAGAAACACGTTTTTCAACTTGACCACCGTCGAAAAAGTTTGAAAAATGTTTTCTTTGTGGTGCAGACCACCGACCCAAAGCTTCTAGTGCACTCCGGAATATATAATCAGGAATAGACATATATTTCGAATTATATATTCTGGAAAAATACGATCATGGCTTGAACCAAAGGGATACTTTGGACTTTGTGTATGGTGATGGTTGGTTCAGATTTTAAAATTTGGATTGCTTAACAATTGGATTCTTTTGCATGTCCCACATTTCAAGAAAACTACAACGTCCATATACCTCTGCAACATGGAATTCACTGGCTTTGATCTGAACCCCAAGCTATCGGCAGTCTTCTACAACGGTGGAACACCACCCCAACTGTTTAGGATTCGCAACGATGTCACCCTCTCCGAGCTGAAGGATGATGTGGATCAAATCAACCGTCAACTCAACCGCAAAGACACGAGGAGGGTGGTCGGTGATGAATACCGATGTCCATTGTCCGACTCAGCCGGATCTCTTCGCCATTCGGATGAAACTAAAAAATTACGACGATGTGAGAACCATGCTCTTTTTCTTTGGTCAGCACAACACTAGAGGACCGATCGAGTTGGACGCTTCGTTGTTTAGATCTGCTGAACAAATTCTGAAAAGTTTGCACCGACCCAGGAACTACGAAGAGATCAGGGTTCTGTTGGAGGGACCAGATGAAGAAGTTAGTTTAGATGATCCGTGATAATGTTCTATATTTTAATGTACGTCAAATATGTTCATTTAATCGATAAAATAACCAAAGATATGCCTTTCGGATTACGAAATCCGGATTCACCTAGGGCGTAAGTGTATTCCGGAAAACGACATCCGGAATACCTCAACATAGGATTCTTTTGTATAAGAGTTTATGTGGTCCACAACATCCAAGGACCTCTATAAATACACCCTCTCTGGTTTTGAGCTTCAATACTAGCAAAACACACAAATTTTTGCCATCAAGCTAAGGATCTTTCTCACGCTGGTGCAGTTTGGACTATAAGATCTGGAACAACTTCATGAAATCCAGATTTTATATTCCGGAACACCTTAGTAAAATTTTGGCCGGTGCTGTTTCACCAAAGGTTTGGTCGGTTAGCGGAGTTTTAACACGTTTTTTGGACGGTTTTGAATGAAAAACACGTTTTCCTTGACTTCCAAATGACCTATGATTTGTTTTAGTCTATAAAGAGGCTTGGATCTTCAACATTTTCCTTCATTCTTTTTCACCTCCTTTCTTACATTTTCTTCAAATTTTTTAAGTTTTTAGGTAGCTTTTAGGAGTGTTTGTGGTGTCATGGTCATTGTTGACCGCTCATACGACCCCTGCAATTGCATTGCAGCTTATGCTGGGGTCGTATGCGTCCAGATTTTATTTTCCAAAAACACTAACAATCTGGTTCGGAAAACATAATTCGGACCAGGGATATTTGTGGAATTTTTTCAAGGCGCGCGAGAAGGCAGCAGAGTGGGAAAAGTAATACTCAAAGTTTTATTTGCTTAAATAATTTAGATTTGTGACTTTACCATCTCACCAACTATTTGAATGTTTTCTCAAAAAAACTATTTGAATGTTAACCTTTGAAAAGAAACTCTAATAACCGAAGTTTAGTAATGAGATAAATAATAGGCTTAATTACAATTTTGGTCCCCCTATTTTTTGTCTACTCACAATATTGGTCCCCCTATTAATGCATTATTTTTTTCTTTAATTTTCCTTTTTTTTTTTGGTTACACTTTAATTTTCCTTTTTTAATTGCACTAACCAGGACAAAAACATTAAGAAATAAGGTAATTAACGGAATAAATAGTATCAGAAAATGTGCTTTATGTTTGAAAAATAAATTTCACAAATCCATTGAAGTCTTGGTTGTAAAATTAAAAAAAAAAACGTTTTTAATAAAATAATTAACCAAATAAAAATGTGTACTTTTTCACATTTGACTTGCCTCTATTTATAGGCTAAAAATATCACACTCTAGTGCCTAAATGTTGTTCAAAATTGAGAACCACAAACCAAAACTGGGTAACATCGAAGCCAATTGTTGCGAATTCGATGAAAAATACACACCGATAACAAACTTGATGTGTGAAGTAAGAGATACTCAAGCAACCAATACAAGTGGGTAACAGTTATAATTACAAACCAAAATTAGAAAACAATGAGAGAAAAGAAGAAGAGAGAACACAAAAGAATTTGTTGACCTAGTTCGGTCCAAATTGACCTAGTATGGGGGAGAGAGCAACCCTCCGTTTCACTATAATGATGAGTAACTTTACAAAAGAGATATCAATGGGTTAGAAGAAGATGCATCCCGCCTAATTCTACCAAAAGTCCCAATCTCTTCCCGTGACCAAGAGACTCAATCCTAATAGTGTTTCCCAAGGTGAATCAACCCTCAAACCTTAGTGTTTGTTCCCAAGAGACAAACTCTATACAAACCCTAGTTTTGTTGTTGCCTTTCTAAACCCTTGTTTTAGCCCCCTCTATCTCAAGGTTTACACTAATACAATGTCCATATTTATAGTAAAAGCATCCCTCATAAATTGGAACCAAATCAGGCCCATAAAAATACTTTATTTTTATTCTTCTGCGCGAAATCGTGCTCCGACTTTGCCAGATCGTGCTCCGATTTTTTAAGAATGAATGTGCCAATTCTGCTCCATAAATCGTGCTCCGATTTTGACAGCTTCAGCAAACTTCAATTTCTCCAATTTTAAATCACTTTCACAACAATAGATAACAACACATTACATTGATATTATTTCATACTTCCTAACCAAACCAGACTGAAATTCAACATAAACAAGGCAACAAGAACTTAATCACTATCAAAGTCAATCTCCTCATCGTCAATGAACTGAACAAAAATATTATTCGGAACATTTTCAATTGTGAACAACAACCTGTCACCAATGGCAATCTTTCTCTCCCCGACAAACTTATCCCAACCACCAACTATGTATCTTTTGTGAGGATCTTCAGAATCACCTTCAACATCGCAGTATATGGAATCAACTCCATCCAGATCATGATCAAGTTCTGTCAGTGTGATGTTCTTTTTCCGGAGTCAAAACAGTAACTAAAGAAGGATTGTTCAGAGAACCTAAGTGATTTTTGGATGGAAATTTTTTATTCCTTGAGTTTTTATCATCATGCATAATCTCACTATTGAATTTTCTGTGTGTATTGATTCTGTTGAAATCAAATTGCTAAAGATACAAGGTTCCTATCTTAGGACCAACAAATTACAAATATATGGAGCTTTATCTCAAGCCTATACCTTTAGCCTAAATTTTAGAAGGTTTTAACAGCATTTGTCTCTGTTAGTTACTATGTACTCTGTTACTCTCCCTCAAGTTGGAGTGTGGACATTATGAAAACCTGACTTGGATACTAGTTCAAAAAATATATTTTTGCCTAAAGATTTGAATACAAATCAATTCATAACTTTAAATTAAACTTGAAATCAATTCCTGGTCCTAATTGAACTCAATTTGAATTGAAACTGTAAATTGAAAATTCGCTTTCAAACAGATATTCCAGAGAAATCCTAGAATTATTTTGGGTCCAAACATAACTTTTACAACAACATAAATGCATATGCAATTTAAAAACACAAACACACCAAATGGTTCCATGTACTGATTATTCTACTAACTGTTTTTCATCAGAAACAAATTGTTAAGGCGATCTTGAATCTCAAACATTCCATATCTAATATACTGATTTGCATGAATACCAAGACAATCACGGAACCTCCCAATAAAGATTCCATATACTGGCAGCAAGGTATTTCCCACTGATATTATTATTTCTTCCTTAAGCTTCTTATCATATACAAACCAATTGGACTGAACTCTGTACATCTCTTCAAATTGCTTGTTGAACAATTTTAGCTTTTCTTTCAATATATCTTCTGCAACATCGTCATTGAGTGCCGCATAGTCATTGTTGTCCAACTTCAAAAACTCAGACACCATGATCCAGGATTTTTTTATATAAAGATCAAGGTCTTGTTGGAATTTTGCTTGATTTTTCTGGAACCAATCGTTGCCAAATACGGTTTCCAAATCCCACCTTTTAAGTAAATCTTCTATGTGCCTCCTATTATTCATCATGAAAAGATTGCGCAAAGCAAGGTCTCTGTACTCTTTGGATTTACCATTCAATTTTTTCTCTAACATATCCATTATCCATTCCATCTGTTCTATAAAAGAATCTTTCAGCACTACTCCATTATTCACCTTGGGATATTCCTGCAAAACTTGTTCTAGCGTGTGGCGTGACCTACAAGCAGAAGCGACGTAGCTAATGATCTGGACTGCCATTGGATGATGTCGTCCATCAGACCGAGCAACTTTCTTTGCTGCTGGGACACGGAAAGTCAGATAATTTAGTTTCAAGAAAAGGTCCCTGATTGCTTCTCCTAATCTGTTTTGGACTCTAACTGCAGCTTCCTTCACCGAAGAATCAGGACCCAAGTTGAATTTCGATATCAAATGATGCAATGTCTCAAAGATTGCGAGCATTTTGAATAAACACCAAATGGAAGGGCTTCCATCAGCAACTGCATCAGCGAAATTCAGAAGCTGAAACGTTGCTCCGTGGAAAACCTCTGTGAAACAACGAGTAGCAGAGGAAGCGAAACCTGAAAAGACATGATCACAGAGTCGTTGTTCAAATGGAAATAGAATCTTCAGAGAGATTTCTGATGCTGTGATCCACTTTTTAATCACATTATCTACATATTTCACCCTTTGATTTTCATTCATGATGTTAATCTGCTGCAAGCCGAATAATCTATTTATTAGACACTCCTCCAAACATTTCCTTCTACAATTGATGTATACATTAGAAAACTCTTCCTCAAACCCAGCACTTACCATGAACTTCGCGGTTTCATGAAGGTAGTTGATTAAATCTGAAGGCAACTCATCGATCATGAAATTAAGGCTGGGCAACATAATTTCAGAGTCATCATATTCATTCACATGCTTCAAAAGCATGTCAACGAGGTTCAGATTTTTCTGCTGTAGCAAGTTAAGATAATTTTTTAGTTGTTCAATCGTACTAGCAATATCAGCGTTAGCTAGATGTGGCGAATCTACATCAATAATTACTGAATTTTCATCTTGGAATTCAGATAATCCAATTTCTTCTACAGATGAAAAGGAAGAACGAAAAATGAGAAGGGAGTAACTCAAACCTGCTCCAATAATGAATAACTCCAATTTAATCTTCATGAGTAACACAGTTAGACATCCGAGAAAAAAGTAAAGAAGATCCACTTCGAATCCACACTGAGATTGCCTCGAGAAACTCAGTGACATGATAGCAAAGGCAGCACAAGAAATGAGGCTATAAGCATCTGGTTTTCCATTTACCACTTTATCGAAGTAAAATGAATAGACAGAGGTGATTGTCAATACTAAAAAAGCTGTATGAGCTTTGAACCGAAGACTTCTAGACTGTTTCCATATATTTTCATACAAAATCATGATGCAAATGATGAAACTGAAAACAGTGTAAAGAATTATCTTCAACAAATTCCAGTTTCCAAATAGATAGTTAAAGGAAGAGCTTAGAGCATAACAAAGCAGTCCAACAGCAGCTGAAGCAAAGCCCACAAATCTCCATACCTTTGTCTGCATCAGCCACCTCTGAATTTTGATGACCATGTGTACTTTCATGTTCTTTCTTACAAAGTATGTTATTAAAAATTGCTTACAGAGAAACTTTTGTAAGCAATTATGGGAAACCAATTATGGAAGATTATGTGACATGAGTGTTGCATTGATAGGAAAGTCAAACATATTTGTTAACAAGCTGTGACCACATATCTAGGCTTATCATAAATGTGTGGTATGGCATATTAGTCTTAGAATCCAAATACATCAGTCTTAGAATCCAAATACAAAATTAACACACTACCCTTTAAAGCCCAGAATACAGAAAAATCAAGAGTATTTGAATTAGACTCCCCTCCCCTCTTATGTTAAAATATACATTCTCCTCCCATGAAAAGTAAAATTTATACTCCCTTTCCCTATAAGATGCTTGAATTACAACCCCCTGAATAATTAAATATGGATTACACCTTAATCTATTTTAACATGGATAAATATTTTTATAACATATATTAATATTGAATCACCATTTAAAAAATAGAAATTTGTTTCTTTATAATCTAAATGTCAATGACATTAAATTTAAATATTTTACTTAATCGATTTTAGTAATTTTTCACATATTTTAATTTTATTTTGAGTTGTTTCATATTTTATAATAGGGTATAAAACTATATGTTAATGAGACGGTGAATAAAAAATAGAGAAAGATGTGTATTTAATATTTGATTATATTAAAATAAAATGAACTATCGCTACTATTTTTCTTTGAAGTGTGTTAGATTATTAGAAATTAAAAAAAAAATTATTGAGGGACTAAAGAGTAGATTTTAACTTAAGAGGGGAGCGGAATATAATTCAAGCTTCTCTTAAGGGAGGGGAGTGAAATATTTTCTAATATGTTTTGAATAAGAGGGGATGAAAGTGTATATTTTAACATAAGAGGGGAGGGGAGTGTAATTCAAGCATCTTTGAGGAGAGGGGAGTGTAATTTACTCAAAAATCAATGGAGAATTTGAGGATTTTTTTCAAGTATCATCGGATTGATTTCTTATGTAAGTAGCTCTTCTTTTAATCATCTTTTTCGAAAGTGGAACTTCATCAAAATCATTAAAGACCTTAAAGACCTCCATAGTCGGTTCCCCCGCCACGACTTAAGTCATCACTCTTAGGCAAGAGCAACGATTTGGGGGGCTACTGTTCTGGACCGGTCAAAGACCTGGGCTTAACTGCTTAGGCCCAATAACAAACCAAGTCCACATGCTGCATTTGGCAACTTACTCGCAACATACCCCTTCTCCGCAAGGGGGGTGCTCGGAGCAACTGAGACATGTTCAAATGAACAGTAACGTTTCTTTCCCACGTTCCCGCGAATATCTCACCGGTGGTTACACTTCTACTGATTTCGTAACCGTCAGACATACGTTTGCCTTACAGCGGCTCTGCATTCACCCACCTCTATTAATAGGAGGTTACTTGCAGCCTCCAAGGTAGAATAAATTTCACTCTCAAACCCCTCATTTTGAACCTCTACTTACTTGAGCGTCGGAGTGTCTGCAGGTACACAACCCCCATTCGGTTCAACGCTCACCGGAAGTACAACTACCACCGTGAACAACCACATTCAACCAAGCACTGGCAGCCACCTTCTGATCAGGTATGATCAAGACCAATCCATATAATCATAACATTCACCAAATTTCACCAATGCCAAATTCACTAAGTCACATATTCAAGTATGACACGACCCACCAAATATTCAAATGCATATAATGTTCTAGACCCGTCTTGATGCATGTGTTACCATGTCAACACCGAGGTCATCACCCAAGATACATTTATATCATAATCGTCGTTAATATGAATGCAAAGCATTCGGTCGTCGCCAATATGGATATGAATATATGGTCGCTGCCAATATGAATACAAAGTATTCGTTGTCGCCAATATGGATATACATCTAACACCAACATCATGAATGCATGAACATATGACTCAATCAATGCATATGTTCAACAACAAGTCGTCAACAATCAACATCAACATTTTCCAATACATGCATACATCATCAAGTCGTCGCCAATTTGCATGTAAGAATTTGTCGCCAATAATAATTCATCATCATTAAAATCACCATCATACTCATCATCAAACATTAACATCATAATCATCACTATCATAATGATTCAACAACAATTTTCTATAGAACATATGGTTCCAAAATCGCATTCTTCACAAAATACGGCAAATTTACCACATCACAACATTCATCCAATTAAACATCCAAACCTTATAGACTCATTCACATTCTATCATATTAACATGGATTCAAGTCTCTTACAAGTCATCCAACCATAAAACATTAGTTCAGCAAAGTTCGGCTAAATTTATGAAATCTAGCATTTTCCGACAATCTTCAAAAATTAAAGTAAAAAAATTCAAATGCCTTAACCGAGCATACACACAAATCGTATATAAGTGCAGTAGCGTGTACACAAACGTTTCATAGGCTAAGACCGAAAAATACCAAAATTCGTCTCATTTTGTCATTTTGAAAAACCAATTTATTTTCAAAACAAAACAAAGTAATATCCATCATGACATACATTAAATAATCTTTTTTTTCTTTTTCAAGTGGCCTAATGACTAGATTCACACACATTATGTGTAGAGAAGTGGAGAATCCGAAGTTCGAACTCCGGCCCTTGCACAAATTATCTCCGGTGGCTACCAATTGAGCTACACATACGGGACAGGTTAAATACTCTTAAACATCATAATTAAACTCCTAGTACTCAAGTTTTGAGTTTTGGAACCAAACCATAGCTTTTGAGTTCACTTAAAAATGGTTATGCTGAATTTTCGTAAAATTTCACCAAGACCTACTGTAGTATTTTCATCATAAATCAAAATCTAAAAATTCTTTTTAAGTCAAACCAAAGTCATTATAAAGCTAACATCTTTATCTAAAACTTTCATGTTTACACCAAAAGTCCAATTCAAAACAAAAAAGGGTGAAAAAGGCTCAACAACACAAAAGTTGATGTTATGAAAGACAAAAACGCACGGTGGTGCACTTTAAAACGCACGCCCCCTGTACCAGACCGTGCGTTTTGCATCAGACAAAACACACTCATGGGTCTTCGCGCGTAAAAACCCACACGTAACTCCGTTTTTATTGCCGTTTTCGCCTATACGTCCGTAATTCTTAGCTCTATCATATCTACAGAAAAATTCAAGTTTCTCCCATCCAAAAACTTTTCACAAACAAAACTTATAACCAAAAATAGAAGTTCAACTAAATCATCTCATCAACACAACACAACAACATCAACAATTCACCTCAAATCATCAAGAATCACAATTCACCATTAATGACCCATTTTCTTCAAAGCTCATTAAAACAACAACAACTTAATCATAACTTCCCCAATAACAACACGCAAGGTATAAATTATCATCAACAACACAACCTAACATCAATCAAACATAATCTCATAATTTCGTCAACAATCGACAACAACAACTTCATTTTACCAATTTGAACAAAAATCACCATAACAACTTATTAATAACAACAACCATGAGTTTTAAGCACATAATTCGTCAATTTCATGAAGTTTATCATACCCATAATTTCACATGAAATAGGAGCATGAATTTTATCATTCAAAACCATAAAAAGTCACAACTATATCAAAAGCACTTAAACCCACAAGTAGAAAAAGTGATTATAACTTAAATGGTGAAAAAGAGACTATCCCCCTTACCTCAAAGCTTCAATAATCCAATTCCTAGCTTCAATTTAGCTCTTAATCACCAACCCCAAACTTCCTCTCTCTCTAGTTCTTCTTTGCTCTTCAAGATCTCATTTCTCTCTCTACCTCTATCTTAAAATGTTTTGTAAAAGTGTGGTAAAGACCTAATTTCTCTTGAGACTAGTGTTTATATAGTCACTGCTCAAATGAGCTCAACCTTAGTTGTCTTAATGGGCTCAATATTCTTACCAACTAATTCACCGAGTTACTACACATTTAACCATCAAAATAGCAAACAATCACCATCTTTAATTAATTACGACAACTCACTAGTAACTTAGTAATATAATTGTTCCCACTTAAAACGCTAAAATAATAATTCTCATAACCAAAAGACTATTTTAACCTTGCTCACCAAAGACCCAAATACCCCTGAGTCCAAAATAACTAAAATACCTTTCACAAGCCAAAATCCATTAATCCCAAATAAAATACATACAGAACAAATAATCATATACAAGCACATATAAACACACATAATGATAATTAAAATAATTCTAGCGAAAATCGGGCCATTACATGACACGTGTTATGATCTAGTTGGTTTTACGATGTAATTGAAACATGTGGGAAAGAAGGAGGATATAAAAAATATGGGAAATTCTATGGAGAAGTCATTCAATTGACTTTTTCGGTGAAGTTACCCTACATCCAATAATAATGCGTCACATGTCATGTGTGCTGATTGTTGCATGGTATGTATTGTGTACCTGCTCAATATGTTCCATCGTAGACTAGCTTTTTTGAACCATCAGATTAAGCACCTCACTAATGTTATTGTGTTGTTTTTCACACTATACTTATTCCCTTTCTCCTTTTTGACTTTTTCTTCCTTCTATTTCAAAAAATATTTAAATAAACCATTTTATAAAAGCCACATTGGGTAATCCTTTTTATAAAAAATATTTCTTTATTAAAAATAAGGCAAAATTATATTAGAGGTCCTTTATCTTATTTATTTGTAACACTTTAGTTCTTTATCTATTTTTTTCCATTTAAGTCATTTATCTCTCATAAAAGCACATATAAATCTTTTTTCTCATTTTTTTCTAAAAAATACATAATTTTATTTTTTAAAAATATTTTTTTATTAAAAATAAAAATAAAAATCCAAAAATAAGATGAACATGTTCATCATCTTTATCTTCTTCTTTTAAATCTTCATCTTCTTCACTCGGATCTTCATCGTTTCCTTGAACCAAAAAAAATTCTACACAAATATATGTCCAAATATCATAAATTTTTGTTATGTTCACCTCAAATCTTCTTCTAAACACAAAAATCAAAACTCAACTTCTAAATAATTAAATTAGGAATAACTTCCTTTCAAAAAAAAAAATTAGGAACAATAAATTGATAGTTGAGGTTCTGCAAACTACTTTCAATTTAATACAAAGTTTCAATTGTCTCTTTATTCTTTGCATTTACGCTGCCATTGATATTGTTCATTCATGATGCCATTGCTCATTCACGTCTCTAATTTAAATTATTTTTTCTATTTCATTTAGGCTAGCTATTGCATCGTTGAGAACCTTGAGAACTTTGGTTTTATGATTATTTAATGCCATTTATTGTTAGTCTCCATTGTTGTGTCAATTGAATTCCAAATTTCCAATCCTTATTAATTTTTATTGTTGCTACGTATCCCATTGAATTGGTTTCTGCACTTAATGTTTCAATTCCCTTATTTCCTTATTACTGCACTTACGTATCCCATTGAATTTGATTTCCTGCTGCCGTGCCACTTTTTTCGTTATGTTGATTATTCAACTGGGTCGTATCAATTCATTCGCAAATTTAAACATCCGCGTTCTATCTCACAAATCCTTAAATTTCAACATCTTGAGAATGATTGCAAACTCCATGGTATGAGATGATGATTGATTTTTTATGCTGAGGGTTAAAATAAGCCAAACAAATCAGTTCTAGACTACATTGGAAGACTTTGAAACAGTCAGGGTACTACAATTAAACTAATGTGATTAATTGTAATTTTTTTTAAATTAAGTAATTTAATATATTTTTAATTTTTTGGGTTTTTTTTTCTTTCTCATGAAGATGATGAATAAGTTGATGAAAATGATGAATGTATGATAAAGATGTTGTTAAAAATCTGGAAGAGAGAAAATATGTAAATAAAGAAAGAGAAATAAATATGAGAGAGATGAATAAGTGATAGGGTGGAGAGAGAATTGAAATTAGACAAAAAATTATGTGTAGATGGTGTACCATAATACCATAGAGACCAAACAAATCTAACCATTAAGATCATGAAGTAAATCTGTCTATGGTGGAACATATGGAGCAAGTGATCCATATTATAATTTGTCCTTACTTCTGAAGTGTCATCACTTAAAATTTGATTGGCTCATTCAAACGACTTTACCGAAGAAGTCATTTTACTGACTTCTTCGTAGAAGCTCCCTAGTATAACAAATGGAGGATAAAAAATACGTTCATTTGCCAAGTTTAACTTGAAACAAATCAAGAAAGGCCGTGCAAGTTAATTACGCACACCATGAAATAATTCCCTTTTGGCTTATTGATGTGTTTAGCCCTTGCAATTAGGCGGCATTTAAAAATTCGTCCCTGTAATTGCTAATCCTGGCATTTTAACCCTGCAATTGTTAATCGTTTAAAATTTGGTCCTTGGACCAAATTAATCACTGCCACGTCACTAATTTGATGACGTGGCAATCACTGTCACACATGAAATTCCAATTTTGCCCTTAAGAAGAGGACAAAATATTGAAGAAAGAATTGGAAACCCAGGGGTAAATTTGGAATTTCATGTGGCATGGCAGTGATTAAGTGGGGAGAGGGACGAAATTTTAAATGATTAACAATTGCAGGGTTAAAATGCCAGGATTAGCAATTACAGGGACAAATTTTTAAATGCCGCCTAATTGCAAGGGCTAAACACATCAATAAGCCTTCCCTTTTTATTTGGCAATGACCTTTCAAAACATTGCAAAATGAGAAGGATAAACTGTTTTTATGAGAGGATTATGATGTCAGAAACTCATATTTTTTTAATATTTTTAGAAGATAAAAAAACTTTTTTTTGAAGGAAAAAAATAACTCTTATTCTCCATACTATGTAAGAGAGATGTGATTTATGGTTGCTTTTATCTATATCTCATCATATTATGAACTAAAAAATATTGGTTTCTTATGATTCACACACAAAAGTGGTTGCTTCTGTCCTATACAAGGATGTCGAAAGAAGAAGAAACGAAACTTACGAATATAGACACAAAACTGGTCGCTTTCATTTCATTTTCAATATTTCAAAACCGACTCATTTTTCTTAATTTGCGGTTGCCAAAACTATATATGTTTACTTGACTTTGTTTTTTGAAGGAATGTTTACTTGACTTTGTTATAATGTTACGTGAATTCTTCAAATTTAATTTTGTGGTTATAATATTTTTAAAAATGAAAAATATAATAATCATAAGTATTAATTTATCATTAAAAAAGAAAAATAGTCTTAAAAAATTATACAAGATTTCTCTATTTTCTTTTACATTTCCCACCATGAAAGACTTTTCCATTCCATAAGTCAAGGAAAAATGCAACTCATTCATTGTTGGCGAAGATCCTCTTTTTATTCTTCTAGAAGATGAAAAATGCAACTTATATTTTCCTTTAAGTTTAATTTCAAAATAATAGAAAGGCTTCTCATATCTTATCTCCTAGAAAATGAAAGCAAACATTGCTCGCTTGAGAAACAACGTGACTTCCAAGCTCAACCAAATGTTGAGTAGGAAGATGCAGCTAATGATATGGAGATTTGTGTGTTTTGTTTCATCCATTATTGGACTACTCTTTTACGCTCTAAGCTCTTCCTTCAATCATATATGTGGAAAGTGGAGTTTGTTGAAGATAATTCTTTACACTGTTTTCAGTTTCATTATCTGCATCGCGGATTTGATTGCAAACATATGGCAAACGTCGCCAAGTCTTAGGTTCAGAGCTCATTTGGCATTTTTAGTTTTCACAATCACAACTATTTACTCCTATATCTTTGATAAAAAAGATAACGCAAAACCGGATGCATATAGCCTGATATCGCTTGCTGCTTTTGCTGTCATGTCGCTTTGTATGTCAAAGCAAACTCACCTGGGATTTGAGGTTGATCTCCTATATTTTTTTTGTGCATATTTCACTTTACTACTAATGAAAATTAAATTGTTTTTAGTTGTTGTTGGTGCGAGTTTCAGTTATTTTCTCATCATGTTTCGTTTTTACCCGGGTGAAAGCGGACTCCCAATCCAAGATCAACCTTCCATAGGCAATCAAAACGGCGCAGAAAGTGATCCAATTCTGCATTTCATCCCAAATAATACCGCGGCATCAAGTGTTGAAGAAGATCCAATTAGACATTTCTACCAAACCAATCCTAGTAACGAGAACAAGAAGAAGACGATGGTTAGAAAAATCATTGATTGGATTATTGGAAGGGTCTGAATGTGCAAACATAGTTGATGTTGGAGATGAAGATGCAAACCATTGATTGCTAGCTCTTTATTTCGCGTGGAATGATAACTGTGTTATGTTATGTCTGTTGGTGCGTCGTATCTCAGGGTGGGTGTAGTTCCATTTGTTTGTAATTCCAATATTGTGTGTTTAGAATTTCTTGTATCTTTATCCATTTTTTCTTAATAAAAATATTTTGCCGTTAAAAAAGAAAGTGCTGAAAATGATGCAACTATGAATTCTAATGTCCGAAATCTTGCAAGCGTCACTCAAGTCAATTTTCCATTTTACATTTATTTATGAGTTTTTCTAATTACAGCCTGTTTAATTCTGGTTGCACCCCAAAATGACAAAATTACCCTTCCATAAAATTTAATTTTCAAAAAGCATCTTCCTTTTTTCTTGGTTACACCCTAGATCCCTATTCAGTTTAAGTATGTCATGTAAACTTAGTTTCAGTAGGTCATGTAAACCGAATTTAAGTGTACATTTAAAAGTTCAACATTGTTCAATGATTCTACGTAATCTCAGTTTAAGTATGTACATGTAAACTTATTTTAAGTAGGTCATGTAAACTAAGTTTAAGTGTACATACTTAAACTCAATTTAAATAGATCATGTAAACTTAGTTTAAGTAGCTCATGTAAACTGAGTTTAAGTATAGATACTTAAACTCAGTTTAAGTAGGTCATGTAAACTCAGTTTAAGTAGGTCATGTAAACTGAGTTTAAGTGTACATCTAAAAGTTCAACCTTGTTCAATGATTATACGTAATATCAGTTTAAGTATGTACATGTAAACTTAGTTTAAGTAGGTCATGTAAACTGAGTTTAAGTGTACATACTTAAACTCAGTTAAGTAGGTTATGTAAACTAAGTTGAAGTAGATTATGTAAACTAAGTTTACATGAACCTACTTAAACTGAATTTAAGTTAACCTCAACAATGTAAAACTGAAACTGTCGTATAGTGCAGTTGAACAAGAAGAAGAAAATTGAAACCAGCGTTATTGAAAAAGAAGAAAAAATTCACTTATTTATATGCAATCGAGTATGAATGAAAGATGTTTTGATTCACTCTTTAATCTTCCATAAGGATATTGTTTGATCGTTGGTGGTTGAAAGAGAATGGAATTTTAGAGTGACAATGAATGAAATCAAGATTTTAAAAAATATATATATAAAAAGACAATTTTGGTATTATCAAAAACTTTTTAAAAAAACTGGATGTAACCAGAAATATATAGGGTGTGAATAGAAAAACTCCCATCTCATCATAATTACTTCGAATACCAATACCAAAATTAATTAAAGTCAATCAAATGGCAATACCAATACATACCGGTAATACCAATACTAGTACTCCAATACTCAATTCGTTAAAAAAAAGTAGCAGTATTGGAATTCAATGTTGTAAATGGCATTATTAGTATTTTTTTGCTTCTGTTATCAAAATACATACTGCCAATACTAAAAAGTTTCAGTATTGGAATTCAATGGAGTAAATTTTTGAAGGAAGGAAATGGCATGCTTCAGTTATCAACTCTTTAATTTCGCAAATCATCAACTTTCACGGACTTTCTTTTGTTTTCCATTTTTTTTTAATTCTAAGGCAAAATTACACTTTTAGTCTCTTAACTTAATTTCAGGTAACAGTTTGGTCCTTTATCTTTTTTTCATTTCAATTTGGTCTTTTTTGTCCAATTTCATATGAATTTTTAAGCTTAAAATTCATGATTTTATTTTCTTATCGTCTTTCAATCTTCAAATCTATGAAGTGTTAAAGGTAGTAATTATTTAATTGATATGTTGGATTAAATATTATAAAAGAAAATTCGGTAAAAGAAATATGAAATTTTTAGTACATTGGCATGTAGTTTCATCACACATTGCAAAATACTTCCTCATATACGACGTTAGACATTACATTGGTATCTTCACCATCTTCATCAGTGATCAATATCTTTAGTCCTTCTCTGGATGTAACTCTTGAAAAAGCAACATACAACTGTCCGCGAGAAAATACAGGTGTTGGTAGATATACACAAACATGTTTAAGCGACTGCCCTTGACTTTTGTTAATTGTCATTTCAAATGATACAGTCAAAGAAAATTATCTTCGTTGAAACTTTAAGGGAATACTGACATCTGAAGGCGATATAGATAGCCTGGATACAAAAACCTGATCACCAAACTGTGTTGTGTGTGAAACTTACCACGGTTTAGGTTTTTTTTTTGTTGAGAGAAACACGGTTTAGGGCTTGGTATATATCGCCAAGTTTACATGGAAATTAGGGTTTGTAAATGTATTAAATAAGTGTAGAAAATATTGTCAAAAAAAAGGCAACAAGATAGGATTGAAATTGGTGCGATGCATTTTTTTAGTATTAAATAAGTGTAGAAAATATTTCCTTAAAAAAAAGTGTACAAAATATTATAAAAAAAAAAAAAAAAGGCAAGAGGATAGGAATGAAATTGGTGCGATGCATTTTTTTAGATGGAATTTGTTAGGTTAAATTACTGTTAACCTAATACAGCAAATGAACGGGAAAATATTAGGTTAAATTGTTGCAGACCTAAAAAAATTAATAAATAAAGTTTTTTTGAGAGAAACACATATTAGGGTTTGGTATATATAGCCAATGGAAATTAGGATTTGTAAACGTATTAAATAAGTGTAGAAAATATTGTCAAAAAAAAAAAACCAAGAGGATAGGAATGAAATTGGTGCGATGCATTTTTTAGATGAAATTTGTTAGGTTAAATTACTGCTAACCTAATACAGCAAATGAGCGGGAAAATATTAGGTTAAATTACTGCAGACCTAACAAAATTAATAAATAAGGATAATTTGGTAAAATAAATATGAAATTTTTAGTACATTGGCATGTAGTTTCATCGCACATTGTGAAATACTTCCTCATATGCGACGTTAGATGTTACATTGGTACTTCACCATCTTCATCAGTGATCAATATCTTTAGTCCTTCTTTGGATGTAACTCTTGAAACAACAACATACAACTGTCCGTGAGAAAATACAGGTGTTGGTAGATATTGAAGGTGAGAAAAACACAAGAAGGGGGGTTGAATTGTGTTGGTTTTTTCTTCGTTTTCTCCTAAGCTGAAAACACTGATCAGAAGCAAATAGAGTTCTAATTTTGAAGTGATGTTCAGGACTAGATGCAGCGGATAAAACAGAGAGAGAGAGAGAGAGAGAGAGAGAGAGAGAGAGAGAGAAAAAAGAAAGACACAAAACAATTATACAGGTTCCTTCCACAGACCAGAAGTCAGTCATGTCCCCCTTGCACTTCCAAGGAGAGTTCACTATGTAATATCTGATTACAATTGCTCACTGCTAAAACTACAAAGAGACTTCAAATGCTCAAGCACAGCTGCAAGAGACTTCCTATGCTCCTGAACACAATCAAGAGACTTCTAATTCTCAAGCACAACTACAAGAGACTTCTAAATTCAAATAGAATTACAAGAAAAATGTTTGAGGTTGAACACTTGATATAAAATCAGTGGTGTTCACAATAGAAATCAGATACAGACTCTTAAGACTCTAGAATTTCTAAGATATGAACTTTAATAAGAAATTGTATGTGAACTTTTGAATGCAGAACAATTTCAGCAGAGTTTTGGCACTTTGTAAATTGTTGTTGAGTCATTTTTCATGCATTACCATTCTCTGAGTCTTCACTCCTTTTTATAGAGGTGTGAAAGAGACGTTGTGAATTGCCAGCATATCAAAATAGAGTCGTTTGAAGCTTTGATCAATCACCAATGATTGCCTGAAGATATTCTTAAGAGTTTGATTCTACCAGAAGATTATGTTTAGGTAGCATGATTATTATTTAATGTCTTTATTTTGTTGAAATTTAAGTTTAATTCTTGTTAGTTTGCTGAATATGTCGGCATTAAAGTGTCTTATACTTAGTGTAAAGATTTACAAGAATTTTTGAAAAGTCAAATAATGAAGATAACACAACATGTATTTTACCGAAACAACTATATATGTTTTCACGTTGAATTTCCTTGTATAAGAAGTGTGTGACATAAGGGAGTGCACCTCTAAGATGTTGTTTTGTGCTTGATCATGCTTCTCTGTCAATTGAAACTTGTTAGTTGGCAGTGCAGTAGGATTAAGTTCAAAAGAATGTGTTGGAATGCATTCCTTTACGTCGCTACTCATCTTATATGAGGGAATTCGATGTGATAACCTATATTCTTGATTTTGTAGAATACATGTGTTGTGTTCTCTTCATTCTTTTGAATATTCAAAGGATGTTGCAAATCTCTACCCGTAGTATAAGACACTTTAATGCCAAAATTTTCGGCAAACTTTCAAGAATATAATTTAAACCCGACATCATTATGATACCACATATTTAGGGAGAATGTAATGAAATTTAGATGAAATTAAAACTAAATAAAATTGTGTATTTTTTGAATTGATTTTGTTTACTTGTGCAACTTTATTCGAATGTATTCAATACAAAACTTTATTCAATACAAAACATTATTCAAATTTATTCAATACCAAAATGTACCCAAATGAGATATTACACGCCATTACATTTAATCATCTCCCTCTTCACTTAAGTCAATTGGGTTGTCCTTAACGGTTCCTGGGACACCTGCTTTTGGCTAGCGATCAAAATAACACGTCTTTCCGCTCCTTCTCATCTTGTTGAAATTGTACACTGACACTTCACCTTGCTTTTTTGTCGGGATCCTTCGCATTCGATATTGTGCCATGTCACGGTGGTTTTTGCTTTCTTCTTCTCACCCTCCTTTTTCAATTGAGCATCACCTTGTTTCTGAGACATCTCTACACAATGTTAAAATCAATGGTCAAAACCTTCTCTAATCCAAAAAATTCTACCACAAATACCTAACAGTTTGAAACAATTCCTAACAATTACTTACAATTTCTACCCCAATTCAATCAATTATACTTTAATCAACATCTAACTATTCTATCAATTCTATTTCACGCTGGCTTAAGTTAGGTAGCGAGTATAACTTAAGTCACGTTGCGTGTAACATCTACATGAGTTAACGCACGCGGAGGTATTTTGGATTGTTCACTTGGGAATGAGCAAAATTTGATTGGAGAAGTGCAATTTTCTTTGATATTAGTCCATCCCATTACAAAAAGCCCATAAACCAAAGTCAACCCACGTAATCAATTCCAACCGTAAAATCCTAAAATTTCGCTTCCGCTTTCCCCATCATCTCATAATTTAAGCGCTCTCTTCTCACTCCATTTTCACCATGGACCTAAAAAAAACTAGGTCAACAACCACGCCTCTGGTTATTTTGTTACCACTGATTCATCTTCTGGTGACGCCGTTACAGTCAGTGTTGATTCATCCACCTCCTCTGGTCGTACCATAACTGTTTCCGGCGATTCAAATTCCATTAGAACTCGTAACAAATCCAAATCCAGATAGAAGACGAATCGGAATGTTGAAAAGAAGAGAGTATGTTAAGCTGTTCCGATGAATGTTGACGGTAACAGCGGTGATGATGAAGTTTCAAACTCTAAATTTCTTGGAGATCCGGTTCCTGATGAATAAACTAAACGGCGCTGGCCAAAGCGGTATCTAGAGCCGGTAACTATCTTGATTGCACATGCAATTATAAAATAATTGAAATTTGAATATGAAAGTGAGAATGTTCTGCGATTTGTATTTTGTAAATGATAGAGAATGTGATAAACTGAACTGAACGTGTGTAAATGTAGATCCATGTTGAAATTGAATTTTTCTTTAGGATATAGTAAAGATGAAATGGATACATGAATCACATACTCTTTGAATTAGGCATGTCCATTGTCGGATAGGGATCGTGTCCGACACACCTACGACATAACACCGACACATGATTATATTAAATTACATCATTTTCTAAAATTATTATGGTTGTTGACGTGCCCGTGTCGTGTCCGGCCATGTCTGAGTTTGTGATTCATAGATTAGATATGTTGATACGAAATGCAATAATATTGTTTTCATAAGTGTTAATGACTATAATGTCCTACTTTCAAGTGAACTCTTAGAATTTGTTGCTATTTTTTTATTACAAAACTCTTGTAATTTCATCTTAACGATCTTTGGTATCAAAATTAAATGCGTAAACTCTTGAATATCCAAACATAATTGTATTCACCTGCTATGATGAATCCATAATTTGAGTACATAACTATTTTTTTTGGTTAATTCAAAATATGAGATTGATCTTTTTTTTTTTTTTTTTTTTATATTCAGGGTGAGAAAGGAGGAGAGAGTTATATTTGTAAAATTATAGAGATGTTCGAATCAGTTGATGGAGAATTGTTCTTTAGGGCGCAATGCTATTACCGAGCTAAGGACACTTGATGGAGAGAGTTATATTTGTAAAATTATAGAGATGTTCAAGTCAGTTGATGGAGAATTGTTCTTTAGGGCGCAATGGCAATACCGAGCTAAGGACACTATAAGTTAACTCATTACGGCAAGAATTCAATTACAATTATTAACTTGGTTTGGGAGTTGGGACCTTAGACTGTGCTCTTCCTCTCAAGTTCGATCTTTCCAAATGCCAATTTTGATGGACTACTTTAGCTTCTTCAATTAGGTTTATATACGACTACATTTAATTTCAGTTGGATTTTGATTCTAAGAAAGAAACAATTCCACCATTTGATTACTACCGTGGTACTCTCTATCTTTTGCCGTACTCTACTTTGCTAAATTTCGACCTATACAAATTTGCAATTCAGAAAACAAGGACATTCTTAGCGAGATTTCCTCAACAGTTTCTTCTCATCCTAAAGTAAATGGAAAATCATTTATGAACACAAATATGGTTAACACTAAAAAACCAGAGCTGAAGTTGCTAGACTTGTATTCTGGTTGCGGTGGGATGTCAACTGATTTATGTCAAGGTGGTCTGTTATCCAGTTCGAAGATGGTTATTGTGTGTTTTATTTACTTTGCATATGAAAACAATCACTTGAATACTATATGTTTTCGTTCTTGTTCTCATATGATATTATTTGTTATTTTAATAGAGATGGGCAGTAAATATGAATGAACATGAATGTATCATTCATTAACTAAACCTTCCTGAGACTAAGGTAATTGTGTGTTATTCTGTTTTATATTCATGCATGTTAATTACTGACTTAGTCGGCTCATTATGCTACACTTCAAAAATACATGCGTGTTCTTCTTTTCCCTAAAGTTAGAGGGTCAGAAATGCACTTAAACAACTCTTTATTTTTGAAGTGTAGCATAAGGAGCCGACTAAGCCAATAATTAACATGTATGAATACAAAACATAATAACATATAATTACCTCTCAGTCTCAAAATGGTTTAGTTAAAGAATCATACATGCATGTTCATTCATATCTACCGCCCATCTCTATTAAAATAACAACGAATGATATCATATCAAAACAAGAACAAAAACATGTATTCAAGTTATTGTTTTCATATGCAAGGTAAATAAAACTCACAGTAACCATCTTCGAAATGGATAGCATACCACCTTGACATAAACCAGTTGACATCCCACCGCAACCTGAATACAAGTCTAGCAACTTCAGCTCTAGTTTTTCAGTGTTAGCAATATTTGTGTTCAGCTATGATCTTCCATTTACTTTAATATGAAGAAACTGTTGAGGAAATCTCGCTAAGAATGTACTTGTTTTCTGAATTGCGAATTTGTAATGAAAGAAGGGATTAAATTTGAAAAATAAATGTAAAATTGAAAAATAAGTATGGTTAATAAATGTGTTTGAAGTTGAAATTAAACTTGGTCGAAATTTAGCAAATGAGAGTAGGACAAAAGATAGAGAGTGTCACAATAATAGTCACATGGTGGA
The DNA here is from genome assembly GCF_003473485.1 of Medicago truncatula. Classification (NCBI taxonomy): domain Eukaryota; kingdom Viridiplantae; phylum Streptophyta; class Magnoliopsida; order Fabales; family Fabaceae; genus Medicago; species Medicago truncatula. Next base: position 32,785,937 of record NC_053046.1, read on the forward strand.
ATTGTTTCTTTCTTAGCATCAAAATCCAGCTGAACTTAAATGTAGTCGTTTATAAACCCAATTGAAGAAGCTAAAGTAGTCCACCTAAATTAACATCATGAAAGATCGAACTTGAGACCATGAGGAAGAGCACATTCCAAGGTCCCAACTCCCAAGCCAGGTTAATTGAATTATTGCAGCTAAAAATTTAATTGCATCGTTGGAGTTTAAAATTTATAAAAGAGACTCAATAGTTTGTTTACAAACATCAAATAAAATTGAAAATTTGTCAATTACATTTTCAACTTGTACTAGCCAATAAAAAATATGAAACAAATGATATAATGACATCCCGTACAAAGGCCAAGAGAAAATTAGAGAAATTAGAGAAACGGTAGTTAAATGCTTGCAAATTGAGATATTTCTCAAGAGCAATCATATTCAAAAGATCCAGAATGTATAATACATGGACCCTATTTATACAGTTTATTATGCTTTAGCCATAAATAACACTATTCATTCCTAAACTCACAAAAACTAACAGACTATAACTAACTAACTAATTTCTAACCGATCATCTAACACAATCAGCATCGAAATACTGTAACCGAAACAGATGATTGAGTTGAGCTTGAATGCCAGACATTCCATACATGATATACTCGTCGGCATTTTTACCAAGAACTTTGTCAAACCTCTCGCAATGAAGTTTTCATAAGCCGGCAACAACAAGTTTTCCACAGAAATTATTATTTGTTTCCTTAGTTGTCATAAAAAACACGCCATGTAGATTGAATTTCACACATCTCCCTAAACTTCTGATTGAACAAACTGAGTTTGTCTTTCATTGAATCTGCTTCAGAATTTTGTGCCACTGACTCGTTGATATCCATCTTCAAAATATCTATCACCTTATTCCATGAGCTTCTAGAATAGAGTTCAAAATATTGCCTCGTATTTTTACAGAATCTAATATCCCAAAAGGTTTCCAATTTGCACTCAACCGGGCCTAGATTATTCATCATGAAAAAGTATCGCAAATCAAGGTCCTCATAAATTTATGACTTGGCTTCCAAATTTCTCTCAAACTGCTTCATTACAAGTTCCACCTGCGAATAGAATACGGAAGATGTTCCCTCTCCATCACCAACAACCAACGGGTATTCTCGTAAAAATTTCTCCAAATTATGTTTTGACCAAAAAACCATAACGATGTAGCCAGTGGCTTCACAGAGCATCGGATGAATTCCACCATTGACCCAACTATCTAACCCTGCATCTAGTGTAAGAAAGACCAGATTCCCAATTTCCATGAAAATGTCTCTACTTACTTCACCCAATCCGTTCTTTACTTTTATTGCTTCATTCAACAATGAACTAGGAAACAATGATTCGAACTCAGGAATCAGATCACACAACGTCTCAAACATGTCAAGGACTTTACAAGTTATAAACTGCTGCATAATGTTGTTGTCAATATTGGTATTTTCATGTTGTGAATCGACTTGAATGATTACACACGTTGTTCTTCAAGTCCAAGACATTGAGTTTCTTCTGTAACATTTAAGGAAGAGAAAGAAGACCGAAGAATAATAAGACAGTAGCTATAACAAACTCCAACAATAGATAACAGTAATTTAATCTTCGTGAGTTGTACAATTAAATATCCTAGGTAAAAGTAAATAAGATCGACTTCAAATCCGCACTGAATTTGGCTCGACAAGCTAAGCGACATGATAGCAAAGGCAGCACATGTTATTAGACTATATGCATCTGGTTTTCCATTCACCACTTTACCAAAGAAAAATGAATAGACAGAGGTGATTGTTAATACCAGAAAAGCTGTATGAGCTTTGAACCGAAGCCTTCTTGAGTTTTGCCATATATGTGCATACAAAATCATGAGGCAGATGATGAAACTGAAAAGAATTACCTTCAACAAATTCCAATTTCCAAATAGATGGTTGAACGAAGAGCTTAGAGCATAACAAAGCAATCCAATAACAGCTGAAACAAAGCTAACAAATCTCCACACTTTTGCCTTCAACAGCCACATCCGAATTCGGATGATCATGGGTATCAATGAATGATACAACAAGAATATTTAAAAATAAGAATTATTAATAGTAGTTTCTATTTTCTACTTTAAAAATATTTATCAGGACAAATCTAACAACACCTTATATGTTATTGTTTGTTTTTATACAACAGTAGAAAGAGCGTATTACCTAAACAGTGCAGATTTCCCATATTATTATCCAGAAAGTGTGCACAAACAGCATTACTCTTGCTCATACTAAATAAGTGGGAAGTAGGTTTTTGGTCACTTTCCTCGGAATTTCCTATCAATAAAAAATATTGGCTTTCCGTCCATATTGACTTAATTCCAAATAAAACTTCAATTCGTTGCTGGTGAGGAGCCAATTCTATTTGTCAAAAACTCATTGTTCTGATGTTTTAGCTGTCCATTTTGTATTTTTTTTTTCTTGTTTTTCACTATCAAATCAATATTTTTTAGTCAACATCTTAAATTCAATCAAATACTCAAGTAAACACAAAATAAAACTCACAGAAATAGAGAACAATAGCTCTTGAAAAGTAGAATTGTTGACTTTGAAATGAACACTAGATTCCCATAATTGTAAGATCCAAATAGTTGACATTGAACGCAGAAAATAACTTTTTTTTTAAATTTGTAGAAATATCAAAACAAAATAATTATCAAAACAAAATTGATGAATCAAAATACAACAAGATTCAGAATTATCATAGATAGAACAACAAGATTCGGAGAATTTTGATGAAGCAGAATTATTATGAATAACTGTCAACGAAACTAGGGTAAATAACCTAGGAAGCAGTGTACCCTAACAATTAATCAAACATTATACCTTAAAAATTGATGAGTTAAAACATAAAACATAAAATTTAGAAAATCGATCTTAAAAATTTTAAAAATTGAGGAATCAATGTACCTTAAAATGAAGAAGTGAGAATTAGATTGGTAATTACTTCATCAACTTCCTGTCAATTGATATTTTTTTACTGTTCTGTAGAACCGTACACCTGCGGATTTGTACCAACTATCCAAATAAAATTACTTAAGATCCACTTCAAATTTGCACTGAATTTGTCTCAACACGCTAAGTGAAGATATTTCAGCATAACTTTTGACTTTAAGAGCTTCTCTATTCACATGTTCACACTAGTCTACCACCATAATCGGTAGCCATAGAATTAATCCTATAAAAAATACTATGTTTGGTATTATAAGGTGCAATTCTCCAACCCTCTAACAGTAACTCAACTCTCATCATAAGTATTCAAATTCTAAACATATGATTATATGGTCCAATTACTAACTACTACTTTTCAAGGACAACTGTCCAAGTCTTATTTGCAATACAAATTCAACGTATATTGTCATTAAATATATTTTTCTAGTCATAAAAACTGAATAATTTTCATTCACTTGATTATGCATTTTTTCCTACCTCTAACCCCTCTCTGACTCTAAGGAAAACATATCAGTCTTAGAATCCAAATAGAAATTAACGCACTACCCTTTAAAAAACTATGCCCATAAGAATTTCCAATAGACTAATACAGAAAAATCAATGGAGAATTTTAGGATTTTTTTCAAGTATTATGGGATTCATTTCTTATGCAAGCAGCTCTTCTTTCAATCATCTTTTTGGAAAGTGGAACTTCATCAAAATCATTATTTACACAGTGGTAAGTTTCAGTATCAGTAGCATGATGTTATTTTTGAAAAAATGGAAACTTTCAAAGAGATTCTTGCTGAGAGCTCATTTGGGTGTTCTTGTTTTGTTGCTCACATCTTTGTACTCTTTTGTCTCCGATAAAGCTTCGAACGAAAAACCAGACCTATTGAGCATGATTTCTTGTGTTGCCTTTGCTTTAATGTCTTTTTGCTTATCAAGACAGATCGATCTTGGTTTTGAATCTGATCTCCTCAATTTCTTCCTTGGAATTTTAACCGTTCAATTGATGAAGATCAATTTGATTCTATCTATTGTTGCTGCAATCTTATGTTATTCTCTTATTGTTCTTCGTTCGAAATTGGGTTCGAGGCATGAAATAGGAACTTTGAGAGTAGAAGATGATGTAGCTATAGAAATTGATGGTGTAGATAACAATAGAAATGAATTTCAATCTGATTATAGTAATGGTCGCCAACAAAATAAGTCGTCAGTAAGAAGGATGAATCATGATGATGGGTATAATTGGAAAAAGTATGAAGAGAAAGTAGCAAAAGGAAGTGAAAATCAAAGAAGCTATTATAAATGTACATGGCCTAATTGTTTTGTGAAGAAAAAGGTTGAGAGAACAATAGATGGAGAAGTTATTGAGACACTATACAAAGGTACACATAATCATTGGAAGCCAACGTCTTCAATGAAGAGGAATTCATCATCTGAGTATCTTTATTCACTTTTACCTTCCGAGACGGGCTCCATTGACTTGCAAGATCAATCATTTGGAAGTGAACAATTGGATTCTGATGAAGAACCTACGAAGTCTTCGGTATCGATATGAAATGTTTTCATATTGAATTTTATTTGGAAGTCGCTCATTTTTATTTTTTTAACGGAAAATATTAGTATGTTGGTTGTTATGTTAGTATTTTCTCCTTTACCAAGGTTCGAACATTTACTCATTAGCTCTTTTAATCTCTTAGTTGAACCATGTGTCTTATAGAGAGGTAATAACTTATCTATTTTTGTAAAGATAAACCTTGATATTTTATCCCTTCTACTTTGTTGGGATTAATGACATGGTGTGTTAGGAATTTATGATAGTTTAGTCTTTTTTTGCTAGTTACTTAGCTTCATCATTTATATATATATATCATAGATTTTACTACTACAAATGAATGAATTACAAAGACTCCAAATGGATTTCATATTCTTTGAACTATATACAAATGAAGTAGGAAGCTCTAGTCTTCAATCAAATTTACAATTCCTATGAAATTGGAACTTTGGTAGAACTTCCAATTCTAAATACTTTGCAATATATTTGTTGGTTGCTTCACTTGGATGCACACTGTCCCAAAATACATATTTTGAAGCGTCATCACATACAGGTGTGAGTTCATTACACAATGGAGTTACTTCAAATGTGCCAGTTCCACAACACCCTTTGTTTGTTTCCTTGAAACCTGTATAATAAAATGTTAAAAGATACATAAATAAATACTATAGGTAACAAATGTTTGTTCACCTTCTCTCAAAAAAAAAAAAATGTTTGTTTACCTTTTTCCTTCAAAAAAACAAAATGTTTGAAGGAAAAGAAAAGGGAAAGGGAAGACTTTGGAGGGAATGTGAGAGAGAAAAGAGAGAAATTTCCGGCCTTATTTGAGAGATTGGTTTTCTAGAGTATGGAAAGAAAATATTTATGACTAACATATTCTTAATTTTGAGAATATTATAAAGACGTTGAAAGAATTTTGAATAATTTATCTAAACTCTTTAAAACTTTCTAAAAAAATTCTCAAGTGCATTTTTCATTACCAAGAAATATAAAACTTCAATTTCAAGTTGAGGACTATCCCATTCTTCCTTTTTCATTTCATTATTCCTTATTCTTAAAGCTCCATTTTAAACTCCAAGCCAAAGCCTTAACTTAATTTTTTCTGTTACTTTTAAAATATTCAAGCTTGAAATTTATATATATTTTTTGGTTTCCTATAATAGATAATTATATTCGAGATACTATCAGATACTAAATATAGGTTCCTCATTTGCGACCCTATAAGACTCTAGCCTTTTCTAGTAGACTGAATCCTGATTGAGCTTTATCTTTTTGTGGAATAACGAACGTTTTTAAAGTTCAAACAAATTTAAAGAAAAAATCTTAACCGTCATACCTAAAGAATAAAATATTTAACATAATTTTTTGAAAAAAGACAAAGATCGTCGCCCATTAAATTTATCTCTGTTGGCCAATTTTTCTTTAGCAATTACCATTATCAATTCAATTAATTTGTCGATGATTATTTTGCTTGACTTAGACAGATGAGAGTTAAGAGTTTTAAATCTATCTTATAAATAGAGATGGTTAAAATGGCTGCTAGTGGATTACAATTCCACATTAGAAAGAAGTTACTTAATCATCATTTGATTGATCTAGCATAACTTGGAGAATTTTTTTGACAAATTGAACATAAAAGGGAAGGAAAAAATAATAATATTGATGAATGTAGCTCACCATATTTTTCAGGGTGTTTGATAAGACCAATCAAGGGATCATATATGTTTGTATAAATAACTCTGCTTCCTGGAAGCATTGCTTGTAATTGAAGTAAACGTCTTGCCAATTTTTGGCTGTAATCCTTAGCCTCTAAATTCTCTTCCTTCACACATTTATAACGATCCTTTACAAACTTGGCTGTTATTTGAATAGGTATGCAACCAATAGAAGGAAGCCCAGTCACAGCAAATTTTCTGCATCCCAACTCGTATAGTTCCTACAAAAAAAAAATTAAGAAAAAAATTCAAATCATGATAAAAAAAGCATATGTTAAAAAGAATTAATATTAATATTTATTTATGTTACTTTTTGTTAGAAAATTTAAAGAATTAAATAAACATCACAATTTATTTTTGAGTTTTTCTAATTACACCCTGTTTAATTCTTGTTGCACTCTAAAATGACAAAATTACCCTTCCATAAAATTTAATTTTCAAAAAGCATCTTCGTTTTTTCTTGATTACACCCTAAAATCCCTCTTCAGTTTAAGTAGGTCATGTAAATTTAGTTTCAGTAGGTCATGTAAACTGAGTTTAAGTGTACATACTTAAACTCAGTTTAAGTAGGTCATGTAAACCGAGTTTAAGTGTACATTTAAAAGTTCAACTTTGTTCAATGATTCTACGTAATCTCGGTTTAAGTATGTACATGTAAACTTATTTTCAGTAAGTCATGTAAACTAAGTTTAAGTGTACATACTTAAACTCAGTTTAAGTAGGTCATGTAAACTGAGTTTAAGTAGGTCGTGTAAACTGAGTTTAAGTGTACATCTAAAAGTTCAACCTTGTTCAATGATTATAGGTAATATTAGTTTAAGTATGTACATGTAAACTTAGTTTAAGTAGTTCATGTAAAGTGAGTTTAAGTGTACATACTTAAACTCAATTTAAGTAGGTTATGTAAACTAAGTTAAAGTAGATTATGTAAACTAAGTTTACATGAACCTACTTAAACTGAATTTAAATTAAACTTAACAATGTAAAACTGAAACTGTCGTACAGTGCAGTTGAACAAGAAGAAGAAAATTGAAACCAGCGTTATTGAAAAAGAATAAAAAATTCACTTATTTATATGCAGAGTATGAATGAAAGATGTTTTAATTCACTCTTTAATCTTTCATAGAGATTAATTGAACATCAGGATTGTTTGATCGTTGGTGGGTGAAAGAGAGTGAAAATAAATGAAATCAAGTTTTTAAGAAAATTTATATAAAAGGACAATTTTGGTATTATCAAAAACTTTTTAAAAAAACTGAATGTAATCAGAAATATATAGGGTGTCTTTATTTTTATAATGAATTTAATGACTATAGATCCTTCAAAAAATATGACTATAGATCGCCACTTAAAAAAAAAGATATTTAAATATATGTTAAAAAAATTATAATTATGATATGTCACCTAGATGAAATATGATTGAAGGTTTTAATAAAAATTTGTTACACTATTGGTGGATAGTCTATTTTTTATTTTTGGGGGGGGGGGGGATTACACCAACCTCCTTTCAAGTTTACTTAAATGACACACACCTCCCCTCTATTTTACAAAAAGCATTTACCTCCCCTTCTTATTTACGCCGTTTACCACCGTTAGAGCCTTTTGAGTTGACCACCTTTCCACACTTTAACTACGCATCTTGCTTCTGAAATAACAGCGTGTCTTCTTGCTTCTTTCGTTCTCATCAATACGTCCATAAAATGTTCTTCCTTTTTCTGTTTTATTTCAAAGTTTCATCAATTAGAATGCAATATCACTTCAAAGATACTGAGAAATCAATCACTTACATCATTGCATGAACACAAATTACATGCCTATGGTTTACCAATCACTCTGCATACTTGATAATTCCAAATGTTCATAAACAATAGCCTTTCTATTTTGTAAAGCATTCCTATTTTTTCACTCTGCAAGAAGTATAATAACCAAATCCATTATTAAGATGCTGAGTATGGTGTTGATACATAACAACAACTTCCTCATCGACCACCACACGAGAATCGGTAGTAGTTACCACCAGTTCTACCTTGCTCCTGCAACCACCCAATCCGGCCTCCTCTTGAAACCTGCTCGAAATAAACTCAATCATGTCATCCCTTTCAACAAGGTCACGCTCCAACTTCTCCACTCACTCCTTGGAATGTGTTCGGTCTCGTTTCTTCAACTGAGGATGTGTTATGTTAACCACTGTTAGTCAGTGCCGGAGCCAGGAAATTTATGGAGTCCGAACAAAAAATTTATCGCAAATTCACATGTGACATAGTATATCAACAGTCATAAATCGTAACTTTTTATTTATTTTAATTTTAATTAAAAAAATCGATATAAAATAGGTTTATCATTTTGTCAAAAGTACAATTTAAAATAGGATAATTAATTGAAGTTGACCATGTAATATACGTGAAGTCTGAAAATTGGCCCTGTAATTAAATAACATGTACTCTGACCATGTAATTCGAGATTTTGATTATTTATAATCCTGTAATATACGCGAAGTCCAAAAAAACAACCGAGAGATTGAATTTTTTCATGATTTGTTAGATGCGAGTTAAGAACGTTAAAATATGGCTTTACACAAAAAAATTATAAATTTTCGACAAACAACAAATTAATTATGAATTTTTAAAATGTCAAAAGCTCAAAAAACAAAACAACAGAAATCTCGACCTATAAATCGAATTTTGAGCTCATTATTTGCAGAGACATCTATAAAAATACATAAAAAAGGATCTGTAAAGTTTCATAGCATTTCGAAGTTGTTTAAATTTATTTTGATTTTTCAACCAAAACGTGCAAAATTGAAATTTTGTTCCGCGTAAGCGTATACTCACAAGTCAAATTTAGTTCCCTAATTTTGTAGGCATGACTAGAACATGATAAGAACCATCACAATGAAATTATGTAGTCTTTAAACAAGATACAAATTAATTATAAATTGTTTAAGAAATTCATAATTATGAGGGAATAAAAATTCATAATTAATTTATCCCTGGTCGAAGAAATTTAATATTTTATGTAAAGCTATAATTTAATGTGCTAAACATGCATGAAAAAAATAATGAAAAAATTCAACATGTAGGTCACATTTTTAGACTACACGTATATTACAGGGTGGTCAAAAATAAGAAGAAATTCAAGTTACAATGCTAGAATATATGTTTTGTATTTTTAAGGGTCATTTTTCAGATATAATGTATATTACATGGTCAATTTGAACAATTAACCCGTTAAAATAAGAGATGAACTCATCAATAGTGTGCTAAATAAAATTTCGAGACCTATTTGCGTGCGAGAATTTTCAGATTGCCCAAATTTTTCTTTTTGTAAGTGTGTTAATTGGCTTTTGGGTTGGGTCTAATGTGCAAAAATTATCGATCGAGCCCGGGCAATCGCCCGGGGTCGCCGGGCGGTGAAACCGCCCCTGCCGTTAATGTTGAGGGGTGTATCCTGTCACTTACTAAACAAATAAGGGAGGTATGTGTTTGTTTTGAAAATAGAGCGGAGGTGTGTGTCATTTAGGCAAACTTGAAGGGGGGTCGATGTAATTTTCTCTTTTTTTTTTAGGGAACTATTGGTTCATAATTATTAAACTCTTTTATAACTGTATATATATAATTATTGTTGTGAATTAGTAAAACCAATCTTGGTATGGAGTCATGTTCGATGTCACACCTGAATCTATTGTCCATACATCGTTGAGTCGTCTCTCGCCTTTATAACTAGTTGTTGCTTTGATATCATTGATTTCATTATCATCTGAGGTACTTGCAACACATCCTTCAGATGTTAAAGCTTCAAAACTCTTCTCTCCATTTTTATTATCATTCCAACACTCATTGTTTAAGTGACCTCTTATACCATAGTTATAGCATTTGAGATTCATTTTTCTTCCAATTTTTGACCTACCAAGATATTGACTCCCTTTGGGGTCACGTTCCGTTTATATGCCTCTCGTCATCGTTAAAGCCTCTGCTTTCTTTGAACTCTTCGACCTTTCTTCCTTATTCTTACATCTAGATTCTTCTTCAAGAATTGCCTCAACGTCATCATATCATCTATATTATTATTTGTAATGTTGATGATGAGTTGATCATACGAATCTTGTAAACTCAAGTTATGATATGATATTGATCATCCGTCATTTTCTAAAGTAAACCTAAGATATTGAAATTGTGTAATGATATGATCTCCAACTTTCAGATCTACGTTAGGAATGTGTCGCCTCATGCTATAATTATAGTTCATATACTCTTACTTGCTTATACTCAAGAGAAAACCTTATATTTCTAAAACTTGTCTTCAAGTCTCCAACCTCGCATTCAATTCTTCTTTCGACTCTCCAAGTAAGACTATCTCATCTGCAAAAAGCATGCATCTTGGTGCTCGTTTCTTGGATTTGTTTTGTAAGTACATCCAAAATTAAGGTGAAAAGATAAGGACGTAGTGTTGAACCTTGGTACAATCCTATTGTTAAGGGGAAATCTTCGGTGTCTCCTTCTGGTGTCCTCACAGTAGTCGAGACCCCATCATACATATCCTTTATAACTCGAATATAGGCCACCCTAACACCTTTCTTCTCTAGGTCTTTCATCAAAATCTTTCTAGACAATTTATCATATGTCTTCTCCAAATCAATAAAAACTAAGTGCACGTACATTTGTTTTATTCGGTACCGTTCCATTATACGTTGTAATAAGTATATTGCTTCTGTGTCGACCTCCTAGACGAAAAACCGAATTGTTTTTCACTAACTTGAGTCTCTCTTTTTAGTCTCTCTTCAATCACTCTTTTCCATATTATTTGCGCAATTTTGTATATCCCCCTTGTTTTTAAAGATTGGCACTAAAGCGCTTCTTCTCCATTTATCCGACATTTTCTTTGATATCATAATCTCGTTGTAAAGCTTGGTGAGCCACCCAATATCTCTATCTCATAGATTGTTCCACACTTCAATATGTATGCCGAATGTTGAAAACCTCTTAAATCAATCTAATTTTTATGAATGCTATAACTGTATTTGGAAGATGCACCTTTGTGTTGGACAAAATACGCTTAAGTTTTAAGTTAAAAATAAATAAATTGGGGGTAGGAAACTAATTTTGTTTTTGTTTCCTCTAACTTCTCCCTCTTCCTCAACACGCTCTAACTTCTCCCTCTTCCTCAGCATGTACTGATTAATAAGTTGGGGCAAACCTACGCGACACAAGGCGCCTATGAATATGAAGTATAATAAGTTGGATATTTATCTCAACCCAAATTAAAACATGTTACCGGTTGAAAAAACCGTCTCAAAAAGTATCACATCCAATCAGGCATCTTAGGCCGGTGTTGAAAACCTGATAAAAATCTATTTCCTGTTTTAGTGAATACATCAAAGCAACTTTGTATTTCAATTACACAATAAATAAATACACACACAATAGCATGCCGCTTTAACCTCGTTTTCGGCCACAACTTGATGGACGGTATATCTTAAACATATTGTTGAGTATTGCTTTAATATCTTTCGTTTCATACTCAATGTATCCATCAGGGGGCTTTTTAACTTCCAGTTTTAGAACAATATGTAACTTCCGAATGAAGTTTGTATAAGCTGGCAACAAGTTTTCCCCAAGGTAAACTATTATTTCTTCCTTTAACGTTTCGTCCATGATAAACCACAAGGATTGAGCTTTGCATATTTCATTAAACAGTTTGTTGAAAGATTTGAGCTGCTTCTTCATTGACTTCCCAACCATATTAGGATGCACTAATAGATTGTTGTCCAGCCTTAGAAATTCCAGCACCTTACCCCACGAGCTTCTGATATATTCCTCAAAGTTGTATCGTAATTTCGCGCTGTGTCTTTGCAACATACCATCCCCTAAAAGAGTTCCTAATTCATTTTCCATCGTCTTTATAATTATGTACCTGCTGCTATTCATTAAGTAAACATAACCCAAAGTAGGGTCATTAAAGATATTGAACATAGCTTCCAACTTACTCTCCAACACCTCCATAATCCGTTCCATCTGCAGTGAAGAAGAAGAAGAAGAAGAAGAAGAAGAAGAAGAAGAAGAGGGTACAGTATCATCATGCTTGGTGTATTCCAGCAACACATGTCCATGATCTTCAAACACCTGCTCTAATATCTCACGATAGTCACATATCCAGGTTAGGAAATTCATGACGAAACGGACAAGGGGGTGAAGCTGGCCACCAAAAAATGGCGCGTTCCCGGGACCTTTGCTGCGAATTGTATTTTCAAACTCCCTTAAAGTGCCCACTATTGTTTCTCCCAATTTCTTTAAAACTGTGTTTAATTCATTCCTTAGTGACACACTGTATTGATCACAAAACAGAGACTCGAAATTCGGAATTAGGTCATGCAATGTTTCATACATGTCGAGCATTCTAAACAACAGTGTCGTATTGCTTTGATCATTCGCTATGACATTGGGAAAATTCAGCAATCGAATGGTGAATTCCCTACAAACATCTGTAAAAGATATATCGGAGATGGCAGAGAACTCAAAGAAAACAATATCGCAGAGTTGCCGCTCGGTGGGAAACAATATCTTGAATGCAACCTTGAAAGCCTTAATCCATCTTTTGATACGTAGTCCGAGATCTTCCATGTTAACATCCTTGATAGTAAGATTATCTGAATTTAAGAATTGTTTTACCAGGCACTCCTCTAAGCATTCCCTCCGGCAACTGCTATACACAATTAAGCACTCCTTGTTGAAACCAGAGTTTAACATCAATTTTACAGTTTCCTGAAGGTTGTTGACCGTTTCCAGCGACAGCGCTTCCAACATGAGCGTTCCTTCCAAGCTACATTCGGATAACATCGACGGTGCATTGTCAAAATATTCCTTTTCCTGCTCCAAAAGCATGTCGACGATATGCAAATTTTCCAGCTGAAGCGCCTTCATACTGGTCCTGAGCTGTTCCATCAGGCTGCTAGCGATGTCATTACTAGCTAAGTCTAGAGAAATGACATGAAGAACTACTGAATTTTCATCTTGGATTTCGGGGCACTCGTTTTCTGGTCCAACATCTATGGGAGTTGAAGGAAAGTAAGAACGAATAATAATAAGGGAATAACTGAAACCAGCTCCAACAATGAATAACTGCAATTTAATCTTCATTAGTTGTACAATTAAACATCCGAGAAAAAAGTAAAGAAGATCCACCTCAAATCCGCACTGAGTTTGCCGCGACAAACTGAGCGACATGATAGCAAAGGAAGCACTTGAAATGAGGCTATATGCATCTGGTTTCCCATTAATCATTTTATCGGAGAAAAAGGAATACACCGAGGTGGTGGTTAAAACCAAAAATGCGAATTGAACTTGAAACCTGAAACATCTGGAGTGGTTCCATATCATTGCTAGTAAAATCAGAAAGCAAATGATGAGACAGAAAACACCGTAAAGGAATATCTTCAACCAATTCCAATTTCCAAATAGATGGATAAAGGAAGAACTGAGAGCATAACAAAGCAATCCAACAACAGCTGAAGTGAAGCCAATAAATGTCCATACCTTTGTATGCATCAAGCATCTCCCAATTTGGATTATAATATGCTTCATGTTCTCTCTTAAGTGTGTTTAAAGTTGAAAGTACTTTCACAGACATATATACGGAGATGTGAACAATTTGGCTTTTTGTTTGGTTAAGACGAAGCTATCCTCTTATTTCCGATGAAATTTCGAGGAAACGGACCAAAAAGCTATTTAAATATTTTTTTAGACGTGTGAAAGCGCTATTTAAATAAAAGAAATGAGTAATGGTAGTAGGAGTTGACTAATGGAAATTAGGACAACACAGGTAGGTTATTGTCAAAACAAATGGAAAACTAGGACGGCGGTCCTAATAGTCTCTTACCTCCTATTAAATAATAAACATCTATATTGACGTGTAGACATTGAGAGAAAAAAACATAAGATGTATATGAGATAAATTATCGATATAATTGAATTGAGACATATGAGATATTTGTTGGGATCAGAGTACGCAATGTGGAAGCTTAAATTATCTCTTTTTATGAAACTTGAACAATTGAATTTACCAGCTTAACCAACAACAAAAATAAAAAGAAGTAAAAACTATAAGTGAGAACACCAGAATTTTAAAGTGGAAAACTACTCTCAATGTGAGAGAATAAAAACCACGGGACCAAGAGAATAAAAACTACCATTAAATTGTAGAGACCTCTGATATATAATCAAGTTCTCTCTACAATAAGCTCCAATTTTTCTCAAAAGTGACCTCCATTATCTGTGCTCTAGGGGTGGGCAAAAATAACCAAAAACCAATTTGAACCGGTTAACCGAACCGAACCGAACCGTATCAAAATTAACTGAACCATTTAACCAATTCTCGAACCGAACCATTATTTTGAAAACAGTTCACTAACCGAACTGAACCATTAGTAACCACAATTATCCGAACCGAACCAAACCAAACCATTAACCATATCTATTTTAAAAACAGTTTATTTAAAACAACTTATTTTAAAAAACAGCTTATTCAAAACAACTTGTTTTATGAAAATAACTTATTTAAAAAATAAGAAAACTTATTCAAAATAGCTTATTATAAAAACAACTTATTCAAAACTGCTTATTTTAAAAAACTGCTTATTCAAAACAGTTTATTTTAAAAAACAATTTATCCAAAACAGCTTATTATCAAAACAGCTTAAATTACACCCTCCACCAAGACACATTTTTATCAATTTATGCTTTTAAAGATCATTGATATATAGTTTTGGATCCTCATTATCAATTATAAGACGATAAAAGACAAACAAATATTATGTCCGAAGTTCCAAAACCGACAAATGAAATGTTAAAACTTCATTTTGTCTTCTAAAATAAAAAACTCAATACTACCTCCATCTCTAATTATAAGGTCCTTTTGAAAAAATAACGGAAATTAAGATAGTGGATATTTGTATTAAATATGTTTGTAATCACTATTGTTTTTACAATTTTATCCTTTAATAGAGAGAGTTGGTTTATGTTTTCAACATATTATTTATTGCTGATTGAAGAAAAAGATGTATAATAAATAGGGACATGTATGTAAAGAAATAATTAATGTAGTTGGAAATAGCAAAGAGGTCTTATAAAGGGACAAAAAAAATTCTCAAAAATGTCTTATATAATTAGGGACGGAGGTAGTACAATAATAAAATATCCAAAATTAAATGACGGTGATACTGAAAGATGTGGAGAAAGGAAAATATGGAGATACTGAAAGATGTGGAGAAAGGAAAATATGGACAAAAGGTTCATTCAAGTTAAAAAAGGATAAAATGCAATATATAGTTATATCAGGGAAAGGAGGTGAATGTTTTAAAATAAGTTGAGAGCAAAGTGTACTCTAAGCTTATCACAAAGAGAAGAGCTTGTATTTGCTTTGATCCCCAAAAACTTCTACCTATGCAAATTGACCGGAAATAGCAAGTGACAATTTTGGCTAAGTGAACTCATTAGAAAGTTGACAACCACGGGGACCAACAAGTTTTACCGATAATAAACATGAAAAATGCTAGGAAAAAAATTAACCAACGCTTTATATATGAGTACAATAATTATTTAGATTTAAACATATAAATCGTTTTACTGATTAAAATAAGCTGTTTTAAAATAAGTTGTTTTGAAGAAGTTGTTTTGCATAAAATAAGCTATTTTGAATAAACTGTTTTTAAAATAAGATCGTAATAAATTGTTTTTCATAAAATAAACTTTTTTGAATAAGCTGTTTTTAAAAATAAGTTGTTTTGCAAAAAATAAGTTGTTTTAAAATAAGCTGTTTTGAATAAGTTGTTTTTTAAAATAAAAAGTTTTGTATAAAATAAGCTGTTTTTTTTTTAAAAAAAAGACATCGTAATAAGTTGTTTTGCAAAAGATAAGTTGTTTTGAAGAAATAAACTATTCTAGCTTTTAATTTTAATTTGTTATTTTTTTTAATAAAAATGATTTGGTTAATAGGTAAGCAAATGGTTAACAGAACCATAACTTTGGTTCAGTTTGGTTACTTCCAAACTTTAAACAGTTCAGTTCAGTTTTTCCGAACCATTTCAGCAATATGGTTTGGTTCAACTTCTTCCCAGTTTCGCGTTCAACTGAGACCTTAAATTTCCTAAACATGCTCAAAACATCATTTTTACTCTTCAAGGCGTAAACTCAAGTCTTTCTTCAATGGTCATCAATAAAACTCAGAAAGTATGTGCTTCCCCCAATTGTTCCTGTCTTCATAGGACCGAATAAATGACAATGCACCAAATCAAGAATTGTTGGTCTTTTAGGTGAGTGAAACTCAAAAGAAACTTTGCTTTTCTTCTCAACAATACAGTGATCACATTTCTTCAAGTGTGGATTACTCATGTCAGACAACACATTACTCTTGCATAGCTTAACCATGTCTTTCTCAATCATGTGACACAACCTCTTATGCCATAACTCAACTTTCTCAGTTGATTCAACCATATGCACCTCTTTAATTATTTTTACATGTGTCAAATAAAGCTTAGAACATTTCGTACCTCTCGCAACAATCATAGATCCCTAGGAAATTTTCCAAGAATCTCGCAAGAACAAGCTGTCATAACCTTCATCGCATAGTTTAGCCACAGAAAGCAAATTCAATTGGATATCCAAAACATGCTTCTCATCCTTGAGAGTTAACTTTGCCCCATTGGACATCTCCAAATTAACATCCTCATGGCCAACACACTTTAACACACCTTCATGAGCCAACTTCACATCACCAAATTCACCTGAAGTATATGAGGAAAAAACATCTCTCGTGGAAATGACATGTACTGAAATACCACTATCAATCACCCAACTGGATGCACTATCAACAATATCATGCTCTTCAACAAGAAGCAGTTCATTATCATATGTCAGATTAGATCTCTCTCTAACTGGCATCAGAGCCGACTATATTAATAGTACTTGAACAATTTGCAAAATGGTTCCTTGTGTCGAAAGTCTTCTTGACAAAGAGTGTTCAAGCGGTGGTTTCCGTTAAGTGCGGCAACGGCGGTACAAGTATAAGCGTGTGCAGATGAAAGAGCTTCCGCTTGAGGGGTGAGCATGATGAATTGATGGACTCACACTTGAGGGAGAGATTGTTGTGTGCAAGTGTGAGTTATATGTCTCACATCGGATAGAAAAGTGGAGGTTGAGCACTTTATAAGTGAGAGGACTCATAAACTCATTGCCTTGAGGTTTTTTGGTAAGAATGTAGTGTCTCTCTCGATATGTCTCACATCGGATAGAAAAGTGGAGGTTGAGCACTTTATAAGTGAGAGGACTCATAAACTCATTGCCTTGAGGTTTTTTGGTAAGAATGTGGTGTCTCTCTCGCTTGTACGGTTGCCCTGCATGGATGTGGGTGGTCCCCCTGGCTCTCCTCGTGACCCAACAATATTAAAATATTATTTTGAACCTGCTAAGAGCCAACGAGACATGGCCAAAGTACGGTGAGAGCACAGGTTAAGTTTCGTATGGAACACCGAATTGGAGTACATTTATACCCATCTAACCGCCTCCTACAGACCCATCTAACCGTCTAGACTAATTATGAGTATTTAAAATCTCTTCAAATGAACACCACTTCTGTAATCAAATGTCAAGTCGTTGGACTTGGTTAACTCCCTAGCTTAGCGCTGCATGGACTTCCTCCAAGGTGTCAGTTTCTTCTTTACCATAAAGTATGTTATCCTTGAAGAGCTCAGAGGATCTTGGTATAATGCACAAAGTAAGAGTAGGTCTTGTCTCCAGCCTCAATGTTCACTTAGATGTTCACCAAATCATCAAAGATTTTGTTGAACTCCATCAATGCTCTCTTATGATTTTCTCTCCACCATCTTAAATGAGTAAAGTTTTTTGTTTCAGGAAATACCTATTACCCAACAAATTGGTAATATTTAATGACTCCATGCGGTTGTCTCCTTTTTGACTTCTCTAAGGACTTTAAATTGCCAAGAGAGAAATTTCAGTGAAAGCTCTTGTTTAGTTCCTAAATTAGTGGAAGGTCTTTTTTGTACGTATGATTATAAGTTGCATGGAAAATCTCTCTTCCTGTTTTCTGATGAGGACCTTAACGAGATCCGTAAATTGATTAGAGGTAAATTTATTTATTTATTTTTTTTTTTTGGTAGATGAGGTAAATTTATTTATATCTATGTTGTCATTGTTGTATACATAATATTTTGATGAGTTTTTCTATTTACGCCCCATGTTTTTCTGGTTACACCCAAATTTTCTTAAATTTTTTTATAATATCAAAATTGCCCTTTTATATAAATTTTCTTAAAACTCTAATTTTATTCATTGTCAGTGAGTTTCACCCTCTTTCACCCCATAAAGCGATCGATCAAACAATTTGATGTTCAATATCAATCTCCATGAAAATTAAAGAGTGAATCAAAATATTTTTCATCCATACTCAATTGGATATAAGTAAGTGAATTTCTTCTTCTATTTGCTAGTTTCAATTTTTTTCCTTCAACTGCACTGATGCACTGTACGATTACGATTTTAATTTACATTGGCAAGGTTAACTTAAATTCAGTTTAAGTAGGTTCATGTAAACTCATGAACCTACTTAAACTGAGTTTACATGAACCTACTTAAACTGAGTTTACAAAATCGTAGAACTGTGAATCGCAGAACAAGGAAAACACAAAATCAGAACTGAGAACCCATAACAAGAATGTCATACCCCAAATTTTGACCTAAGGTCCCACTGACACACGTCTCCGAACTCGGACCAGACTCGCATTTCAGTGAAAAATTCGGCAGGGAGGTATTTTGAAATACCTCATAAAATTCCGAATCGGGCCCTCTTCTCTCAGTCTTTAATTATTTATTTCCATGTTTTAAACTTTTAGTTTAGAATTCTAAATTTTAATTTTAGTCCAAAATTAGATTAAATTTCTTTTATTTTTTATTTTAAACCAAAAATGTAGACATTATCCTTTTATTATTAATTTTTCTTTTTAAGTCCCAAAAAGTCCAAAAAATCCAAAAGTGTCCGAGTTCAAGATAACAACATCACGCATACGCTGTTCTAATCCAAATCCGGATTCACGCTTCCTCTGAAACAAATCCAGTAAAAAACAGACGCATTTCCTTTTTTCTCCCCCACAAGCCACTGATTTTGTGCTCATCATTAACAAATTCTAGCCTCAAACTCACTCTATAAATAGAGACCTGCACAACAATAAAAAACACAACAAAAAACAGAAAAAACAACACAACACAGCAAAACACAAAAAAAAAAACAGAGAACGAAGAAAAACAGAGAAGCCACACACAACAGAATACGGGAACAACAGAAGCCAGAGGCGCGCAACCGCAACACGGCAACACAAACAAACACATCGCACAGAACCGCAACACGGCTACACAATAAACACATCGCACAGAACCGGCACGGCAACACAACACACGCACACACACACACGAGCGACACGACACCAAGCACACAGCATCGCAAACCAGCGCCATAACGAAACCGGATCCACAAAAAAAAGGTATAAATTTCTTTCTTTAGATCTAGACGTTTGGGTAAAGGTTTTGGGATTTTTGGGTTTAGTATCACGAAAGGGGGGAAAAGAGGAAGAGAAAGAGCGAAAAAAAATAAAAAAAAGGGAGTTTTTTAGCTCCGGCGCAGCCGCGATGGCTCGCCGGCCACCGCGCCGGACTTCTCCCGGCCGCCTCACCTCCACCGGAGAAGAAGAGAGAAGAGAGAGGATAGGGATTTAGAGAGAGAAAGAGAACGGAAGAGAGAGAAGGAGAGGTGAGAAAAATGAGAGATTTAGGGTTACAACCCTTATATATCCCCCAAACGGGTCAACCCATGACCCATGACCCATGACCCGCGACCCGGTTCGTTTTCCTTAAGCCCAATTCTTTTTTTCTGCTTTCTGCACACCCCTGTTTACCACTGCACCCCACCATGTGTTTGGACCTTTTTTTTATATTCTTTTTTCGTATTTATTTATTTTTATTTATTTTTTTTTAGCATTTTAATTTTATTGCAGACCTTAGAATGTAAATAGGCTTTTTATGTAATAGTCATAGATTTTATATTTCTAACTTAGGGTAGCCACGCTTTTATTCTTTATGCTCCGTTAGTTTATATATTTATTCAAAAATCACAAAAAACCAAAAAAATCACAAAAAAATTTCATAAACAAACCTTGATCCTAAATCAAGCGATCGTCCTTTTTATTTTATTTTCTTAATCAAATATCAATCAATTTAATCATACTTCGAGTTATCTTTTTTTAAATAAAAAACACAAACAAATTCTTATTTGCCACTTGGCTTTTATCTTTAAAACCTTTTCAAAAACTAATAAAAAACACAAAACCAATCAAACGTCGTTTTCTACCCCGAACTACGAGGTTTTGATCCCTCACGGGTACGTAGGCAGAGGACCATGTCCTTCCAAACAATAAAAAAATGTAGATAAATTAGGTCTCACTTTCTTTTTCTTTTAATCATCACATTAACTTCTTTTTCAAAAGCAAGCAAGTTATAGCACATTAAATTAAATAAAACCAAGAGGTTCCCGTAGAGTACTACGGACATAGAGGGTGCTAATACCTTCCCTTTATGTAACTAACCCCCGAACCCTAAATCTTTTCAAATAGGGGTAGTTTGAACTTTTTTCCCCTTTTCTTAATAAAATTAAATGTTCAGTCGTGAAATAATTAGTGAGTCAAAAGCTAATCAAATAGCCTTGATCTCCAAAAAATGACGCGACAGAAATGGCGACTTCACTGGGGAACCCCTAAGAGGGTTGAGCCTAACTTGGCTTTATTTAATTCTTTGTGCTATAACTTGCTTAAAACAAAAACAAAAAATAAAGATGGAAATAATTGTATATATCTTTTACCTTCTCTCTTTCTTCCTTTCTTTTTAAATATGAGTGGTGAGATAAAGCCCTACACCCGGGATTGAGAGAAACATAAGATAGGACGGTGGTATAACCAAAGTGCCTTTCCGAGAGTCAAGTCTCGTGTTTAGGTTCATGTGGTACAACCCCACTCAATGGAGGAATCTTGAAAGTAATCTATGTTGGCATGAACAGTCGTGTTGGCATTATATTTTCAAGTGACCGTCGAAGTTGAGGACCTTTAGTTACCCTTAACCCATCTTAGCCTTTTTAGGACGTAGTGCGGTGGCTAATCAAGAGTAGTCTTGAATTAGTTGATACGCGATACTACACTCAAAAGAAACTTTCCTACGGATATTATTGGATCAAGAGTAGTCTTGTAACCTAATAACATTCGGAGGTAGTTGATGACTTTGGGAACTGGATAGAACCCGTGATACAGGTACAAACGAAACCATAGTCCTTACCAAATGGGGGTTATTACCTTTAAAACTCCAACGTGATGAGCTTAACCTACGCATAATCATGCATACATGCATTCATTCATAATTTTATCTTTTTTCATCAAAAAATATCGAAGGGCTTATACTTGTTTTTGTAAATATCATAGGCATGGAAAGAAGAAATACTAGGAAGTTTACGTTCAGGAAATTGGATCTAGAAAACTTAAAGAGGCTCGCATTTGAAGTAACTAGCTTGGAGAATTTTTGTGATCGTCATGGGAAGCTGCTTGGTGTCCTCTGGACAAATATCGATAAGGGGTGCTTGGAGACCTTGGTCCAGTTCTATGACCCTGCTTACCACTGTTTCACCTTTCCCGACTACCAGCTTATGCCTACCCTCGAAGAATACTCTCACTTAATTGGCCTACCCGTACTTGATAAGGTACCTTTTACTGGTTTAGAACCTTTTCCCAAAGCCGCCACTATTGCAAATGCCCTCCATCTCAAAACCTCCCTCATAAAAGAAAAACTTACCCTAAAAGGGAATCTCCCAAGCTTACCTACTAAATTTCTTTACCAACAAGCCTCCGAGTTTTCCAAAACAAACAATGTCGAGGCCTTTTACTCTATCCTAGCTTTACTCATCTATGGCCTAGTATTGTTCCCAAATATTGACAACTATGTTGACATCCATGCCATCCAAATTTTCCTCACAAAGAACCCAGTCCCCACATTGTTAGCTGATATATATCATTCCATTCACGATCGAACCCAAGTGGTTCGTGGAGCTATCCTTGGTTGCGCACCCTTACTATACAAATGGTTTACCTCTCACTTACCTCAGACCCACTCCTTTCAAGCCAACCCAGAAAATCTCTCCTGGCCCAAAAGAATCATGTCCCTTACCCCATCCGACATAACCTGGTACCGTGCCACTTGTAACTTCACGAACATCATTGTCAGTTGTGGAGAATACTCAAATGTACCCCTTCTCGGTACGCAAGGAGGAATAAGCTACAATCCTATCCTTGCCAAACGTCAGTTCGGATGTCCAATGGAAGCTAAGACAGATAACATCTACTTACAGGGTGAATTCTACTTCAACCACGAAGATCCCTCAAACAAAAGAGGAAGATTTGTCCAAGCATGGCATGCCATTCGCACACTCAATAGAAGCCAGTTGGCGAGGAGATCAGACTCTTTACAGGGGTCTTACACTCAATGGGTCATCAATAGAGCTTCCGATCTGGTCTTACCATATCATTTGCCAAGGTACCTATCTTCAACAACCCCAGCTCCGGCTTTACCCTTGGCCCCCGCAACTGTGGAGGAATGTCAAGAGAAGTTGGCCCGATCGGAATGTGTGGGTGCTACCTGGAAAAGGAAGTATGATGAAGCTATGCTCAAGATGGAGACTATGAGTGGTGAGATAGAGCAACAAGAGCATGAGGTTCACAAGTTGAGACGACAAATAGTAAAAAAGAATGTTCAAATCCGAGCTCAGAGCACAAGGCTATCACAATTTATCAGCGCAGGGGAGCGTTGGGAGTTCTTCAAAGATGCACATTCAGATTCTGATGAATAGTCTACTTCAAAGAGCTTGAGAGTTCCCAGTTTTTCTTTTATTTTTGTTTTTAGCTTTAAGTTAGATATTTATCTTATTTTTTTGCAAAGTCTATCCCTTGGCTTCGTTGTTTAGAAAGGGAATTATCTTATAGTATGCGAATTATTCAATGGAACTCTCAACTATGATATTTACAAAAATACTTTCATAAGTCCTTCGATAAAAAATATATACGTCTATTTTTGCATAAACATCATGCATCATCCTGCATTTCATAGTCTCAAATCAAAGTCTCACACAAACTTCCTTTTCCAGAAAAAGGGTCAACTCGTTTCATACGGTGGCCCCACGTATCATCTACAAGTCAACCCGTACTCACTACACTCGAGCAAACGTAAAGAAGAAGATGGATTATCTTGAGCAGGAAAATCGGGTACTTCGTGAAGAAATGACAGTCATGTAGACTAGGATGGACGAGATGGCTGAATTAATAAAAACAATGGCAGAAACTCAGACTCAAGCTCAAGCACAGATTCAAGCACAAGCGCAAGCATTGGCACAAGCGCAAACTCAAGCTCAGGCCGTAACAGAAGCGCAGGCCCAATCACAAGCACCTCCACCCCCTCCTCCTATCAGAACTCAGGCCGAGGCATCTTCTTCTTGGACACTATGTGCTGACACTCCAAGGCAGTCCGCTCCGCAACGTTCCGCGCCTTGGTTTCCACCTTTCACTGCTGGGGAGATATTTCGTCCTATCACTTGTGAAGCTCAGATGCCCACTCACCAGTACACGGCTCAAGTACCCCTACCTGCCATGAGGGTCACCCCAGCCACCATGACCTACTCAGCACCTGTGATACATACAATCCCGCAAACTGAAGAACCTATCTTTCATTCAGGGAATGTAGAGGCTTACGAGGAAGTAAGCGACCTACGAGAAAAGTATGATGAACTACGCCGAGACATGAAAGCCCTCCGTGAAAAAGGGAAATTTGGGAAGACTGCGTACGATCTCTGTTTGGTACCGAGTGTGCAGGTGCCTCACAAATTCAAGATTCCAGACTTCGAGAAATACAAAGGGAGTTCTTGCCCTGAGGAACATCTAAAAATGTATGTGAGAAGGATGCCTGCGTATGCCCAAGATGATCAGATTCTTATTTACTACTTCCAAGAAAGCTTGACCGGCCCTGCTTCAAAATGGTACACAAACCTAGACAAAACAAGGGTTCAAACTTTCCGTGACCTTTGTGAAGCTTTTGTGGAACAGTACAGTTACAATGTAGACATGACTCCGGACCGAAGTGATCTCCAAGCCATGACTCAGGGAGATAAAGAGACGTTCAAAGAGTATGCCCAACGGTGGAGAGACACCGCTGCCCAAGTCAGCCCACGAATTGAGGAGAAAGAGATGACCAAGCTCTTCCTAAAAACTTTGAATCATTTTTATTACAAAAAGATGGTCGGGAGTACACCAAAGAGCTTCGCGGAGATGGTTGGTATGGGAGTACAGTTAGAAGAAGGAGTCCGAGAAGGACGCTTAGTAAAGAATACAACTCCTGCCAGTGGGACCAAGAAGACCGGGAACCATTTCCCGAGGAAGAAAGAACAAGAAGTCGGTATGGTGACTCATGGAGGGCCTCAACAAACTTATCCAGCCTATCAACACATTGCTGCCATCACACCCACCTCTCACCCTTTTCAACAAACAAATAACCATCCTCAAATACCACAATATCCTCAAATACCACAATATCCTCAATTCCCACAAAATCCTTCACCACAAAATGTCCAACCACAAAATGTCCAACAACAAAATTTCCAACAACAACCATACCAACAATACCCATATCAACAATACCCTCAACAAAATTTCCAACAACAACCTTATCAACAACGCCCACAACAACCTCGACCACCAAGAATGCCGATTAACCCAATACCAGTCACCTATGCAGAATTACTTCCCGGCTTACTCAAGAAAAACCTTGTCCAAACTAGAACAGCTCCTCCTATCCCAGAAAAACTACCATCTTGGTATAGACTTGACCAAACTTGTGACTTCCATGAAGGGGGCCGTGGCCATAACATTGAAACTTGTTATGCCTTTAAAAGCACAGTGCAGAGGTTGATCAATGATGGAAAAATAACTTTCACAGACTCAGCGCCAAATGTTCAAACAAACCCATTGCCGAATCACGGTGCCGCAACAGTCAACATGATCGAAGATTGTCAAAAGACTCGCCCCATTCTGAATGTTCAACATATCAGAACACCCTTGGTTCCGTTACATGCCAAGTTATGCAAAGTCGACCTTTTTGAGCATGATCATGATCTCTGTGAAATATGCCTTATGAACTCCGGAGGATGTCAGAAAGTAAGAAATGATATTCAAGGGCTTCTGGACCGAGGAGAGCTTGTGGTCGAAAGGAAGTGTGATGATGTGTGTGTAATAACTCCCGAAGGACCTTTGGAGGTATTTTATGACAGTCGAAAGTCAACTATCACCCCTCTAGTGATCTGCTTACCGGGTCCACTGCCATATGCTTCTGAAAAAGCCATTCCATACAAATACAATGCCACCATGATTGAAGAGGGTCGTGAGGTTCCAATACCGCATTTGTCTAGTGTGGATAATATTGTTGAAGGCAGTAGAGTTCTGAGAAATGGGCGCGTTGTTCCCATAGTGTTCCCAAAGAAGATTGATGCTATAATAAACAAGGAGGTTCGGACTAAAGATGCTGGTATCGCCAAAGAAGTGGATCAACCCAATGGGGCTGGTACAAGTGCAGAGTTTGACGAGATTCTCAAGTTAATAAAGAAGAGCGAGTACAAGGTTGTTGACCAACTGATGCAGACTCCATCCAAAATATCAATAATGTCTTTATTACTAAATTCTGAGGCCCATAAAGATGCATTAATGAAGGTTTTAGAACAAGCTTTTGTGGATTATGATGTAACGGTGGGTCAGTTTGGCGGAATAGTAGGGAACATCACTGCATGCAACAACTTGAGTTTCAGTGATGAAGAGCTCCCAGCAGAAGGAAGGAACCACAATCGGGCGCTGCATATATCTGTGAACTGTAAAACCGATGCTTTGTCAAAAGTGCTGGTGGATACTGGATCATCTTTGAATGTGTTGTCCAAAACAACTTATACCCAACTCACATACCAAGACGCACCTTTGAGACGAAGTGGGGTAATGGTGAAAGCCTTTGATGGCTCGAGGAAGGATGTCCTTGGAGAGGTGGTTCTACCCATCACAGTTGGGCCACAAGTTTTTCAAGTTAATTTTCAAGTCATGGACATTCAAGCTTCATATAGTTGCTTACTGGGTCGACCCTGGATTCACGAGGCAGGAGCTGTCACATCCACGCTGCATCAAAAGCTGAAGTTTGTAAAGAATGGGAAGCTAGTAACTGTAAACGGTGAAGAGGCTTTATTGGTGAGTCATTTGTCATCTTTCTCTTTCATTGGGGCAGACGATGTCGAAGGGACACCTTTTCAAGGGTTTACTATAGAAGATAAGAATACCAAGAAGAATGAAGCCTCTATCTCGTCTCTGAAAGATGCTCAGAAGGTCATACAAGCAGGAGGGTCCACAAGCTGGGGAAAGCTGATAGAGCTTCCAGAAAACAAGCACCGAGAAGGTTTGGGTTTCTTCCCGTCTACTGGTTTGTCCACAGCGAAGAAGGGCACTTTCCACAGTTCGGGCTTTATCCATGCAATCATTGAAGATGATCCTGAAAGTGTGCCACGAGGTTTTATAACGCCAGGAATATCCAGCCACAATTGGGTTGCTATAGATGTTCCTTTTGTTGCTCACTTGTCCAAGTAATGCATTTGTCTAGTTTATGCTTTTCTTTTCAAAAAAAAAAAAAAACAAAACATCCTTTCGCCCCGCCCCAAGCGAAAGTGAGCTTATCTAGGGCTTTTTATTTCAAGAAATTATCATCAATAAAATAAAAACGTCGTTTTTTTTCCCGATGTTTTGTCTCATTTTCTTTTATGCTTTTCTGAAAAGTGGTAATACAAAAAACCCAACATGAATTTTCAAAAAATCTGCATGTATCTTTTTTCTAAAAAATCATCCATCACATGTGCAGATTAGAAATCGACGAACCCGTTGAACAACATAACCCTATGATCTCTCCCAACTTTGAGTTCCCTGTGTATGAAGCAGAGGAAGAAGAGAATGAAGAGATCCCTGACGAAATCTTTCGACTACTCGAACAAGAGAAGAAGACCATTCAGCCTTATGGGGACGAACTAGAAGTGATTAATTTGGGCACCAAAGAAGACAAGAAAGAAATCAAGGTTGGGGCATCGCTCGAAACAAGTGTTAAAAAGCAAGTGATAGAGCTCCTCAAAGAATATGTTGATGTGTTTGCCTGGTCCTACCAAGATATGCCGGGTCTAGACACTGATATTGTGGTACATCACCTACCTTTGAAACCTGAATGTCCGCCAGTCAAACAAAAATTGAGAAGAACACGTCCTGACATGGCTCTCAAAATCAAAGAAGAGGTACAGAAGCAGATCGACGCAGGTTTCCTCATCACATCAAATTACCCCCAATGGTTAGCTAACATAGTGCCTGTTCCAAAGAAAGATGGTAAGGTCAGAATGTGCGTTGACTACCGTGATTTAAACAAAGCTAGCCCGAAAGACGACTTTCCTTTACCTCATATTGACGTGTTGGTTGACAGTACTGCAAAGTCTAAAGTCTTCTCATTCATGGATGGATTCTCCGGTTATAATCAAATCAAGATGGCACCCGAAGATAGAGAGAAAACATCATTTATTACACCTTGGGGCACTTTTTGCTACAAAGTAATGCCGTTCGGTTTAATCAATGCAGGAGCTACTTACCAGAGGGGGATGACTACTCTTTTCCACAATATGATACATAAAGAGATTGAGGTCTATGTGGATGATATGATAGTCAAGTCGGTTACTGAAGAAGACCATGTCAAGTATCTACAGAAGATGTTCCAGCGCCTGAGGAAGTACAAACTTCGTCTAAATCCCAACAAATGCACTTTTGGTGTCAGATCCGGAAAGCTTCTAGGTTTCATTGTCAGCCAGAAAGGCATCGAAGTAGATCCTGACAAAGTCAAAGCCATCAGAGAGATGCCTGCTCCGAGAACAGAAAAAGAAGTAAGGGGTTTCCTTGGACGACTAAATTACATCTCCCGTTTCATTTCTCATATGACTGCAGCTTGTGGGCCGATATTCAAACTACTCCGCAAAGAACAAGGTATTGTGTGGACCGAAGATTGCCAGAAGGCTTTTGACAGCATAAAGAAGTACTTGCTAGAACCACCGATTCTCATCCCTCCAGTTGAAGGAAGACCTTTGATCATGTACCTAACAGTGTTAGAAAATTCCATGGGTTGTGTGCTCGGACAACAAGATGAAACCGGAAGAAAAGAGCACGCCATTTATTATTTAAGCAAGAAGTTTACTGAATGTGAATCTCGCTACTCCATGCTCGAGAAGACATGTTGTGCTCTAGCCTGGGCTGCCAAGCGCCTCCGTCATTATATGATTAATCACACTACTTGGCTGGTATCTAAAATGGATCCAATCAAGTACATATTTGAGAAGCCCGCTTTGACAGGAAGGATTGCACGGTGGCAGATGCTACTATCGGAATATGATATCGAGTACCGTTCCCAGAAGGCAATTAAAGGCAGTATTCTTGCTGATCACTTGGCTCACCAACCACTTGAAGACTATCGACCTATCAAGTTTGACTTTCCTGATGAAGAGATTATGTATCTAAAGATGAAAGATTGTGACGAGCCACTATTCGGAGAAGGTCCTGATCCAGATTCAGTGTGGGGTTTGATATTTGATGGGGCTGTCAATGTATACGGCAACGGCATAGGGGCAGTACTCCTTACTCCTAAAGGTGCTCACATCCCTTTCACAGCAAGACTCCGGTTTGACTGCACGAACAACATCGCTGAATACGAAGCCTGCATCATGGGTATTGAAGAAGCCATTGATCTAAGAATCAAGAACATCGAAATATATGGAGATTCAGCTCTTGTAATCAACCAGATCAAAGGAAAATGGGAAACTCTTCACGCAGGACTAATACCTTATCGAGACTATGCAAGACGTTTATTGACCTTCTTCAACAAAGTGGAATTACATCATATTCCTCGGGATGAGAATCAGATGGCGGATGCCTTGGCTACTTTGTCTTCAATGATCAAGGTGAATCATCACAATGACGTGCCACTAATCAGTGTCAAATTCCTTGATAGACCCGCTTATGTGTTTGCCGCTGAAGCAGTTTTCGACGATAAACCGTGGTTTCATGATATTAAAGTGTTTCTCCAAACTCGAGAGTATCCTCCTGGAGCATCCAACAAAGATAAGAAGACTCTCAGAAGATTATCTAGTAATTTCTTCCTAAATGGGGATATCTTGTACAAAAGAAACTTTGACACGGTCTTGCTCAGATGTGTAGACAAATATGAAGCTGATTTATTGATACATGAAATACACGAAGGATCCTTCGGAATTCATCCTAATGGGCACACAATGGCTAAAAGGATATTGCGAGCAGGCTACTACTGGATGACAATGGAATCAGATTGCTACAAGCATACCAGAAAGTGTCACAAGTGTCAGATATACGCCGACAAGATTCATATGCCGCCAACTACGCTCAATTTACTTTCTTCTCCGTGGCCTTTCTCTATGTGGGGCATTGACATGATCGGAAGGATTGAGCCCAAAGCTTCAAATGGACACCGTTTTATCTTAGTGGCTATTGACTACTTCACTAAGTGGGTTGAGGCCGCATCGTATGCTAATGTGACCAAACAAGTGGTGGTCAAATTTATCAAGAATCATATCATTTGTCGTTATGGCATCCCCAACCGGATCATCACCGACAACGGAACAAATCTAAACAACAAGATGATGAAAGAATTGTGTGATGATTTCAAGATCGAACACCATAACTCTTCACCTTACAGACCTCAAATGAATGGTGCTGTCGAAGCTGCGAACAAGAATATAAAGAGGATTGTCCAGAAGATGGTGGTGACTTATAAAGATTGGCATGAAATGCTTCCCTTTGCATTACATGGATATCGTACTTCTGTACGCACATCAACAGGGGCAACTCCTTTTTCCCTGGTATATGGCATGGAGGCAGTACTCCCTGTAGAAGTCGAAATTCCATCATTGAGAGTCTTAATGGAGGCTGACTTATCGGAAGCTGAATGGGTTCAGAATAGATACAACCAGTTGAATCTAATTGAAGAAAAGCGCATGACAGCCCTATGTCACGGACATTTATATCAAAAAAGGATGAAGCAGGCCTTTGACAAGAGAGTTCGTCCCCGTGAGTTTAAAGAAGGTGATCTCGTGCTCAAAAAGATTTTCTCTTTCCAACCAGACTCCCGAGGCAAGTGGGCTCCTAATTATGAAGGTCCGTATGTTGTTAAAAGAGCCTTCTCAGGTGGTGCCATGACTCTACAAACCATGGACGGTGAAGAACTTCCACGACCTGTGAACACGGATGCAGTCAAGAAATACTTTGTCTAAAAACTTTAAAAGAACAGCTCGGTAAGTCGAAAACCCGAAAAAGGCGACTTAGGCAAAAATGAGCGTCTCGGTGGACTGAAAACCCGAAAGGGCGGTCCAGGCAAAAATTAGAGACAATAAACAGAGATCATTATCCTGATAGAGTGAAAACCCGAAAGGGCAGTCTATGCAAAAATTAAGGATTTAAAAAAAAAGAAAAAAAAAAAAAAAAAAAAAAAAAAAAAAAAAAAGAAGGAAAATAGAGACAAAGTAACTGCATCCAGTCGAACACAGATACACTGGGGGCATACCTGATATCAAAAGTATTCAAGCCACAAGATAACGGATTTCAAAGTTGCTAGAGAACGATAGGGTTATGAAGTTCAACGTACCTTTCCATTTTAAATTACCATTTCTTTTCAAACTTTGTAAAGAACTCCATGAAGTCATGCCATTGGCATAGCGTCATTCGATTAATAAACTTTGAGCCTTTACCTCTCTTTTGACTCCTACTTGTTTTGTTTCTCGATTTTTTTTCCTCTTTTACTGATGATAATACTTTGAAATAGATTTCTAAAAAAAGGATTATATAATAAAAAGCATAAACAAATAGATACAACTTGGCACTCGGGAGTAAGAAAGGCATATATCAATTCAAGAGAGGTTAGATCCTGCTAAAAGCGTGGCTCGACACTAAGGAAAGTCTCTGAATAAACAAATACAAAAATAATACAAAGAAGCTCGCTAAGTTGAAAACCTGAAAAGGCGACTTAGGCAACAGAGAGCGTCCCGGTGGACTGAAAACCCGAAAGGGCGGTCCAGGCAAAAATTAGGGGCAAAACAAAAAAAATATATTCCCGGTGGACTGAAAACCCGAAAGGGCGGTCCAGGCAAAAATTAGGGATTTTCTTTTAATAAAACAAAAGGTATGACTGCGGAAGTATACCAATGGAAGGACACTCTGTGCCGGTTTACAAATGGCGACTTCTTCAGACTTCTTTCATCGACAATGGGCTCACCCCCCAGGAGGCACCAGTGGCTACCTAGTGCCAGGTTCTTACACCATCAACGGCTCGATTTGCTCACAATAATATCATCTCCAAGGAAGGTTGCCGAGTGTTTGTAATGCAATGTCGGTCCAACTCCCATCTTACCTATCTTGTCTCAGTTCATCGATTCACGTGTCATGTGCATTCATATATCCATACATCCATGCAATCATGCATTCACCAATATTTTCACATAATCATACGTTTACGCGTACACGACATATGCATAACATCAATTCACACATAATTGCATCAGTCAAAGCTTACCATTGTGTCAAGCCGCAAGTTTCTACAAGTGAGCGTCTTCCATTTCAAATTTCAATTTCAAAAGTGTCATCCCCGGCGTAAAGCCGTGCTAGTTATGTCACTAATCAATGTCAATTTCAATTTCAAATTTCAAAGGTGTCATGCCCGGCGAAAAACCGTGCTAAGTCATGTCACTAATCAAAGTCAATTTCAATTTTAGTTTCGAAGTGACATCCCCGGCAGAAGGCCGTACTAGTCATGGCGCTAGTTGATCTCGATGTCAACTTCAAACTCCAGGTATCATCCCCAGCATAGTTGTTCTAGAGATGTCACCAATCCAAACTTTTCAAGCGACCGATTCCAACAAACGAATAGCCTATGCCAATGTTTTTTTACCTTCCGAGCAACTAGTTCCAACAAACGAACAACTCATGTCAATCTTTTATCTTTATGCCCAGCGACCGATTCCAACAAACGAATAGCCTATGCCAATATCTCTTACCTTCCGAGCAACTAGTTCCAACAAACGAACAACTCATGTCAATCTTTTATCTTTATGCCCAGCGACCGATTCCAACAAACGAATAGCCTATGCCAATATCTCTTACCTTCCGAGCAACTAGTTCCAACAAACGAACAACTCATGTCAATCTTTTATCTTTATGCTCAGCGACCAGTTCCAACCAACGAACAGCCTGTAACAAGTGGCCAATTTCAACCAACAAATAGCTTGCATCCTTCTATTATTTCATTTTTCAAAACCAAGTCCACAAATGGACATTGAAGTCTGAACCTTTGCACTTTGTTTCGAGATGTCGAGACAATGAGGAACAACCATCTTCCCCAGTGAAACCAGATTCCCCAGTAAAGTCGGATCCCTTTCTTCAAAGAATTTGGGTATCCTAGTGTCTTTTCATTCCAGTCAAGCCGTCACTGTCATCATGCATTCATAATTAAATCATGAGCATTCATAAACCTCTTAGGTCAAAATTGGTGCACTTTTGTATTTAAGTCTCTTCGGCTCGTCGAGTCAAAGATTTTACCTTCGAATCTCTGAGCGAAGAAACTTAAATAGGGGCATCTGTCATACCCCAAATTTTGACCTAAGGTCCCACTGACACACGTCTCCGAACTCGGACCAGACTCGCATTTCAGTGAAAAATTCGGCAGGGAGGTATTTTGAAATACCTCATAAAATTCCGAATCGGGCCCTCTTCTCTCAGTCTTTAATTATTTATTTCCATGTTTTAAACTTTTAGTTTAGAATTCTAAATTTTAATTTTAGTCCAAAATTAGATTAAATTTCTTTTATTTTTTATTTTAAACCAAAAATGTAGACATTATCCTTTTATTATTAATTTTTCTTTTTAAGTCCCAAAAAGTCCAAAAAATCCAAAAGTGTCCGAGTTCAAGATAACAACATCACGCATACGCTGTTCTAATCCAAATCCGGATTCACGCTTCCTCTGAAACAAATCCAGTAAAAAACAGACGCATTTCCTTTTTTCTCCCCCACAAGCCACTGATTTTGTGCTCATCAGTAACAAATTCTAGCCTCAAACTCACTCTATAAATAGAGACCTGCACAACAATAAAAAACACAACAAAAAACAGAAAAAACAACACAACACAGCAAAACACAAAAAAAAAAACAGAGAACGAAGAAAAACAGAGAAGCCACACACAACAGAATACGGGAACAACAGAAGCCAGAGGCGCGCAACCGCAACACGGCAACACAAACAAACACATCGCACAGAACCGCAACACGGCTACACAATAAACACATCGCACAGAACCGGCACGGCAACACAACACACGCACACACACACACGAGCGACACGACACCAAGCACACAGCATCGCAAACCAGCGCCATAACGAAACCGGATCCACAAAAAAAAGGTATAAATTTCTTTCTTTAGATCTAGACGTTTGGGTAAAGGTTTTGGGATTTTTGGGTTTAGTATCACGAAAGGGGGGAAAAGAGGAAGAGAAAGAGCGAAAAAAAATAAAAAAAAGGGAGTTTTTTAGCTCCGGCGCAGCCGCGATGGCTCGCCGGCCACCGCGCCGGACTTCTCCCGGCCGCCTCACCTCCACCGGAGAAGAAGAGAGAAGAGAGAGGATAGGGATTTAGAGAGAGAAAGAGAACGGAAGAGAGAGAAGGAGAGGTGAGAAAAATGAGAGATTTAGGGTTACAACCCTTATATATCCCCCAAACGGGTCAACCCATGACCCATGACCCATGACCCGCGACCCGGTTCGTTTTCCTTAAGCCCAATTCTTTTTTTTCTGCTTTCTGCACACCCCTGTTTACCACTGCACCCCACCATGTGTTTGGACCTTTTTTTTATATTCTTTTTTCGTATTTATTTATTTTTTTTTTTTTTTTTTTAGCATTTTAATTTTATTGCAGACCTTAGAATGTAAATAGGCTTTTTATGTAATAGTCATAGATTTTATATTTCTAACTTAGGGTAGCCACGCTTTTATTCTTTATGCTCCGTTAGTTTATATATTTATTCAAAAATCACAAAAAACCAAAAAAATCACAAAAAATTTTCATAAACAAACCTTGATCCTAAATCAAGCGATCGTCCTTTTTATTTTATTTTCTTAATCAAATATCAATCAATTTAATCATACTTCGAGTTATCTTTTTTTAAATAAAAAACACAAACAAATTCTTATTTGCCACTTGGCTTTTATCTTTAAAACCTTTTCAAAAACTAATAAAAAACACAAAACCAATCAAACGTCGTTTTCTACCCCGAACTACGAGGTTTTGATCCCTCACGGGTACGTAGGCAGAGGACCATGTCCTTCCAAACAATAAAAAAATGTAGATAAATTAGGTCTCACTTTCTTTTTCTTTTAATCATCACATTAACTTCTTTTTCAAAAGCAAGCAAGTTATAGCACATTAAATTAAATAAAACCAAGAGGTTCCCGTAGAGTACTACGGACATAGAGGGTGCTAATACCTTCCCTTTATGTAACTAACCCCCGAACCCTAAATCTTTTCAAATAGGGGTAGTTTGAACTTTTTTCCCCTTTTCTTAATAAAATTAAATGTTCAGTCGTGAAATAATTAGTGAGTCAAAAGCTAATCAAATAGCCTTGATCTCCAAAAAATGACGCGACAAAGAAAAACACAATCGATTGAAGAACAACACTTGCTAACCTGATTTGCTTCGAATTTTCTTTGAAATCATGAATGAACGTGAGAAAGTATGGTTTTGAAAATCTTCGCAGAACACAATCGATCGATTGAAGAATTATGGTTTTGGAAGAAGGGTTTTGGGGTGTAACCAAAAAAGAAGGAATAGGCTT
Source organism: Medicago truncatula (assembly GCF_003473485.1). NCBI lineage: Eukaryota > Viridiplantae > Streptophyta > Magnoliopsida > Fabales > Fabaceae > Medicago > Medicago truncatula. The sequence goes on from NC_053046.1 coordinate 32,821,283, forward strand.
TTTGAAAATCAAATTTTATGAAAGGGTAATCTTGTCATTTTGGAGTGCAACCATGATTAACTAGGGTGCAAGTAGAAAAACTCTATTTTGATTCATAATTTCAGGTTTAGTTAACATATCTATTTTTGTAGAGATAAAACCTTGATATTTTATACCTTCTACACTGATTCAACCACGCTTGGGAGTTAGAACCATCACTGAACTTAATGCAAAGATTTATCTACTACATTGATCCATTATGTAAATAACATTGTAATTTTTCTACTACAAATTAATGAATTACAAGGACTCCCAAATGGATTTCATATTCTTTGTACTATATACAAATGAAGTTGGAAGCTCTAGACATCAAATTTACAATTCCTGTGAAACTGGAACTTGGGTAGAACTTCCAATTCCATGTATTTAGCAATATACTTGTTGGTTGCTTCACTTGGATGCACACTGTCCCAAAATACATATTTTGAAGCATCATCACACACAGGTGTGAGCTCATTACACAATGGAGTTACTTCAAATGTGCCAGTTCCACAACATCCTTTGTTTGTTTCCTTGAAACCTGTATAATAAAAAGTCATAAGAATACAAATAAAATACTAGGAAACAAATGTTTATTCACCGTCAAAATTAGTTAAGTTCTGGTTAAGAGTATGAATGAAAAGAAAAGGGAAAGGAAAGATTTTGGAGAGAATGTGATGTGAGGGAAAAGAGAGAAATTTTCGGCCTTGTATATTTGAGAGATTGGTTTTTTAGAGTATAAAAAGAAAATATTTATGATTAATATATATTTTTAATTTTGAGAATATTGTAAAATCATTGAAAGAATTTGAATAATTTATCTAAACTCTCTAAAACCTTCTAAAAAAATTTCTCAAATGCATTTTTAACTATCAAAGGAAAATAAACTTCTCTTCAGGTTGAGGACTATCCCTTTCTTCGCTTTTCATTTCTTTATTCCTTATTCTTAGAGCTCTATCCTAACCACCAAGCCATAGCCTTAAATTCATTTTTTTTTTCTGTTATTTTTAAAATATTCGATGTGAACTTTACTTTCATTTTTTTGGTTTGCCTACAAGTTCCTTCCACCATAGATAATCATATTCGAGATATTATTAGACACTTAATATATATGGGCTCCCTCTCTCAGTTTAAACAAATTTAAAGCAAAAAATCTTAACTATATATCATACCTAAAGAATAAAATATTTAACATAAATTTTCTGAAAGAAGACCAAGATCTATTAACCTGCCAATGAATAATAATATTGATAATTGTAACTCACCATATTTTTCAGGCCTAGGGTGTTTGATAAGGCCAATCAAGGGGTCATATATGTTTGTATAAATAACTCTGCTTCCTGAAAGAATTGCTTGTAATTGAAGTAAACGTCGTGCCAATTTTTGGTTGTAATCCTTAGCCTCTAAATTCTCCTCCTTCACACATTTATAACGATCCTTTACAAACTTGGCTGTTATTTGAACAGGTATGCAACCAATAGGGGGAAGCCCAGCCACAGCAAATTTTCTGCATCCGAGCTCGTACAGTTCCTACAATTTTTTAAGAAATTTATTTTAAATCAAGATAAAAATCATATGTTGAAAGGAATTTATAGTAATATTTATGTGAATTTTTGTTGGAAAGTTTTTAAGAAATAAATAAACATTACAATTTATTTTTATAATGAGTTTAATTAGTATAGACCGTCGGAATAAAAAAAATGTATTTAAACATCAAATTTTTTGTTGAATGTATGCATACATACATTTAATCAATTCTTACAATAGAGATATTTCAATATTTAAAAAAAATGATAATTATGATTTTTTTTTTTTATCAAGCAAAGAAAATCTATAAAAGACCTGGAGAGAGCCAGAACCCTTAACAACAAAAGTGCTTACATCAAAACAAGAAGAAGGAGCAAAACATTACAACACAGAGATCTATAATAAAGGGGGCATGAACACCTAATGATTGAAGGTTTGTATAAAAATTAGTTATACTATTGATGGATATATAGTTATTAAACTCTTTTATAAGTATATATAATTAAGATATTTAATGAATTAATTCTACTTTATGATGCCAAAAAAGAAAAGAATTCTAATCAAGTTTACCTTAATGAAAATTAGAAGTCTACTTTGAACATAATCTTGGTATCCACTAATGTTGAACTCCAACCTTCTAGTTGGAATGTCATAAAAATTGAAAAGAAAGTCATTAGTTCCAGCACTAATGATCACCAAAGCATTTCCAACTCTTTGTTTAGCTTCTTTTTCCCCTACAATGCTTTTAACCTTATGCACATAATCTTTGAAATATTCAACTTGTTTAGACATTGATATAGCACCGGTTAAAGCTATTGTAAAATCATCAAAACCAGATCCTCCAGATGCAAAGCTAACACCTGTTAGAAGTGGAAAGTATACTATTGATATTAATATAATATTTATTTATCGACGATGAGATTGGACCCATCAGATTAATCGGTCATTACTGAGTTTAAGGAATATATATATAATATTAATTTGTTTATTGAAAGAAAAAGAAAAAAAAAAACTAACACCTTTTAGAAGCTCTTCATTTGATAGATTTGGATCCAAGAAAGGAGGCACGGTTTCTTTTAGGTTTAATGTTGATGCAAGAAAGTCTATAGCCAATTTTCCATTAGAAAATCTACCAGTTGGTTCATGATTAGGAAAATCTCTTCCATAAGGTAAATGATTTCCCTTTATTAATGTTTTGATGTAGTTGTTATTTCCTGTGTCAACTGTAGAATCCCCAAAGACTAAGATTGATGAGAATTTTGATCTCAATTTCAAATCATTACTTGAAGCGACATTGGCAATGGTGCAAACGTGCATTAAAATGATAAAGGGAATTGCATAAGCCATTGCTTGAAGTTTTTCATATGGTAATTGAGACAAGGTTTTGGCTAACTATATATAGTAGAGTTACTTGAAGTTAAAGGGATTGGATAATTTGGTCCTTAAACTTAATGCAATCGGAAAAGGATGTATGAAATTCTTTTTATTAGTAGGAATCGAATTTGGGAGCAAGTCTTTCATAGTTACAAACAATGGGCAGAAGTTTTAGGCACACATGCAAAAGCAAAATATTGAATCACTTATTCAATCATTTCTTGAAATAGTTTAAGATAAGGTAAAGTTATAAATTTGTCAGTGTGCCTAAATAATTTATCACTTGCGCGACTTTAAATATATTGCACATCAATCATTTGCGCTAGACATTGGTGGTAAATGATAGTTGAAATTGATAATATTTAATCATGTTATTTTCTTCAAGATAATTTTCGAGAATAATTTAACCAAAAAAAATTATTTTAAAAGCTTGTTAAGTGACTAAATTGTTTGAACTCTACAAATTTCAGTATATCTTGTCTTGATAGAAAACTCCATAATTTGAATGGCTAAGGATGAGTTGCTCATATACGTGTTAGTTTCTCTTTTGCTCAAATTTGTAAATTGTAAGAGAACTACACTCAAGGAATCAATTGTGAGAAAGATTGCATGCAAAGACAGTCATGTTAGGTAAACGAAAATAACATAGATGGAATTTATTCTGAATTTGATTAAATGTTTACAGTGAAAGGGTGAAAACATCAATTTTTTTACTAACAATTTGGGAAAACTTGAAAGAAAGGAAACTTGATGAGCTTCATAGGCGATTTACATTATGTGTGGTTAGATTTTCCTTTTTTCTTGACGGAAAAGTAAAAATTTTGCTACATGAAGCACGTTCACGTAAAGAAATTAAGGCAATTGGCAAATATAGCTCAACAAGAATATATGTTATATATGGCCTAAATATGTCATAATATAAGCCCAAGTTCCACAAGTCATCGAGTATGATTGTATATGAATTACTAAGATTCAAGAAGCTTCTTCTATTATCACGTGTCGCACTCTTAAAGAAGGATCTAAATAGAAATATAGAAAGATTCATCTTGCATAAATAGAGCATTGGTGAATGTAATAATCATAAAAAAATGAATGAAGAAATTAGTTTTAGAATAGCTTAGTTGTAGTATTGGTCTATCTAAATATAATTTATCTTCCATTCATAAACACCTAAAAAATTGTTCATTTCAATATCATATATTTTAACACAATATCATCCACATGTATTTGATCCAAGAAAGTCATGTAGATCTGGTTCCATGCAGCCCTTTTCAGGAACGAATCGTGTTGTATATGGTTTGTCCTCAGTATACTTGTGGTCGAGTATCTTGGTTAGGGATGGGCAAAGTTCAATTTAGACTCAAAATTGTGTCTGAACCGAACCGAACTGAACTGTTTTTCAGTTCGTTTGAACTGAACCAAAACCATAATGGAACAATTCGAACTGAACCAACTTAATATGAATCACAGTACCAACATCGTCTTCAATTTAATGGTTCTGCATATATGTTTTTGCAATTTCAGTTGAAAACAACAATACATATATCTAATTTACGGAGGCATGCCTTAATTAAATCCGAAAGAGAAAGGAAAACATTATCGTTGACAAATTGTTGAACTGTTAAGCTAAAACCGAGGTATGAACTATTAACGTTATCGTTTTCAATTTACTGGAGCTGTTGCGGATCGATCACGACGGAGGGTTGAAATGGGTACCGAGAATAAGAAGGAGGTTGTTGGTTGGTGCCTGGATATGGATCGATCGTGAGGCTCAGATCGGCGACGGAGATGGTTCGATCGCGACGGTGGAATGCATCTCAGTTCATTTTGGACCAAGTTCCTTAAACGCAAGTTCAGTTCAGGTTTTGGTTCAGAAGAAAAATGGTTCAAGTTCAGTTTTGGTTTTTTTTATTTTAAATAGTTTGGTTCGGAACTCTTATACACTAGATTCAGTTTAATATTGGTTCAGTTTAGTTCGGTTGAGCAGCTCGGTTCGGTTCAACAGTTTTTCTCCCCATCCCTAATCTTGGTACATATGTCTTAAAAAGGCTCCATTGCACATGCATGAAGCTTGTGAACTATAGGCTAGAGCTAGGTCACAAAATCTCCTACGACCATGCATTGGAGGATTATTCAAGGTACGATGTCTACGTATGGAATTGAGCAATGTCTCCCTACTGTTAGCTTGTAATTTTGACAGGCTCAATTAATGCGGTAAATTTTTTGTTGATTTTTGTCTTTTTAGGAATCAAAGTCTTTTTTCTTCAACATGAGGATTTCGACAGAGTCTGGACTTAGCGTTTAGAAAAGTCTAAAAGCTTCGAAGTTCGATAAGACGCCAGTCAGATATAAATTGTCGAAGTCAAGAAGTTACTGTCGAAGAGGAAATAATTTGAATTCAAAAGCAGCGGTTTCCTTAGTGAAGATGTAGGGGACAACCAGTTAGCCTTTTTTCAGTTATTTTACTATATATAAATAGTAGTACTTTTCCATATGGAAAATAGGTCGCAAATCACTTATAGAATTCTAGCACTCGAAGTACCGGCGTCTAAAGAAAAGAGTCATAGAGAATGTATGTAATCTGATTTGTCGAACCACCTTTACATTAATGCAATTTACCTTTTCTTTATGTTTTTATGTTTTAAACTTTTAAGTCTTTTACCTTTACTTGGATTTTTTTTCTTTACTTTTTTCTGTCGAAAGACATCGCAAATTCGTCTTGTTCATAAATAAACCTATGAATCTTATGAACACTCACTCAATTTCTGAAAAAACTTTGCACAACATGTCCTAGGATTTCGGGTTCGATCCTGCTTGTAATAACCAAAACCAGCCCTTCTTGTTTACCAAAAACACCGATAAACACCTACCGAGTCTCATTTTACCTACGTCATCAACCACATCTAGATCAACCAATAGGAAAAGACAAATAGATCATTCAAGCATTTCATCAAACATATATTGCACAGAAATAACATTCACATTTCTTTAGCATTTCAATGCCACATTTAACTAATTCAAACTCTATAATACATTCACATTCACATTAACATCTTACTTGATCAACAACTACAAAACTTTCAAACTACACTCGCATTCTACAAAAACTCTAACCTACAATAAAAATAAAAATGAGACTTGTTGGATTTGGAACACATATGAGAATAAGGCTTTTTTCTAGTATATTTTTTATGCATATTGGTTCATAACATCCAATATGAAGCGATTGGGAGATAGCCTCCGATCCAATTCAATCGTAACTCCCGTGCATTATATAAAGGAAAATTGTGGGATTTTGGAGGGTATGTGAGCAATTCAAGGGGTGCATAGAACAACTTTCACTTTCTTGCCTAGCCGTTTGGTAAACAGTCAAAACTAAACCATACACGAGCCCAAAGAATGGGAAGATTTACATCTCACCCCACACCCCCAACAAATTTATTGAATTTCAAAAAACATCCTAGTCTTATTTAACCAAAAAATCGAGAACAACAGTGGGTACTAGCTCTTGGTTTTCTAAGAAATTTTTCCTTTAAGAAATTCAATGATGAAACTTATTAAATTTTGTAGATTACTTGAAAGATTGCTCCCATTTAAAAAAAAAAAAAAAAAAACTTAGACCAAATCGATGCTAGCTAACCCAAAAAAAAAAAATCTCCAAAAAAATTCAATTAAAAATCCAAAATAGCATTCTGCAATTTATAGTTGAAAGAAACCGATTTGTCCCACGTTTATTGAGTGAGCAAAACAGAGAGAGAACAACCTTTTTTGGACTTACCTCAAAAAGGAAATAACAACTTTGTTTATTAAAAAAAAAAAAACTTGATTATCCTTTAGGCACATATCCTTTCTAACTTGATTCAAGTTAAAAGGAGAAAGAAATATTAATATTGCACTTAAAACTATCTGGTAGGAACAAGCTCATTTTTGTGAGCCACTTGGTAGGAACAAGCTCATTTTTGAGCCACTTGAAACTATCTTGGAAGGTTAGAGAAAAACCTCCTAAGAATGAAGATAGAGGAAATAGACTTAATTTTATTGATAGTTTCTATATTCTCGCTAACAAATTCAGCTTAGCTGTTAGGAAAAGAGGGTAAATATTATTCCTTCAAGAACTAGACTTTGTTTGATGTGCACAACTAAATTAGTTTTGTACCAAGCATACGTCTATCCTTCATATTTGAATCAATAAGTTTCATCATTTTTTATTTATTTTAACGCAATATACTTTCAACTCATTATCATCTAATGACTAGAATGTCCTATAAAACTCTTTCGACTCATTATCATTCTTTTGTGAATCATATAAAATTATGATTTGTTTCTCTAATAGGCTCCATTTAACTAGAATATCCTTTGATTTGATATCAAGATTTGCCCAAATTCTTGGATCATAAATATAAAGTGCGAAATTTCGTCACCAAGGTTTTCAATATTAGGTGCATTCGACACATGATCCAATTTTTTGTTTATTTGATCCAAATTTTCATTGACGTTGTTATCTAAATTTTCTTGAATATCTACCTTTTTAAAAAGAAAACTATTAAGAGCTCCTTGTTGTGATTTATTAGTTCTTCATTTTTTTTTCTATTCGTTTTTCATTACCAAATAAATATTAGTTAGGCAACATCTAAAGTATCGAATAATAGCACTTCGAAAGTAGAATCGTTGACTTCGAATTGAACACTAGATTTTCACAATTGTGAGATCTTTCATATTTTTTTGAAAGAGTAATTTTTTAGAGAATGATATTAATGCTTATGGTTAATATATTTTATATTTTAAGAATATTATAACTACCTAGATTATATTTGATGAATGCATGTAAACCCTCCAAAATCATCCCTCACTACAATTTTTGAGTTCCCCAAATAAGGAGGGTTTGTATTATGAAGAAAAATGAAACCCTAAAGTCTTTCTATCTCAATATATCATTTATTTTTCCCACTTGCTTCTTCCTTTTTTTTCCAAACCCCTATCCTCCCTTCCCCTCCAAACTCGTAAAACAAAGCCTTAGAAAATTACCTTTTTGAATTATTTACCTTTGTTAATGTATTAAAGAATTTTTTAATCCACCCATTATAATCCAACCCCAATTTTATTTTATCTAGTTATTTGTCACGATAAATATAAATCGATTAAAAGATGTTTGATTTTGTTGGTTTTCTTTGTTGCTTTCTCAATTCAACAAACGTGGTGGAGCAGTCTCACATGATAGAAAAAAACTGAAAAGAAGCAAAATTGAATGAATAAAGTAATTAATTATTGAGATTAGTGCTAGTAATACACTCTCTATATTTGTAACACATTCTTCTCAACACTTTTTGAAACTCATTTAAATTTCTGCCAATTAGAGCTAGTTGAAATACCTGTTTCTGGCATAATTTGGATGGAAAACAAAATGACATTAACATGTTAAAGTATCCTTTGTATTGCTTAAGCAAAAATAACATTTTTCTTCCTTTTTAAAGTTTTGAATTCAGAATATGATCTTAAACATATTTTCCTGTGGGGAAGTTCTTGAAAGTAAATATTATAATACTTATGAAAAACCATATTTTGTCAAAAGTTTTAAACAAAGTTCTTTTCGTAAATGTTTGTGGTAGATGTAGATATTATTATATAGACATATGTGAGATATCAACACAAATGTAGTAAAATTATGTTTACCAGAAAATTGAATAGAACTATAGAACTCTTTTTTTGTCAAGATTCGATATTCTTTTTATTCAATCGGTTACAAGACTGTAGGTAAAGCACCATTGACAACAGAAATCATGGTGTGAATCCAATAGAATTATAACCATATAACACTATGAAAATTGCTCTTCTCACTTTTAAAATTACTTATTTCTTTAATTCAACGTAGCTTGATATTTTTCAGCATGAGTGAACATGTGTTAACTCACTCTGCCATCTTTAAGATCAGTTAAACCGACTTAAAAAATTATTGAACCGATCTTAAAAATATCAGTGTGAGTTAACTCTCGTTAAAAAATGTTGAACGTGAGTTAACTCATACTGAACTTAAGAGAATGAACAAAAACGACTAATACTATTATGGAAGGGTCCATTTAACCATTTCAGGACTTGGAGGGAGCCCATATAGTTAATGTTTACTAACTTTGGATACCATGAGATTGACATTATACCAAACTTATTGTCAGGCCCCTCCCATATTAATATGATTGTATTATTATTTTTTCAATATGCTCTTGTCATTATTCATTGATCATTGATCAATATAAACCAAACCAGAAAAGGTGTGGATGATGAACTGATATTTTTAAGAATTAATTGTTTTAGATTCTTATTGAAATTGGAGTCTTATTGATGGACAACATTGAAGTCTAATTAATTTAAAAAGTAGGCATCAACTTATTTTTTATAAGGAAAGAAAAAAATGAGAACTGAGACACTATTCACAAATAAATTGACAATGATAATAATTTTACAACTATTATTCTGAAGGAATTTCAACTCAATCCTTGTAAGTTAATTATAAGATCAAACTCGTACCACTAATTACCCGTTTGCTTATGCGTTTTTCAACCCAAGTTTTCTGTAAAACTACGGCAACTTACAACGTTAACCCAAAAGCTTCAAATACTAGCTTTTAGAAATCACAGCAATTTACTTTGAAAATCCCGCAAATGTGCGTTTGTACTTGCAAACTCCAACCCAAACATGCACTAAATTAATCATAGACAAAACAAATATAACTTTGTTTTTTCTTCTAATATGTAAAAATGAAAGAAATGCAACACAAATACGTTCCAATTTTGTTACTTAAGTTGCCATTGTTGATAACGCTTTGACTAGTGACAAGTTAGGGTAAAAAGCACATTGAATACATGCGTATTTCAATTTTCCACAACAAAACTATTTCCACATAGAAAAGTGAATCAATAAGAAAAGTTAAAGAAAGATACTTAACAAACTTGGCAATGTTCATTGGCAATAAGTACACATAGATATAGATAGATATATACATTTAATTTCTCTAAGAAACACATGGCGGCGTGTGATGAATGACAGAATGAAGCAACCCCACCACCATAACATGTGAATGTGACCATGAAGCCAAGACAAAAAATTGAAAACCACTCTTTGTTATGGGCAGTTTCGTCAATTAAACCCTATCACAATTATTATTAAATTAAACGTCTTGTTAACGAATGCTTCTAAGACACTCTTTAAACATTTTTAATGAGAAAATTATTCTTTAAAAAAACATAAAGACTTCAATTTCTAATGCAATATATGCACAAACTTTCATAAAATTTTATCACTTTTAATACTTATAAAGTGTCTCAGAAACATTTGTTAACAATTCCTTTAAATTAAATCCTCATTGGCATTATTATTATTACTATTATTATTCTTATGTGTGTACATACGGTACTTCTCTAGCATATATAAAAACAAACACAACTCATCCTCCAACTCATTCCCCATTTTATAAATATATAACACATCAAAATTCATAGCTTAAATCAAAGGGTGGTTTGTATTGTGAAACTTCAAACACAATAATGGGGAATAGCTTAAGGTGTTGTTTGGCTTGTGTTCTTCCATGTGGAGCACTAGACTTGATCCGTATAGTTCATTTAAATGGATATGTAGAAGAGATTACACGTCCAATTTCAGCTGGGGAAGTTCTTAAAGCCAATCCAAATCATGTTCTAAGCAAACCAAGCTCCGAAGGAGTTGTTCGCCGGATTCTCATCCTTTCACCGGAGACTGAGCTCAAGAGAGGAAGCATATACTTCTTGATCCCATCCACGTCATTACCGGAGAAAAAACGGAGGGTCAGGAGAAGCGTCGCGGAAAAAAATCTTGAAAACAAGAAAGTGTATTTCTCCTCTGAAGAGAAAAGTAAGAACTGTGACGATGATAATAAATCATCGTCACATAAACATTGTGAGTCTAAGGAGATGAAAAGCTCGAGGCGAGATCGCCGGCACAGCCGTAGCTGGCAACCTCATCTTGAAAGTATCATAGAAGATTTGTGTTAGCTTTGTGTTTCAAAAATTTGCCAGTGCAGGAATCTGGCATATTGAGGAGAATGGGAACCAAAAGTGGTTCAATACTTTAATTATTAAAGCATATAGCTAAATGATCCATTTTCTCTTTTTTCTTTCTTTTGAAATATATGTGAGTATTAATTTTGTGGATAGAAATATTACCTTGCTTTCTTGTTTGATCTTTTTATTTTTGTGTTTGGGGTTGGACTTGTTAAATTCTAATATGCTTTGGCTTATAGAAATAGAAACTTAAGAATAAAAGAAAAGAAAATAATCGAGAGAGTTGTGACAAACTGAAAAATTCAATTAAGTTGATATTTATTTCTTATCTATCTTGTAGTAAAAAAAGTATATTGCCTTTTCTGTTTAAGTCTTTATGATGAATTCAATTTTCTTATTAATGTAAAATTTAAGATTATTTTTCCTAAGATCTATTGTAATATAATATTAAGATGAACGAACGTCTTTGTTTGAGTTTAAATCCTAAATCTCATATTTTTGTTAGAAATTTCAGATGTTGTTTATTACTTTGTCATATGATAAAAAAACTAAGATTGTTTTTGTTTTTTGCAATTGATAAAATATTATATGGACCCCCAAACAGTAAACATATATGCTGGCACTCAATTAATGATCCAAGGGTTAGATCCATATTCCAATGATTAAGATGAATTTTCAATTTGGATATTTAATTGGAACATGTACATTAGGCACATTTGTCCCCTCAAGGAATCTATTAACTCAATATAAAAGATAAAAGACGTAACTCTAGATTGATATTATTATTTCATTACTAACCAAAGTTTGTTGGGTTTTGCTCAAAAAGTGATATAAATTTGCCACTTTTAGGTGATGAACAGTTGTAATTGGAACCAAACTAGGTCCAATATAGTAGAAAAAAGAGCAATAATAGTTCATTGGTGTCAAAAGTCAATTTAAAGCTTAAACACATAATAATTAGCACATTAAAAAGTAGATTATGTCCAAATTAAGGCTAATAGTTGTGCGTCTAGTTGGCCATATTAATAATTTGAGAACAGTTTTAACATTGTTTCATGGTAAAAAAGAGTGTAATATTTATTAATAACTACTTTAATATTTAGATGAATATCCATTTTGAATTATATTTAAAAAAAATTTATTGAAGTTAAATGATATATGTATTAAAATAATTAACCTATAGTAAAGGACAAGGTAGTACACTTTTAAAAGCAAGTAGATGATATAAATAGATAAAAGAACTAGAAACACGAGAGAGAAGAAGAAAAAATGGAACATGATAGAAACATTGGCGACATCGCCACGCTACACACCTACATAAGAATTAGAAAACAAGCTGGCATATTTTCCTTATCTTATTTATAGTTACTCCGGTCATGTTTACAAACAAATTTTATTTTTTTCAAATTCATTAATTAACAGATATGTCAAGACTATATATAGTCCAGATACTAAATTATTTAATAGATTTAAAAAGTGAAAAAATACTTATAAATATGATCGGAGGAGTATTTATTAATATTATTCTTCACTCAAAACTCAGTTATTGACGTGGATTCCCTCTTCTCTATCCAATGCAAATAGTAATACTAATAGTGCTTTAGGCAATTAAAGTTTAGGTGAATTGTGTTAAATGGACTCAAAAACGAACTACAAACAACTTCAAAATCAACTCCAATATTTATCTACACGTTTAATTTAGGTCTCAGTCCAATTTTCACATTGTAATCGTTAATCTGATTCTGATTACATTTTAAATGGATCAGTCTAAAAATCTGAGCAATGTGAGACTAGAAACAAACTACAAACAACTTCAAAACCAACTTCAACATTCACTCTCACGTTAAGTGTGAACCTGAGTCCAATTCTCACATTATGATCTTTAACCTGGTTCTGATCACATGTTAAATGGATTTGGATCGCATCTCAAAAATGAGTTCAAAGAATGAGGATACTCAAATATAATTAGGCTAAAATATGTTTTTGGTCCCTGCAAATATAACGAATTTGGGTTTTGGTACCTGGTAATTTTTTTTTAAAATCAATCCCTGCAAAAATTTTTGTTTTTTAAAAAGGTCCTTGGGCCCATTTAAGTTGTCATGTGTCACCCTAATGTCCACATGGCACACGCTGACTGTGCATAAGTGGCCACATGGCATCTAAGTTGGCTTTTTATTATTTTTAAAATTAAAAAACTGATTTTTAAATTATGAAAAATAATTTTCTGAAATTAAAAAAATATATTTATATATGGTAATCTATATTATCAATTCATTCTTCAACCTCGATAATCAGCTTCTTCAATTCCTTCTTCTCCCATTTCTTTAACCTCATTAATTCCTTCGTCACTATTAATCTATATTATCATTTTATTCATCCTTCTTCAATTTCATCTTCAACACCAAATTCCTCTTTTATCAAAAAAATCATCAAACCCATATCTCAATACACAACAACAAAAACACCAAAATCATCTTCTATCAACACAAACTCATAAACTCTAACAACACAATATCATAAATTCATGCTTGTCACCGAACTTTAACAAGTTCCTGCTTGCGCGCAACAACACACAGATCTGAATTTTCGGTACAACAAAGAAGAGGGCGACGAAGCGGTTGTTACAAGAGGACTAGGCGGTGGTTGCAGGAGGAGAAGGTGACGAATCAGAAGCTTTTATTTTTTTTTTTACTTTCCTCTCAGTGTAAATTGGAATCTCGATTGCAATTGTGTTTGTTTGTAATGAGATGTGTTGGTGGTTTGATGATGAGAAAGGATGCTTGTAATACTGATTATGGGTTTGGTTGAAGTAGGCTTGTTCAATTTTCCCCCTTTTCTATTTTTATGTATTTTTTGTTTAATTAAAATTAAGCTTTTTAATTTTAATTTCAGAAAATCAATTTTCAAAATAAAAAAAAAATCAGTTTTTAATTATAAAATAATAAAAAAATCCAAATAAGATGCCACGTGGCCGCTTATGCACGGTCACTGTTCGTCAGGTGGGCATCAGGGTGATACATGGCAACTTAAATGGGCTTAAGGACCTTTTTAAAAAACAAAATTAATTTTTTGCAGGATTGATTTAAAAAAAATATTACCAGGGACAAAAACCAAAATTCGTTATATTTGCAGGGATCAAAAACATATTTTAGCCATATAAATTATAACAGCTCAAAAATCTAAGCAATATAGAACTAAAAACGAACTACAAACAACATCAAAACTAACTTCAAATTTTAAATTGGACTCAAAGGTTCATCAAAGTTAAAGCAATATGTAAAGTTTAAAAAACAGTTATAAAGATACTTACAAATCATTTGTGAAAAGGTATTCATGTCTATTTGTCTCTTTGATGGTTTTGTACCATTTGAACTAACTTTCATAGACAATAATAATAGTTTATCAAAAATAAAAAATTGCAATAATACTAAACAATTGTTTTTGCATCCCTTTCCAAGGTCCCAACTCATCCGTATATTATTATACGGGTTCAATTGGACCACACACCTACTTGGTTCATACATAGATCGATGTACATCTGTTTTAGTAAATAAATATCATAAGTACATTGATTGCTGATATTTTTCTTTCGGAAAAAATTTTGAACAAAAATTTTAACGTCAAAAACCGTACAAATAAACGGATTGGATTTTTAATGAACGTTTTTTCTCTTCTCAAATAATAATGAGAAAAAGACATTAAATAGAGTGTATTTTATACAGGAGGAATGCTAACAACATTCTCTCTAGGACTCGTTCTTTTATTGGGTGAAATCACTGTAGGACCCACATTTTAGAAAATGGAATCCACATAAAGTGATGGGACGTACATTAATTTCACCCAATAAATAAATGAGTGTTAGAGAGAGTGCTCAAAAGATAGTTTTGCTAGCATTTCTCTTTTATACAATATCCTGTGAGAGTTAACTTAAAATCAGGTTTCTGCAAAATCGTGACACGATAGCTGGGCAACGTGGCACGATGGAGGTTTTAGTTTTTTGGGCAAGGCACTGGAAAAATCGTGGCACGATGGGGTCTCATCGAGACACGATGGTGCGCTGGCGGATAAAAACAGAAACATATTTTTGGGTGCAGATTTGTTACAGATTTGTTACAGATTTTAAGCAGATTTGTTACAGATTTTAAGCAAGACTTTTACTATAAATATAGACCTTGTATCAAAGCAAACTTTGAGATAGAGGGGGCTGAAACAAGGGTTTAGAAAGGCAACAACAAAACTAGGGTTTGTATAGAGTTTGTCTCTTCGGAACAAACACTAGGGTTTGTGGGTTGATTCACCTTGGGAAACACTATTAGGATTGGAGTCTCTTGGTTACGGGAAGAGATTGGGACTTTGGGTAGAATTAGGCGGGAGACTTATTCTCGAACCCATTGATTTCTCTTTGTAACAGTACTCATCATATAGTGGATTGGAGGGCTGCTCTCTCCCCCAGACTAGGTCAGATTGGACCGAACTGGGTCAACAAATTTCTTTGTGTTCTTGTTCTTCTTTTGTTCTCCTCGCCGTTGTTTTCTACTTTTGGCTTGTATTTATAACTTTCATACGCTTTGTTTTGGTTGCTTGATTAACCCTTGCTCCACACATCAAGTTGTTATTGGTGTGATTATTGATCAGATTCACAACAATTGGCGCCCACCGTGGGGCAAGGGTCAAAGGATAATTTAGTACCATGGGTTCAAAGTGGGATATCGAGAAGTTTACCAGAGATAACGATTTCGGGTTATGGAAGGTAAAGATGGAAGCGGTGTTAATACAGCAAAAGTGTGAGAAAGCTTTGAAGGGTGAAGGTTCGTTACCGGTCACCATGTCATAAGCGGAGAAGACCGAGATGGTGGACAAGGCCAGGAGTGCCGTTGTCTTGTGCCTCGGGGATAAAGTTTTGAGAGAAGTAGCAAAGGAAGCAACCGCGACATCGATGTGGGCAAAGTTAGAATCTTTGTATATGACAAAGTCTTTGGCTCATCGGCAATTCCTAAAGCAACGACTCTACTCATTCAAGATGGAAGAGTCAAAGGCCATCATGGAGCAACTTACGGAGTTCAACAAAATCCTAGATGACTTGGAGAATATTGAGGTGCAACTTGAGGATGAGGATAAAGCTATACTCTTGTTGTGTGCTCTACCGAAATCTTTTGAATCGTTCAAAGATACCATGCTCTATGGCAAGGAAGGCACTGTTACCTTGGAAGAAGTTCAAGCAGCTTTGAGAACCAAGGAGTTGACCAAGTCCAAGGACTTGACTCATGAACACAGTGAGGGCCTAAGTGTCACAAGAGGGAATGGTGGAGGTAGAGGTAACCGGAGAAAGAGTGGAAACAAGTCAAGGTTTGAATGCTTTAACTGTCGCAAGATGGGTCACTTCAAGAAGGATTGTCCGGAGATTAATGGTAATTCCGCACAAATTATCTCAGAGGGTTGTGAGGATGCGGGTGCTCTGATGGTGTGGTGTTGTTTGGAGGAAGAAGAAGGTGATGTGTCTCACCTTGGGATTGATGCCTAGTGGAGCGGTGGTCGTCTATAGAGACGTTAAACACTCAACATCAGCCTGGAGAGGCGGTGGTAAGAATACTCATGATCTACCTGTTGAGGTGGAGTTTCAAGGTTGAAGACATAGTGGGATGTACGCATTTGCTAGTTGAGGTAGAGTACGCTCAGCGTGAGGTGGAGTTGAACACACCGGTAATGGTACGACTATGAAGGACCTTGGGTGCTATGCTCTATGGTGAGCAAGGGATTTCTTCATGAAGTTGGAGAATGTGTAGCACGTCTTGCGAGATTACTCTAAAAGAAGACCAATGGTGATTGGATGCAAGGAGATCTTCAAGGAAGCAGGAGATGTTCTGTGTTGAAGATGTTATGGTGAAAGCTTGTGGGACTACCTAAAACTCCTAGTGTAGTTGGACTGCAAGGACCTTCGAGAAGGCGGAAGATATTCCGATGGCTGAAGTGGTTGAGGTGTATACTTGTAGATTACTCTAAAAGCCAAGGGTGATTGGGTACAAGTAGATCTTCAAGGAAAGCGGGAGATATCTCGTATTGAAGAGGTTATGGTATAGTCTTGTAGAACCACCTGAAATTCCTAGCGTAGTTGGACTACAAGCATCTTCGAGAAGGCGGAAGACATTCCGATGGCTGAAGAGGTTAGGGTGTAAACTTGTGGAGC
Source organism: Medicago truncatula (assembly GCF_003473485.1). NCBI lineage: Eukaryota > Viridiplantae > Streptophyta > Magnoliopsida > Fabales > Fabaceae > Medicago > Medicago truncatula. The sequence goes on from NC_053046.1 coordinate 32,838,413, forward strand.
TACTTGGAGTAGTGGGAAGCAAGGGTTTGAGCAGCAAGGTGGTTGATGATTGGCATCATCACTGATTTGAAGTCAAGGTGGAGAATTGTGAGAGTTAACTTAAAATCAGGTTTCTGCAAAATCGTGGCACGATAGCTGGGCAACGTGGCACGATGGAGGTTTTAGTTTTTTGGGCAAGGCACTGGAAAAATCGTGGCACGATGGGGTCTCATCGAGACACGATGGTGCGCTGGCGGATAAAAACAGAAACATATTTTTGGGTGCAGATTTATTACAGATTTTAAGCAGATTTGTTACAGATTTTAAGCAAGACTTTTACTATAAATATAGACCTTGTATCAAAGCAAACTTTGAGATAAAGGGGGCTGAAACAAGGGTTTAGAAAGGCAACAACAAAACTAGGGTTTGTATAGAGTTTGTCTCTTCGGAACAAACACTAGGGTTTGTGGGTTGATTCACCTTGGGAAACACTATTAGGATTAGAGTCTCTTGGTTACGGGAAGAAATTGGGACTTTGGGTAGAATTAGGCGGGAGACTTATTCTTGTAACCCATTGATTTCTCTTTGTAACAGTACTCATCATATAGTGGATTGGAGGGCTGCTCTCTCCCCCAGACTAGGTCAGATTGGACCGAACTGGGTCAACAAATTTCTTTGTGTTCTTCTTCTTCTTCTTTTGTTCTTCTCGCCGTTGTTTTCTACTTTTGGCTTGTATTTATAACTTTCATACGCTTTATTTTAATTGCTTGATTAACCCTTACTCCACACATCAAGTTGTTATTGGTGTGATTATTAATCAGATTCACCACATATCCGACATATATGTCATATATTGTGGCCAAATAAAAACTTTATATTTTAATGTCCTTATTTTTTTTCCCTTAAATCAAATGGTTCAACTTTAGAACAACATACGTAGGAATACAGGATGGATTATACTTCTTTTAAGGTAAATTTTTTTGGAGGTAGTTAATTTTTTTTTTTTTAAGTTTACCCTAAACATTTGTTAATGCATCCACTTTATAGGATATACTTCTTCCGGATACACTTATAAACAAATATTCTTTTTTCATATTGATTATTGAATAACGTATATATGTAGACTATAATATCGTTCAGATACATCATACATCAATTATTTGATGAATTTAAAGTCATCGTGAGCTTAACTCAGTTGGTTAGGATAATGCATAATATATGCAAGGTTCAAGGTTCGAACCTTGACAACCACCAAATTTTTTTTGATGAATTTAAAAAAATTATTATTATTTATATACTTCCTCCGTTCATTGTCACCTTTTGACATTTTACACAAACCAAGACAATCAATAATTGTTACTACTTTTGATGCAATAAGTTATACTTTTACTACAATGACCTGATTCAATTAATAACACATTTCATATAAATATCAAATATACTAAAACATTTAATGAATGAAACTAACATTTTAATTTTTACATGATCGGATGATGTACAGGAAAAGGAATAAGATGGATGGAGTAGTATTAAAAAGTAGGGTCATGCTAACTTGTGCCCTTAAAACACATGATATGCATTAATTTCATTCCATTAATAGTAAAATTTATTGAAAAAAATTAATATTAAACTTTTTTAGCAATAAATTAATACAACGATGGTAATTTTGAGTTAAGATCATCTCCATTTATTAATATACAACGGAGTAATTTGAGTTAAGATCATCTCCATTTATTATTCTCTCTATTTCATCAATTTGGAGAGATATAGTCACAAACAAATTTCGAAAAACTAAAAAGTAATTAATTATGATGGGATCCACTTAATAGTAGGGCCCACCATCTATTTTATATGTCTACCTCTCTTCAAATTGCATACTCCATTTATTATGCCAAATGGGGATGATCTTTACCCGAGTAATTTATATTAGTGGAATTATTAATATGTGTCATAAGGGAGTCAAGATCCTCTCCATTTACAATTGTCTCCATTTTCTGACACAAATTTTTTTGGAAAAAGTGTAAAGTAACTAATGATGGTGGGACCCATTTAATTAAAATATTCACTACCTCTTTTTTATGTTTATCTCTCTCCAAATTGTATCCTCCATTTATTTTGATAAATAAAGAGGATCTTAACTCATTATAAGATCACAAGTTAACATTTCCAAAAACAAAAAAGTTAAGTCAAATTGATGATGTAATAGTTAATGCAATAAGAAATGACAAAGAGGGTGATCCAAGGAGGGGAGTAAGTAGCATTGAGCCTTGCGCTGCATTAGGTTAGAGGACAATACTACACAAATCAAGACGCTAAGTTCACGGACGGGGTTCATTTGCCAAATCTAATCTAGAAGTTAAACTTGCCTGAATCTCTTAAAACATGCGCACAACTCATTCATGGAGATTGTAAATAGATATGGGTCATGTTCCGGGCATTAGTTAATAAATAAAAAAAAAAAACTTTGAGTAAAAAGTGACACTTTTTTTACTTTTAAAGAATTAATTATACAATTTTTAATATAAAAATTGCTATATTTGCTTTTTTAACCAATGTATTGAGGGCATTGATTAACATTTCCCTTGTCAATCCTTTAAAAGTCAATAAAGTGTTTTTTTAAATTTAAAACTTTCTCTTTATGATTTTCTTAATTAGTGTCCCGGAGCACCAGTTAATATAATCCTTAACTAATTTATCTTATCTATAATATATAGAATAAATACATTAATAATTAAGTCAACGAATCTGAATAATGAATTTTTAGCTATAATAGAGTTTTTTCTAGATTACCCTTTCTTGTTTAGAGGGTATTTTACCCCTTCATGATATCAACCAATCAAAATGTAATATACATTGACAACATTAAATGTCATATATGAGTCAATTTTTTCTAAAAAAAAATCTATTTTAATCATAAGATAATTTTTAATACTTTTAATTTTTATTAAATTATAGACATGATTACATTAGAGGTCCTTTATCTTATTTATTTGTAACACTTTGGTCTTTTATCTTTATTTTTTTCTGTTTAGGTCTTTTATCTCTCATAGAAGCACATATACATCCTTTTTCTCTTTTCTTTTTTTTTTATTAAAAAATACATAATTTTATTTTTTTTAAAATATTTTTATTCAAAATGAAAAAATCCAGAATTATGATGAAGATGTTCATCATCTTCATTGAATCAAATATATTTCTACACAAATATATCTCAAAATATCATGAGTTAATGTTATGTTCACCTCAAATCTTCTTTTAAACACAAAAATCAAAACCTTACAGAAAAAGAGATTTAGTTTCATCACAAAAAAAAAGATTTAGTTATATATAAATATTATTATTATTATTATTGTGCTCCCCGATTTTCGGATATCAAACCATTGATTGATTTGAATCGTCAATCTTTGAACTCTCAATTTTTATTTGTGGGCAGGGAAAAAATGAGTAAAAAACCCTTATCGAGACTTTGGATTCGGGGGTTGGTTTCGAATAGGGAAGGTGTTAAGCACCCTAAACGACTTCGGTACTCCGAAGGAACCGCTTACCTAGATTATCTTGTGCTAAATTCATTTGCTTACTTGAAAAATTATTACCTAAAAATCTAAGTAAAAGAATGGAGGGAGAAGAAGTATGTTTTTGGTTGTTTTTATTTGATTTGGAATGACAAGTCCTCTGCCCACGTACCCTTTTGGGACAGGGATCAAAACCGACGTAGTTCCACTCAAAAATTTCTTTGGTGGGTTAGGTTGATTTTAAGATTTTTGAAAATGGTTTTAAGAAGAGAAAGATGCCTCAAGGCATGAGATAAAAGAAATGAGTGAGGTTGATTGATTTTAAATTTTGAAAATGATTGAAGTTGAATTAAAATTGATTGAGAATTTGATTAAGAAAATAAAGGGAAAATGTTATTAAGAAAATGATTTTTGAAGTTTCGCATATTCGATTTTTTTGAGAAAATGATTTTTCTAAACTAACGGTGAAAACTAACGTAACGTCGTAGAAAAACAAGCGGAAAGCGGTAAATAAATTGTGGTAGTGTCGGTGCAAGTGTCGGTGCTTGTGTTACCTACATTATTACATCAATTCCTAAATACAACCCTAAGGCCTTTATGCCAAAATAAACTGCAAGAAATAAAACTTACATCAATTTCCTATTTATACACACTAAGTCGATGACAAAATACAATGATGAGAAAATTAAATGTGCATGCTATGATTCAAAACAAAGATTAAATCGTTAGTGAGCATAAGAAAATATTGAGATGAAATGAGCAAAAATTAAAATGAACATGTGGAAACAAATAATAGACAAGAAATTAAGAGATGACATGTAAAACTAGCAAGTAACAAATAAAAATATCATATATAAAGACACAATAAGAAAGAATTAAGAAACAAGGGAAAGAATGAGCCAAGAAAAAACAAGTAAAATGGATTTTAAGACTTGGAGGTTAAAATGATGGAAAAACATTTTTTAGAATTTTGAAGTGTTAAAATATCAAGAAAATGGAGTAAAAGTATTAAAAAAATGAAAAGACAAATAAAAACAAAGTTTGGCTCAACGGGATTAATTCTGGACCGTTGGATTAATCCAGAGGTCCAGATCTGAATCCCAAGATCTCATCACAACCATAGGATCTAAGATCCAACGGTTAAAAAGTAAAGCACACAGTGTAGTAGCAAGAAAGCAGCGCACAGAATTGAAAGGTAGTATAAAAGCAAGGCTACAGGTTTTTAACTCATTTCAAACCATAAAACATCTCTCTAAAAAAAAAATTTGAGTTCTCCCTCTCACACTAAAATGACAGCGCCCCCTACTTCTTCTTCTCCGGCGAGATAAATTTTCCGGCGCGGTGGCCGGTGGTGGCACCACCGCGCCGGAGTTTTAAACTCCTTTTTTTTCAAAACAAAATATACCTCTAGAAATCCTTTTTTTGTATAGAGTCCGAATCCGAACTTAGAATTTTAAAATAGAACACCAGTCGGCCTAGATCTAGACCTAAAAGTAAAAGAAAATTACCTTCTTACCTCCTCTGTGCGGTTCTGATCCGTTTCGGATTTCTCGTCCTCTTCTCCGATTCGCTTACTTGAACTCCGATCTGCTCCTTTGTGTCTCGGCTTTGTTGAACCTTCTCCTTTTAGATCGTTTCGGATTCCTCTCCAGTTCGTCCTTGAAGGTTCGAAACCGGCTCCGATTCGCTTCTCCTTTTCGTCGGTTTTGATTCGGTTTACGGTGTTATGAACAGTAGCAATGGATTTGTAATGTTGAGTTTGTTATGGTATACAGAAGATTCGAATTCTACTGTTGAGAATTTGTTGCTTTGAAAACGAAATCATTTTTTGTGATTATGAATTTGTGTTTGATTAGTGATTTGGTTTTGAAAGATTCTGGAATTTTATGGTAAAATTGCTATGATGTTCTTGTGTTGTTCATGAGAAATTGGGGTTTAGATCTGGAATATCATGAAAGATAAAGAAATTAGGGTTTTTTGATTGTGATTGTGCGGCTGCAGATAATTGGTGTCAGTGTGTGAACAGTGCAGCCTCCTTTCTCTAATCATTGGACAGTGTACTTATAGTGACAAAATAGGGTTGGCTCTGGTACACATCAAAGACCAAAATACCCCTGTTGGAGACTTGGGGATAAAGACTTAACAAATAAAAATAATAAGAAACAAAAAACAGAAAAATAAAAAAATGACGAATAAAATAAAAATAAAATATTAATTAATAATAATAAAAAAAAAAGTCCCTTCGAAATCTGACATGAGGTACTTCAAAGTATCATCTCTGCCGAAATTTTGTCTGAAATGATTAAAAGGACGCGATTTTTAAAATATGATTAAACCTTTTAAAATGACTTGATTATTATGACTAACAAGACTATAAAATGCGCTCAAAAAGTTATAAAAATGCAGATAAAAGTTTTTAAATGATTAAAGAAGAAAAACACGAGTTTTAAATGGTAAAAAAAAACGAATAGAAGAGAATGTGGACTATTTCAAAATATGGACAAAAAGATTTTAAATGGTCCAAATTTGGGGTATGACAATTATTATTACTATTATTATTATTTTTTAACTCAATATTCAAACTCGGCATAAAAATAACCCCAAAATTGAGAGCAACTTTGCACATCAATATTGTTGTTTCCAGAACAATCTTATCTTTCGTAAAGCCTAACCCTTCCGCCGGTGACTAAGCCTCCACATGCCTTGCAACATTTGTGAAATTAAGGTTTTGAATTTTATGTTTAAAAGAAGATTTGAGGTGAATATTACATTAATTCACGATATTTGGAGATATATTTTAGTAGAATTTTTTATTTATTTAAAGAAGATGATGAAGATTCAAAGGAAGAAGATGAAGATGATGAATATCTTCATCATATTTCTGGATTTTTTTCATTTTTAATAAAAATGTATTTTTAAAAATAAAATTGTGTATTTTTTAATAAAAAAATGAGAAAAAAGATGTATATGTAAAGGACCTAAACGAAAAAAAATAAAGATAAAGGATCAAAGTGTTACAAACAAATAAGATAAAGGACCTCCTAATGTAATCTTGACTTAATTATATTTATGTGTTCAATCTTAATTAATTTACACTACATAACTAGCTTAGAACAATTAAAATTTCACATCAATTTTTTTTCATCTGAATGTCCTTAAATTTATCAGTTACATTCATAAAAAATTTTCTTCCCATTTTGATTGTTCAATTTTGTCGTTCCAAACTGCCGCATTTTTTTATTTTCGTGAGAATCGTCGTCTTTTGTTTGATTCTAAATATCGTGAGAATTGTCGCTATTTCTAGTACCACGTCAAGTATGGTGATTTGATTTTTCTTTTGATTTGATTTTTCTTGGTTGTGAGGTAGTTAATTATAACAATTGAGTAAGTCATCTGTTGTACTTTGATGACTGCTAGCAGGTGTTCCCGCTGTGATGTTGTGGGAGTTTGCTAGCATTTTTTTTTGTTGCTGTTGAAATGGTTATGTGATGAGGCTTTTGTTCTTTTGTTTGGACTTAAAGGCTTTGACTGATAGTGAGGCAGGTCTATACGTGTTAGCAGATTTTATTAGGTGGGATGCTTAAATAAAAAAAGTCACGATACCTGACGCGGTTCTAGAAACAACGACAATTCTCACTATAATTGGAAATTGCGGTAGTTTGGAACGACAAAATTGAACAATCAAAATGGGAAGAAGAATGAAAAAGAAACAAGAATTGATCAATATGGAAGAATAAAGAAGAAGAAATTTGAATGAAAGAGATGTTTTTGTTCTCACGTTCGGGGTTTTAGAATGGAAGAAATTTTATGAATGTAATTAAGTGATGAATTTAAGGACATCCAGATGAAAAAAAATTTGATGTAAAATTTTATTTGTTATTAGTCTTGTAGTGTAAATTAATTAAGATTGAACACCTTAATATAATTAAATAAAAATTAAAATATTAAAAGTTACCTTATGATTAAGATTAACTCTCCTTAAAAAAAATTAAGATTAACTCTTTTTTGGTCAAAAAAAAAAAATTAACTCTTTTATTTTTAGAAAAAAAATCTACTCATTTATTTGACATTTAATGTTACCTATGTATATTACATTTTGATTGGTTGATATGAGAGGGTAATTACTCTCTAAACAGGAGAGGGTAACGTAGGCCTCACCCTATTTTTTTTTTTTTTTTGGGTAAAGCAGGAGAGAGGACAGCATCAAGGAGAAGCAACGACATCCCAACTAGGTTGGCACCTCAATGAACTCTCATCCCGCACTGCCAAACTCAAAATTAAATAAATAAAGGGGTAAAAAATACAAGAGGGGGGACTAGGCCAAAACCCTCGAAGAAAGATAAAAAATAAAAAAGAAAAACAGAAATAGACAAAGAAAAGCAAAAACAGCCACCTACGGATATCTAAACCGAGGCATACCACACCGGTCCGCAAAAAAATCCTGATGAAAATCTGACGGTAAAGTTGACAACCACACTTCCCCAACAACTGAGTGACCGAGGTGCGCCAATCTATCGGCACAAACATTGCCTTCTCTGAAAATATGAGAGGAAATAACCTGAACATTAAGAGCACATGCATTATGCCAACGGTTCCGAAGAAGAATAGGTACCAATGAAAGATTTTTGAACACAAGAAGCGCACTAGAAGAGTCACTTTCCAACCATATGTTTGACCAACCATGAAGGGCAGCATACTCCATAGCAAGGATGTAACCAAAAACCTCTGTTTCAAAAACCGAGCACTGTCCTAAATTACAAACAAAGGCTCCTAGGAAAGTACCTAAATAATCATGAAACAATCAACCACAAGCGCCAGTATTATTAAGGATGGATCCATCCGAGTTGACCTTAACCCAAGGAGCTGACGGCAGTTTCCAACACACTGTCACAATCTCTCTAAAAGACCGACGATGATGAGGGATCCTGAAGACATCAAGAATAGAAGCATCTGCAGTAGTACACTTACTAGTGGAAACAACTCCACTCAAGCCAATCAAAGAATGCACTCTTACCTGAACCGCATGCAAGGAAACCGCAGCCGAAGAAAACCGAACGTTGTTTCTAGCCCACCAAATAGAATGAACCATATGCGCAACCGCTGCTACATACAAGTTCCCCACTTGAGAAGAACAATGGCGAGGGAGAGAGGACAACAGCGCCTGAATGGAAGAGAAATCCAGCCCAATGTGCAACTGTAAACAAAGCCAATTCCAAATAGCCACCACGAACTTACATCGTAGAAACAAATGATTAGAAGTTTCGACATGCTCCAAACAAAAGCTACACATCGATACCATTGCACACCCACGGGAAGAAAGATTGTCATCAGTGGGTAATCTATCATGAGCAAGCCTCCAAAAAATAAAAGAATGAGATGGAGGAATGCAAGATTTCCAAATAGTTGTCGCCCAAGGAACACAAGGAGCTTGCGTCGTGAGAAAAGAATAGGACAACTTGACAGTTAACTTCCCATCCTGAGCAAGCGGCCAAGAGAGGAAGTTCGGAAGAGTAGAAGAAGGAAGCACAACATCTGACAGGCGAGATGCAACACCAGGCATCGAACCGGCAAATTCCAGACACCATTAATAATAACATCAGACAGTAAGCCAGAAAAATTAATATGAACCATAGGATCAATATGCAAAATATCCACCAAAGGTTCACCAAGCCAATTATCAGTCCATAGCTGAATTTTAGCACCAGTACCCACCACCCAAAGTGAATTAGCAATAACAGTATCAACGTGAGGCTTGACACCGCACCAGATAGAAGATTTAAAATAATGTCGAATGGGCTGCCCTTTATAAAAGTAACGGGATTTCAATAAAGAAGACCACTGAGAGTCCTCAGAAACCAGATTCCAAGCTAAGTGTAACATTAAAGCTTCATTAACAAGGCGAGTAGGCTTGAGATCCAGCCCCCCCGCTTCCCAAGGGCGACAAAGCACTTTCCAAGAGATCGTGCATAATTTCCTCGTGTTAACATCCCCACTCCAAATAAAATTCTTTATCCACTTATCTAAATCATGCAACAAGCGTCTAGGCCACATATAAACATGAAAAGAGAAAAGTAACATACCATTGATAACGAACTTAACCAATTGAACGCGACCCATAATAGAAAGCAAAGAACCTTTCCAAGTAGCAAGCTTCATCTTGATTTTATCAGAAATAGGAAGGAAATAAATTGACTTTGGTTTTCCTTTGAACACCGGCAGCCAAGATAATTAAAAGGAATTGAACCAGCGCCAAAACCCAACAAATCCCCAAGCATCTTCTCACGCACCACCGTCATAGAACCAAAATAAAAACGGCTTTTACTGTTGTTTATGAGCTGTCCTGAAACATCTGCATAATTTTTTAAAATAGCAAGCAAACAACGAATATTACTTTTGAGACCTATGCAAAAAATCAAGACATCATCCGCATAGAGAATATGAGTGGGCAGACAAACACCACGACAATAAGATAATGGCACAATCTTTCGCGAGTTCCTAGCCAAAGATAAAGCTCTACTAAGAACCTCTTCTGCAAGACAAAAAAGGAGAGGAGATAAAGGGTCCCCCTGACGGAAACCACGGACACAAGAAAAGAATCCCACAACTTTGCCATTTACCAAAATAGATAGTCTGGCCGAGTGTAAAACCGGCAAAATCCAATTGGGAAAAACAGATGAAAAACCAAACTGTTGTAACACCGCAATTAAAAAATTCTAGTCCAGCGTATCAAAAGCCTTTCGAATATCAACCTTTAACACGATATTACCACCATACTGTCTTTTATCTAACACATTAATAGCCTCCGACGCCAATATAATGCAATCCGCAATATTACGACCACGAATAAAACCTCGCTGTTCAACATGCACAATTCTCATTGCTATTAAGGCGAGACGGTCAGCCAATATCTTAGTCACAATTTTAAATTGGAAATTGGCTAAAGCAATAGGTCGAAAATCCCCAATAGCTTGCGCCCCTGGAATTTTAGGAATGAGCACAAGCATATTTGAATTAATATTTTCAGCAAAAGAACCATGAATAAAGAATTCTTGCACCGAGTGCACCACATCCGAGCCAACAATGTGCCAAAAATACTAATAGAAATGACCACCAAAACCATCTGGCCCCCGGAGCACCATCCCCATTGAGATCAAAAACAGCCGACTTAATTTCTTCACTTAATGGAAAACGGATGAGCATATTATTCTCATCGTCCATTACCAACGAAGGAATAGTATGTGCCACAACGTCATTAGGAATACAATTATTATCCACACTAAAAATGCCCTGAAAATAATTAAGAATATAAGTCTCAATGTCACCTGCATCCGATAAAACATTAGCACCATCATAAAGCAAAGTAATATTTTTAGAAGACGCTTTGATTTTGGCTACTCTATGAAAGTAAGCCGTATTTCTGTCCCCATGAACAAAACTTTGATGGCGAGACTTTTCTTTCCAAAACTGATCTTGAACATTTAACGCATTTGTGAGAAGCAGCTGCGCTTCAAGATCCTGCCTATACAGATCGTCCGAAAAACCATCCGAGTCAATAACCTGCTGAATACGAGTCACCTCATCCGTAGCCAACCGTACCTGCCTATCAACATCTCCGAACACAGAGCGGTTCCACTGCTTAAAAACCTTTTTGAGATTGTGTAATTTACCTTGTAAGCGAACCATGCCAACACCTCTTACATTCTTCGCCCAATTCTCAAATATCAACTTTCGACAATCCACATGAGATGTCCACGACTTATAAAATTTAAAAGGGATAGCATTTTTAATCGTAGCTACATCTGCAGTAAGCAAGAGCGAATGATGATGCTCACCCTATAATAGTGATCAAAGAGAGTAAATATATATGTAAAAAAGAGAGTAAATATCTACACACAAACAACATACAATTTGATTAAATTTAATTAAGAAGGTTTATCTTTCATAAGAAATTAATGATAAAATTACTCAATTTGTCTCTTAACTTAATTTTAATTATGACACTCTCGCCCTTTATCTTTTTTTGCTCCGATTTAATCCTTTATGTTGTAAAATGAGAATATTTTATAATTTTGTGAGATTTTTTTATTGAAATCTAAGTTTCTTGGTTTGTATGATTAAAATTTAGGTTTCTTAATGAGTTTTTGATGAATTTTATTTAGAGTTTTTCATTTTTATTTTTGATAAAAAAAATAAATAATTAACATGGGTCACTCGGTAGTTAGGGAAGTGTGGTTGTCAGTTTTACCTTCAGAGTTTCAGCAAGGCTTTTTTGCGGACCGGTGTGGTTTACCTCGGTTTAAATATCTATACGTGGCTGTTCTATTGTTTGTTTCTTTTTTGTTTGTTTTTTTTGTCTGTTTTTTGTTGGTTTTCTGTTTTTCTGAGGGTCTTGGCCAAGTCCCCACTCTTGTATTTTCCCCCGTTTTTTAATAAAATTTGAGATTGGCGGTATAAGATGGAAGTTCATCGGGATGCCAACTTAGTTGGGATGTCATTGTTTCTCCTTGATGCCTGTCCTTTCTTTTGGTTTACCGAAAAAAAAAAAAAAAATTGTTGACATTTTATAACATAAAGGACTAAATTGAACAACATAAAGATAAAGAACAAGTCCCCGTTAGCATAGCTCACTTAGCAGGGACATGCATTGTTATATGCAGGGGTCGGAGTTCGAACCCCGGACACCCCACTTATTCACCTTGAAAAGGGTGAATTCTAGCCACTAGGCTATCTAACTAAAAAAAATAAAAAAGATAAACAACAAAAGTGTTACCTAAAATTAAGTTAAAAGAGGAATTATGTAATTATGTCAAAATTAGTCAATGATTATTCAACCTACAATCAACAACACGGAGTCATGAATAATATGTAAAGGTGACCGCTATAAATATTTTTTTTTTTATATATAAAAAATGTTTCGATTTATTTTAGAGTTAAGTAATTTAATATACGTTAAATAATTTTTTTGTCCTTTAAGTTATTGTTAAATTTCGCTTTATCCTTAAGTCTTTTTTTCTTTCTTTCATTTTAGTCCCTTAAGTCATAAATGATACTCCCTCCGTTTTAAAACGAGTGTCGTTTTAGGTGTTGATACACATATTAAGAAATAGAATGAAATAATCATTAAATATAATACTTTTAGTAAACAACCCTTTACTTTATAAGAAAAAGACAAACTTAAAGTTGCATTGAAAATTGTGTGAGAGAATAGTATTTATTGAAAATAAAGTTGGAAGAAAAAAATTAAAGTTGTATTGAAAATGTAAAATGACATTCATTTTGAAACAATTTTTTTTAACTAAAGTAACAATCATTTTAAAATGGAAGGAGTATATAATTTGGTCCCTTTATATCTTTTTTTTGGTTTTAGTGGTCCTTTATGTTTTAAATTGAATAGTACAGTCTCTTAAGTTATAAATTTTAAGACATTTCGATTGACTAAAATGTCTAAAGTTTGTAACTTAATCAAAGTATCTAGTATTTTTAAGTTAATTGACCAAAATAAAACGAAAAAAGTATACTAAAAATATTAAATTGTTAATTTATAATTTCTATGGTTAAAATAAAAGAAAAAGCTTAAGAGATTAAAATAAAATAAGAAAAGTGAAAGAATTATTGGCACAATAGGTATATATGAATATGGGATTAGAATGGGGTGGCAATGGTCTTCCGCTGCTGCTTACAATTACAATCATGTTGGAAATCCTAATTTAGAAAACTTCTTCGCAAATTTTGCAATATGTTGGAAAGAATATAAGGTTATGCTCAAAAAATGTATTATTTCTGTTGAGGAAATGTTAACGAGTGTTTACGGGACACTTATTAAGCACCTTTAATAATAAATTTTTATGAAAATTTATATAATAAATGTATTGAAATTTGTAACATTTGATTTTTTTTTGAAGATGTATTAAAAATGAGGGGTTGCCTATGGCAATTGGTTTGATGTTAGCACATAAACTAAAAGAAAAAGGGTAGTGTTAACTTATGCACTTAGGACACAAGTTAAGAATCTTAAAATGAAATTAAATAATAAGGCTTAAATATGATAATCGTCACTGTAATTTGAGTCAGTTTTGATTTTCGTCCATGTAAACAAAAACTTTGAAACACATCCCTGTAATTTTATTTTATTTTTAAAAGGTTCATGGCCCCACTTCATGTCTGACTTGGCATGTTATTCGCCACGTGGCAACTGTTGACTGTGCAACTTTTAAAAATAAAAATAAAATCCTGAAAATTATTTTTTTAAATTTAAAAAATCTGAAAATCATAAAATACTTTTCCGAAAAATAAAATCTGAAAAAAAAACTTTGAAAATTAAAATTTTCGAAAACTTAATTTTTTTGACATAAAAACTGTTAAAATTATAAATTTTGAAAAAAATTTCGAAAAAATAGATTTTTTTTTTAATTGAAAATTATATATTAAAATTTATTCGAAAATAATGACAATTATGTTTTCAAAAGTTATAAATTTTAAATTTTTGAAAAAAAATTCTAATTTCTTGTTCTTTTATGAAAATTTTAATTTTAAAAAAAAAATATTTTTTTCAGAAATTTCAGAATATATTTTATTAAAAAATTATTTTTAGTTTGAAAATTATACAAAAAATAAATCATAAAATTAGTTTAATATTTTAAAATTTATTTTCTGATTTTTTAAAATTGTTTTTTAATTTTAAAAACAATTTTTCAGAATTTTAATTCTTTTAAAAAAAGTTAATAATAGGCTGAATGTGGCCAAAACCATGCCAAATTGGCTGAATGTGGGGCCAGAGACCTTTTTCAAACAAAAAAAATTTACAGGGATGTATTTCAAAGTTTTTTTTTTTTATAGGGACGAAAATCAAAACTGGCCAAAATTACAGTGACGATTATCATATTTAAGCCAAATAATAAATTATGTCTTGAAAACATAAAATTTTAAATTGCTAAAATACTAAATGCACAATGTCCAACAAAATGTTTCTATCTTTGGTTTGTTAACTTGGGCCTTGAGGGCACAAGTTAACATTTCCCAAAAAAAATTATGATAAAAGTTGGTAACAAATTTTTAGGAAATTTAGCAGGTCTTATGAATCTTTTGTCTCTCACTGTTGGGAAAATTGCACTCATTTTCTATAAGTTCTTTTAGTTTCACGACAAATTAGTAGATCCCTAACTGACGCGTTAGATTAACCATAATTATTAGATCCAATTCAATAGCTAGAGCTAGTAGTCAATTGATATTTGAAATTAGTTTATACGTGATCAATATAGAAAAACCATTAAGAACAAATAATTATGAATAAAAACTAGAATTGCAAGTGCATTTAATAACATTTATTATAAAATCCGAACACCCCCTAAACACCCATCTTATCCTAAGAATTCAGGTAAAACCTGTTCGGATTATATAATATAAAACCTATAAGCACATTATACAACTCAAGAGTCACTACTAGAAAAAAAAAAAGACTTTTAACATCATGGATTTGATTTCAGTCAGCATATACCGGAGGTGAAATATAGTGCGGTGACAATTTTGTAATTATTGTGAAATCTACAACATGCTTTCACATCAGCATATAAGATGTCTAAGGGGGGAAAAGCAGCATGGAGGCATTTTTGTAATTATGATGAATGTTTTTCACATTAGTGGCAATAATGCCTGAGGGGAGAAAGCCTCCCTATAAAAATTCCATTTTCCCTCTTCTACTTGTCATAAATCAGAAACACGATCCCTCAAACCCTAATTTCTCACACAAACCCTTTCTCTCAAAAACGATCCAGAACAGATCGAAGAACTCAAACGATGCCGCTGTACGATCGACCGCCGACGCCCTCTGGACTCAAACGACCGCCGATCGCACAAATCTAAGCTCTTCTCGGTTTCATCACTTACAACGCTCATAAGCTCTTCTCTGTTTTTTTTTTTAAGTTTTCTTTTGAATAATTGTGTTTGATAATTGATTGAATTTTAGTTGCGAATTTTGGAATGTTATGTTTTTGAATAGTTGAATTTTAGTTACGATTCAGCACCAACAATTTTGATTTAGCAGTGAAACTCATGATATGATGAGAGAGAATACAAAGAAAGTTAGGGAAAAATTGTTAGATTTGAACTGTGATTTTCTTGTTTGGTTTATAGATTTTTGTTGTTGAAAATGTTGTTAGTTAAAACTAAGCACATTGACTTGGATGAATTTGTAAAGTTAGCATTATTATTTTTTTAATTTTTGTTTGATATTTAAAATCTTGGATGAAGGTATACCGTATGTTTGCACCATATATATTTCCAAATTAAGATAGGTATATCCTTATTGTTATTAATTACTTATTTTAATCTATTGTACAAATTGTAGGTATTCAATGATACAATAACATTAACAGAAGATGAGTTATATGATTTGCGAAAGGATTGGGCAACTTGTTTTCTTGACTTGTATCGAACTTAGTATTTATCATGATATGCTTCAATGTTTAATCAGTATGTTGGTCTTTTAATTCTAGATGGGAGTTATGTTGGCACTTGAAGAGAGAGCCCTTTTTTATTTTTTTTGTGTGTTTTGGTATTGCAAGTGTCATAGCATGACTTTTTTTTGTATGAATCTTCTTGTTTGTTGTGTATGAACCGTCTTGTTTTTTGGTTGCTGGTGACATAAATTTTTTGAAGGTTTTGTTTGTTTCAGAAATATGGTTGGAGTTATGAGTATTAAATTTTGTCAATTCAAAGAAAAAATGCATAATTGATTTGGTATAGTAGCTAGCTAGTAAGTTAAAAAAAAAAAAAAAAAAACGTAATAATTCACATTCGTGTGTTCCTAACTGATGTGAAATGTGTTCTTGCATAACAAAATGGAACAAGAATTCACATCGCAGATATTTATAGCAGATGTGAATTTCACCTATTTGACATCGGCTGCCAATTTACAACCGATGTCAAATCCAATATTTTCAGATTATTGGGTCACATATCAAATCGGTGATTTTCTGAGAGCTCTGGATTAAGACATATCACAACAGTGCGATACCCGATGTGAAAAGTGGATTATGACATATCATTTCATAGTATGTAGTTTACCTCAGCTCGTTTTACCTTCATAAACTCGTACGAGCTTACCTAACATATGCAAGACATATTTTGGTAGTGGTCGGGGTTCAAACCCGGACCTTGCATATTATTATGCATTGTCCATACCAACTGAGTTAAGCTCACGAGGACATATGCAAGACATATGTAAGCTAATATAATATTGAAAATAGGTCAATAATACAAAATATGACTTAATTATAAAGACAAAGTATACATAACTACCATAATAAAGAGTTGTCTTCAACTTAACATCAAATTACAAAATTAACTTGCAAAATCATAGGTTTCGTAAAACTCTAAACCATCTAAAAAAGCAAGTAAGTTTCATAACATCATTATGGTCGGTGTCAAAGTTGAAAATTTGGTTTTCATGCTACTTGATCAGATTACTCCGAAACTTTCCCAGAAAATCAAAAGAAAAAAAAGGACCAAGACTCCCGTAGAAGAAACTTCTTACGGGACTTCACTCCTCAAAATCCAAAATTTCATCGTATGAACCCATTTTTCATTTTTTTTTTTATTTTTCATATTCTTAGAAAAATACGACAATATTTGCATTGCTTTTATTTGATTTTTAAAATTTTTGCTGGTTTTTTCCTTCAAAAAAATTTTTTTGCTGGTTTTTTTTATTTCATTTGACATGTTTTCATCTTTTTTTACTTTGTTTTTTGTTTTTTTTTTTTAAAGTGAAATTCGCACCCGTTGAAACGAGAGAGATTTTGATTGCTACTTATATATATAAGCATGTTTCAGATTCTATTTAAATCTAATGAACCAAATAGGTTTATTAGCCTCCCAATCCTAAATACAATTTTTTGTTTGGATCAAATAGAGAAATGAATTAGAAAACGTCCAAGAAGGAAATATCATGTTCTTATTCTATGCTTTATCAACTAAGTATTAGCAAATACCTAAAAAAAAAACTAAGTATTAGCAAAATAACTATCATGAATAAATAAAGTGAGTACTATACATGATGTCCAATGTACATGTCCCTATTAATTTTTTCTCCCTATTTTATGTTCCAAGTATAAACACTGACTATTAAACCCCATATATTAATTTTCTTTACACAAAATCTGACATCAACATCGTATAGTTTCACTCCGACGTTTCCACTCATTTGTATGCGGTGTCGGTTTTTGTGTGTCTAAATAACATAGTGGATTAAATAATTGGCCGAACCTTTCTATCACAAGGTACTTCCACAATGGTTACGGTTTCTTGCTTTGTTTTGATGATACCAGAATCTAGACGCAAATCATGATAACCAACCCCTGACTTCTTTTGTTGCTGAACCACCAAAACAGAACCATTAAAAGTAGAATCTGATGCCACAAGCATGTCTCCAATAGGACCAAGTTCAGGATACTCATTCCATTCAGAAAATCCACTAAACAAATTTGACTCACTTGTATGTCTTCTACCAACCAAAATCAAATCAAAACAACCTTCAAGTGACCTTATAACATTTACCATTTCAACACTATCTCTTACTATTTCCTCTTTATAATCATGACGTTTAATTTGGATACACTCCACTTTAAACCTATGAATCAAATCACCGTCCGGATCCCTATACCTCAGGTTCTTATTATTCTTTCTAGGCTCCATTATTCGAACCAACGTGATCCTTATGTTCGGGTGATGTGCCATTCGCATCGCGTATGCTAACGCTTCACGATCGTCCTCACCTTCTATAAAAACCATTCCAACACTAAAAAATGAAACACTAGTCAGAGGATTATTCCTACTCAAAGTGCCGCGTTCAATTAAAATCCCAACAGAACAAGGTGCTGTTCTAAGCAGATGACGATTTAATGCGCGAATAGGGGCTGCTGACTCTGAAGACCCATCTGTAATCCACCGTCTATGAAAAGGAACAATCAACAAACAAACTCTCTTCTCAGCAACTTGCATACATATCTCATTATGCATTGTCTCATAAGGAGAAATCGATGTGAAGAGTTTCACAACCACATTGTTCGAATTTTGTTGCTCATACGATCTAAACGCGTTTATTATGTGTTGTGAATAACTCGCCGAGTGCGGTGGATTCTCCCTGTTGCATGTTGGTTGATGATCTATGAAAAGTGGAGTTGATCTTCCTCTAAGTTGAATAAGATGTAGGACATAGAAACAAATAGGATTCTCCAATGAAGGGTTTGACATTTCAAGAAGATTAATAATGGATGGTGTGTTTTCTTGACTATGTATACATGCCATGAGACTTAGTTCGGTATCTGAAGTTGATTGTTCAATGGTTCTTCTCCTATTTAAGGATAAGTATTTCTTAGATGGATCATATAGGAATTTCACAATGGGTGTCGTGGCTCCAGTTAACCATATTAAAGTTATCAACGCATCTGCATAGTATTTTTCATTTACAGTCTGCAACAAATCACATATATGTTCACATCAAATATGTAGACATTATTGATTGACATCAGTAAAAATTGAGACATTTTCTTATAAATAGAACCAAACTTTTCTTTTTTGAAAATCTTCTAGTAATAAGGACCATATGGAATACTATAACAACTAAATTTAAAGGTTTACTCCTCATTTTTCTCTTTATCCAATTTAACCACATACATGATTGAAAATGAGAAGAAAGTTATAATGTTTCTTACCTTATGATTTAGAGCAGTCTGCAAGTAAATGAATTGTGTAAGTCCATTAGCACTCATAAGTAGTCCTAAAGATAGAACATCACTAACTGGCATCTTCCAAAAAATTGAAGGCAACATCATAGTTCCAGCAATCTTCCCCAAAGTTGCAATTATAGCAATAGCTTGTACTATTAAAAAGCTACGAGCGTCAATTAGAAACAATTTGAATTTATTAGCCATATAAAGAAAATACAATGGCAAGTAAAATGCCGATACCATTGTATCCAATCTATCAGTCAATGCTGATCCTAATGGAGGTCCATCAGGTACAGCCATACCGAAAATAACAGTCCCGACTAAATAATGTTCTCCGATTAACTCACTAACAAATGCGCAGCCGAGTAACATTAAAAACACAGACATTATGTATGATTCTTTGATTGGTTTTCCTTCTGGTGTTTTTCTTACCATCCAAAGCATTATGGGTCTAAGAACACATATTATGAAAACAACCATAACAACAAAAGAAACTGTCATCCAATTATAAGATTTGTCTTTCTTTAAACTTGATTGTTTTTGTGTGTTTATTGCAGTAATCAACAATAAGCAAATGATTCCGTTCACCATGGATGCAGATAGTGCTATATCACCTATTTCAGTGTTTAACAGCTTTAAATCCGCTAAGTGGACTGCGGTGGTGTGTACCGAACCGGTTGAAAAGACAAATACTATGGCAAATAAGGACTTCAAGGAAGTTTGGTCAAGGGTTAGTACTAATCGTAGAAGAATCAAGATTATTGAGCTCATTATTAATGGGATGAGCAATGAAACTATTCCAATTGCCCAAGCTTTTTTCCCTAATCTTGTCATAATAGTTACATCGATTCTAACTCCAATCAAGAAATTGAACATCATGCACCCAAAATATGCGATTGTCTGGCATATGTAAAATGTTTTTGGTGGGAATAGCCATTTTTTTAGCAACTCACTTTGCCCGATAATAGATGGTCCAAGCATCATGCCACCCTGAATACATTTGAAAAACAAAAGAGTTAACTATCATGTTTTATATCTTAATCTTAATAATATTTAAATATATTGTTGCCGAATATTCAGTTTTAGCATGTTTAGGTGAAATACATTTGGAAGAACAATTTTCTTAACCATTTTTTACCTTCCAAGGATAACATTAAGCACATAAACCAAGATGTATTTGAAAGAGCAATTTATCATCGCTCTTCACTTTTAATTTTAAAAGGATTGATCTTTGCGACACATAATATTTGAAAATTCAATTTTTCCGCGCTTGATTTATGAATTTGGGCCTTAAATACCGAAAAAAATTGAAATCAGACTCAGCAACTAAGTCTAACACAATACAACCACTAATTTTGTCACAAACAAAAGGAAATTTTCCTTCCTCACAATAAACAAAGAAACTATAAACCCTCTTTTATGAAATCCTCTACATAACAAAGACAAAACCTATAATGCTTTCTCTGCACCACCAAACAAAGATTCAATCTCTCTTTATTCTCCTATCGTTACTAGTCTCAAATAAATTCACTCCCATTTTCAACTTCTCTCTGATAGATTGTAAATCGAAAACCACGAGCTAGGACGTAGATACAAACTTCAAACCACTCTCCGACAACGACCACGATTTCCTATTCTTGCATTTGCTCACTCGTAATTTATGTTTTCTTTCTCATTCATTATTCTCTATCTCTCTTTCTCTTCCACAATAGGCCAAATTGGAAGAAAATGGAAGGAAGCTGGTGTCAGAGGTGAAATTTTTTAGAGGTAATTTTGTTTATATCTTGAAATCATTTGCTTTGTGTTCATGGTTTATTGTCGTTTATATTGATTGTTATGTGGCTTGGAAATACGTTTTTCAGAAAATCATTTTCAATGTATACTAGTTAGTTTGTGTGACTTGCTATAATTAGGCTGTGTTTTTTTCCTTCTCCTTCCTTTCTATATTATGTGCAACTTGACTTATTGTTATGTCATGATCATAATCAGCGAATTAAAACGAGGCATTGCAAAGACTTGCATACTTTTTTTTTGCACAACCGCCTTAAACAAACAGTAGGAACCTCTTTTCCTCTCCTTCAATATCCAAAGGACAGCTCACCTTTATCTTCTTCGACACATCAAAATAGTTTTAATCTGATGTAGCAACATATGGGTGGTGTGTTTGCCATAGGCGCCACCGCCTCTTCTCCCTAAATTGTTGGCTCCACCACAGTTGTCCATTAAGGGCTGTTTTGAATCGGCAGCGCCAGTCGCCACTGTCTCCCCTGATTTTGTTTTGAGTTTCTTGGCATGCTTTTTCAGATTCAAATGTAATCCTCTTCTTGGATTGGTTGTTGAATTCTGAAGGTTTGCATGCGCTGCAGATTTGAGGTTGTTTCGTGTTTGGGTGGGTGTCTGTTTGCACTAGTTATTTTGTGTCATTTTTTTTTTTTGCGTATGTTTGTATTATTTGTTTTTATGTTTTTTTGTTTCTATTCTTGATCAGAGATTGAGTGATAACAAATGCGACCTACTTTGTGGTGATTCAGATTCTAAAACCTGAAAGGCTCTTGTTCTATTAGCTCGAAAGGGTTGTTTGGTTACTAATGTGTTGGACTTATCATTTGATCTAGGTTTAAACACGTTTGTTCTTGTGAAACCAGTCATGTTGGTGTTCTTGTGCTCTTCGATTATCTGATGTCCAAAGTCTGTTGAGATTTGTAGGTCTCAAGGCGTCAAGTCTACCTTCACTCTAGCACTGGCTTCTTATCCGTCTTAGTCCTTGTGAATGTGTTCGGATTGCTATTGTCGAAAGAGCTATCATGCCTGCTATTTTGTTCACGCTGTTGTTCGTACATATATCTTGGTTTTGTGTTGATGGTTGATCTATTTGCCAATTTCGAACCCTTTTTTATCCTTAGAGATGTTCAATCTTCTTATTTGTTTTGTAACCTGCTTTCGCACCAGTACGCGAGTTCATTGGGTGAAACTCATAATGAATGCTTGTTTTGTTAGGATTGATTAAGGGTTGGTCCACTTGGTTTGTATTATCACGATTTATTCCCAAACGGATTGTACTAGGTCAGGTCTAATGTCACATAATCTTCTGTATCTCTTTATTTTTATTTAATATATTTCTCCTTTTGTCTATAAATTGTACTGGGTCAGGTCTAATTGTTATTTGGTGGAAATGTGGTTTTGTTTTTCAGGAATTCCTCAACTCAAATGGATTATATAGGGCTTAAAGTGTTTGAATAAGTCCATACAAGGGAAATTTATATGTTATTATTCGGTATGCTAAAACATCTCTAGAACTACCCTTTCCGCTAGAATTTTCCAAAACAAGGTTGTAATAAGCTTTGTTGGTTTTAACATATATATGTATATTTTTCACGGGCAGAAGGGTGGCAATAACAGGGGTGGCTCTACATTTATGTACTAATTTCGTATCTAATTTCGATTGTCATCGTATTAATTTCGGTCAGTTAATTTGACTTCTTTTAAAAAAACAAAATTTTGTATCCAACTTCCCAGTTACACTTTGAAAGAAACAAATAAAGTCTTGCATATAAATAAATGGTTTTCTATCATATGCAAATTTGCACATGTTAAAAAATTTAAAATGGTAATTTTGTCTTGAAATTTGTTCATTTTATATTAAATATGTAGTTTTTTAATGAATAATTATTGTTTTTCAATAAAAAGTTACTCTTTTTAGTTACTCTTTTTAGTGATTTACCCATTGTAATATAGGTTATTTTCGGTTTTCCTCCTGTAAAATTTTTTGTTTAGATTTCATCCTTGTAATTTGAAGATTTTTGGTTTTGGACCTTCAAGAATTTTGACTGTACAAAATCAATGATATGGCAAGGCGTAAACCGAAATTTGTTCAATTACAGGAGGCGAAAGTACTATAAATTTTGTAATTTGATATCATGAAGGTCCAAAACCAAAAAATCTTCAAATTACAGATACTATAGATAACTCATCAATCTCATAGAATAACAATTACAATAGATGATCTAGATAGTTACAACAGGTAACTTGTTAGACAAGTTAACAAGTTAGATTAGTAGCTCTATAAATATACTTAATGTACCTAACTTGTACTTGGATCATTGATTCAATAATATGGTATCATGGACATTTTAAGCTCATGCCATGCATTCTTCAAATTGAACAATAGTTCTTAACAATATTGCATTTCCTTGTGTTCCTATAGTTTCATAAAATATGATAATATATCATGTAGAAAACTAATAGTATTTTGTTCTTTATTTTTCTTTAAAATTTCAATTTTAAACATTAATGAATTAATTTACCTTTCCTTTAAATATAATTAAATAAAGTGAAAGCAATGATAATATTGATATATCATGCATTTGTCATATTTTTATAATTAAATAGAAAAAAAAATTATATCACATTCCATTTTGTTCACTTTTCAAATAGTGAAATGAGAATTTTGTTCCATGCCTTCATAAAATTCGTATAAAAAGTTTCATAAGAATTAATATATCATAATATTGTATATATTCATTTCATGTTTATATTATTATGATTTAAGGGTAATATTTATCTAAAATATGAAATATCATATAAGGAGAATAATTTTTTTTTTTTTTTTTACTATTATGAATAAGTTGTTGCATGTTAAGTGTGTTTAAAAAATATAATTAATCTATATAATCATAATAGCAAATGTATCAATCTTAATTTTTACTCGCATGGTTTTAAATTGCAGTCCACAACTGCAAGCATAAAGGAATATGAGATCTCCGCAACCACATTATAACCCAAATTATAGCCCCATCCGCCATATTTTTTCAAATTTTGCCACAAATATAAAGGTTCCCAGCATATTCCCATTAATAGAATGAGAGAAGAAAATAGTATTTCAATTCTAACAAACATATTTCAGAAATATTAAATAAATTACCAGAATTTGTGGAACAAAGCTGGTCTGTCCAAGTGGTGCAAGTAGGAACTGTAAAATTGCGATCAAGATAGAAGCTAAAGAGGATTGTATAAATAACACCGGCACTGCGTAGCTAAATGGGTTTTCATGAAAGAAAATTCCTTTTGATCTTTGATGTATGATCATTTGTTCACATATCCACCTGCTGGTAACATTCGCGTTAGTTTCTGCAGCCATGTCACGTTAATTTCTGCAAATCAAGCTTGATATATATGGAGAAGAGAATATGTAATTAGTTAATTGATCTCCATGGAATTGACGAAGAGGAAGGCAAAGAAAATAGGGTGAAAGACAATGTTTAGATTTATTTGGAGGATGTAACTTTTTGAGACGTATATTGATTAAATTTTGATAGCGGTAACGCTGAATTATGGGTAAGGTTTTAAAATTAGTTCTTTTTTGTGATTAGTCTATGATGATATTTTTAGAAGTCAATTCATGGTATTGGGTAGGAACTGTTAATGGGCTTAAGTCCTTAAATATTTTTTTTTACGAGGGAAAATGCATCATTTTTTTTCTTTCAAATAACTTAGTAAATAGAATTAAACTTTTTAGAGAAATGATATTTGCACAACTATTTTTTGATATTTTTGTGACAATTTCCTTTCTTAAACTCATTATATTTTCACTTTTTCTCTCTATTACTTTGTTTTTGTTCCAATACGGTCTGTGCTTCACGATCAGTCATCCATTTTTAATCTAATGATTGATAATTATTTTCATCATTCTGATATGAAATAACGATTTTCATATGATATATATGTGCTATATATATTGTTGTCGAAATTTGGGTGGGCTTTGTGAAGAAAATATATTTATAGTCAATAACTAGACTTAGTACTAAGTTATTCTGAAGTGGCCATGATAATATTGTTGTGTGATCTTTTCGTCTTTTCTCTTGTTTAATTTTACTTCAGTGGACTAATCATCAAATTTTGAAATGTTTAAAGTAATACATACTTTTTGAGATTATTGTTTATGAAAGAAGAATCAAATATTTATCTAATAAAAAGATAGGTTTAATTGCACTTTTCCCCCTATCTTTTGTCAATTGTGCGATTTTGCACCTCATGTTTTTAAACGAGTGATTTTGAAATGTATTTTAGTGATGATGTGTCTGATTTTAATTTGATGTGCATGCAATGTAATATGAAAAACCTAAAAATCCAAAACACAATGTAATATGAAAAACCTAAAATTCAAATTGCAAGCTTTCATGACAAGAGGTGGAGGATAATCTCAACCTTCTTTCTATCATAGTAGTGATAGTAAAGCAGCTAGAGTTTCCTGTTTTTATCAGAGACCACCACACCCAAAGTTCTTGTATCTCGAATATGTTGGAATTGTGAGAAATGAACTAAAGCTTGAGCCAGTTCAGAGGATCATGATTAAAGAAGAAAAATAGTAGAGATGAAGTCCAAAGGAATTGATTCCAAATATTTTTTGAGGTCGTACAGTCACGAATATACAATGAAGAAGATTAAAGTTTTTGTTTTTAATTTCCAAAAATTCATTTTTTGTTTTTAAAACTATCATTTACACACATGTCAAAAATTAAATGAAGACATGTCATCAAAATCAGACACATCATCACTAAAACACACGGAGGGATTGGAGATATGTTCTCATCCCAAGATGTAGATCATTGTTGTACCAATACTCTTTACTCTCTTTATCTTGTAGTTATTTAGTTCTATTGTGACTGTTTAGTTGTTGGTTGCCATTGATATTTGCTCCTTTTAGATGACCCTTGGTTTTAGGGTATCCCCCTTAGGAATAAGTAGCAGAGTTTATTTTGTTATCAGAAGATAAAGCTATTTTTGTTAGAGACATAGTGCAAGACAAAAGAGAGTACTAGAAATTAAATTTTAGATGGAGAAGGAATTTATTCCAAGAGGAAATTGTTTTGGAAAAGGAAATAGTAATTACTAAGAGCTTAGAGCAAGTATTGCGGTTGAAGATCGTTATATAACAGAAACTCTGGGAGTTTGAAAATGTATTGGGTTGTTCCATTACTCTTCATAATGAAACATTTAGGTTGATTAGCCTCCCACTCCCAAATACAAATTTTCTATATAGAGAGAGTACAGAACTCAATTAGAAAATGTCTAAGAAGTCACTACAACATAATTGACATCTAGTAACACTTGAAAATTGTTATTAAAACAAGAAAAATGTTACTGATTAAAATTAGTAACATATATATGTACAATTGTTAGGTAAAACCCATGTTACTAAAGAGCTTTAGATCCATTATATAGTATTATCGGTAACATTCAAAAAATGTCGCAAAATGTTACATTATTGTAACACTTTCCGTATTACCGGGTAACACTAAAAAAACATTACTTTTATAATTTTTAAGAAGTTGTAAAAAGTGTCGCAAAATTGTCCAGGCTAAAAAAATGTTACTATTTGAAATAGATTAGAAAAAAGTGGATTATCTACTAGAGTTTTTTGTACTCAATCCACCACATTGAATCTAGAAATTACATAAGTGTACATGATCCAAGCAAAGCAAAATACTACTTTTTGATCAAAATTTAGATCAACTATTTTGGATAACATTACAATGAAATAAGATATCCTAACTAAACCTAGTAATAGAAGGAATGTGAGAACAAAAACAAAATAAAAGTAAATTTGGGGGTATAAATGATTGAACTAAATCCAACAATCACTAAAAAATTGAGATATAAAGATGCAGAAGAACTTACCTTTACTAAAGATGAATCAAACAACAAAATCCTATTGATTTAAGTGTTGCCACTTTCTGAACAGAGGAAGGATCTCACAATGTTATATTCCATGATCAAATCAAACATCTTTGTTGAGCTGAACAGAATAACAAGGATCATGTTAAACTCTTGTTCAACAATAACAACACTCACTCATAAGAGTTTCTATAAATTAAGTTGAAAGAGACACTCATAGTGTCCACCCTTAGCATTAACCCCCTATAGTATGTATTTTGTAAAATTTTACCAGAGAAGCAAATATTCTCAACAATTCCATAAACCATATATGTTTAGCTTGATGACATTATCTCTAGCCATAGGGAATGAAACACCAAGCCAGATACAAAGATCTGATTCAAGCATACTCCAAAATATTACAAAAATCTCTATATCAGTTACAAACAGCAAGAAAAGCTAATAAATTAAAATATTCAGAGGTTTAACTCTGTCCAATAACTAGTAAAAACTCAGCCCAATATAATAAGCTGAAGATTTTCAAGGTTACTACTTTAAATGTAATGCAGTGTTTTTTTGTTTTGTACCACTAACTCCAAGAAAGAATAGGGGATAATGAGCATGGGCAATTTGTAACAGAAAGAAAGAACAAGAGATTTCGGGGAGCACAGATGCATACTGAACACACAACTTCATGCATTCCAATTATTGAAAATAAATAATTCATGGTTACAACTTACAATACATAAGAAACTACACAATATGAAGCATCATCGCACACAAGCTTATTCTTGTTCAGAAATTTACTCCACCCAGTTATGAGCAAATGTCTCTGGTTGCACTTCTCCCACGAACAGAATAAATCAAACCCCCAAGCAGTCAACGGGCAATTTACTATAATGCCAAGTAATATAATTGACTTTTTTTTTTACTAATGCGCAGAAAAGATTTCATAAGCAATAAACATACTTCTTTATCCATACTCCTAAAACACTTCGTAGCACCACACCAACTCTTTTAAACAAAAGTGTGTCTGATGTCTAACACGTGTAAGTGTTTGACACCAACACAACACCGACACATGTGATTATATTGAATAAATGTATTACAAAAATGTTTTAAGATGAGTGTTGCTAAAACACATAAATGTAGTAGTGAGCAAGCATTCACATAAATTAGAAAGTTGAATAACCTTCTGTTTTTTCTATTGAACCACCAAGCAAGAGTTTCTCACTACTACATATACTTGACATTTAGTAACACATTTATGTAACGAAGAAAAATATAATTACTATTTAACCATTTTTAGGACGAGAATAGCATCTTCTTTAGTTTCATTAAAATTCACTAAAAATTCTACTAAAAAATCCATCCAATCCAATCCATGAAATATATAATCCATACGATCCACCCCTTATTAGATTATTAATGAATGGATGTTCATAAGATCCATATATTAAAGTATATTATTTTGTTGACGAATAAAGTTATTATTTGTTAAAGTGTATTTTTTCAATTAAGTCGATTCAAAACAGATTTTATATAACAAAGGCCAATTCTGTCAAATAATAAAGTGTATTATTTATTAAAGTGTAGCCATTGTATTTTTTTAATGAATAGAATGTATATACAATGGCTTATTACATAATGATAATGCTTATTACAATAATTTATTTGAAACCTAAAGATAAATTTCTAGTAGAAGAAGATGGAGGTGGAAGGAGGGAAATCTTTGTTTTCTCTTGCACATCCTAAGAAGGAGTAGAGGGGAAGGTTTATTTCCTGTTGCACATCCTTAGAAGGAGAAGATCGAAGTAAGAGACTTTGATGAGAAACTCAATTCCAGACACAAGATGCAAATTTACAAAGTGGGACATTTCTCTTTGACCATTCATATCATCCATGTAAGATCATAAGATTTTCTGTATGAAAGGCCAGCATTGGAACCTTGTAGATGAAATTTAGAAAATGAAATAAGAGAATGATGAAATGGAATTTCTGAAGAATTAGAAGTTATTTATAGAGATGAATTCAAACATAGAACAATCAAAAGAAGTGCCCAAATCTTGCTGACGAGTCAAAAATGCATGAAACCATTTAACCTCGCTCACCAAGCCACCGCCCATAATATAAACTAATTTGGATTATAGAATCTGTAAAATCTCATAATTGTTCATATTATATAATTCGAATTGGTCCAAGTTCGTGTTAAAATTCGAACATTGTAAGGCTGAAACATTTCAGATTTTATAATCTGAACCAATAATTACAAGGTTTTTTGTAGTTTACATTGCACCGACAATTTTTATGCTTCACGATGCACATAGAATTCTATAAATTGGTGTGTTTGGTTCATTTGATGTAAAACAAAACAAAGAACCAAGAACATTTACCCAGTTGATCGAAATACCAAGATAACCGCAGTTTACTACAATGGCGGAAAACTCAATCCAGTTGATGTCACATTGTCTTTTACCAAAAAAAAAAACTCTTAACTTGATTGTTATATGAATTGGTTACGATACCATGGTCATTGTTAACCAATGACCACTCATACGATCCCCAAAATTACTTTGTAGTTTATGTGGGGATAATATGTTGGTCATAAGAAACCTTCGTATCAATCACAATACCATTTATAGGTTTTAGTAGTTTAAAAATTATATAATATGAAAATCCCTAAAAAAAAAACTTTTTGATTATATAATCTAAACTAGGGTTTGGGGGAAAAAAGGGCGCAAATTGGATATAATGGAAAAAGAAATAGTCTTCAAAAAATTGTCTTTCTTTAAACTTGATTGTTTTTGTGTGGCTACAATAGTAATTCACAATAATAAAATGGTTCCAATCACCATGGATGCAGATATTGCTATTTAACTTATTTTAGAGTTTAATAGCTTTAAATTTGCAAAATGGATTGTCGTGGTGTGGAATGAACCGTTTGAAAAAATAAATACGAAGGCAAAATCAAAACCTATAAAACTGAAATATTTCTTACACACAATAAAATTCAAAATGGGTCCAAAAAAAAAAATGGTCATTGATGACATGCTGTCATTACGTAATATTTAGGACTTATTTTGACATTTTGATAGAGTTCTAAAGCAACATTAGAAATCTAGGGGTGTGAAAAGCATAAAATTCTGAAGACAAGTACAGAAAGAATCGTGTCACAATTATTTGCATCTCGACGCAATATTTTGACCAGAATTGAAGTTTGGTTCTTGGAATCGTGATACAATTTCTTATGATGTGGCACAATTTTGAAGAACGATCACGATGGAAATTAGGGTTCAGGAAAGAATCGTATCACGATTTTTAGCATTATGGCACCATTTTTAACATGGAAAATTTTCCTATTTAAGCTGAAGCCAGTTTCTAAAACAAGGGTTATGATTTTTGGAGAGAAAAGTGCGACTTTGAGACCTGAAGACTGAAGAAGAGGCTTTCTAACAAATTTGTAGTCAATATATGTATGTTTTAATTATTCCATTGATTATGTTATTTGTAATTTCAATTATGAGTTGTTAAATCTCTTAAAGAGTAGGTCTGAGATGAATCTGATGTAACCCTATTTGAACCATGTTGTTGTGAAACTCTATTTCATGTGAATATCAATCTAGTTTTATTTAATTCAATTGTTCATAATGCTTTTTATATACTGATCACATATAACATAAATTCGAGAGAATGAATTACTAATTATAGCTTTCAACTTAGACACCTAATTGAATTGTTCAAATAAACAGGGTTATTCTGAGAATGGATATTCGTTTATTTGTGATATTAGGTTAACTTTCTTTTTACTTCAAAGAATATTAGATTACCTAGGGAATTAGAGACTGTAATTTGAGAAGAGAGTCCCAAGTCAAAGGGATTGATTAGAGCTATTTTAGTTAACCATCGTGAAACTAGAGAAATATTCATATGAAATAGCTGCAGTGTACCAAATAGGGGAAGTCATAGGATTCGAAAGACCTAGTCTCATCTCTCCATATCTTTTCCAAACAAACTTTATTTTTTGTTTATTTTCTTTTCTGGCACACAAACTTACTGCCTCGGGCACTAAAAAAAATTTACATATCCTAGATAATAACGTTATTGTTCAATTGAGATTAATACGGTCCTTGTGGAAACGAACTTATTTTTATTACTTCGATAAAATTAGTACACTTGTTAAATATCTATCAAATTTTTGGCGCCGCTGCTGGAGAAGACCATTGATTATAGCCCGAAGGCAATTAACAATTTGTTGGGGTTAACGGTACCGGAGGAATGTGAGGTTCAGAGGCTCAGGAGGGAGGTTAAGGATAGAATCCAGAGTGAGTGGAATGATCTTATTGCGTTTCATATAATATATGATTCGTTTAAAAACCTTGTTATTCAGCTTCCATTATGACAACTTCTAGTGTGTAAATTGACATTTTGTACTTTATGGCCCAATCTTGGAATGTGATCACAGACTGTTTTATATATGTTGGAAGATAATTTCACGAAGCCTATTTAGTTACACCAATACAAAGGAAATTATCTTGAAAATCTTGGAATGTGATCACAGACATGATAATTTTTTAAGTTACACTAGTAAAAAAAAATTGTAGTTACAATATAAGTGCTTTATGGCTTTTCAAGTGAATAATCTTGGAATGTGATCACAGACGTGATTTTTTTAGTTACACTAATAAAAAGAAATTTTATTTGTGTGAATAATTTGCCAATCTGCTAAGGACCTGTTTGTTTTAGATTTTAAAAAAAATGGACTTATCTTTGTATTTCTAAAAATGGATTTTTTTGGAAATTTATTTAAAAATAGTATAAGTTATTTCAAACTCATTTGGTATAAGTTAAAAAAGAGATTTTATGATATGTTAATATTTTATTTGATAAATAATAGTTGCAATTTTTTTTTGGCTAAACTGCACTTTTCGACCCCTAAGTTTCAAAATGTTGCAATTTTGGAACCCTATTAATTTTTTTTTACAATTTTGGCCCCTTTCAAAGTGCACTTTTGTCATTTTTTTTATAGGGGGACAAAATCGCAACTTTTTAAAACTTAAGGGGTGAAAAGTGCACTTTAGCCTTTTTTTTTTTTTTAAAGAATAATAGTCACAATTATAATGTGGCAAATATATATATGGATGGATGTGTATATATATCGATCTAAATTTATGAAATACACATTTTTATAATTTTTATTTGTATCCTTCAAAAATAATTTTTATTTGTAAAAACTTGATAATGCTTATTGTAGCGCTTAATTTTATAAATCGCTATTAAAACTACAATGTTTTACAAGGCTTAGTGAAATAAAACGCTATCTAAACCAAATATTGGTTGCGTTTTAAAAACAAACGCTAGCATGAGCTGTATTGTAATAACACTTAAAGATAGAAGTGTTATTTAAATCCCACTTTAGATGGCTGTTCTTACTGTAAGAGTTAGCTAAAGTCATCCTTTGATAGCCCTTTAAGACGAGAGCGCTATAAAAACACTGTTTAGACAGCTCTGTATACTAAAAAGCACCATATTACCTTTAGCGCGCCATTTACAATAGTGCTTTTAAAAGCACTATAAATAACCTGAAAAAAGCAATATCTTAGCGCCTTTTTATAGGAGTGAATACTTAGTATAATAATATATCTATAACTTCATTAAGAAACCACTGCTATTAGGTCGTGTTACATTAATAAAATGTTATTGTCGACTATACTATAGGGTTTGTGTGTTGTTTCATTACTCTTAATGCATCAAATATTTAACATTTTTTTTACAAGAAATGTACCATATTTTATATGCATTTAGTTTATTTATTTACTAACCATTCAGCTGTAATTGATCGGTGTAGAATGAATCAAATTTGAAGTTATAGAAAGACATATTTCAATCTCCTCTATTTAAATCTAATGAACCAATTAGGTTTATTAGCCTCTCAATACAAATTTCTGTTTGGATCAAGTAGAGAAATCAATTAGAAAATGTCCAAGAAGGTATTGATTAAAATAACATGTTCTCATCTTATCCTTATCAACTAAGTATTAACAAAATAATTATCATGAAAAATAAAAGTGAACTATACATGATGTCTAATGTACATTCCCTAAAAAAATGTCTAATGTACATACCCATAGTATTTTTTTTCTCTCCCTATTTTATGTCCCTAGTATATACAATATTAAACACCATATATTAATGTTTTTGTGTGTCTAAACAACATAGTTGATCAAATAATTGGCCGAACGTTTCTATCATTAGGTACTTCCACAATGGTTACAGGTTCTTGCTTTGTTTTGACGATACCACAATCTAGATTCAAATCATGATAACCAACCCCTGACTTCTTTTGTTGCTGAATCACCAGAACAGAACCATCAAAAGTAGAATCTGAAGCCACTAACATGTCTCCAATAGGACCAAGTTCAGGATACTCATTCCATTCAGACAATCCACTAAACAAATTTGACTCACTTGTATGTCTTCTACCAACCAAAATCAAATCAAAACAACCTTCAAGTGACCTTATAACATTTACCATTTCAACACTATCTCTTGCTATTTCCTCTTTATAATCATGACGTTTAATTTTGATACAATCTACTTTAAACCTATGAATCAAGTCGCCGTCTGGATCCCTGTTGGTCAAGTTCCTATTTTTCTTTCGAGGCTCCATTATTCGAACCAAGGTGACCCTTACGTTCGGGTGATGTGCCATTCGCATCGCATATGCTAACGCTTCGCGATCATCCGCACCTTCTATAAAAATAATTCCAACACTAAAAAATGAAACACTAGTCAGAGGATTATTCCTACTCAAAGTGCCGCGTTCAATTAAAATCCCAATAGAACAAGGTGCTTTTCTGAGAAGATGACGGTTTAATGCGCGAATCGGGGCTGCTGACTCTGAAATCTCATTTGGAATCCACTGTCTATGAAAAGGAACAATCAACAAACAAACTCTCTTCTCAGCAACTTGCATACATATCTCATCATGCATCGTCTCATAAGGAGAAATCGATGTGAAGAGTTTCACAACCACATTATTCGAATTTTGTTGCTCATACGATCTAAAAGCATTTATTATGTGTTGTGAATAACTCGTCGAGTGCGGTGGATTCTCCTTGTTGCATGTTGGTTGATGATCTATGAAAACTGGTGTTACTCGTCCTCTAAGTTGAATAAGATGTAGGACATAGAAACAAATTGGATTTTTCAATGAAGGGCTTGACATTTCAAGAAGATTGATAATGGATGGTGTGTTTTCTTGACTGTGTATACATGCCAAGATACGAAGTTCAATATCTGAAGTTGATTGTTCAATGGTTCTTCTCCTATTTAAGGATAAGTACCTCTTAGATGGATCATATAGGAATTTCACAATGGGTGTTGTGGCTGCTGTTATCCATATTAAAGCTATCAACCCAATACCATATGATTCTTCATCTATAAGCTGCAACAAATCACATATATATTCACATTCAAATATGTAACTATTATTGATTAACATCATTGCACTCATTAAAGTATCATTACGTTTGATGGTGCGACATTGTTGATTTGAAACTAAATAAATATTGTGAATTTCATAAAAATAGATTTACATATGATCAATTAGTCTGGAAGAAAAATTGTAACAAAGTTAATGGTCGAAATTAGCAATATCACATCACCAAATATAATTTCACGTCATTAATGAATATGACACTTCGTGAAAAATAATGATACTTTAGACTTATGATATTTATATATTTCTCAAACTAAATTAGAGAAATAATGATACATTAGCAACTAAATTGTTTATTCCCTATTTTTATCTTTATGCAACATAACCAGATACATGATTGAAAAATAGAAGAAAATTATAGTGATTCTTACATGAAGATATAGAGCAGTCTGCAAGTAAATCAATTGTGTGATGCCTTGAGCACTCATAAGTAGTCCTAAAGATAGAACATCAGTAACTGGCATCTTCCAATAAATTGAAGGCAACATAGTTCCAGCAACCTTCCCCAAAGATGCAAATATAGCAACAATTTGCACTATTACAAAGCTACGAGTATTAATTAGAAAAATATTGAAATTAGCACCATTAAAAAGGAAATACAATGGCAAGAAAACCGCTGACACAATTGCATCCAACCTTTCAGTCAATGCTGATCCTAATGGAGGCCCATCAGGTACAGCCAGACCTAAAATTACAGGACCAATCATATAATGTTCTCCAATAACCTCACTAAATAATGAGCAGCCCAATATCATTAAAAACACTGAAAATATGTATGATTCTTTGATTGGTTTTCCTTCAGGTGTTTTTCTTATCATCCAAAACATTATAGGCCTAAGAACGCATAGTATGATAATAACCATAACAAGCAAAGAAACTCCCGTCCAAGTAAAAGGATGGTGCTTTAAATCTGCTGAACTTGATTGTTTTTCTGTGAGTTTAGCAGTAACCCACAATAACGAAAAGGCTCCATCAACCATGGAGGCAGATATCGCTATTCGACCCATTTCTGAGTTCAATAGCTTTAAATCGGCTAAGTGGATTGCGGTGGTGTGGAATGAACCGGTTGAAAAGATAAATGCGAGGACAAATATGGACTTGCAGAGAATTTGGTCGGGGGTTATTAGTAGTTTTCCTAGGAGACGTGCGATGAAATTGCTCATTAATAGTGGTACAAAAAATGAAAATGTTCCAATTGCCCAAGCTTTTTTCCCTGATCTTGTAACAAGACTTAGATCGATTTTTACTCCAATTAAGAACAAGAACATCATTATCCCAAAATATGAGATTGTCTGGCTAATGAAGAATGTTTTTTGTGGAAATATCCATTTTTTTATGAGCTCACTTTGCCCGAAAACTGATGGACCTAGTACCAAGCCAGCCTGAATACATTTCAAAAACAAAAGAATTAATTAGCATGTTTTATATCTTAATCTTAATGTTAATAATATACAAATATGTTGTTACCAAATCATCAGTTTTATCATGTTTAGGTGAAATATATTTGGAAATACAATTTTCTTAACCATTTTTAGCATGAATACAATTCAAAAACGAAAGAGTTAATTAGCATGTTTAGGTGTCAACTTTTAATAATTTTGTTACCAAATCATCATTTGGAAATACAATTATCTTAACCATTTTAAACCTTTCAAGGATTACAATTCATCATCGTTCTTCATGTTTTATTTAAAAGGATTGATCTTTGTGACACAATATTTGAAAATTAAAATTTTCCCTCACTTGATGTATGAATTCTGGTCTTAAATACAGAAAGAAAAAACGTATTTGAAATCGGACACAAGAACAACTAAGTCTAACACAATAGAGCCACTCATTTTGTCACTAGCAAAAGGAACGTTTTCCCTTTTGACTCTTAGTTTTTTCTTTTTTTCAAGTTTTCCCTCCTCACATTAAACACAGAAACCTTAAACCCTCTTCTATGAAGTCCTCTTCGTAACCAAGACAAAATTCATAATCTCATTTTCTCTCTCTAGTGGTCTCAAATCAATTAACTCTCTCATTTTCAATTCTCTCTATGAAAGAATGTAAATCAAAAACCACGAGCAAGGACGTAGGTACATACTTCAAACCACTCTCCAGCTACGACAAAGATTCCCTATTCTTGCATTTATTCTCTCACAATTTATGTTTTGTCTCTCATTTATTATTCGCTCTATCTCTTTTCTTTTCTTCCACAATAGGCAAATTTGGAAGGAAATAGAAAGAAGCTGGTGCGAGAGATGAAAATTTCTAGAAGTAATTTTGTTTATACTTTAAAACCATTTGCTTGGTGTTCATTGATTATTGTGGTTTATATTGACTATTATGTGGCTTGGCAATATGTTTTTATGAAATCATTTTCAATGTATAATAGTTATCTTGTGCAACTTGACTTATAGTTGTTTGATGATCATAATTAGGAAATTATTAAAAGGAGGCATTGCAATCCCTGTGAGCTTAGCTCAGTTGGTAGGAATATCTTTACAATTAAATTGTGTGAGCTCTAACCACTAGGCTATTTGTCCAAAACTTGTAATAAGGATTGTGTTTTAAACTGAATGTTTACAATATTGTAAAGATTCTTTTTGACATATTACAAATTTGTCATTTTTTATAATTTAATAAAAGATATCTTTTAAAATAAGGATAAAAACTTAATAAAACATATAAAACATTGCATTTCGTTCACTTTTCAAATAGTAGAATGAGAAATTTGTTCCATACCGTCATAAAACTCGTATAAACAATTTCATAAGAATTAATATATTCTAATGTTGTATAGATTCCTGTCATGTTTCTATTTATATGATTTAAGGATAATATTTATGTAAAATATTAAATATCATTTAATGTTGTGAATAAGTTTTTTTTACTATTTGTCAAAAAAAAAGTTTTTTTTTACTAATATAAATATGAATAATTTATTACATATTAAGTATGTTTATTTAATATAAAAGTAAAAAATTGTTATCCATTCCATTATGTTCATTATTCAAACAATGGAATAGGAAATGTATTATGCTTCTTCATAAAATATCTCAACAGTGAAAGAAATATTTTTATTTCATTCCGCTCTACTTCAGAGACTAAATTGAATGATGTTAAAGAATTAATGGACCTGGATATTTGTTTTTCAATTTCAATGATCATTTGGAAATATTTGTTATTCTCATTTGATCAACATCTAATTTCAATGTATTCACTTAATAACTTGATACATCGATGACCAATGAAGAGAAGAAGCTAGTATTTCATTTTTAATAGACATATATTTTAGAAAATATTAAATATCTTACCAGCGTTTGTGGAACGAAGCTGCTCTCCCCAAGTGGTTCAAGTGTGATTTGTAAAATTGTGGTCAAGAAAGAAACTAAGGAGGTTTGCAGCAATAGCACTGGCAATGTGAAACTAAATGGATTATCATGAAAGAAAATTCCTCTTGAACTTTGATAATTGATCATGTGTTCACATACCCATATCGTTCCGTTTGGTGTAACACCGGTAATGTTCGCGTTTTCGCTTGTTGCAGCCATGTCTTATTAATTACTGCAAATCAAGCTTGATATATTTGGAGAAGAGAATATGTAATTAGTTAATTGATCTCCATGAAATTGACGAAGAGGAAAGGAAAGAAAATAGAGTGAAAGACAATTTTTAGATTTATTTGGAGGATGTAACTTTGTAAGAAGTATATTGATTATAAATTTAATAGCGGTAACGCTGAATTATGGGTTTAATGTTTTAAATTAGTTATGTTTTGTGATTAGTTTATGATGATGATATTTTTAGTAGTAAATCAGCGGTATCAGGTAGGAACTGTTAATGGGTTTAAGTGCTTAACTTTTTTTTTTACAACAGAGGGAAACTCCATATATTTATTAGCTAATTAATTAATAGTTTAGTAATAGTATGTTTAATTTAGACATACATAGAAGGATAAACCTTTTGAGATTTTACATCATAGAATACAAACTAGGTTGCGTTTGTTTCAAGTCGTTATATTCGTAGATTTCTGGAAATAAAACGATAGAAATATATTGTCTATGTTTGTTACAAGTTTACTAAATTTTATTCCCGAGTATAAAACGTTCCCAGGAATAGAAAAAATTTTCCAAAGAAAAAGGTGGGAATAAAGTTCCCACAAAGATGGAAATAATTCATATGTAAGTACCTATTATAATCCCTATTTTTACGGTTCCTGAGAATATTATAATGTTAAACCAATATTTTTTTCTAAATATCTTGAAATAATATTTCCATCTTTATGTTTCAAAGAATGTTATTCGTAGAAATAAATTTAGTAAACTTAAAACAAAC
Source organism: Medicago truncatula (assembly GCF_003473485.1). Lineage (NCBI taxonomy): Eukaryota > Viridiplantae > Streptophyta > Magnoliopsida > Fabales > Fabaceae > Medicago > Medicago truncatula. Next base: position 32,877,097 of record NC_053046.1, read on the forward strand.
ACATTGTGATTGACGTAATTGAATATATATTTGGCAAGAGTTTCAATCGAAATAATATTACACAAGTGTTATACCCTGTTTTTGGACCTAAAAATACTGGGCCCAATTTCATTTCAAACTTTGTCAATTATCAAATTTCAACTGCACAGTTCAAATTGTCTCTGCCTCGCAGTATTTTCAATCACAATTTTACCTATGTTTTTCTTGCATAAAACCTTTCGAAATGTCTTTACTTGTCTTGTAAGTCATTCAAAAGTGTCTCTGAATCATTACATTGCTTTTTCTACAGTTTATTTCAAAATTTGCAAAAAGTCGTACAGAAGGGTATTTTTGGTCATTTCCTGCAGTGGGACCCATTTTCATCCTTGTGACTATCTCTGAGTCTTTTCAGATTGATTTTTAACATTTCATCAGTAAACCTTGTTAAATTCATTTCAAACTTGCATCTGAGTCAGTGTCAAGTCAATTTGAATCTGTTTAGGTCATTTTTAGCCCTAGGGGCATTTTGGTCATTTCACACAAAATTTCGGCATAGAGAGGTTACTTTGAAGTACCTCATTTAAGCCATTGGTTCGTTTTAGTCCGTTTTGTCAATTTTATTTTTTGTTTCGCTTTACGTTTGGTCAAATTACGTTTTTTATTCAATTTTATTTTTAATTGCATTTTGGTCCCTCAATTGAGGTCCCAAAATTGCATTTTTTGTCCAAACAGTTTTTAATTTCATTTCAGTCCTTACTTTCATTTTTCAGTCCAGTCCATATATTTTTCAAATTTGCAAACAGGTCCTTCAAGTCAAATTACAGGGCAGCGCCCCTTTTTCAGTCCAATGCCACATGTCAGCTTTCTAATGGTCCAATCACTCACACATCAGCTATAAATACTGTTCACAGTGCCACATAATCGAGGGATTCAGTGCCAACTCACCAAAAACAGATAAATTATTTTCTCTCTCTTTTCTGTTAGATCAAAACAGAATCAACAGAAAAAGCTTCAAGCTCATCAATGGCAGAAGTAGTTACAACCACAATCCACCATTGAAACCGATCACAATCCACAAAATCCAGCAAAACTTGGCACTGAATTCAACAAGAACACAACCAAAACCACAACGATCTCAAGTGGTACCAAAACAGAATCCAAAACAAATCAACAATCAAGTTCAGAACGCAGCAAGATTCAAAGAAATTCGCGTGATAGCGAAGGAGAAGAAAGGGAGAAGAGTGATGGATTTTCATCCTTGAAGCAAACAAAGCAACAACGAAGCCATTCCAGAACCTCGTCGGAGCTAAAAGCTCAACGACGAAGAACCACGCCAGCGTCAGAACCACGTCGGAGCAAAAAGAAGCTCGACGACGAAGTCCTCGACAACGCGAAGCTCCGTCGAAGCCTAAAGCTCAACGACGAGACTCGCAGTCCAGATCAAGACACAAGGTTCACAACGAACTCCAGATCACGGCGGAATCATCATCGGAGCTGAAAAGCTCAACGACGGAGAAACCAAGCCAGATCGAAGCTGTTTGCGCGCAAACCGTCATCATACCTCCGATCTAACTCAGGTACCACTCTCCTGAACTGAGTTATGCAATTTCAATGTTTAGATCTGCGATTGGCCTTGCTGTTCATGCACATCTGCGCTGTCCATTTCATTTCATCATATCAAAATCACATGTTTGCATGCTAGCACTCATCACCGGTGATGTATGGCCGTGAATGTTCCTTTGCTGAAACCAATCGTTACTGATATGTGTGGGTGCGTTTTGTGTGTTTGTCTTGTTATATGAAAGAAATTCCTGGTATTTTGTGGTTCAATCACGATCTTGAAGGTGTGTGCTTTGTGTTATGGAGTTTTGTTTTTACAAATGAAGAAGAAGGAGGTTGGCCGCGGCTGTAAAGAAGAAAATTAGGGTTAGAATGAATTCCCTGTGATGTGCTAAGCTTATACACCCCCTATCAATCCTCTGTGCGCGCGTTAGTGTGATCCCACCATGCGCCTTCGTTGCTGGCCGTTAGATTTTTGATCTAACGGCTCCTGTGAGTCTATCTTTAGCAGGCTTTGTGCGCGTTTGGGCTTGGGTATGGGCTTAGTTCTTGTTGCGTTTCTTTGTTTTTCTGCTATTAACACCATTCTTGCATACTGTCTGCACCTCTGATTGCTCTGATTTTTTATCATAAATTCCAAAAAAATTACTACATGTTTTTACCACTTTCTTGATGATTTTTAATGATATTTTGCTTGCAAATAACTGGTAAAAAATATGTGCATAGGTCTCTTGTTCAATTTACTTCTCTAGTTAGCTTTTTCATGCTTTTTAGGTTGATTCTTGTCCTAAGAATTTTGGTGCATAGCATGGCTAATTAGAATGCATTTTCATGATAGATGTGATGATAATCCAATGATTGTGCCACTGTTTTCATTTGGTTTGTGCTTGTTCTTGCATTATAGGCCATTTGTTACACATTGTGCTTGATAAATTCTCATGTTTTTACCCCTTTTTATTGCATATTCATTTGGTGCATTTTTCATCTTCCCATTATATTTTTCCTTGTTTCACTAACATTTTGTTCCTTATGTGACTTCACTCATAGCATTTCACTATCTCCTCCACTTTCTTTAGCTTAGCATTTATTTTTTCAAATTTTAATTCATTCGGTGATGTAATTTGTTATCATTGGTTTGTAGCTTGGCAAAGAGGCCATAGAATGTATTTAGGCAATTTTTGTAATATGGACTATGGACACTATGGCGCACCGGCACGCACACACTCGCCCTAGATGTATGCCTAGGATTGCATGTGTAGATGTATGGCTAGGATTGCATGGTTAGATGAATGCTTAGGTTTAAACACTTAGAGAAAATCCAATTTTTTTCCAAAAAATATGCAAACAAATTCGCTTCAAATATTTTTCATAAAAATGGAGTCAAAACTCCAACAATTTTTCACCTTTTATTTTCTTAATAAAATTCTCAAATAAATCTAATCATTTAGACTTTTTTGCAAAATCACTAAACAAACCCCCACTTTTTCATACTCTAATGCTCATGAAGCCTCTCAATCCCCTTCTTCAAAATCATTTTCAAAATTTAAAATCAAACAATTAAAACAAAAAAAAACAACAAGTCTTTTTAGCAAGAACTACGCCGGTTTTGATCCCGTAAAACGGTACGTAGGCAAGGGACTTTAACCCCTCCAAGCCGAAATAAAATCAAATTCTACTTCTTCTCACCCCCATTCTTCACTAACCACACCTTCATTTTTTTTACAAATAGTCTCTAAAAATAAAGCGTAGAAATAAACTTAGGAGAACGGTTCTTATGGAGTACCATAATCGCTCCGGGTGCCTAACACCTTCCCGTAGCGAAAACGACCCCCGAACCTAGAACTTTTTAAGGGTTTTTCTCCTTTTACCCTTCCCAAGAAAAAAGAGAGATATCAACGGTCAAAAGGTTCAAGTCCAATTAATGGCTTGGCACCTAAAAACCATGATAACAACAAGCAACGACAACAAAAATGGCTGCAACAAAAAATAGAATAAGAAATTCAACATCAATAAGGAAATTTTTTAGATTTATATTATACTTATATGATATACTTTAACAATGTCGGGTAAATATAAGTTTCCATCAGACTATGATTGTAATATGGCAAGAACTGTGTGGGAAAGAACATGTATGGAGCATTGGTCCTTTCGGCATTTATTGCATGTGGTACTGTTGTTAGAAATAGAAATTGGATATTAGAAAACAAGCATAAGATTCCTTTGCAAATCTAATTATGATAGTCCTAGATATTAGAAAATAACATGATTGAATGGAGGGGTAAATGGGATAAGATTCCACTTTATAGTATACTGTTTCTTATTAATCGAAATAGGTCCTTAATTAAGATGGTGGATTCTGTTTCCTTATTGGTAATTTACCCTTTTATAAAGCTCTTTTTTTTGGAGAGAATTTGGTTTTTTTTTTTTTATTTAGTTTCTGGTAACGTTTTAATTGTTCTGTATTTCTTTATGTGGTGCTTTTATTAGTTTAGATTGTATTTTATACTCCATAGATTTACAACTTATTAATTTGGTTTTTATTCAAGCCTTGCAATATTTGTTGCCAAAACTGAACAAAGAAGGAAAAAAAAAAAGCATGATAGAATTGACAGAAAATTCATTGCATAAATTTTGTGTATATTTGAACTAATAGTATACAACTAATACTGCCTAATACCTATAATATATGGTTTCAATTATTGCATTTCTTAGGGACATAATTTCATGTTCCGTCCTTTTTATTTCCATGGAGATGATGACAGTGGACTTGATCACTTGTGGCAGAAAAGGTGAAACTAAGCAATAGATGTCAAGACACATCTTTCTTTATTATGTATTAAGATAAATTTTTGCTAGAGATATTGGATCATTGTGATCTATATATTGCAATATCTCATTTTGAATTTCTTTTTGGTACCTGCAATTGAAGTTTCTCTCTTAATACTTCCTCCATTTTTTCTCTTTTGAAAAGGCTTTATAAGCCTAATGTTAGCAAATTAATGGGTTTCATCCCAAACTGGATTATGGTTCTATTATGAAGAATCTATTTTCATAAAAATTCTATGGTACACCTAAAAATTTGAGTGTACTGGTACACCAAATTATTAAATTAATAATTAAAATAGTTTTTTTTTTAATAAAAGAAATTATTTTCTATCATTGACAATTATAATAATTAAATCTTATATTTACCAAAAACGTCAACGAAACAAAATATACTTTTTTTAAATTTTATTACTCGCAACAAAGAATATTGATTATTATTGGATTAAATATGTTTTTTGTCCTTACATTTTGCGCCCTTTTGAATAATATATTTAACCCTAAAATAATTTGGACCCACTGACGGCCACATCAGCATTCCGTTAGAGAATTAACAGCAGGGACTAATTTTGATAACGGAGATAAAATGTTAGGATTTTAAAAATATTTAATGAAATGTAGGGACTATTCTTCAAAGGGGACGCAAAATGTAAGGACTAAAAACATATTTAACCCATTATTATTTATGAGAAAATGTAAAAAAATTGATATGATTTTTATAAACAATAAAATGATTTTTTTTCTTATGAAATGATATTTTCTAAAATATAAATATTGACAAATAGTTTTTTATTTCATAAAATGATCATTAATTTATAAATTTATGAAACAAAAGTACCGGTACACCTCAATTTGTGAGGTGTACCGTAGAAGTTCCCATTTATAAGCTCAATTGTTATTCTAATATGAAGAATATTTTGTTGGAACAAAATATGTTTAACATGACCACCTTAAGTTCTGATGGTAACAAGGTATTAAAATTTCAATTGGATATGCTAATATTTGTTAAAGTGTGCAAGACCATAAACAAAAATTTATAAGTATTATAACCAACTATTGGTATTGAAAGAACAAAAGAGAGCAAAAGAACTTACAAAAGAAGCTTATGTTGCAAGACAGAGTCTAAAGACTATCAGAGTCTGAAGACCATCAGGAGCTGACTGCCAGAAGCTGACGTCATCAAGTATCTGAAGATCATCAGAGTCTGAAGACTAGAAGTTGCAGTTAATTAAAGTTTGTTATTCTGAAGACACATCATTGCAGAAGGAATAGAAGCCTGGAGCAACAGCTAATTCAGAGGAATTAAAAGGCATTGGATGCGTATCCACTGAAGAACGCAGGAAAAGGACATAGTACAATTGTACAACCACTACTCCACTATCTTGGATGCAATAGTACAATCTACAGCTGTGTCTACGCTAGATGTTCTCCAAACAAGGAATGAATTTAAAACTCCTAGGACAACAACCAAATCAAGCAACAAAACATTGGCGATGATCAAGCTTCAACAACGACTCTTTTTGATGTCCTGGCAATCATCAACGTATCTTTCACACCTCTATATAAAGGAGTGATGACTTGAAGATTGTAAAAAGAGACTCAAGAACAATTTACAAGTGCCAAAACTCTGCTGAAATTGTTTTCACATCAAAGTTCACTTAGAATTTCTAGAGTCTTAAGAGTCTGTATCTGATTTGTATTGTGAACATCACTGATTGTATATCAAGTTTTCAACCTCAAACATTTTTCTGTGTAATTGTGTTTGTCTATAAGTCTCTTGCTTTTAATGCTTGAGCATATGAAACCTTTTGCGTGTGTGCTGGAGTATTTGGAAGTCTCTTGCTTGTGTGCTTAAGCATTTGTAATCAGATATTGATTTTAGTGAACTCTCCTTGGAAGTGCAAGGGGGACAGGACTACTTCCGGATTGTGGAATGAACCTGTATAATTGCTCTCTCTCTCTCTCTCTCTCTCTCTCTCTCTCTCTATATATATATATATATATATATATATATATATATATATATATATTTACTTATCTGCTGCATGCATTAGAATCTGAGCTCTGTTCTTGAATCTGAACTCTATCAGACTCTGAACATTGTACTCAGTTTAAAAAGAAGAAAAAGCTAACACAATTCAACCCCCCTTATTGTGTTTTTCTCACCTTCATATGTTGTATAACCTCGTATAGGATTATTTAGTAATAAATTAGTGAAATAATATAGTAATAAATTATACCATTATTATTTCTTAAAAAAACTGCCAAAAATTGGACGGAAACCTCTAAATTTCCACGATATAGTCACAAATTGGTTAAATTACAGTTGTAGATTTGTTGAGGAATTTCTACGATAAATTTTAGTCATGATGTTGTGGATATTTGTTGAAAAATTGCTATGACAAGTCATAGTTATTTGCTATGGATTTGTTGTGAATTTGCTACCATAAGTCCTAGTTACGTTGTTATGGATTTGTTGCGAAATTGCAACGTTATGTCATAGTAATGTTTTTTTGAAGAAATATGTCATAGTAATATTGCTACAGAAAATAAATATTCAATACTTATTTGCTATAGATTAACTAAATATTTGCTACTATTTTATCTTTTAGCTACGGATTTACTAAGAAATGTTTCCCTAACAAATTTATCTCGACCGATTCAATAAGTATTCCAAAGCATACCTCTAGGTAAACTCGCTTGCTAGGAATTAGCTACGAGTTAGCTATGAATCGGATCGTAGCAAATCTCATATTTTTCTTGTAGTGAAAACATAACTAAGTTTATGAAACGGATCACATCTTTAAGATCTTTGTCGGTTGAGTATCCTAACTTCAGCATAGTCGCTGCCACACACTGCTAAATGAACCTTATTTACAGCCATGAAATTCAAGGAAACTATAGTTAGTCATTAGTCTCTACGTCTACACTCTTAGACATTATGTTCGTTACTCTTGCGATTTCAACGGTATAAATTAAAAAATAAAAAATAATTCAATTCAATCACATATCTATTATGTCTACCTTTGTTGTTGGGATACACAATCCACCAAAAGAAACATAGGTATATAGTTCGATGATTTGATAAATGGGGCAAGTTCAAATAAAACCACAAGCCTCGCAAATAATGCATTTTTCATGAACAGGTAGTGTAATAATATCTAGTATAATTATTTAATAAATCAGGGAATTATTACATGCTTGCATCAGTATAAATATAATTTAAATATTTTCATTTAAGTGGTGTAATAATGCGCTTATAACAGTTGCAAAAATAAAATAAAATATTTCAATACGTTGTGAACACACCGTGATACGCCGTCAACAAGCCCCTAAACACACCTCAGATATGTCTAAGGACTGTTCAGTTTTCAGTTTTTCCCTCCATAATTACTAATCTCTAACTTTAATTTCCTCACCTCTCTCTACCTTTTTTGTGGTGGTCGGGGTTTGAACTTCGAACCTTGCATAATTATGTGCATTGTCCATAACAACTGAGCTAAGAGGACCATCTCTCTCTACTTTAATTGATGCATATAAATTTTGATGCACTCATTTAATTTATTAGTATTCTTCAAGATTTATTTATTTTTTCTCATAATTTTTTTACTATGCATGTGATATGCCAGAATTATATGAGTGAACCAAATTTTGATGAACCAATTTCAGAAGCTGTTCTATTTACTAATCATGGTGAAGGAGGATAAGACATTGATACGATTCCAATATCTTAGTTTACTTTTAATATTTATTAACGTCCTAAAGATTGTACTCTGACTTCCTCGGACCTTGCATATAATATGCATTGTTCCTACCAACTGAGCTAAGCTCACGAGAACATGACTTCTAAGTGTGGTTTATGTAAGAAAATGATTCTCAATATCCATTTTATTTTAATTACCCAAAGTTTTGAGTTTTGTTTGAAATTCACCACTTATCTTGAGTTTGTGTTTCGGTTTTAGTTTAAATTTTTTAACTAATATTTACAACTTTATTTTAATTTTTATATACATATCTTAAATATATTGTATCTTATATTTTCTGATCACTGACGTATCGACGTATCGGATGTGTATCGTATCTGATACCTCGTATTATGTTTGTACTTCATAGGTGCGAGACAAAGAGGAGTAGTAGAAATATAATGTCCCCATGAGCATAGCTCAGTTGGTGGGAACAATGCATTATATTACAATATTCAGGGACCATGGTTCCAACCTCGTATACCCCACTTATTCACCTGAATGCTAGTCATTAGACTACTTGAATGAAAAAAAAGGGAGTAGTAGAATTCTAATCATTAGACTACTTGACCGAAAAAAGGGGAGTAGTAGAAATGAAATTTTCGATGGATCATAAGGAAATTTGAGGAAAAATTCATGGAATAAGCTCAAGAGAAAGTATTGTGGACAAGTGATTTTGGTAAGGAAGCACATGTTCAGTTAAAGAAACTTATGCGTCAATATTGGAGGAACCGGCGAATGAAGACCTTGGGAAATTTGCAGATGTGTGAAACAGATTAGTTCTGTTGAAGGTGTCTTTTTCGGTATGAAGGTTACTACTAATCAAGGTTCCAACGAAGGATAATTTATTAAAAAGAGGTGTTTTTAACTAATCTCAAATCGGCCAATGGATTTTACATCCATTAGAATGTATGGATTCTGTTGATTGAAATTCCTAGTGCTTAGGGTTGTAATTTGGTTGCAATATCGGTCATGTGACTTTCAATGTGATTGGAAGAATTAGAACGTATTTGGTTGTTCCTTTACTCATCATATTGTGACCGGGTACCATTTTGTATATACAACTAATTTATTTATATATTTCTTAGACATATGAGATTCATAAGTATATTTAAATAAATAAAGGAGTACAAATAATTTGGGGACATAAAGTCTTATCCAATGAAAGCAAACAACAACAACCTAGATGGGTGATAAAGAACAGCCCTAAGGGGTAAAGTAGCGACAAATCTCAATCCGTAGCAAACAATCACGCACCACGTGCACAATCAATAAAACTTGAAAACAGTAAGCATCCATGACTATTTAAAGCAAAACAGACCGATGCAAAAGGCATAAAGAACCAAATGTGAAATTATAGAAGAAACTTGCATCTCTTCTATTTAGATCCAATCAACAAATTAGGTTGATTAGCCTCCCAATCCTAAATACAAATTTCCATATCAAGTAGGAACAAAACTCTAGTAGAAAATGTCCAAGTTATGGATAGCATGTTCTCATTCTAAGTTAATCAACAAAGTATTAACAAAATAAATATCATGACTAATAAAAGTAAATTATACATGTTTCTCAAAAAAAAAAGTGAACTATACATGGAATCTAAAACTATGTATGTCACAAATATATACAATGTCTATTAAACAACATAAATGCTAATTTTATTTTATTTTTTACAAAATCTGACACCAACATTGTATATTTAAACAATTTCTGACTATTATATTACTTTTTCTATCTCTTGAAGTTCTTTTTCTTACACCGTTGGTCCGACATCCACACTTCTTTGTATAGGCGTAATGGCTTTCGTTTGTCTAAATAGCACAACTGATTAAACCATTGGCCAAACCTTTCTATCATGAGGTACTTCCACAATGGTCAAGCTTTCTTGTCTTGTCACGAAACCGGAATCTAGATGCAAATCATGATAACCAGTCCCTGACCTCTTTTGCTGCTGAACCACCAAAACAGAACCATCAAAAGTAGAATCTGAAGCCACTAACATGTCTCCCATAGGACCAAGTTCTGGATACTCATTCCATTCAGATAATCCATTAAATAAACCTGACTCACATTCATGTCTTCTACCAACCAAAATCAAATCAAAACAACCTTCAAGTGACTTTATAACATTTATCATTTCAACACTATCTCTTGCTATTTCCTCTTTATAATCATGACGTTTAATTTGAATACAATCCACTTTAAACCTATGAATCAAATCGCCGTTCGGATCCCTATTCGTCATGTTCTTATTTTTCTTTCTAGGCTCCATTATTCGAACCATCGTGACGCTAACATTTGGCTGATTTGCCATTCGCATGGCGTATGCTAACGCTTCGCGATCGTCCTCACCTTCGATGAAAACTACTCCAACACTATAGAATGACACACTAGTTAAAGGGTTGTTCCTATTCAAAGCACCGCGTTCGATTAGAATCCCAACAGAACAAGGTGCCGTTCTGAGCAACTGGCGATTTAAAGCTCGAACCGGGTGTGCAGATTCTGTAATTCCGTTAGGTCTCCATTGTCTATGAAAAGGCACAATCAACAAACACACTCTCTTTTCAGCAACTTGCATACATATTTCATCATGCATTGTCTCATAAGGCGAGATCGACGTGAAGATTTTCACAACCACACTATTCTCTTTTTGTTGCTCATATGATCTAAAGGCGTTTATTATGCGTCTTGAATAAGAAGAGTGTGACGACTTAGTCTTCCCATATATTGGTTGATGATCTATGAAGAGTGGTGTCGATCTTCCTGCAAGTTGAATAAGATGTAGGACATAGAAACAAATAGGACTTCGCAGTGAAGGGTTTGACATTTCAAGAAGATTGATCATGGATGGTATGTTTTCTTGATCGTGTACACATGCCATGAGACGTAGCTCAATATCTGAAGCTGATTGTTCAATGGTTCTTCTCTTATTTAAGGACAAATATCTCTTAGATGGGTCATATAGGAATTTCACAATGGGTGTGATTAGTCCTGTTACCCATACCAGAGCTATCAACCCACTACCATATGTTTCTTGATCCAGAAACTGCAACAAATAATGTATACATATAAATATTCAAGTATGCAGCTACTATTGATCAACATTATTGCACTCATTTTTCAAACAAACCATCGATTTAGTCCTTAAAGTATCATTCTCTCTCCAATTTTATCTCTAAAGTATATAAATTTAATAAGTAATCATGAAGTATATAAAATATGTCACTTTTGTCATTGGTATCAAGTTATTATGGACTAAATTGACAGCTCTTTTTTATACTTTAGGTTTAAATTTACAGATTCTATATACTGATTAGTGATTACTCTTATATTTGTATACTCTAGGGTTTAAATTGGAGAGATAATTGTTAAGAGTCTCGCGTTAGTTAGATAAGGCTTGAAAAAAGTTGATACGTGTAGGCAGTTATCACCTTATAATTCAATATAGTATGGTTGAACTAAGCGCAACTCAAATTCCAAGAGGGTATTAGAGCATATCAAATAGTTATTGGACCACTTGTTCTCAGGTCACTCGGCTCACGTTCCAAATGTTTATTCCTAAATGTGAGGGGCATGTGTTAAGAATCTCACATTAAATGAGATATGACATAGACATGTGTTTATAAGTGGGACAACCTTTGGTTTACAAGTCAATTTGGTATTTTTGGGTTATGTCTGACCTAAATTCTAAAAATAGTTAAACTATAAAAACTAAATTCATGGTTTATTCCTCATTTTTCTTTCTATGCAAAATATAAAACCACATACATAATGGAAAACTAAAAGAAGGGTATATGGAATCTTACTTCAAGGGCTATAGAAGTCTGCAAGTAAAGTAATTGTGTGATGCCTTGACAACTCATGAGTAGTCCTAAAGATAGAACATCAGTAAGTGGCATCTTCAAATAAATTGAAGGCAGCATAGTACCACCAACCTTTCCCAAAAATGCAAATACAGCAATAATTTGCACAGTTACAAAGCAACGAGAATCAATTAAAAACAATTTGAAACTTGCACCACAAAAAAGAAAGTACAATGGCAAAAATATTTTTGACACCATTGTTTCCAATCTTTCAGTCAATGCTGATCCTAATGGAGGCCCGTCAGGTACAGCCAAGCCAAGAATTACAGGCCCAAGCGTAAAATGTTCTCCAATAACCTCCATAAATAATGAGCACCCCAATAACATTAAAATTACCGAAAGTACGTATGATTCTTTAATTGGTTGCCCTTCGGGTGTTTGTCTTACCATCCACAACATTATGGGACGTAGAACACATATTGTGAAGGCAATCATAGCTAGCAAACAAATTGTCATCCAATTTACATTAGAACTGTCTTTCATTAAAGTTCCTTGTTTCTGCGTGACGATAGTCGTAATCAACAATAATGAAGTGGATCCACTCACCATGGATGCAGATATCGCTATTCGACCCATTTCAGAATTTAATAGCTTTAAATCGGCCAAGTGAATTGCGGTAACGTGAAATGAACCCGTTGATAACATAAGTACAATGGGAAATATGGTTTCGTATATAACTTGATCGGGGGTTAAGAATAGTTTTTGTATAAGAACTGCGATAAATGTGCACAATATTAGTGGTGATAAAAATGAAAATATTCCAATTGCCCAAGCTCTTTTCCCTGATCTTATAACAATACCTAGATCGATTTTTACTCCAATTAAGAACAAGAACAGCATGCACCCATAAAATGAGATTGTCTCACTTATGTAGAATGTTCTTGGTGGGAATAGCCATTTTCTTATAAACTCGCTTTCTCCCAGAAACGACGGTCCTAATATCAAGCCAGCCTGAATACATTTCAAAAACAAAACAATTTTTCAACATGTTTTACATAAGGAAACATTCCCAATTAAAATACTAATTAAAGATAAGAAATTTATAGAATGAAAGAAGAAGTTGGTATTTCAAATTTAACAAACATGTAGCTGAAAATATTAAATAAATTACCAGCATTTGTGGAACGAAGCTGCTCTGCCCAAGTGGTGCAAGTACGAATTGTAAAATTGCGGTAAAGAGAGAAGCTAAAGAGGTTTGTAGAAATAGCACTGGCAATGTGTAACTAAATGGGTTATCTTGTAAGAAAATTCCTTTTGATCTTTCAAACTTGATCAAGTGTTCACATACCCACGTTGTTCCATTTGGTGTAACGCCGGTAATGTTCGCGTTTTCGCTTGTTGCAGCCATGTCTTATTAATTACTGCAAATCAAGCTTGAGATATTTGGAGAAGAAAATATGTAATTAGTTAGTTGATCTCCATGGAATTGACTAAGAGGAAGGGAAAGAAAATAGGGTGAAAGAGAATGTTTAGATTTATTTGGAGAATGTAACTTTGTGAGATGTATATTGATTATTAATTTTAATAGCGGTAGAGCTGAATTATGGTTTTGATGTTTTAAGATTAGTTTTGTTGTGATTTTTCTATGTTGATATTTTTAGTAGTGAATTGATGGTTTTGAATTGTTACCGTTAATGTGTTTAAGTCCATAATTTTATTAGGGTTGAATTTAACTCATCCAATTAGGAGGTATGGAATGGAATGAACTTTCATAATTAAATAATTTTCTTTTTATTTTCTTTTTTACTTAATCACTTTCTATATTTCTCTTTATCCTTTTCTTTGTCGTTTATTTACACGTACATATGTGCTTTCTCTTTTGCTACTTTTGACTTCTTGCTTTTCGTTATTCTTTGTGTGGAGTCGTGATATATGATTCCAACACCCTGTTCTTAATTATGTAACAACCGTTGTGGGTGATGTGACGGTTGGCGTTAGCCAAAAACGGGAATGTTGCTAGATGCTTCTGCAAAAGGAACCATGAAAATCAAGTCAGCTGATGAAGTGAGAGAGGTCTTTGACAACATGTCTCTGAACGAGTATAGCGCACATGTTGATGATGAATCTACCCCAAAGAAGAAAGGCATGATGGAATTTAACACTCAGAATGTTTTACTTGCTAGTAACAAACTTCTTAGCATTCAACTAGAAGCAATAGCAAAAAAGTTGTAAGCTATAGATGTTGCTCAAGTGTCTGCAAGGAGTACATGTGATTTTTGTGAGCAAGCACATGAAAGTGGTACATGTTTACCTTCAAGTTTGGGGTTATCAGAAGAGCAAGTCACTCCCTCCAACACTTACCAAAGTAACGATGTTCTAAAAATCCACCCCCCCCCCCCCCCCCTGAAGGGAACTCAACAACAACAGCTTAGGGAAAATTTAGAAGAGTTGGTAGCTCATGGTATGAAGAATATCCAGGATCAACTTGAAAGATTTGCTAAGGATCAGGAAGAAACTCAGAAGAGGACTAATGTTGCTATTAAGAACTTGGAAGTGTAGATGGGACAACTGTAAGAACATAATTTTTTGGAACAACTCTAGATAACCCTAGGAATGAGACTTGTAAGATGATGGAAGTGGAAAAGGATGAAGAGAATGAGATCGATCCTCTGATAACTAACAACAAGATTTTAGAACAATTGAAACAAATGGAGAAGTAACTAATCACTCTCAAGGTTATATTACAAACCAGGAAAGTGACCGGAAACTAATTCCACAATTACCTTCTAGAGTACTTATTCTCACCAGCCGGTCAACCACTTTGTGACAAGGTGGTAGTTGCTACCCGAGACAATAGCAAGAAGTATGAAGACACCTCCCCCAAGAAAAAGGAAAACCCTGGTTGTTTTAGTGTGCAAGTTATAGTTAGGGGATTATATGTTGGCGAAGTGATGTGTGATCTCGGATCCATCGCAATTATGATGTTACTATCACTTTTTAACAAGATTGGAGGAATAGAAGCTGAAGGCATAGTGAGACTGTGAATATCAACATTGATGGATTCACTTTCCCTATAGAGGTAGTGATTATGGAAACGAGGGGTTTAGATAGAGCTCAAATGATCTTAGGGAGATCGTTTCTCGCTAGTTCCTAGGCTATAATAAATGTAAATCAAGGGGAAATTATCATCAAATCAGGAGAAGACTACATCACCTACCGAATTTCTGGACAATATTGTTGCCTAAAGCAAAAAGGAGTGCCGAAAGAAGAAACCAACCTGAAGATTGATGATCAGGAAGAAATCAAGTAGCCTGAAGGTCAGGGGCTCCCAAGCACAAGTTAGATATAACCCTCGGGACTTATATGTTAAACAAGCGTTGAATAGAAGGCAACCCATTAGTTTATTTTTCTGCATTTTCTTTTCTGCTAAGCTGAGATTTCTTGACTAATCAATTTCATTCTAAAATATGTTTTTAATCCTCAGTATTATCTTATAAAATTTTATTCTTTTGCATTTACATATACAACCTTTCATTTTATGCTTTAACATTTGTTTTAGTCTTAGGAAGTCATTTCAAGCATTTACGGTGGATGCTAGTTTACCCTTACATTTAAGAGCACGATACTTTCTGGGGCTTGCTACTGATGGTACTTATAGGATCACCATCTCTTTTCCAAATAGCAAAACTGGTGAGATTCAGAGCCAAATATTTTCATATCCATTCTAGGTTGTTTAGATACTTAAATACTTCCAATATATGAGATTTCCATATGAATGTTATTTTTGCTCGAATTTGCGGCCGTTCTTTACAGACGATCGGTTAGATTATAATACAGCTGAGTCATTTTTCTTTGGTGCCATGAGCCTTTCTAGCAACCCATTTATATTATTATTATCCTTTGTGAAACCAATTTGAGCCTCCAGATGAAAATTGATTTTCTGCTACTTAGTAACGAATCATGTCATAGTCCTGAACGTTATATGTACCCCTGTTTGATTTCTCTTAGAGTTAGATAGGGATTATTTTGGCTGAGTATGGTTTGAAGCTATGTTTGGGGTTGCTCTTTGGAATTAGCAACGTTTTACGTTTGGGGTGGGGTAACAGTAGAACATATTTTGTCAAAAAAAATGAAAAAATGTAGATTGTCATGGGTCTACACAAAAAAAAAAAAAAAAAAAAAAAAATCAAGAGCCAAAAAAATGGCCTCTTAGAAAAAATATGTTAAAAGCACAAATAGTTCTACTGTTTTATCCATCTTGACTGATTCAAGGAGGGAGAGGTGGGTAGTACATTAATGAGTAGGAATCCCTAGGTTAGTAAACTAACTCCAAGTGTCTTTGTTAGCCTACTTTCCCAAATATATCCACCCTTAACCCAAGTCAAGTTATAACCCTTGAAGTCCTCAAAGTGTGTGTATATAGTTAACTTTGACTGTCTGTTTAGAATTGTTTCAAATTTACAGCAAAATACATTCATGTGACGACTAGAGTGGGAAAATGTCATCACCAGCCTTACTGGCTTTACGTGATACATATGTGTATCATAGAAAAGAGTATGGCTGAGAATATAGTACTTTCTCCTAGTCGGACTCGCTTGAATGTAACGTGGTAATTTAGTTGTTGCTCTGTTGTAGATGTGATGAAAGACGTCCTGAGCACAATTCCCGAAAAGGTATGTTTTTCCTGAAAAAAAATGCAAAGAATAACTTATGTTTTTTCTTTCGTTACTTGATGACAAGCAACCATTTAAGTTTGGGGTTGTGATGACAGGTCCTCTTACGTTATTCTTAGCATGTTTTTAAGTCTTTTTCCGTAGGTTTTACCAACAAAACAGAAGAGTATTAGAGTAATTGTCTATGATTTCGGGACATTTGTAATATTTTCTATATTTGAGTTTGTAATCAGAGTTTTCCCGAACATAGCAATTTTAGGGTGTTTTTTTATGTAATTTACGAAGAAATCATGCAAATCGGCAAAGCAAGACATCTGAAGGAGGGAGGAAATTTGTTCCCAAGTTCCAAGACATCTTACAATGAAGAAAACACCAAAACGGGCGAAGAAAATAGGCATTTCAGCACTGAATTTACACTGAAGTGCCGAGGCACTTTTAAAAAGCGCCTGGGCGCATTAAGGCGAGTCCATCCATGCTCCATTTAGACTTGCTCCATTTACCCCATTTATCATCATGGATGTGTGACATGTGGCAAAATAGAAAACCAAGGGATGAGATTAAAAGGGTTGGAAAAGCACCTGTTTTATCAAAAACAAGGCTACG
Source organism: Medicago truncatula (assembly GCF_003473485.1). Taxonomy (NCBI): domain Eukaryota; kingdom Viridiplantae; phylum Streptophyta; class Magnoliopsida; order Fabales; family Fabaceae; genus Medicago; species Medicago truncatula. The sequence continues at coordinate 32,894,281 of NC_053046.1, forward strand.
CTCCTTTCTTCTTCTGTCAGATACCAACCCTTCTTCTTCCTCTCACCATCATCACTTCCATGCTTCTCTCTCCCTTTCGCCAGTGCCGCCCTTTTCGTTCATATGGATCCATTCCATAAGCATTAAACAATCTTAAATCAGTTTTAATTGGTCTAAGCATCAGTAATTTCGATCAAAAAGTGGAGGTCACAGTGGAAGAAACACGCATCAGTAATTTTAATTGGTCTGTAGTAGCATAAGAAGAAACATAAATCGTGAACAAAAACAGACCCATATATAGTAAATTCATCACAAATATGGATCAGGAGGGTTAGAAGAGTAAGGTTTTGTGGATTGTTTCAAAAAATGGATCTGTTACTACTGATTATGATTGTTATTTTAATTGTATGTTTCGTTGGTGTATGTGAATGTAAGGAAATAAATATCACTATTCAGAAGCGATGATGGTGGGAGGAAGAAGAAGGGTTGGCTTACATAAGAAGAAAGGCGCGTAGCCTTGTTTTTTATAAAACAAGTGCTTTTTCCAACCCGTTTAATCTCAGCCCTTGGTTTTCTATTTTACCACATGTCACACATCCATGATAGCAAATGGGGTAAATGGAGCAAAGATGGACTCCATTAAGGCGGCTTATAAACCTCCTAGCGCATAAATAAACGTCGGGTGCATGGCTTAGCAAGCCTGAAGCGCCTAGCGCTTTCTGACATGCGAAAAAATTTGCTTTTCGTGACTTTTTTTGCCTCCAGAAGCCCATGTTTTTAGCCCAAGTCAGATTGAAACTTTCCCTATAAATATTGTCTTCCTCATAAAAATGGTGATTCAAATTAATATATATTATAAAAATATTTATTTATGTTAAAATAGATTAAAGTGTAGTCCATATTTAATTATTAAGGGAGGGAGATGTAATTCAAGCATCTTATAGGGGAGGGGAATATAAATTTTACTTTTTAAAGGAGAGAAATATATATTTTAATATAAAAGGGGAGGGGAGTGTAATTCAAGCATCTTTAAGGGGAGGGAAGTGTAATTTACTCAAAAAAAATATTAAAGCCACATCGTACTTCAGCGACCTTTACCCAAACAAAATGCATATTTTCCAGCCTGTCATTCTCTAGGTTGATTATGTATTTAGATTTTTCTAGTTTGCTTAAAAAAGTATGGGTTAATGGTGTTTTACCCCCTGTAATATATGTCATTTTTGGTTTTTTCTCTGTAAAATATTTTTTTTGATTTACCCCCTTGTAAAATATATTTTTTTGGAATAACCCCTTAATAGGTCATAAAAAAACGACTTTATTTTTTTTTGCAAATCGAACTCTGGATTACGAAGACTCATTCCCTTAAGAACAGGAGGATTGACACCAAAACAAATTAGGAATTGAATTGATTTTTTTTTTAAAGAAGGGATTGAATTGATATTAAGTAGTTAAAGATAGGAATTAGAATGATAGTAAATTGTTTTTTTTGACAAGGATGATAGTAAATTGTTAAAATATAAAGATATAATTGATCATCATTGATTAAATTTGAGATCAGTTTGACAATATAATATAGGCTAAAATATAGTTTTGATCCCTGCAAATATGCATCGTTTTGGTTGGTTTTTGTCCATATAAAAAAAAAATTGTAGTTTTTGGTCCCTGCAAATATGTCTCGTTTTGGTTTTAGTCGCTGCCCCACTTTTGTGATGATTTGCACACGTGGCACATGATAATTGAACCCATTTTGTAGAAAAATAGTCCCTGCAAAATATTATGATTTTTAAAAAGGTCCCTGCAAAATATTTTGTTTTTGAAAATATTTGAAAATAGTATTATTTTCAAAAACAAAATATTTTACAGGGACCAAAAACTAAAAAAAAAAAAAATTACAGTAACTAAAATCAAAACGAGACATATTTGTATGAACTAAAACTATATTTTAGCCTATAATATAATCAAAAACTTGTTTCAAATATTCATAATCTCATAAACTATCTTACAAATTGAGAGATTAATTTATTTATTTCTTATGTGGATGATCAATTTGCCAAAATGGTTCCCCCATTCTAGAATAAACATTTATAAAAGTGGATGATCAACTCTCCTATAACATTAGAGAGTTGTAATCAAATAAGAGTTATGAGTTAAGACATTGACTTTAACGATTTTGTTAATTTATCATAATACTAGACGTGCAATTAATAGAAGTTAGAAGCAGTTGCCAAATTTTATTTTATTTTTGCGGTGGCAGTCGGGGTTTGAATCTCGAACCTTGCATATATTATGCATTGTTCATACCAACTGAGCTAAGGTCACAAAAACGTTGTCAAATTATTATTACATTACTAAGTCGAGATTGAAGCAATCCATTTTATTACTTTGACAAATTTTTAATACACTTACAGAAAGTCAATCAAAGCCCCCAACACACTAATGCAGCGGCGGAACGAACCAAATTTAAAATTATAAAAGAAACGTGCATCTCTTCTATTTAAATCCATTTAACCAATTAGGTTGATTAGCCTTCCAATCCTAAATACAAATTTCTATATGGAGCAAGTACATAACTCAAATTAAAAAATTTCCAAGAAGTTAAGGATGAAAATAGCATGTAAATACAAATTTCCATATCGAGTAAGTACAAAACTCAAGTAGAAAATGTCCAAGTTATGGATGAAAATAGCATGTTCTCGTCCTAGGTTTATCATTAAAGTATTGACAAATAACTATCATGAGAAATGAAAGTTAACTACACTTGTTTCTAAAAAAAAGAGTGTGCTATACATGCATTGAACCTAAAACTATGTATGTCCCTAATATATCAATGGCTATTAAACACCAGAAATGTTCTTTTTTTTTTTTTTTACAAAATCCGACATCAACATTGTGTGTTCGTAAAGTTTTCCGACTGTTATATTACTTTTCTATCTCTTCAAGTTTTTGTCTCACCGCTGGTCCGACGTCGATACTTCTTTGTATACACATGTCGGTTTTCGTGAGTCTAAATAGCACAACTGATTAAACAATTGGCCAAACCTATCTATCACGAGGTACTTCGACAATGGTCAAGGTTTCTTGCCTTGTCATGATACCGGAATCTAGACGCAAATCATGATAACCAATCCCTGATCTCTTTTGCTGCTGAACCACCAAAACAGAACCATCAAAAGTAGAATCTGAAGCCACTAACATGTCTCCCAAATGACCGAGTTCGGGATACTCATTCCATTCAGTCAGTCCACTAAACAAACATGACTCACTTGTATGTCTTCTACCAACCAAAATCAAATCAAAACAACCTTCAAGTGACCTCATAGCATTTATCATTTCAACACTATCTTTTGCTATTTCCTCTTTATAGTCATGACGTTTAATTTGAATACAATCCACTTTAAACCTGTGAACCAAATCGCCGTCCGGATCCCTATTCAGCAAGTTCTTATTTTTCTTTCTAGGCTCCATTATTCGAACCAATGTGATCCTTACGTTTGGGTGATTCGCCATTCGCATCGCGTATGCTAACGCTTCGCGATCATCCTCACCTTCGATGAAAACTATTCCAACACTATAGAATGAGACACTAGTTAAAGGGTTGTTCCTATTCAAAGTGCCACGTTCGATTAGAATCCCAACAGAACAAGGTGCCTTTCTGAGCAAGTGGCGATTTAAAGCTCGAACCGGGTGTGCTGCTTCTGTCATTCCGTTAGGTCTCCATTGTCTATGAAAAGGCAAAATCAATAAACACACTCTCTTTTCAGCTACTTGCAAACATATTTCATCATGCATTGTCTCAAAAGGCGAGATCGATGTGAAAAGTTTCACAATCACATTATTTGACTTGTGTTGCTCATATGATCTAAAGGCATTTATTATGTGATTTGAACTAGAGGAGTGCGACGATTTTGTCTTGTTGCTTGTTCGTTGATGATCTACGAAAAGTGGTGCTGATCTTCCTCTAAGTTGAATAAGATGTAGGACATAGAAACAAATAGGATTTTCCAAAGAAGGGTTTGACATTTCAAGAAGATTGATAATGGATGGTGTGTTTTCTTGACTGTGTACACATGCCATGAGACGTAGCTCAATATCTGAAGTTGATTGTTCAATGGTTCTTCTCTTATTTAAGGACAAATATCTCTTAGATGGGTCATATAGGAATTTCAAAATGGGTGTGGTTATTCCTGTTAACCATAGAACAGCTATCAACCCACTACCATATATTTCTGCATCCATAAACTGCAACAAACAATGTATATTCATATTCATATATGCATCTATTATTGATCAACATTATTGCACTCATTTTTCAAACAAACCATGGATTAATCCCTAAATTATCACTCTCTCTCCAATTTTATAAGTGGGGCAAACTTCGGCTCACAAGCCGGTTTGATATTGCGAAATTATATCTGACCTAAAAACTAAATCATAGTTTATTCCTCATTTTTCTCTCTATGCAAATTAATCACATACATAATGGAAAATTAGAAGAGTATATTGAATCTTACATAAAGGTTGAAAGAAGTCTGCAAGTAAAGTACTTGTGTGATGCCTTGAGCACTCATAAGTAGTCCTAAAAATAGAACATCATTAACTGGCATCTTCGAATAAATTGAAGGCAACATAGTACCACCAACCTTCCCCAAATATGCAACTACAGCAACAACTTGTACAATTGCAAAGGTACGAGCATCAATTACGAAAAATTTGAAACTAGCACCACTATAAAGAAAGTACAATGGCAAAAATATTGTTGACACCATTGTTTCCAATCTTTCAGTCAATGCTGATCCTAATGGCGGTCCATCAGGTACAGCCATGCCAAAAATTACAGGACCAAGCATAAAATGTTCTCCAATAACCTCACTAAATAACGAGCAGCCTAATAACATTAAAAATACCGAAAGTATGTACGATTCTTTAATTTGTTTCCCTTCTGGTGTTTGTCTTATCATCCAAAACATTATGGGACGTAAAACACATATTGTGAAAGCAATCATAGCCAGCAAACAAATTGTCATCGAATCTATAGAAGAACTATCTTTCCTTGAATTTGCTTGTCTCTGTGCGACGACAGACGTAATCCAGACTAATGAAATGGTTCCACTAACCATGGATGCAGATATCCCCATTCGACCCATTTCGGAGTTTAATAGCTTTAAATCGGCTAAGTGAATCGCGGTGACGTGAAATGAAGCAGTTGATAAGATAAATGCAACAGAAAATATGGATTCATAGAGAACTTCATCAGGGTTTATCATTAGTTTTCTTAGTAGAAGTGCCGTTGATACGCTCATTATCAGTGGTGCGAAAAATGAAAGTATTCCAATCGCCCAAGCTTTTTTCCCTGATCTTACAACCAGACTTAGATCGATTTTTATTCCGATTAAGAACATGTACATCATGCATCCAAAAAATGCGATTGTCTCACTTACGTAGAATGTTTTTGGTGGGAATAGCCATTTTTTTATGAACTCACTTTGCCCCATAACTGATGGTCCTGCTATTATGCCAGCCTGAATACATTTCGAAAACAAAAGAGTTTATTAGCATGTTTTACATAAGGATACATTCTCAAAGAAAATGCTAAAGATAAGAAATTAATCCAGTTTTAAAATTTCACATGATACTTATGTAGTATAAAATTTACATATCTAACTCTAGGTTTGCAGATAACAATATCCTAATCCAAATATGCGAGCTAAAGATTAACGTAATTTCAGTGATCATTTTTAAATGTTTGTTATTCTCATTTGATCAACACCTATAATTTCAATGTATTAACTATATATCTTGATACATCATGACCAATGAAGTTTCAATACTTTTCTTTAATGCTATTATCAGAATAGCAAATATATCACGGAATATGAATGACGTCTCCACAATGACACCATAACCAAAAATTTAACCACATCAGCAACATTTGTTAGCATTATGCCCTAACATTAAGGTTCTCAACACATTTCAATTTATAAAATGTTTGTTTTTAACATACATATTTCAGAAAATATTAAATAAATTACCAGCATTTGTGGAACGAAGCTGCTTTGTCCAAGTGGTGCAAGCATGAATTGTAAAATTGTGGTCAAGAGAGAAACTAAAGAGGTTTGTAAAAACAGCACTGGCAATGTGTAACTAAATGGGTTATCATGAAGGAAAATTCCTTTTGATCTTTCAAACTTGCTCATGTGTTCACATACCCATATTTTTCTGCTAAGTATAAGGGCGGTAACGTTAACTTTAGCCATGTCATATGAATTGCTACAAATCAAGCATGATTTGGAGAAGAGATTATGTTATTAATTAATCTTCATGTAAATAATGAGGAAGAAAATAGGGTGAAAGACAAACCCCTAAAATATTTATTTTTGACATAAGAAACCCCTAAAATATTGTAAAGCTGGTGTTTAAATTTATTTGGAGGATGTAAACTTTGTGAGAAGTATATTGATTATTAATTTCACAAGTGGTAAAGCTGAATTGTGGGTTTGATGTTTTAAAATTAGTTTTGTTTTGTGATTAGTCTATGATGATATTTTTAGTAGTGAATTGATGGTATTGGGTTGGGAATTATTAAGGGTTTAAGTCAATAACTTGACAACTAAACTGACGTGGCACGCTGATTGGACAGATTAATTTAACTTTCTTACTGTTAAGTTTCAATTTTCTATGGTCACATTACGAGTTCATCTTTGCTCCATTTAACGTTCCTCCATTTACTCCTTTTCAATGCATGGATAAATGACACATGGAAAAAATAAATCCAAGGGCTAATAATAAAAGCTTAAAATAGAGTCTAATTCATTTGATTCCTCTCATCATCTTCGTTGCTGAAACAACAATGCCCCCGTCCAGCTTCTTCCATTCATCAATATCCATGGCTGCCTCTCCCTTTTCCTCTCGCCGGTGCCCCTGCCGCCCATATCTTTTCTTCCGGCAGCGGCTGGACGGTCACCGGAAGCCATGGAGAAGATGTAAAGGATCCCTTCTCAATAATTAGTTGCAATGAAAAAGAAAGGGAAAAGGAAAGAAATGCACTAAAATAATTTTTTTGAACCAAATAAGTTTTTCTCTGAGGCGAAAAGAAACGTTGAAATAAATCACATACTAGAACAGTAGATCCCTTCTCTCTCTTCTATATCTTTCTCATTTGATTTGCTTCGTTCCTCAATTGTCCAAACCCAATCAATCCCTTTTCTCCTCCAATCGCATATCTCATATCATATCACGGTATTAAATTTTACATCTTCTACAAGGCTTCCGGTGACCATCCAGCCGCTGCCGGAAGAAAAGATATGGGCGGTGGCGGCACCAGCAAGAGGAAAAGGGAGAGGCAGCCATGGATATTGATGAGTGAAAGAAGCTAGATGGGTATTGTTGTTTCAACAATGAAGATGATGAGAGGAATCAAATGAATTAGGCTCTACTTTAAGCTTTTATTATTAACCTTTGGATTTATTTTTTCCATGTGTCATTTATCCATGCATTGAAAAGAAGTAATTGGAGGAATGTTAAATGGAGCAAAGATGAACTCCTTTTTTATTATAGTGGTAGTAGCTGCTTTTTGTTCATCAGCACTTTTATGAGCCATTGTTTGTCATGCTTTATGTGATCTTATACTCGATGAACCAATATATATCGTGTCATGCTTCATGTGAGAACTTTTATGTGTAAACTTTCTAGTATTCGTAATACACAATGGAGTCTATCATTTTATCTGAAATTAAAATAACTTGTTTTGATTTGTGTTTATTTGTAATTATGGAATAAGGCTTTGAACGAACTCATTCATTTTATTTTCTCTATTGTACTATTTGTGTGATTGTAATCGTGTTTGTTTTATTTATAGGACATGCAAGGTGTTACCGCCAAATTAAGAACAAGCTATATCTGAAGTAACGTTTCTGTCATGGTGTTCTTAATCCCAAAGATCAGAATTTACTGAAAAAAGCATAACTTCTAGCTAGGAACAAACTAATAACAAATTTGTGCTAATCTAATATATATACATCAAAACAACTATACACTAGATCTCTGCACTTCTAGAATGAATTACTTCAAGTCCTAACATATTTCAATCGCAATTAAATTTAGTAACCGGCTAATAAACAAATTTCATGTTTATTATATATATTCTTAATTTTTGTAGAAGTTTTAATTTCCTTTTATCCTAAATCATTACGGTAGATTTCTGGTATAGTACCTCAATAGTTCGATACCCAACTACTACGTAAAATTCATCTAAAAAATTGAGATATACACAGTCAAATTTTATTAGCCTTTACTCCATTCATCTAAAGGTAATATAAACATTTAAAGCAAAGCAATCGTTTTAGGCCTCAATATTGTATTTATATTTTAATTGCTTCATAGTATTAATTTTATTGATTGATTTTACTACTAATAAATTTAAAAATTTATTTATCATGACTCCAAAAAAAATATTAAATAGGACAAACCATGTAGGTATATGTAATATTCATTTTTGTATTGCTTGATATTGTAAAATCAGATAGATTTTTAACTTTTAATTTACTTTTTTTTACGAAGATTTAATTTTACTATTGTTACTTTTTTTTTTAAAAGAATTTTACTGTTGTTACTTGTTATTAAGTAAAAGGTAAAACATCAAAATTCAATTTAGATCTTTAGATTTGTTGGGCTGACTTGGTAGTAATTCAATCATTTATAATTCATTAATTTTCATGATAAAATGAGCTTCAATTATTCCAACAAAAAAATGAGCTTCAATCACTAAAAGCTTACTCTAATATATATATTGCGAAACTATTGATCCCATAACTCACGAAATAATGCGTGTTTAATTTTTTTATTTTTTTTTTGAGGGGAATACGTGTTTAATTTTTAAAATGTTGGGGAAACTTTTAATTTATTTATTTCCTCCGTTCTTAAATATATATATATATATATATATATATATATATATATATATATATATATATATATATATCATAGTCAATCACTTCACACATGTCAATAAACAGCTTTAAAAATTAATATATTTAATTATATATATTAATAGATTTATAAAAGCTTGAGTATTGTAAAAATATTCATTGAAACAAATAGAATAACATGTTACATAATAACATTTATAATTATATTTTGATGAGCACTTTGTCTTGCAGCCTAGCATCACTCCTATCACTACTACAGATGAAATTCTGGCCTAGATAAGAGTAAAGTTCAATTCATTGTAGGTACTAAGAATGTGTCTGCTGCAAACTTAAAAAGTGAAAAAATCTTGCACAAATTTTGAGAAGATGAGATGAACACTGATGCTACTGATAGCACATTGGACCTTGAAGCTCATAACAACTCTCATTTTCCAGATGCATCTTTTTTTTTTTTTAATCGGCTCAGATGCATCTAACTATCTAGTTTCACCACATGAAACTATGAAGAAGAGTAAAAGAGGCGGTCATAATATAAGAAGCAAAACACTAGTAGTGAGCACATACAAACGCGTTCTAAAAAGGGTGTGATCAAAAGCAATCCCAAATATATGCGACTGTCTTGTTGAAAGTTCCATATTTTGTAGTTGTTGTTCTTATTTGGGTTCAACTTCTGATATTTTAGATGGTTGCTGAATCTATCTTAGTGTGATCGATTGTATTCTTTTTTACTACTAGTTCTGCTGCTGGATTGGTTTGCTTTTTTGCTTAGCAGTTCATGTTTAGTGTCATAGCTAGCGTTGTATAGCTAGTCTTAGTGGTAGCCATTGATAGATGTGGTCTTTGTACCTCCATTGGCAGGTGTGTTCTCTTTTGTTGTCTTAGTTTGGATTGTTTGATTGTATGCGGTTCAGGCATCTCCTGAGTTTTATATTGCATTTCTTAGCTTGATCAAAAAAAAAAAACATTTATCATTCTTTTTTTTTGACAAAAAAACATTTATAATTATATTTGCTCAAAAAAAACATTTATAATTATACATTAGTTCAAAAATAGTGTTGTTATGGAGGAGTGTGGGTGAAATTGGGTAACAAGATAGTGTTGTTATTTTGTGTGAGCAATTCGCCATATTTGGCATTTTCGTGATTAAAATACACTACTCTTATTAATTACGAGTAGTCGCTTGAATAATTAAAAAAATCGAGTACAATATCTTCGTGAGCTTATTTCAGTTTGGTCGAGTTTCAAACTCCGGATAACCAGGATCGAGCTAATAATATTTAAAAATAAGTGAAGCCTAAAGCAAAGTTGAATATATGGAAACTTTTTTTATTAGAATATGATGCTTTTTTGCTTGTAAGCTCTAATGAAAAATAATTTTTTGTTGGGGGGCCTTAGCGAGGGTTTTGGTGGCCTTATCCTTAGGTCGTCATGCGGATAACCCACTTATACACCTTGAAAAATTAAATTTCTAATCGTTAAACTACTTGATAAAATAATTAAAGTCAATAAGTGAAAATATATTAATAGAAAAAGCACCACAAAAAAAAATATATTAATAGAAAGGACGTTGTGGCGATGACATGAATATGTGATTGCATTGTCCATATGTCCCAAGACATAAGACATGTGAAGGATCTCTTTCATTTCCTAGACAAGGTATAAGGATATGTCTTGCTCTTTTAAGGTATCTCTTATCTCCATTCTCTTTAACGGCTACTATCCCTTGTTGGAGATCCATCAATCTCAATATAATCCACATTTTATACATGTAACACGATGTATTATTAATTAAAGCATTGTAGTCACATTAAAACTTTGATCTTTTGATGAATTTTGGTTTTTAACAATATTTTGGGTTTCAAGAAAAAATGCAACTCTTTTATCCCCTACACTGCGTCATTGTTGTAAATGCATTTTAAATTGGTGACATTATCTTTTTATTTTTTTGACAAAACAAATTGGTGACATTATCAGTGGTGTCATTATACGTCATCAGCACAGATCTCATGTTCTTATCTACACTCTACAGATGTTATCTATTTACAACTGCATTTGGATCTCACATAATAAATAAATATTAAAGACCCTGTTAAGCTTATTAACAAATGTTATAACAACATTAAGGAAATGTTACAAGACCAATGTTTAAAGAATCTATAAAATGAAATTTTTTCTTAGAAATCTAAGTTAAAATAATCTTAAAATAATTATTAGAACCTTTCTTAAACAAAAGTTACTTCTTTTAACTGCTTAGACAATATCTTAAAAATATTTGTTAGATTTCAGTAAAAAAAAAGGTCTTCATATCAAACTAATATACCTTATTTAGAGTCTGTTTGACGAGCACAATAAGTTAAATTTTAGTTAATAGATATAACTTTTAACTTCGATTAAAATAGATCTATTTGATATTGATATATATTTTTCCACAAGTTGATAATTTATTTTTATTATGTTATGCTTCTTCCGCATTTTATCATAAGTAGTTTTGGCATTTTCACTTATATTATAAAAAGAAGTTAATTTTTTTTACAAAGAGATTACGAGTGATTTTACAAAATTGATAATTATTAAAACCCTGCTAACATACTTCCTACAGCTTATATTGTCGAGCTTGTTAACGCATACCTACTATAATTTATGTAGTGACTCGTTTGAATTTCAACCAATAAAAAAAATTGTATATTTGAGAACATGTTGATATCACTCATCTAACAAAAAAAATCAAACCTTAAACAACACTACACACTAGATTAATTGCGTGAATCCCTCTTTCATTCAAATTTAATATCCTTGACATCATATACGTCAAAATATAATTGGATGGGCTCAAAAATATGCTAGGTCGGCGAGGAGGGAAACTTGGGAAAGCATGTGTAACTAACTAACGTGATGACAATAAGCCAAAGACAAATCTATTTTAACTATTTGGCATCAAGCATAATAAAGATACTAATAAAAATACCATCAACAAAAAAAAGCATAAGGATACTAATAACGTGTGTATCACGTAAACGTCCCTATCATTTCCACTTGTCCTACATTATTACATCTCTCATTAAAGAGAAAGTTCCAAAAAATCTTTCTGCAAAATTACCCTTTTCACACTTGGCATTTTGGATTTTGTACTAGGATAAGGAAAAAGGGTAATCATGTCTTTTTAAGTCAAAATTATAATATTGATGGCTACCCCACTTGGAATAGATTAAGGTGGTAACATGGAAACATCCATTTATGTATAGAGAAATTAAAAAAAGTAGGATACATACCAAAGTTGACCTTGACCAGCTTGCCAAGAAAGAAATTTGTACAATCTTGTAGCACCCATATTTGACCAAGTTTGGTACCAAATTAAATTCATAACAAGAGTCAGATTTGCATACTATTTATCACATCAAAGTCACGTCTTTAATACACATTTTTCAAGTGAAATCTTGATTATTACCACAAATATAAACCACAATTACAAATTTGATTTAAGGTTATCAAAGGTTTGGCATGTCTCGTTAAGACATTGACGGTCTAGATTTTATAATTTGAATTATTGATATAAAAAAAATAAATCGAAGTTTACATTGATAATTAAACCATCTGATCTTGATCGCAAATGTCAAATGCAGGTAACTACATATAATCGGCCCACAAATTATTAAGGATTTTTCTAACATGTGCAAATTTGCACATGTTAAGGATACTAAAGTAGTAAGTTTATATTGGAACTTGTGTATTTTACATTAAATATATATTCTTTTTTATAACAAGTGTGATTTTCAATAAAAAGTTGCTTCTTTTAGTATCCTTAACATGTGCAAATTTGCACATGTTAGAAAAATCCAATTATTAAATATGAAGCTCTCTTCCTAACTAAATAAAGCCAAGCGAAGCTAAAAGTAATGAAAAAATTGCACAAAAACCTTGTGTATTGGAAAATAAAAGTTGTGAAATGTATACCAAACCAAACCCATCCTGTATAAACTTTACAAGAAAAAACCAAACTCCAAAAAAACAAATGCAATAAATGGAATGAAGTTTATCTTATTTGTAAAAATAAAGAAAATCCTAGACCCACTTTCCAAAATTTCCAACCTTCCTTATCTACTAAAAATGAAAGAATCTTTTCAGCAAAGCAAAGATTCAAGGAACATGTCATCTTTAGGTTCTTCCTTAGCTCTAGAAGAAAAACCATTTTCAGCCATTTGTTGCTGCTGCTGCTGTTGTTGATTCATGTAAGGCACCATTTGATTCTCAAACCTTGAGAATCCATAATTTCCTTGGCCCTGCAGCATTTGAAGGTTGAATGGTGATTGTCCTTGAGGTGCTTGTTGTGGCCTCTGAATCTGAAGAGGCCTGGCTGCAGCATTGTTTGGATTTGAAGGGTTGTTTGGCATTGGTCTGTTCACAGAATGGCTTCCGCTTCCACGAGCAGCAGGGACATCATGGTTATGTTTTCCTTCATAAGTAGTGATCACAGCCCTTAAATCATGCGAAGCACGTTCAACATGCTTCCTCACTGGACAGTTAGGGTGTGTACATTTGTAGTAACTCCTACAAGTCATAAATTAAACACAAAATTAGATAACACAATCTAGAACATGTAAAGCACCGACATAGAAAGAGACACAACATTGACATAGAACACAACAACACTGATAATAGTTTGAGAAAATGAAATAACTAATTGTAACCATATGTGTCAGTGTCGTGCCCGTGTCAAACATATCTTCAATTTGAAGTGTCAATGTCAAATACATCTTCAATTTGAAGTGTATGTGGTATAAAGTTTAGAACTACTATTCCTTTTCTAGATATCATGCAAATTTGAGAATATTATAGTTGCCAAATTTGACCAAGAAATAGCCAAATTAGAAAAGGCAAGGAAAATTGGTACAAAGTTTAGCTTATAGTAGAATTTCCAAAAAGAAACAAGCCATAATGCTAAAGTACCTAAAACAGATAAAGAAACAAATACAGTTGTAACTTTTTACCACATTTGACTAGGTGATATTTGTAACTACTATCATGGGAGTGTGGAAATCTATCATTGGATACTCAAATTAACAAGTAGAACTTTTTAAAAGAACTTCAAAACAGTATAAATTTCAAGTAGTAAACATAAAGTGAGTAATTTTTTTACCTTGGATTTGGATTGCCCTTAACAACTTTCTGTCCATATTTCCTCCATCTGTAACCATCATCCAGGATATCAATGTCACTTGTTGTCTGAACTACAACTCTAGGTTCTCTCACAGTTCTACTTGCAGGTTGTGCTGATATACCCTCATTTTCACCTTCATTTTTCCTGAAAAATATGTAAAATTAAATTAGCCATGAAATAATATATGAGCAACGACATCACAGCTGCAATTGCGGCCGCATCAGCCTGCATTTTACTACAACATAAAGGCTATTGACATAATAAAATTGCGACCGCATCAGCAATTTAAGAACATCAATAAAACATGGAATCATATTAATGGTACTAAGTGTTAAAAATAAAATAAAAAATATACCATCTTTTAGCCTCCGGTTCCTCTTCATCAAATTCATCACCAGCACCACCTGATCTACTCCTTTGGTGAGAACTCTGCTCGAAATCATCATCACCTCCTATTGATATTGAAGAATTCTCGGGAGTAGCAGCAGAATCCATTTGTCCATTACCATGTGATGCATATGATTGATCATGGATTTCATTGATTGGATTAACAGGAACAACCACGAGAGCATTAGAAGATGATGACGAGTTTCTCCTCGTACATTGAGGCTTAGGATGATTATGAGTACCCTTATAAACTATCTCAGTAACTTGTCCCTCAATTGATCTCTCAACTTTCTTCTTTGTAGGACAGTTAGGGTATGTGCATTTGTAGTAACTTCTCGGATTTTCACTTCCCTTAACTTGCTTTTGTCCATATTTTCGCCAATTGTATCCATCATCGGATCTTCGGCTTAAGGTTTGAGTTGGCTGTTGCTGTGGTTGCTGGTAATTGGAGTAGTCTGATTGAAATCCATTGTTGGTGTTGTTGGTTTGAACACTAGCAATCTCAGGTGAAAAACTCTGCATTGAAGAGTTGTTATTTTCAGTAGTTTGTATCATATTCTTTTCGGATGAAAAAGCATTCTGATTTGTGTTCTCTATATAACTCCATTGCTGTTGCTGCTACATTCAAAAGTTGAACATTTTTAGAGAAAATCACTTTTCAATTCAAAAAGCAATAGATATATAAAACACATAGGTTTTTGCATATATGAGAATTTACATGTATGAAATGACATTGAATTTCACATTATTTTTGTTGGATTTGGATTAGTTCTAGTCACAAGTTCACGCATTCACATAATCAGCATATCGATGATCATTGAACAAGATCAAACGGTTCAAAAAGAAAACACATTTTGAATAAATTTTAAATCGTAAAATTCTAAACTTAAAATCTAGACGGTCCAATCTAGACTAATGGACCGTCATTAATGTACTGACTCCATGAATGAGTGACATTTGTAAGTGCAACAAATCCAAATTCAATTTTTTAATCTATAAAGTAAAGCTTAGCTTTTGTTAAAATCACAATCAAATACAGTAACTCAGCCTAACATACAGAGAATCCAAACATGCAATAAATGCTCAAAAAATTGGTTACAACATACTTGTTGAACTCCACCAACAGTTGATGATTGAAAAGTTGTTGTGGATGCAGAAACAACAGGCCCTTGTTGTTGGGTTTGAAAAGAGAAATTTTCCTTTCTCATTTGCTGATTCCCCTCAGAATTGTTCATCCAATTGTAGTTGCTTTGAGCAGCAAAAGCACCAGTTGTAGGAGATGGCAAAATCTGCATCAAAACAAACAAAAACAAAAATCACAAACCAAAAAAAAAAAAACTAAAGCATGTTCATATTCAACCTTCAATTGATTAAAAATAAATGAAAAGCTCTTCAACATCAAAACCATTTAACATATGTCAAAAAAATGAAATTAATTATTTAGTCAACTCTTGTAAAAAAAGGAAAAATAAGTCTAAACTTTCCTTTGTTCAAACTTTTCTTAGCATAAAAAATCATGGTCAACAAAACCAAACAGAAAAAGAACAATCTTAACAACAACAAAAAACATGTTTTCTGTCAGAAACAAAAACAAAAAAACATGTTCAAACTTCACTTGTTTATAATCAAAAAAAACCAAGACAACCCATGTCAAAAAAACAAATAAAGTTCAAAACTTTACTCTCAAAACAGACAAACAAAAAAAAACAGAAAAAAAACATCAAACAAAAAAAGTGAAGAAAATGAAAGAAACTAACATTGGAAGAGTTAAGCATAACAGGAGAATCAAGAAACTCAGCAGGGCTTAAACCAGGAGGAATAGAAAAGTAAGAAGAAGGAGAAACAGGGGGAGGTGACAAAGGCAAAGAAGGAGGGGGTGTAGACTTAAATTTTGGCACACCCCTTGAATTGTTATTATCATCTGAAGCAGAAGCAGAAGCAGGAGAAGCTAAAAGGTCAGAGAAAGTAGTGGACATGAAAGGGTGTGTTGAGAAAGTGAAATTGTTGAAACCATTCAAAGAGTTTTGATGATTATTATTATTATTATTATTTTCAAAACTACTTGTTGATGAAGATGCCATAAGAAAGAGAAGAGAAAAGGGTGGTGAAGTTTTTTTTGTTTTTGGTTTTGGAAAATTTTGATGTTGAGAAATGGAAAGGGTTAATATAAAGAGAGAAAAAAATGAGTTATGTTCATGTATGTGTACGTAATGTTTAAGGTTTGTGTTTCTATTGGGTGGCGTTATTTCTTAGAAGGTTGTAAAATATCAGTGGTTTTTGTTTTCTTTGACCATGGAAAATTTGGAACCTTGTATTGTATATATTTTTTGGGATTGTTTTTTATTTAAATTTAGTTTAATGTTTTTTATTTTATTTATGGGTCAAAGGTTGTAGGTTTGACTAGATTATTGGCAGCTACTAGCACTAAGATTTGCTTCTTGTGTGTATGAAAAATGCAATGTATGTGCTTTCTTTATCCTTAAAATGACATAAATTTTCTTTTTAACACTCTTTTTAATACTTATTGGGTCATTTTATTGAGTAAAATTAATAAGACTCATGTACATTGGAAATGAATCCTATATAAAATGATGAAACTTATATTGATTTCATTTAATAAAAAAAATAATGTTGTGATTATTGGGAACCAAAAAAAGAATATCAAAACATAGAAGCTTTGTCTTTTCGATGATTTTTTTAAGAACTATTCATCCAATGTCACACATGTCAGCATGCATATATGTTAAAAAGGAAAATAAAACTAAAATAGTTTTGGATTCATTTTAATATTATATATGCAAGACTTTTTTCAAGTCATCATATTTTATTATTTTTCCAATCGGTTACTTTTGCTAGAAGTTGAAACTTTTCTTAAGAAAATATGTCATTGCTTATTTACTGTCAATTATTTAACCTTGTTTTCATTGTATTTCAATACTCTATAAAAAATAAAAATAAAAAAATAAAAAAACTAGTTTACATTGTATCTGTAAAATGCAATTTATGTGGCATATGGTAAGTAATCTAGAATGTGTATGGAAGCTTGATCATTTATATTAAAAAGGAAAAGAAAATTAAAATAGTTTTTCTTATGGTGAAATTCGAAACACTTATTGAGTTTATTTTAATATTGGTAAAAATACATTTTTAGTCATTTAACTTAAATTTAGGTAACAGTTTGGTCCTTTATCTTTTTTCATTTTAATTTGGTCATCTTTGTTCATTTTCATATACATTTTTAAACTTAAAATTTATGATTTTATTTTCTTATGGTCTTTCAGTCTACAAATCTATAATCTTCGTCTATGTTTGCATAAGAATATTAGATTTGAAGCTTGAAAATGTATATGAAAATTGACAAAAGGGACCAAATTAAAATGAAAAAAGATAAAAGACCAAACTGTTATCTGAATTTAAGTTAAGGGATTAAAAATGTAATTTTACCTTTAATATTTTATATGTACGACTTTTTTATAAGATCATTATATTTTATTTTTTAATTTAATGTGTTACTTATGCTAGAAGTTGACTCTGTCATATTTTATTGTTAAAAAAATTTAAGAAAAAGTATTTGATATTCGGTCAAAGAAAAGACTAATACAAAAAGTCCAATCCGATCGTCTATCTGCGGTCTTAATTTAAAGTCAGATTTAGTTTTTTAGTTCATTAAAATTGGGATAATGGAAGTTTCCGTGAGCTTAGATCAGTTGATAGTGACATCGAACACCCCACTTATTCTCCTTAAAAAAAAGAATTTCTAACCACCAAATTACTTGACCAAAAAAAATTGACATAATAAAAAATCAAACATGAGACCAACACACTCTAATGTCTCAAGCAAACATCACTAAAACCCCAGATTAATTTTTATTGTTAATTATTTAATCATGTTTTTGTTTTATTTCAATACTCTATAAAAAATAAAATAAAAATTAGTTAACCTTGTGTGTGAAAAATGCAATGTATATGCTATGGACTATGGTAATCTACAATTTGTAACTACTATATAGAAGCTTTATCTTTCTATAGCTGATACTGTGGGTATGGAGATTGATTGACCGATGTCACACGAGTCATGCAAATAGGTTAAAAAGGAAAAGGAAAAGAAAATTAAAATAGATATGAGTTATTTAAATATTATATATGCAAGACTTTCTAAACGTCATTAATTATATTTTATTTTTTACTAAAACAGAATATGGAACCTTGTATTTATTATTTTTTTGGATTGTTTTTTCCTTTAATTTAATATTTTGGAAAATGTTAACCAGTGCCTCTGGGCATTGGTTAAGCACCAAATGAAGTAAATTTTTATTAAAAAGTAATGTAATTATTATTTCATAGAAGTGACGTTTATATTTCTAAGACAGAAAATTCTATTTATAGTGACCCTTTAATCGAATTTTTTCCATTTGTAAAAATCAGAAATTGAACACCTAACCACATGTTAAGGAGTCCAAGTTTCTTATCACTTGGACCAATCCATTGTTAGTTATGTGTAACTCTTTCTATTTATCTTTAATTATAAGATCATTTATAAAAAAAAAAAAAAAAAATAAGATTAAAAAAGTTTTGGATTTATTTTAACATTATATATGTAAGACTTTTTTGAGGTCAACATATTTTATTATTACTTCAATCGGTTACTTTTGCCGGAAGTTGAAACTAGTATTTTTTAAAGAAATACTCTTTTCGAATGAAATATAATAAAAAAGGATAATTAAAAAGTGATGTATGTGGACTAAATTTTTAACCACATTCATTGATATTTTAACTACCTTTTTTCCTTATATTTCATTTCAGATGAAGTATGTCATTGCTTAATTTATCTGCTAGAGTCTTACTTCCTTGAATTATGACCAATGTGTTTTGTTCTCAAATGAAATGTTGAATATTTACCAAATATATGGCACTTTGACTATCATTGTATTAGGGTTGAAAATCAGTCGAGTCGAATCGAACTCACCTGAGCTCGATTCGATAAGATTTGGTTCAGCTCAAAACTCGGTTCAAGTTTGACACGAGCTTTTTTTTTCAACTCAAGTTCGACTCGTTTAAGGTTCACGAACAATTCGGTTCGGCTCGTTAGGTTTAGTTCGATTTCTCAAATTACATAACTCAAAAATTAAATATTTTTGTCAAAAAAATTTAAATTCATAGCATCCAGTGCAAAATCTCAAAAATCTATCTATTTAAAAAAAAAAAAAACAAATTGGAGAAGCATGCAATACACAATGTCTGCTTAGTCTCTCAATCGCAACAGTAAAAGAATCAATATAGCATGGGTTTTACTACAACAAGGGACCTAATAAGTCAGTCTGCAAATATAATGTGAGAAACTAGAGTTACATGGTGCCAGAGGAAAGAGAAGGAAATGGAATACCTTCCAAAAAATAGCAACAACTTAGGTTTAAGGTAAAATATTTAAGTTCATAGTAGTCATGCCAATTCAGTTTTTTATTCGTCTTACCAACTAGACTAGAGAGTTTCTTTGTATTGAAATCAAAGGAGAGCAAAAGTTTTGTTTTTGTGAACAATTATTGGACATGAAAAGGAACCAAAACGTAATAATAATGAAGATTGGAAATGGAATTGGAAATTGCAAAAGTAATAATTAAAAGGGATATTATAAACTTAAATTTTCTATTTCCTAGGCTTTTTAAAACAAGGTACAAAAACGTTTAAACTCTAAGGTCTTTTTTGAAATATTTAATTTAATAAATATGAAAACTATCAAAAACTAACTAGAAAATTATTTAAGTATATGAAATCAATCAACTATATATATAATCGAGCCAAGTCATTAACCAAACGAGTCGAATTATATGTAACTCAAGTTCAGCTCATTTAATTAACGAACTTAATATTCAGCTGAAGTTCAACTCATTAGGTTCATGAACCAAATTCAATGGACTAATTGTCGAGTCGAATTTCGAACTATATTCAAGTTGGTTCGGTTCATTGTCAGCCCTACATTGTACAGTTCACACTTCTCCTGGATGAATCCCATCTCTATTAACGATCCTTGAAGCCATATGAATTCTTTGTTGGCTTTTGTTACTGCTACATACTCAACCTTTGTAGTGGATAAAGTAACAATATTTTGTATTCATGACAAATGTGTCAACAGCCTCACCAACAAAGTCAGCATCTACATAGCCTTCTACTTTTATCTCTATTTCGCCAAAGTACAAATATATCGCCTTGTGGTGCCTCGTAAATACCTAAAAATCTACTTAACCGCTTCCTAATGAGATTTACTTAAATTTGACATAAATTTTTTAACAAGTCCCAATGCATGGCCAATGTCCGGCCTCATATAAACCATTGGGTAACACCCCGTTTTTCCAACATGCAAAATAATACATAATAATCAGAGTATCCAACTTAAACAGATGTCACACTTCTTTAAAAGATAAATAGAGTAAAATTACTATTTATTTAAACATCTTTTATCAATAATTCAAATTACATCGCTGCGGAAAAACATTTCATTATTTAACAAAATGACACTACAACCTCAACATAAACAACTTCTTAAAAATTTCATTTCAAATGGTTCATCAACATAATTCATAATAATACGTAACAAATGGAAAACAATACAAATACTCTTCATCTCGTTACGTATCAGAGCGACCCTAAGACGACGCGTAAGAGAGTCAACTCACATCAACAGCTAATCATAGTTATCTGCACGTTACCCCATCATCCAAACACTACTTCCTAACATAATTTCCTAATTATCCGCCCTTATTGCTGTTAAAATCCTAATTCATTCATCCTAGTTTTGTTCCTTTAAATTCTAATCTTCCTACGTTATCACCAATTATTACCTTAATTCATCGGTTTACCTACTCTTTTCAACAATCAATTTTAATTTCAAAAACCTAATTTCTCAACAATCAAAATTAACAAAACAACAACATGTTAAACCCATTTTTAGAATCATACAACCAATTATTAGAGAAAGATAGTTCCACCCTTAAGTTAATTCAATGGATTTTCTACTCTATTAACAACCAATTACGACTTCAAAACCTAATTCCCAAATTTACAAACAACAACATGCTAAACTCAATTTCAGAATTATACAACCTAAAATTAGAGAAAGTTAATCCCACCCTTACCTTAGATTAGATGGTTTCAGACTCTACAAGCTTGCTTCTATTTTCTTTCTCTGACTTCTCACTTTCTCCCTTTTCTTCCAAAAAAGTAGTTTGCACGTATTCTAATTTTTCTAACCGTGACTCCCCCTTTATATAAATCTTTAACCTACTTATTTTCCCTTATTTCCAATTCTGCCCCCAAACCTCATTATTCTAATTAGTTATATTTATCCACTAAATAATAAAATAGGGGCAACTAATAAATATCAATACACAACAAAAATATCACTTATCAAAATAAATCAATTAAATTATAAAAAGACTCTAAACTCTATCAAATAAATAAATAATAAAATAGGGTGTTACACATTGCGTAAATCAAACTTTAAATTGTTAATGCATGTGGAATAATGGCCATGAGTTCTCTTTCTTCCTTCGATTGAGGTAATTGTTCCTTGTATATGAGAAAAAGACTCGTCAAAGGTGTGCTAACCGGTTGAGTATCACCCATGTTGAATCTTGCAAAACATGGTTGATGCACTCTGCTTGAGATAACTGCAAAACTCCTTTATGCCTATCTCACATGATTTGCATATACCACGGATTTTCTTTGTCGGACATAAGTGCTTCATGTCAAATTCTTTTGACAACTGTGTCTTCATGTTATTGATCTCGTCAATGTATGAGCCTACTACTAACATATCTTCAACATAAAGTGGAAAAATGATATAATTAGATTTTTATTTCTTGAAAAAGCAACAATGGTCGAGATTGCATTTCTGAGTCCATGAAGCTTTCAAACTCGAGCAGGATGCTCTAGTGTGTTAGTCGGTTTTCTGATGCTTGATTCCGTTGATGAATTCCTTTTGCTACCTTTTGATGAATTATGCAATACCCTGGAGATTCTCATATTGTATGTGCAATGTCTACAACCTCACCTTCTTGAGCTTATTTGTACTTGAGAATGCACTATTGAGGTTATCCCATGTTTCGTTTGTTAATATAAAATGTTAATTTTTACTTATAATAATGACTGAATGTATATATGAACTAGACTACTTATGTACTATGTTACTTGAGATACAAGTTAGCTCTCGTAACAAACTTTATAACAATACTTAGCAACAATCAATTCATCATGACAATTTTATATTACTAGTGTCATGATGAATTGTCATAGTAACATAGTAACATAAATTGCTTGAGATAAAATTGTCATGATGAATTGTCAAGTTACGAAACATTACTCAAACCAACAAATTCGGCACAATGTTTCCAAATTAATGTGGTTTTTTCACCAAGATGTGGAGGCCAAATTTTGTTCTAGTTCCATAATTTTTTTGATGTCCATAACTCTAATACTAAAAATTACTATCCCATGGTTTAATATTTGTTATGACTTTAATATTTTGATTTCTTCATGAAAGTTGTATCACCTTTTTTTATATTTCCAACAAGATAAAACTAATCACCAAAAAACCACATCAAGAACATGGGTTATACCGAAAATACATAGGTATAGGTTGTATTAAGAATGAACATATGTAAGTATATAATCCACTTAGAGTCTGGTTTTGTAAATTATTATTGAGGTTACTTCAAAAAGGTTTTTATGCACGAGGAGGTAATAGGGATATACACTTTGAAATAAATATTGATGAAAGACGTAGTTTTACATAAGAAAACGAATAAGGAGAGTCAAATCTAGTTTGGAGAATAAATTTGGAAGACCTAGTTTTACATAAAAATTGAATAGTGAGAGTACAATCAAAACTTATATAGTGTTGATGATCTCAATACTTAGCAACAATCAATTCATCATGACAATTTTATGAAAAACTTGAATTAATTATGAGATTTGATATCAATATGCTTATATATATATATTTTTTTTGTCCAGGTTCGAACCTCGGACCATATAATATATATATATATATATTATATATTATGCATTATCCTTATCAATATGCTTATATGTAGGGGTAAGAATAGGTCAGGCCAGATCAGGCTTTGATAGGCCTGAGCCAGGCTTTGATAGGCTTGAGCCTGGCCTACAAAATAAATCACAAGCCTGAGTCTGGCCTATGGCCTATCATAGGCCGTTTCTAGGCCTAATCTGGCATATTTAAAAGCTTGGACTGACCTGAAAGCTTACTTACAGGCCTACTTTACATTAAGGTCATCAAATAGTTCATTTGGCCTACTAAATAGGTTAAACATGTCTTAAAGCCTAGTTAAAAGTCTATTTCACTACAAGTAAATTTCAACTAGATTAAAGCCTACATAAAAGCCTATAACAACAAAGCCTATTAAGGGACTAATAGATAGAGAAAAAGATGTTTATATTTTTAATATATGCAATTATTTTAATATAAAAAAATATTTTTTAATAAATAAGTATTAATAGGCCGCCTTATTAGGCTTAACAGTCTTTTTTTGAAGTCTAAGCTCTGCCTATTTAACTAAACAGGCTTTCTAAAAAGCCTAAGCCTACGCCTATCTACAAAACAGTCCAGACCAGACCAAAATAGGTTAGGCCGTAGACCCCTGTAGGCCGGCCTGACCTATTCCCAACCCAACTTATATGCAACATCAATTGAGGTCTTAAAGTAGTTGATAAATGACAATCAATTTACATTGAATATAAATAAAATAAATTGTCTCCGTGAGGATAGCTCAGATGGCATGGACATATATTATTAAATGTAGAGATTGAATTTCAAATCCTAAACACCCCACTTATTCACCTTAAAAAACATAAATTTTAGCCACCGTTTAAAGAAAAGAAAAACTATAGAAGTATACAGTTAGCCTAGACAAAATTTTATTGGCTGAAAATGATCATTATCTTGTTGCCATCAAGGGGGAGTTAGGCACCTTTTTGCATTTTCAACGCAGGAATAGTTTGAGAAGATAGGATGAAAGGAAAAAAAATGGGAAAAATGCAAAAGGTGGCAAATTGATATTTTGAGATTAGATTGATCCAATTTCGTATGCAATCTTACCATATTCTAGAAGATGATGAAGTGTGACATGTCCATGTGACGTACTTGAGAAGATTAGGATTGTATTGTCTTTTCTTTATTGTCATTGGCAATATCCAAGAAGCCGCCATTAACTTGGGCCATAAGAAGCCACCTCACCATGAGAGATCCATCACTTTAGATCAATTTTTTAGGTAGATTCCCTACACCTAGATAATGATTTATTCCAATGAGAATATGTTTTTCCTACAAATTATCTTCACTAAAAAGTTAATTTTATTTGAGATATTATAAAAAATCTAAATAGAATAGAGTTAACTTTTTCGATTTGAATACAAATTTTGATACATCGTATTACGAGGTTGATCCGAATAATTCATGTTAGTAGGTTTTTTTTGTAGTTGGAGTTTGAACCTCAAATCTTGTATATATTGTGTATTGTTCCTACCAACTAAGTTAAATTCATGAGAACCGTTGATAGGTTATTTGATATAATAAAAAATATATAATAAATATATTTTTTATAATATAAACTTAGAGTGAGGGATGATACTCATTTCAAAGTAGAGAGTAGTGGGACTATAAAACCTACTACTTTAATGTCTAAGGTTTCTTTTTATTAATCATTAATAGTTAACTTTTAATTTGCTATAAATACAATAAAGTATATAAACAAATTGAGAGTGATAGATAGTACTCCTATGTTCCATTGTTATAAGTATCACATTTGTTTGTTTTACTGAAATTATCAATTAGGTTCGGTTGAGTCGAAGAGGTTAAACTCCTATATTGTGGCGAATGAAAATGTAAATTTAGATTGAAAAAGATATATGTATAGTAGTGATATTTTGACAACCATTTTAGTACAACTTTTAAGACAACTTTATTGTTCTCTCTTCTCATTGGTCAAAAAAAATAGAGAGAGAAAAATGTAGAGAGAGAATAAAAATATAATGTGAGTATGAGATAAAAAGTTGTACAAAAATTATACCAAAATGATTGTACAAATATCATTTCTCTTTTTGTTAAGGAGTGTTATGTCCACTTTGACCATTGTGGTTTTTGAAAAATCAATAATCCAAATCATTGACTAACATGACATACCTCGAATTTTATTTCATTCCATCATATATGTTGAGACAAGATAAGCCAGTGTGACAAGAATTTCATAACATAGTTAATTAATTTCAGAAGTGCCAAATTAATAAATATTTGACATAATAATATTTGACATAACATAGTTAATAAATATTAGCCAGAGTGACAAGACTTTCACTTTCTGACTAAAATGTACAACAAATAGTAAACATTTAGACCTTTTTGACAAGTCATTTGCAAAACATGACTGAAGATTTCCTTTCTAGCATTCTTGTATGGTAGCAATAATAATTAATTATTTAAACCTGTTTAAGTGGCTTTCATTTTATAGGTCTACTCTACCCTATTATAAATTTTTAGTTTTACGGTATAGGATGGAGATTTTTTGGAGTGTCAACTTAGTTAGAATGTCGATATTTTTCTTTGATGCTTGTTTATTCTTCCGGTTCATTTAATAAAAAAAACAATAATAAATAAAAAAAATTATCTCCACCTTTATTTTAATAAAAAAATACTACATTTTATAATTTTTGAATAACTTATGTATATTGTCAATAATATAGACGATATATATCAGTTATTCAATATAATTTTGCTATAACAAAGACCAAAGCTAGTAGCTGTTTATATATATATTTTCTATCATTTCTAGTGTAAAGAAAAAATTTAAATATTAAAATTCGGTTGAAAATGCATAACAATGAAGTTGTATATTAAATGTCTACAATCACAAACAAATTGTAAGAATCTGTTTCAAGAATTTCTTTTCTTGAACGACTATTTTCGCTGGTGTGTCTTTTGTTAGAATAATGATATTTATATAATTATTTTATGACAATTTTTTGTGATAATTTTTTTTTACTCTCTTCTAATTAGTTAAAAATAATAGAGAGATAAATAATGAAGAGAAATTATAAGTCCTTTTCTAATTAGTTCAAAACAATATATAGATAAATAATGAAGAGAAATTATAAGTCGAGTGGAAGAGGTTAGACTAATCAAAGTTCGTATTTTAATTAGAAAAGATATTTTGTCAGTCAGGCTTTGAATATGATTACCTTAAGTTGATTGAACCAACAGAAAACCAAAAAACAAAGAGAAATTATAAATAAATAAAAAGGAATAATTAATTTATAAAATTAATCTTATCAAATATTACCTTCGTCCTTTATTATAGGACCCTTTAAAAAAAAATACTGCTTTTAGAATGTTGATTATTGTGTTAAATTTGTTGATAAATGATATTTTCTTCCTTGTTTACCCTTCTAATAATTAAAATCACAATTCATTATTTTCCTATTTTAATTACCCTCTACTACTTAAATAATGCACCAAATTAATTTATCATTGTGAAAATGAACGTGAATGAACCTTGTATATTGAATGTAGACTAGTTGGAAAACAACACAAAAAATTGAAACGTGAATAACCTTTCCCTTTCTTTTCTTTTTTTTCTTCAAAAATTTGGAATCACTCTTGTTTTCCCACTAAACTTATTGATGTTCTTTCATCATCATATGTATCAATGTATTCATCATCATCATAAACATAAATTCAATGATATTAGCTTCATATGAATATTTTAGGTTGGGGTGAGGATGAATGGTGATGCGTGAAATTGGCGGTGTAGGTTGTTGGTTTGGGGGAAAGAACAAGTGAGGGAGTGATGCCCGTTATTACATTTTATTGTTTTGCAGGCTAATGTAGCTGACAGCTGGCTATGGCAATTGCATGCATAAAAAACTACAATACTTGTAGTGCTTACAACCATCTGTTCACGATGGAACACAACCTTACAACTGATATACAAACATAATATGGCATAAAGAGTCTCCTCTAAAAGTCACCATTTTTGCTTGGTGTCTTCTTTGAAATCGTTTGCCAACGACAAATAATTTAACCAGGCTACAAATTCTTCAACCAAACGTGTTGATTTGTGTGGGCAGTTGTGGTATTTTGGAGGATGTGGACCATCCTTTTCTATCTTGTGAGTTTTTCAGAAAAATCTGGTTTGATATTTATATCTGGTTAGGCATCCCTACCGTCCTCCGATATGTGTTTCATATCATCTTCTACAATTTGGATTGCTGAATGGTTTCTCAAAAACTATCCGCTCAGTTCTTCATCCGATTTGGTTAGTTTATGTCCGAGTAATTTGGCGTGAATAAAATGTTCGAGTTTTTCAACAAAACGGATACCATTCAATATCTTCATAAAAAAAATTAACTTCAATTTTATTTTATTTTTATGACTGAAAGCGAATCACATTAATTTTTACTTTCAACTATCATATGTGTGGTTGCTTATTCCCCTTTTGTGTTTGAGAGTAGTTTTATCGTGAGCTTTGCCTTTTGTTTTTTCTTCAATTTTCTTGACGGTTGATGTAACGGATTTTTCCCCTAATTTTTTCTGGAAGATTCTAAGTGATTCAATTATTATATTCCATTTAACGTTTAAAAAAAAAAAAACTTGGTACTAACTTGAGAATTAAGTCAAGAAAAAAATTGAAGGACTCATCTGATCTCTTTAAAAACTTCACTCCTTTTGCCACTACAAGTTAACTGACTCAAAATGATCATCGTAAAATTAAAATAATAATTTTATTCATATTGACCATTGTAGTTTTTGAAAAATCAATAATCATAATCTTTGACTAGTCTGATATACCTCCAATTTGATTCCATTCCATCATATGTGAAGACAAGATAACCTAAGCTGACATGAATTTCATAACATAGTTAATTAATTTCAGAAGTGCCAAATTAATAAAGATTTGGTATAATTGTTTTGATGCAAAAAAATCCTTAACTTTTACTTTCTGACTAAAATGTAAAAAAAAATAGTGAACATTTAGACCTTTTTGAGAAGTCAATTGCAAGCATGACTGAAACTTGGCATTTTATTGAATTATGTTGAAAGATTTCCTTTCTATCATTTTCTGCATGCTAGCAATAATAATTAATTGTTTATACCCGTTTAAGCAAGTGACTTCATTTTATAGGTTTACTCTTTTTATTTTTCTTTCAAGTAGGTTAGAGTTCAACAATTTAAATGTGGAGCAGTAGGTTGTTCAGGGTTCAAACCTTGACCCTTACATATATTATACAATGTCTCTATTAACTAAATTAAGCTTACGAAAACATTATAGGTCTACTCTAACTTGTTATAAATGTGCATGGATTCCTCTAAGATGTGATAAATAGTAAAACAATAGTTGTTTAGATATCTTCTCAATCATCATTTGTAGTTCTAAGAAAAAATTTAAGTTATTGAAAATCGATTTAGAATGCAGAACAATGAAGTTGCATATTGAATATGTTTTTTTTTTTTAAGAAATCAAAATGAGATTATATTAAACACCAAGAGAGATTCATCTCGCATAAAGTGTGTAGAGAGAGCCTCTCGATAAAGTTACAAAGTTAAGTGTCTAATGCCAACGGAAAGCACAACAAATGAAACATATATGAAAAAAGCTAATCTCTAACACCCATACATAGAAGAGGGTCCCGCCATCAGTCAGTGTAACTGAAAGCGGAAGTAAGCTTGTTAGCTTTCAACCATAAAAAAGACGTTAACTTAATACTATCCAACAAAAGACTAACTTCCTTGGTTTTGTGATTAAAAGCATATTGAGTATGTTTTATTTTAACTTTTCCCTAATGTTGTACTATTTCTATCTCATAGGACCCTCTAAACAATTTTTCACGTCTCTTTTATAGGTCCCCTTTGTCCATGATTCCAATCAATAATGTACATAGACACTAATTTCGTGCTAAAAATTGACACATCATTACTGTTTTACATGTTGCCATTATCAACAAGTCGTCAAATGTTTCAAGACTTTCTTTTCTTGAATAACTATTTTTGATCGTGCATTTTTTGCACGAAATTAGTGTCTATGTTCATTATTTTCTATATTGACAAACACGCATTAACTGATCTCCAACGTTGATTTGAGATTAATTGGCTTAGATCACATCTTCATCAAACTATTTTCTTTTCCTTTTTTTGAGCAAGACATCAAATCCATTGATTTGAGACGAGACAACTAAAATTAAGTATTGCATCACACATTTATTGCATGGAATCCAAATTCGTCCTCACTTGTTGACTTGATTTTTAGTGACGAAGCTCAACAATCCTCTTTCTTCCACAATAGACGCCAACATTTTGGGGTCCCTTTGATTAGAGGTTTTTAGGAGGATATGGGTGTTGGATTGAAAAAGTTAACACTAATGTGTGAGATTAATAGCAATTTAAAGAAGAATGAGAATCTGAATTAATAATTACGTAAATTATATTGAAGAAGGATATTATTTTACAAGTGCAATAACCATTTATATAGAATAGGTTATGCTAACTAACTACTGTTACTTGACTAACAAATAAACATATGATCAAGGTAATCTCTAACTAACTCAATCTTATTTAACGCGTACTTCTGACTCACATAACTAAACTCTAACAAACTTGCGCTATGCACTAGAGTAGTGAACCGCCACATTCTCTATGGTGCATCATCTATAGTGATCCTCTAGGGTGCATCATCTGTGGTGATTCTCTGGTGTGATCCTTTGGGGTACATCCACTAGTGCCTTGTTTAATGGAAGTAACTAACAAACTGTAGTTTGACTCATACAACCAATAACGAGAGATGTTTTTTTTAATAAAGTTAGTTTGGTTCAAAAAGCTTTTTTTTTTTTTTTTTTAATCTCTAAATTGGAGTCTTTTTTGGAGAGGATCAAAAAGTAACATTATATTGACAAAATTACCCTCAATTTTTTTGTTAAAATCCTAGATTATCCTTTTTGAAATAATAAAATCGTATTTATCCTTTTTTTCTTAACAAATTCATTATTTTTAACATCAATTCAATTATTTTATTTGTTTAACATCAATTTTTTCATTAACATCAAACACAATACACTGAAGTTGTCCTATTCAGTCTTATTCAATCTCTTACTTCTTATTCGATCAAACGGACCCTAAGGTCAACCTAGAATTAACAATTATTTAGCGTTTAGAACAACAAAAATTCACGCTCAAGTTTGCACAGAAACAACACATTGGAGTGGTTGGTGACCAGCGACCGTGTGTTCAGCATTATGCCACCGTGTTTTCAAACGGGTTTAATCTCAGTTAACTTAACAGTAAGCCAACCATTGATAATGGGAAAAAAAAAGAAGCAAAAACGTAAAAACCGGAGTATTGTCTAGGCCAATGAAATGTAACAGCTCATAGAACCTAGTTTACAAAGTAAATGAGAAATTGTTATACAGAGAAAATGAAAATAAACCACATACAATCAATAGACATTGTTATACCAAGCACTGCCTCAATCTTCCGACAAATGTGATATAGATTACTCACTTTCCGTCTACTTTAATCTAACTTCCTGTAAACTTACAACTTCTGCAATTGGTTTTGAAAAGATCTACACTAATACAGTACGCAAAATTTGCTTCGAATATTGAATGCAGAAAAGCGATTAGTTACTTCTTAGCAAAGTTTATGATCATGGGATTTTGAGGGGTAATTTTGAAGCCTTGAAGAGCCTGCATTGCCATGGATGATTGCCCATCATCTTCAAAATCTACGAACGCGATACCTGGCTTTGCTTCTATCAAGCGTACTTCCTTGAAACCTGGGTATTGTTCGAAAAGCATTTCGAGCATCCTGCCGGTAGTTTCATAAGGCAAATTCTCTATGAACAAAATATTGTTGGGAGCAGCTGCCTCTTGGGCACCAGAACCTGGACGGAATGAGGCCTGCTGATATAAGAGTACATTTCCCGTGTTAGTTGCATGCAAATTGTAATATCAAAGTAAGAGCAAGAAATTAAACATTACTATCATATCCATGAGTTAAATTGAAACATATTGACAAAAATAATCATTCTTTACTTGTTTCTTAAGTGCTCACGAGACTAATGATGCAAACATTGACCCGATGACTCAATTTTAGTGTTGTGAATTGCAGAATGCGGAAAATAGCAGTTTGTTCAAACTCGGCTACACAACAATGCTATAGCACCTCCATAACCGCTATTTCGCAATATTACGTACTAAATAGCGTATCGGGGAACAGTAGTGATTACTAATTTGTTCAAATTCCGCTATGCAATAGCACTATAGCACTACTGTAGCCGTTATTTAACAACGTTGGAAAATTTGTTAAAGGAGAGGGAGAATATGCTATAACAGAAGTAGTAAACTCATTGCAATCTAGAGGCAAAATTTTTGCTGGAGAGAAAATCAGGAATGATAATCAACATAGATTAAAGGAACTTACTGTTGAGCCACCATTACTTGCACCATGTGTTCCACCATTAGGCACTGCAGATTGTTTTGATTCATCAGCATACTTCTTTTTCTCAGCTGTACAGACAAAATAAAGTAAAAAAAAGTTAAACAATGAGAAAATACTGCCAAATCAATAAAGAAACTAACGATGATTCTGAAGCAACAAGATCAGAAAATGATGATGGGAGGCATACTTAAGGGTTTGTTTGGGAGTTTAGGAGGGGAGGGGAGTGCGGGTAAAAGGAAGGAGGAAAGAGAAATGGATGAAAAGTTAGCCCCTAACTTGAATGAGGGAGTTTATTTTTCTTCATACCACAAAATCCCCCATATTTGGGGGAACTCAAGAAATGTATTGAAGGAAGGTTTTGGAGGGCTTAAATAAATTCTTCAAATCCAATCTATGTTGTTATAATGTCAAAATTAAAAATATATTAATCAGAAGCATTCATTTATCATTCTCTACAAAAATACTCTTTCAAAAAATGTGAAAGATTTTTCTCTCTTTCCCTCTACTTCCCTCTCCCCAAAGCCCTCCACTACAAACTCGCAACAAGAGCCTAAGATCCTTAAACTATATATACAGCTTAACAGTTTATGTCTGGAGTTTAAAGTTTAGATATTGTTCTCCTAACAATGTTCAATATGAGCCATCGGAATACTAATAAATCATGTACACTAAATAGATAGCCTAGTTTTCTATGTTGTGTGGGAGGGAACATGGGGTGGATTTTTCTTACGTGGGTAGAGAGGAAACTGATGATGAGACACATGCACCATATTGCAAAATAATGAATTTATAATCGCAACTGCGACATGTTGACTACTAGTGGGTTAACTTCACATTAAACAGTAACCTTATAACAGAATATTGCAATCTCAATATCTTAGGCCAATGAAATCCAGTGATGGTAGGTAAGGTTGGGCACAGTTCAGTTCACCAAAAAAACCAACCGGACTGAACCAAACCAAAAATATGGTTCAGTTCAAGTTAGTTGCATATCAGACACACTGAGCAGAACTAGTTCTTTGGTATGAAGAACTTGGTTTACCAGACCAGACCTTATGATAAGCTAGCTCAAAAAGCTTGGTCAACCGCATTTAAAAAAATTAGAGATGAGGTGTAGGATAAAACTCTAAAAAGTCTCTACTCTCTACTCAACAAATTATGAGACAATTTGCCCCTCTTTCTTTCCTCCCCTCTCTTCCTCACTTACTCACACAAAACACATATATTACGCACATGTATATATATTACACTAAAAACTAAAACACAAAAATATTGACACAAATATGACATCAGGTGTAATTTTGTAATTTCCGTCAATGTTCAATGGTATAATTGTGTCACTGGGTTCTCTCTCCACCGTAACAGATCTCCTCCACTCACCGACGACTGAGTTCAAAAGGAGGTAACTGATGCACGTGGTGGTGGTGAGGACGGTTTGGTGGTGGTGCAGAGGAGAGAGTGACAGAGAAGAGGGAGAGGAGAGAGTGTTTGCAGATGAGAGAGAGGAGAGATGATGAAAAGAAAACGGGTATAAATGAACAGTAAAATATGGGGGGATCGTATTTGTGTCTGTTTTTGTGTCAAGTTATCATTTCTCAAATAAAATACACAAATATTCAGCGAAAAATTAATGTTAGGTACAAAAGGTTATTGTAGATTTGTAGTAAGTTTTACACAACTATACTTTGTCATGTATTAACCACCAATCAATACATGAGACACAATTGTCTTGTAAGTTGTGACTTTGTTCTGTAATATTCTGCTTGTGTAGTATCATAGTGTGCCTGAAATGCATCCTATGGTTTTTTTGGGAGTTAGGTGGAGACAGGAAAGGAAGATAGTTCCCCACCTTGCACTGGGGTTTATTTTTCTTCATAGGACTAAAACCCCCAATATGGAGGAACTCGGACATGAATTGAGAGAAGACATGGAAATTTTTAGGAGAATTTTAAATGTTATCCATATCCTTTCCCTCTTATATTACTCTCAAGAAAGAAAACACCACTCGTAAGCCTTCTCGACTACTCCCCTCTAAAAACACACCCAAACAAGGCGAGGTATTCCCCCTCGTCTCTCCCCAAAGCTCTCACCTCCCTTCATCTCCTAATTTGCAAACGGAGACTAAAGGAACATTATAACTTTCCTAATATTTTCTATCATTTTTGGTTCAAATGAATGACTAGTATTGGAATGCTAAAATCTTAAATTATATATCATCGTTCAGTCATTGTAAACAGACATTACCATTTCAGAGGGACAGATGATAATGGTAGATTTAATGTGCAAGAACCAAAAAAATCATTCAAAAAGTGAGGATGATTATGAAGGAAAAAATAAATGACTATTCTTCACCTTTCTCCTCTTGTTTCTTTTTCTTTTCCCTTGGAACAAAGCTTCCCTCTTCTTTAGCAATACAATCTGACTTTGTTTTTGCATATTGAATTCTCTGCACAAATTATTTACAAAAAAAGGCTTTTAGAAGCATATCATTGATGGAAAAATAGACAGATCAAAATACCACGTAACTTAACACGAAAACAAGGGAAAAGTAAAGAACATGAAATATATCATCCAAATCTTTCATTATCATTCTTGATATTGAACATACTGCCAACAGGACAAAAGATTTTGGACCAAAGAAAGCTAAACATAATATTTAATTAAGAATTCTTACAAGGTAATAATGATACACTGCATACAGAACAATACATTATCAGACCCCATGTTTAACTAAGAATTCTCACAAGCAGCTATATTTGGGCATGTTTAAACATAATTCATGATGTACAATAGACAATTAAGAGAAATTACAAGATTCAAAATTAAACACTAAGATAACTTGAGCGGACAACAAGAAAAAGTTCACAAAAAGTGATAAAAGACGATAAATTTATGAACATAATTGAACAGAAATTAACAGGTATGGGCAGTATAACTTGAATACCATAGGTTTTTCATAAAATGGGAAGTTTTGCATCTGTCGGACTGCATTACTGGCAGCAGTTACTTCACTAAAACAAACCCATGCCTGTCCTCGAAGCTTAGGTGTCTTCAGAGCAATAATGTCCAAAATTCTTCCATATTGAGAGAATAAGCAATACAGAGATCTCTTTAACTCTGCCACAGAGACAACAAAATAGAACATAAATCATAATGCGAAATTGTTATAGTGTAAACATCAAAGTTGTTTATTTAATTTGATAAACATAAAAAAACCAAAGACCGGCAAAACAAAATCCAATTACAATATCACCCCGAAATGGAAAATCAAGAGCAATCACCATACAAGTCCAATATATATATGGGGACTGAGTCCTCTATCATACATCAAGATTAACATTGTTTAATAAAGGCGCATAAGACGTTAATCTTGACATATCTCAATGATGTACAACAACAACAACCAAGCCTTATCCCACCAAGTGAGGTTGCCTACATGAAGCCATAGTGTTCTACCAAAAACCATGTGTTTCTCCAACTCATTGATCTCTATATCCTTCTTGATAGTTTCTCTAATAGTTTTTCTAGATCTTCCCCTATCTCTAGTGATTTGACTCCCCACCATCTAATCTACTCTCCTTACTACAACATCCACGGGTCTTCTCTCTACATGCCCAAACCACCTAAGTCTAGTTTCTACCATCTTTTCTACTATAGGTGCTACCCCAACTTTCTCTAATGCTGTCATTTATAATTCTATCCAGTCTAGTCTTACCACAAATCCAAACATCATCATCTCTGCTACGCATAATTTATTTTTGTGTTGGTTCTTTACCGCCCAACATTCTGTCCCGCACATATCTCAATGATATATCAAATGATTTTTAGATTTAGTAAAAATTTATATATAAGGTTCAATATGATATAAACTTCCATCCAACATTGAATTTTGTAATACATATATCCAATAAAAAGTTATTCAACGATATATTAGTACCCATGTATTACACTGATACACCCCCTAAATATAGAATCTGTTATATCATTGTATAACTTTTTCTGGATAGAAGATAACTGTATCACGAAACTCACAGTTGAAGTGACAGTGTATATATTAAGTTACTCGAAGAGTAACTTTGAGCAGAGTTACTCTGCTTAATAACTCAGTATAAACCCTTAATATCATCAATTCAACCGTCAAATTAAAGGTTCTTATTAACTACATCATCGCCACAATTTTCATAAAATTTTTAAAACCATGTAGACTTCATAAAATAAGTTAGAACATACACATAATAAGCTTTTCAAAAATTTAAGTTAATAATATCCACTATTAAATAAGTACACTGTACACAGCTACAAATTTCTAATTTATATAAAACTTTGTGTGCTTCATCATTAATATAATCAACAATCGGATTGACGATTCAATGTTTATAATGAGAGTTATTAAGCAGAGTAACTCTGAGTAACTCAGAGTTACTCATAAAGTAACTTGATCCCTTTTCTCACACATAATACACCCATTTGGATTGGCATATTTTTGAGCTTACGAAAAACAGCTTATGCAAATAACAAGCTTTTACGTTAATTCATAAGTTCTCACGAACGAACGAAAATTGTATCTTCATAAGCTGTTCTTTCATAAATTACCTTGACAAGCTTATGAATAATACATAAAAGCTTATTTGCATAAGCTCATAAATAAGTCAATCCAAACGGACCCGTTGTCCAACTGAGAAATGCCCAGTTCAATTAAACTAAATTTTCGAACATATTAGCCTAAAAACATTCAGCATAAGAAACACGAGAATCAGAAACACTAATCCTAACACAAATCCAAAACTACTCTAATAATTCAACAAAAAACTCTAACCCAGTTAAAATTTCTAACCATAACTCTCAAGCAACCTAATATTACCCTAAACTAACTTCAAAAAATTACCGAGAAGCGTTGTAACCTAAAAAAAAATTCAAAAAGCACAATAAACCCAGAAAAAAGTAGTAAAAAAGAAAATTGAAGTAGAAAAGTAAGAAAAAATGGGAATGTAAATGGTGTTGAAAAAAGTTACCGTCTTTCTTGATCTTTTCATTGAGATTCTTAATGTAAATGGTTTGATTTGGAGGTATATCCCCTGAAAGCATCCTCTCTGGTTTGGTTCTGATGGAAACAACGATGAACGTTTAAGCCCTAGCTCGATAGTCGAGACTCGAGAGTGTTACAGAGTTTGTTTTTGGGCTTTTTCATTGAAGTTCAAGTTTTGTAACATGGGCTTGGCCCATGTTTTATAACTAATTACTTGGAATGCTATTATCACCACCAACTACTTGTTCTCTATGTACGTAAAAGACTGCAAAGACATTTGATTAAATGTGTTAGTGATCGATTTCAATTAGTTTGAAACAAAAAAATTATTTGATACAAAGATTGAAAATAGATGATTTGGTTAGTTTGGATGACTCGTTTTAAAGAATATGATATAATTTGACTTAATTTTATGTGGTTTAATTTTTATTGAATTTTGGACTTTGAAATTAAAATTGTAAAATTTTCTACTAATATTAAAAGGAAAAAATTCTCTTGAAACTTGTGTCAACATTTTAAAAAATTCTCTTGAAACTTGAAACTTGAAACTTGTAATTTTTTTAAAAATTCTCTACTAATTTTTTTTTTTTAGGGAATTGACTTATTTTATGTTTATGTGAGCTTACCTACTAACATAAGCCTTTGTAAAAGTGTTTGGATAAATCGATAAAAATAACTTATCACAATTTTATAAGCTTCTTATGTCATATTTTAATAAGCTCTCACTATGAGCTTAACAAAAAGCTTTCGAAAAATAGGGAGGCTCTTCGATTCTTAGTTATTTTAATATTTTATAATTGGTTATTAATCACACATCTAAACACTTCAATTCATGAAACACTTGTTGGTGTACAAAACTATATATCAAAACATAAAGAACTTACTGAGTATAAGATCTTATGACGTAAACTCTCATGCTATAAACATTTGTATTCAGTTCATTTTCAGCTCAAACTTGTTTATTTTATTCTCAATCATATATACTTTCCTCTACTCATGTTTCCATTACTGAATCAATTTTACAAACACTCTCTCAAGGTCTCTCTCTCTATATATATATAGAGAGAGACACACACACACACACAAACTCTTGATTAAACACTTTTTCGAGGATCACTTGTTGGATGTGAGATCTAGGTTGATAACGTGTTATAGGTTTTTGTAAGAATATGTTTCTCTCAATGATCTTGATAAGTAATTAAGGATATAAGGCAAAAGTATATACTTTTCACCTCCAAAGTTAAATGTGGGGGTTTTTTTCACAAGGCCTCAAAGTAAGGGAATTGAACCAAGGTTCATAACATGGAAGAATTCTTAGACAAGAACTTTGAAGGAGTGCAAAGAAGTTTAAGATTTTAAGACTTTGGAAGATCCAATTTCAAGAATATTTAAAGATCGGAAGTTTTGGACTTGGAGTGGTTACTTACCATAGAAGGTTTAAGATCACTTGGATTTGTAAATCGAAGGAATCTCTGTTATTAACATCGTAATTTCAACAACATAATAGTGGAATACTGTAGAATTTCTTCTACGAAGAGTGGGTGTACCCCCATAACAAGGGTGATTGGGGGAATCACTATAAACACTAGTATTTTCTCTTCCTTTCTCTTTAATTTCTGCAATTTACAATTTGATATATGATAATAGTTGAAGTTTTTAAACCTAAGTTTCTAGGAATATTTTGTGAGCTAATTTGATAATTCAATCACTTATCATATTTGAAATTAACTTGTATATAATTCCATGGTAGATTAAATCTTGTGGTTTTCTTTGTTAGCCTATTAATTGTTTAAGTTTATGTTTGATTTGAGATTGACATTGGTAATGTAACTGATTTGTTTATCAAGGTTAATTGATCTATAAATAATTCGATAGTGAGTCTCTTGTTTAACATTAAATTAGTATAATAACACATTGTTTAGTTAGTTTATCCATATTGCAATTATATTGTTTCCAAACAAATACGCGATTTTTCTTCAAACCAGATTTCCGCAGAAACTTTACAAGAGGCAATCCATCCCCCCCCCCCCCCCCCCCCCCCCCCCAATTCATATCGTTATTGTCATATCGATCAACAGGTGGTATGCTCGGTCTCTTTGATCCGGTTAAACCATCAATCGGGTTAATATGATTAGTAAGGATTCAATAGGTGTGTATAATAGAGCTCCCGTCTTTTACAATGACAACTGTGACTATTGGAAAGTATGCATAATTGTACAAATTCAACAAGTGGACATGGAAGTTTTGAATGTAGTTGCCAACGAAGGTTTTCAACCGTATGTAAACAGTGATGGCGTTGACGGTGTCATTATAGACAAATGTACATGCCAATTAGACAACCGAATATGCTAAGAAAGTCTAATACAATTTGAAGGTGAGGACCATACTCATCTCCGCTTTAGGCGTAAATGAGTATTACTTGGTTTCACATTGTAAGAAGGCTAAAACAATGTGGGACATTTTGTAAGACGACTAAAACAACGTGGGACACTTTGGAACTCTTCATGAGACTATTGATGACAAAATACAAGCAAGTGCTCAAGTGTGTCGACCAGTAGCAATATTTATAAAAGTTCATCTCCACAAGAATTGTGAAATTTCTACTCAAAAATATATATATTCTTAATATGATGTGTAAATTGAGGGGTTTTACACTAGGCATAAATTTAATTACGTTAAGATTAAACTAAGAAGAATGATTAGTTTATTTCGATTGCCTTCATTGATTGGTTTGATAACTACAAACTATGAAGACAATGCTATTGATTACTTGATTTTAATACCTTTGAAGAAAATAGCTTCGCCAATTTCTTGGTCACTAACTCTTTTCAATGGTTAGTGCTCCCTAATGTCTTAGGCGAGCTGTTAACAAGAAATTATATAAGATTTCTAGTCATCTTTCAAAGTGAATTAGGAATATAAGTAGTTAGTTTTATGACATTTTAGTCAAGAGTCCAGAAGAAAGTCATGACCAGCTGCGTTTGCGAGCACCTGAAGAAATGACCATGTTTGTTCTTGCACAGGATCGCGTCGTGGACAATCAAGGTCTCGTCACGAGAGTTGAGGGGAAAAACAATCATTACAAGCTCTACTCATTGGCATCAAACCAATTGTATCTCCATTAAATCCTATAGTTAATTTTCTAATTTTTGTATCATATTATTCTACTTCTGTATTAGTTCCACAACTAATAATAAAAGGAAAATGCTAGATATCAAGAAAGATTCAAGAATGACATGGCAGAATAATCGACTTTAGATTGATATCTTATTTATTAACCTTTCATAAAAAAAAATACATAACACCCACCACCCCATGATTTCCGGCCAGGCTGAGATTTTATTGGCTAACATTAATTTCATGACAATTTCTTGATAAAATCTAAGGGTGGTTATTCTGCCATGTCATTCTTGAATCTTTCTTGATATATAGCATTGCTCTTAATAAAATGATGTTACTAATATTTTTTATCCGGTGTTTCCTCCAGAAGAAATAATACTCCCTCCGTCCTTATATGTAAACACTCGTTTGACTTTATTTTTGTCCCTAAATTTAAATCTCTTTTCAAATTACTAGATGTATTTATTATTATTTTTTTCTAAACATACCCCTAATTAATACCACTAACTTATCTTGAAATTTGAAAAGTCAAATTTACTACCTCCGTCCCTAATTTTTTTTTGAACAAGCGAAAATGAGATATATTAATACTGACACCGTAATTGTTACCGCACAAGGTGTGCCAAAACAATCACAAAAGTGTCAAGTGCCAAACAACATTACATCCAATCAGTCAATACCCAAACAAGAAAGCGGGCTCGACCACCACTGGTGAGTACCAAAACTAAATACAACATTACAAGCCTTTAACCACCACAACGAAGTTGATTTCACTTTATCTAGCATTTGTGGCAAAGAACTTTGTCTATTTCTAAAAATCCTATCATTCCGTTCATTCCACACCACGGTTTGCCAAATTATTTTTTGTAGGTAACCGATCCCTCAGTAGTCTCCATGCAAGGATAGAAACTTTAGAGGAACCTGTGTATGCCAAATTAACTCCATGTTTTGATGTAAGTGAGGCTGCTCCTGTGATGTCAGCATGTCATATGCTCCACGAACGGAATATCCATCATCCTGAGTTGGTAACCAAATCCATCTATCTGTCACTGATTCCTGCAATGAAACTGTTAGTAATAAAGCCCTAAACTCCTCTACCAACTCTTCCTCCCAAGCCCACAACCGCCTACGCCACCTCAACGCCTCCCCACCGACCTCCACCCCCATCAAGAACATGTTCCTAACAGAGATTGGTTTGTTCACAGTCAAGTCATAAAGGCGACTAAACCGGTCACACAAAGGAACATTTCCACACCAACAATCCCGCCAAAAATCTGTATCTGCACCGTCTCCCACCCTCCTCCTAACACAAGACCCAAACCAACCCTCTCCACCCTCACCTATCCCATCTCTAATCCTCACTATCTCCCGCCACCATGAAGAACAACTCCGGCCCCCATCCTCCAAACCTCCATCCGCCACACCATATCTAGCCACCAACACCTTTCTCCACAAAGCTTCCTTCTCCAATAACAACCGCCAACACCATTTATCCAACAAAGCTAAATTAAACTCTCTCAACCTCCGTCCCTAATTATAAGACCTCTTTGAGAAAAAAAATTGTCCCTTTTTATAAGACCCCTTTGATATTTCCAAGTACACTAATTATTTCTTTACCAACCTACCCTTATTTATTTTGCATCTTTTTCCTCAATCAACAATAAGTATTATGTTGAAAACATAAATTAACTCTTTCTCTTAAGGATAAAATTGTAAAAACAATAGTAATTATTATCAAATTTAATACTACAACCAACTTTCTTAATCTCCGCAATTTTTGCAAAAGGCTCGTATATTTAGGGACGGATGTAGCAATACACATATAAACAAAAGACAGTTTGGTAATATTAACACACAAAAAGACACATTAATTACACTGACAATTTTTTTTAATAAATGTGTAAAATACAAAAGTGATTTATATAAGGAAAATTCTATGGTGAAGTTATTAAAATGACTTCACCATAAAATTTTTCTTATAGAAATTTTAACCATAGAAGCTCCCTTTATATAAGGGACCGAAGGAGTATTTTTGAAGAATGTTATGACTTATGAGAGTCTAACGCATCTTTGATAGACCTAATCCCGTTAGTAAAATGCAGTGATTTTATATTTGTATAAAAACGCAAACACACAAATTAATTACTAATTAGATTCACATCTATCCCTCTGTCACTGAGCCAGCAAATGAAGGACTTCTCCTAAGAAGTACTTAATGGCTCAAAAAATTGTTTGAATTACATTATCACTTTTTTTGAGCAAAAATTAAACACCCCAAAAATTTATTCCTTCTCTCTACACATTACTTAATGGCTCAAAATAACTTAAGGAGCCAAACTTACCATTTAACAAATAACACAAGCATTGGGATTCTCTTCCATGCTTTGAAAATGGTGATATGAGGGCATGTTAGAATAATATGTCTGGTAAGCTTTCACCATCTCTAAAAGAGGGGCAGAGGCATGCTTTTTCTTATTTTTTCTTCTTCTCTTCTTTTTTCTTTTTCTTTTTCTTTGTGTTAGCCCTCCGGTTCGGTTAGAATATAAGTTAAGCATGTCAAAGGATTGTACCATCCGGGAATCGAACTCATTATTCTCTTCTTTATTATCTGGTTCTTCCTTAATTTCAACCAGATGTGAATTTTCTTGTTGAAGCGCCTTCTCATAATGACCGAGTTGTTCGCCCATACTACTACCAATGTCGGTACTAGCCAACTGTGATGAAGGTGAATGGAAGTCAATAATAGTTACGGAATCTTCATCCGGGAGACTAGTAGTATGTTCGTTATCTACGAAATCTTC
Source organism: Medicago truncatula (assembly GCF_003473485.1). NCBI lineage: Eukaryota > Viridiplantae > Streptophyta > Magnoliopsida > Fabales > Fabaceae > Medicago > Medicago truncatula. The sequence goes on from NC_053046.1 coordinate 32,937,173, forward strand.
ATCCGAGAGACTAGTAGTATGTTCGTTATGTACGAAATCAACATCCATAGGAGAGAGTGAATAGCGAAGAACAATAATCAGGTAGCTGAAACCCGCTCCAAGAATGAATAAGGGCAGTTTAATCTTCATGAGTTGGACAATTAGACATCCAAGGAAAAAGTAAAGAAGATCGAATTCAAATCCGCACTCAGTTTGCGTCGACAAACTAAGTGACATGATAGCAAAGGAAGCACAAGAAATGAGGCTATATGCATCTGGTTTTCCATTCACCACTTTATCAAAGAAAAATGAATATAACGAAGTGATTGTTAATACCAAATATGCTGTGTGTGCTTTGAATCGAATACTTCTTGAGGGTTGCCACATTTTTGCAAATAAAATCATGAGGCTGATGATGAAACTGAAAACGCTGTAAAGGAAAATCTTCAACAGATTCCAATCTCCAAATAGATAGTTGAAGGAAGAGCTAAGAGCATAACAAAGTAGTCCAACAATAGATGAAGCAAAGCCCACAAATCTCCATACCTTTGGCTGCAAGAACCATCTCCAAATTTGAACAACAATGGACGTCATTTTGTTTCAAGTTTGTAAAAATTGATTTCACCAATATTGGGTGAGAATGAGAGCAACCTTTTATAATTGGAGTGTGAGATGCTACTGTTACTATCTCGCACAAAGGTCTAACGATTTTCCAATGAGTTACGTGGAAAGTTCTAACCTAAACCCGTCAACGATGGTCCTACAACCTTGGTCTTATTAGGCTACTGCGGTGCAAAGAAGTTCAACAAAGAATTCTTCACATGCTTCCGTTTGGATGGTGATATATATATATAGTCGAGCAAGGCTAGGGTGCGTTTGGTTTGCAAAACAGCATGTACAGTGCAGAACAGTACAAGAAGAATAGCACAATACAAGGTAGAACAACACAAGACAAATTTTTATGACATTGAATAATTTTATGTTTTATATGATTTTTAGGGGACAAAATGCTATTTTGGTATTTTAGACAACTTGTACGTGGGACAAAAAGTTGTGCTGTGGTTTGGTGAGGGACAAAAATATGAGTATTTGTCTTGCTCTTGCCTCCAGTTTGTCCTGTACCTGAAACAGTTTTACAAATCAAACACTGGACAACTAGAGTTGTTCTGTCCCGTCCTTCATTTTTTAAGCAAATCAAACGCACCCTAAAAATAACATCAATAATTCTTCAAGAATAAAGAGCAGCCAATCACAATGCACTATTTACCGATGTGGTTGAAAAATAGGAAGTGAACAAATAAACCATGCAATTAAAACTTACCAATTGTGTGTCTTGCAAAATTCTTGATACTATTTTTCTAGTCAAAAAGAAATGGATAACTCAAAATGTCAACACGTCATTCGTGAATTCACATGTTGTACGTCCAGCTTTAGCAAGTATATAGATTAATGCTAAACATGTGAATTCACGAATGAGGTGATTTAGCAACCTATTGTGTAAATGAAAGAGCGTTTTTTTCAATTTAGAAAAAAAAAAAAATTAGGTGCGTGAGTATTTCAAAGAGACATTATGGTTTAGTGGAGTAATTCTTCACATGATTTTTAGCAGTGCAGGTTACCTAACTAACTCTTTTATACTAACTTTATCATATAAATCACTTAAAAAATTGCAAAACAAAAGCAGAAACGTGAAATTAAAGTAGATGATAATAGCTATTTCATGCGTGTCTCTTTCCAAATGATCAGTTTTCACCTCCATTATGTTAAAACTCAAATTTTGTGAAAAGGCCACAAATAACAGTGTACATATTTTCCGTCAAAAAAAAAAAAACAGTGTACATATTTAAGCTAAATAATAATGTAATAAGTTTTATTATTTTACCCAAAAATTTCATTGATTGATAATGTATCAAATTTAATCTGATAACCTTTCAGAAAATTATCAATGCATATTTTGGATGTCCTCGAACGGATATTTGAGTTTTTTTTTTTTTGAACAATGTGTTTTTTTTAATTGTAAATTCTAAAACTGTTAAATTTATTGTTTCTATATATATAAAAAAAACTTATTAATAAGTGAAAGATATCGACTGCTCAAAAGGACAATCGATTATCGACAGTGACAGTGACAGATACATAATTTTTGAAAAGTGGGGGCACTATATATATTAATTGGAAACATTAAATATATTAGGAAACAAGGTTGTCTTGTTGTGTCAAATGTGATTTAAGTGTGGGCCAAGAGAGAAATATTGTGTTATAAGTGGAGGTTATTTATAGATCATATGATCTCTCTCTTCCCCTTCTCTCTTCTCTCTAGTGAGCCGTCACCAAAACCCTAGTTTCTTCTCCTTCATCCATTAAAGAGGGGTGATTTAGGGTCAATTTTTGATCCAAAATCACCCCTCTAACTTGTTTTTCCTTTTCCCTTTTATTGAAATAAGTGATTTTCACATCTATTTTGTTTTTTATTTTGTGATTTCTTCGTCTTCGTGCGACGTTGGTTTGTTCGTCGTCTTTGTGCGACGTTGTTTGTTTTCCTTGTTTCTCTCAGGTATTTGATCAGTTCAGATTGTCAGATCAACTTCGATCCAGTGCAGATCCAATCAATGACTTTGGTGTCATCCACGTTGCAGATCCGGATACATGGTTATTCCGGAGATTTAAATATAGTCATATGTGTAGGCAATTGTACTTTGCCGTTTTATGCTATTAACATGGATGATGTGAGCCTGTTCACATATTCATCCTTTTTGTTTTTAGCGAATTTGCATTATATCGATGTACTCTATCAATTTGAATGAATGAATATCTTTTATTTTGTCAAAAAAAATGGAGGTTATTTAGTCTAAATGTCAGCTATTACTATATTATACTACTTAAAAATAAAAATTTAAAATATTTAAAATATTTCGAGTAATAAACATTGAATGCTGTCTCTTTACTTTAGAAATTAAGCTGTGTATACAAAACATTACACATAAGAGTTGTTTCATTCAAAAAAAAAAAAAAAAAAGAGTTGTGATAAGGTTGGTGATAGTGAAAACCTTCATCTTGAACAGTATTGATGAGTTGGTGATGAATTAGGATAAAACCCTTCTATGTAATTTGGATTAATATTTTTATACAAACTGGATGAAATGAAACTTTAAAGTTAATCGGGAATTAACTTAGAACCAAATAATATATAGTTTATGACAAAAGGTATTTTAGCCTATGTTTATAAATAAAAAACACTATATAGTACACTTTTTTACATGATTAATACATTATTTATTATTGATGTATTTATTACAAATTTGAAATACCAGTCAAATGACAATTATTTTACATTATACTAAATTGATTTTTTGTCTTTTGCTAAATTAAGGTAATCTTTCCACGAAACTACATAGACGTAATTGTAATTTGATTAAGAAGTTAATCTCTCTCAACATATGGTTGACACATGATGAATTTTTGACAAAAAATTGCATAGACTGATGTATAATTTATTTATGGAATTAATCGTCTCACTTAAAATAACATTAAAAATGTTAAAAATTATATTAGAAAAAATAATTAATGTTTCAGTGAAACCCGTAAAATGACATAAAAACCGACAATAATTGTTTTAAAATGACTTATAATTCAGAATAATTTTTTAGCCATTATATTGTGTAACATAACACAAGATATATTTAATTATAATTCTTGTATTTATTATTTCAAAAAGGTAACGTTTGTAGTACAATTTTACGAACATATTGCTAAAGTACTATGTTGCATGGAAGTGAGAAACCCATCACAACAACATTTACTTCCTTCACACTCTCCATGATAGCCACTTTTTGCACACAAATTGCAACAGTCAGAATCACTACCTGGACATCCCACAAAGCTGGAGCAAACTCTATTGAAACTATTTATCAAATCATTTACTCTTTCCCCTGCTAATCAAAATTTTGTCATTATAAATTGTATATTCATCAAAATTAAAAAAAATAATAAGTTTCATCAAAAGAGGTTATATTTCATAACTATAACAAGCATTGTCAATGTTGAATGATGAATCTACAATTCTACTGGATATGGAACAGTAAAAAATGATAATGTTGAATATTTTCTTGTAAGAAAATTTTGACATTTCAAACACATTATATATACATGTTGAATGGCAAACCGAACACATTGCATATTTTCAGAACAATGGATTCTTAAGACAAAAAAGATTTTGTATTTTAAACATCATTTTACACATTATCCATATAACTTAACTAAGTTAGGAAGTTAGTTTGTTACCTGAAGCTATGATCGAAGTAAGGCACATAATTGCTAAAATAAAACTTAGACTCTTGATATTGGTTGCCATTTTACTTTGAAAAGTTGATTATCAAGTCCTTATAATATGGTATTTAAGATGATTAGAGAAGTTAATTAAATGAATTTTTTTATTACCATAGTCAATTCAATGAATTAAGATTAAGAAATTGGTCAAAGTTATAAGGATTTTATTTCAAAACATGTTGAAAATGACAAGAATTCAAAGAAAATATAGTCAGTCAAAGATTAAAATATTAAATATTTTTTATTAGTTTTTATATGGAAAACACAATAAAATAAAGGCTAAACTCCACTTTTCGTCCCATAAATTTCAAAATGTTGCGATTTTCGCCCCCTATTAAAAAAATGGCAAAAGTGACCCCTTATGTTTAGGGAAATATGCTTTTTTGACCCCCTAACGTGGCGTCTTCTCAGCAGTTTTGGGATGAAAGGGGTCAAAATTGCCATTTTTTTTAATAGAAGGCCAAAATCGCAACATTTTGAAACATAGGGGACGAAAAGTGCAGTTTAGCCTAAAATAAATCAAATATATGTTAAAGAAATATAAAAAGTGATTCATTTTAAAATTTGTAAATCATGGATACATTGTACCTACAAGAGCATCCACAACAGAATTCATTCATCATTTTTTATAGGCTTAAGTGCAGTTTTACCCCCCTTATTTTGACAAAATCTGAATTTTACCCCTTCTATTTCAAAACTTTGAATTTTACCCCTTCTATTTTATTTTTTTTCTGGATTTTGCCCCCCACCACATTTAAGTGCACTTTGACTGAGGTGGCAGTGATGACGTGGCTTAAATTATATTATAAAAATATACACCTGATTAATTAATTATTTTATATGAAATGTTTTGAATTAAGAAAAAAGAGAAAAAATATTCAACAAATAAAAAATACAACCGGCGCCGTCGCCGTCGATAACAACCGGCGCCGTTCTGTATCCACATCGTCGTCGTTGTTCCCTTACCATCTTCGTTATCACTGTCTCTATTCTCAATCTTCGTCGTTCTCACTCTTCCTGTTTCCGCCGCCATCCAACACTGAAAATGGAGAATAGCAAAGACACGATTCTTGGTTCAAGTTCAATGACGCATTTCAGGTATGTTATTCTCGTATGACAAAGTTGTTCTGATGTAGCGATTGTGTTCATGATTTTTGGGCCCTGTTACCATATGGGTTTATGTTTTTATTGATGTTCTCTTGTTCATGTTGTTCTGTTCAAAGCTTTAACGTGAATGATTGGTGGGATTTTTTTGATGATGGTGTTGTGTGATTTTTGCTTATTGAGGATTGGGGTGTGTGCAGTGGCGGAGCCAGGAAATTTATAGAGCCTGGGCAAAATAAAATAATGATAAGTTTTACCTACGAAAAAAACCGTAGGTAAAGGTGGAAAACATGTCGTGACAGCCATTTGACACTGACAGATGGATTTAGCAACATAATTTTTTCCTATATTGACGGATTTTGGCCGTCACAAAAATTCAAATTTGTTGTAGCGATACAAAGAAAGTATGCGCAGTGGCGGATCCTGATTATATTTGTTACGGGTGCCTAAACTGTATATAATATATATAGAACCGTTTCAATATATAACAAGAAGTGGTAAGTAGATAAAGTGGTTAGGTTGTTTTAATTTTAGTGTGGGGGAGCCGGTTCAAGTCCCTACAGGGACACTTTTTTTGAATAAAATATTAATATTAAAAATACAGGAGAAATACTAAAAAGTAGAGGAAATAGGACTCGAACCAGAGACGAGACATTACACATAAAACACGCTCGCCATTCCACTACAACAGAGTAAACTAATTTATTATTTTTGCCCAATATGATATATATAGCAAGTTTGAGGAATGGTATGGCTCCCATAGGTTCCCAAAGAGATCCGTCCTGAGTATCGGTTGAGCCTGGGCGCGTGCCCAGGCTAGCTGGGTGGTGAAACCGCCCATGGGTGTGTGTGTGTGTTTTGTTCTGTTTGTGTAGCTTTGTGTTTTTGTTCCATTATTGGTGTGTGTGTATTTGATTACTCTAAATTGATAAGTATTATATGTGGATTATAGCATGACCCAGACTATTCTTTGTGTTTTAGGGCCTGTGAAGGTAGAGAAAATGATGTTGAATTTGGCAAGGAAGCCATTGAGAATGAAGATGACGATGATATTGCAAGTGAAGAGGAAGAGGAAGATGATGATAGTGGAAAAATCTGCACATCAAGAAAAATGAAAAAGAATTCATGGTTGTAAAGTGTATGCATGGTTGATTGCCCTTTTCATTTGAGGATTAGTAAGAGAAGTGCAAATGAATTTCGGCATGTTGTAAGCTTCAATGATGATCATATGTGTTTTTTCCATGTATTTTTAATGGGATTTTTTTTTTCTTTTATTCTGAAATTTTTCCTACATTTTATCTCCATTTTCTAACAATTTTATGCATTTTATGGTTTTTTTTAAACTTTTTTTCCGATTTTTTTGAAAAAGTTATTTAAATTTTGTAATTAAAAAAAATTAATTTAAATAATTAATTAGGTGGATAATAAGATAATATTTTAAAATCCACATCATCACTGCCACATCAGCCAAAATGCACTCAATTGTGCTGGGGAGCAAAATTCAGAAAAAACCAAAACTGGAGGGGTAAAATTCCGAGTTTTGAAATAGGGGGGTAAAATTCAAATTCAGTCAAAATAGAGGGGGCAAAACTGCACTTAAGCCTTCTTTATATTGTTTTAATATTAATACTTAATAAGAAATCAATTCCTCGAACCCAACACCTCAAAAAAAATTATCAAATGATTCTCACCGATAAATGTTATATCATTATATTTCAACAACGATCTTTTATTTTTTAATATAATTTATTAAGTGAGACTCGTAAAAAAGTGAGGAAAGAGTGCTTATATAGTCATCATTGTTTATAACCACCCAACAAAACAATTGAACTGAAGTGGTAAATAAGCTTCACCGAAGAACAAATTGTTTGGGAGAACTCGAGTTCGAGTGGAACAATTCTTGGCTAGACTATATTTACCTAACGATCAAACTCTAAAATACTATGACCATTTTTCCTTAGAATCGAAGGGTTAACAAAAAATCTCTATAAATGCCTAAATTTCAACTTCACAATATGAGGTGTCTATTTAACCCAACACTAAGTATGTGAAATAGTACCCATTATTGTAGATGCTCTAATCGAAGGGAAATCATGATCATAAAGGAAACAAAAATTTTTATTTATTTATATTTCCTTTCCTTGGATCATGATGTGCATAAAAGGATTTCAATCACAGCAAAACAACATAACAATGCCTCTACTCGTCCACACGAACAGATCTCCTCTGGTTCCCGATGCTCGCCAAGCAATCAGAGGTTCAGAGAGAACTACAGTTTTGTTTGCAATTTTAAGGTTTCTGTAAAATGACGTATCTTATTTCAGCACAATGGTTCTATTTATAGAACAATTTGTGTGCTCTGTAAGTCAAACAATCACTACTGAAATTCGGAAAGCCCAGTAACACATTAGCCTTTGCTAACTATTTCATTTGCTAATTGTACCCCAAGTTATAAGTCTTACTTATATCTCTCCTTTTAATCGTTCTTTTGTGTGTCACCCCATAGGTTCTTGTAACGTTGGTAATAATATGAAATCCTATGTTTAATATTATAAAGAGTGAGCGGTATCTAACAACACATCATTGCTACCCAAGTGACAAGAATGTCAAGTGATCCGACGAAACCTTTTCCATGATAATGTTTATATGTATAATTAGTCATTTGCTCTTTATATCTATATTGAACACAAGACATATGTTGTGTCACCCTTGTATAGCTCAATATTTATATTTCTTGATCCCGAAATATATTTAGTAACGAATAAGTCCAATATCTCATATTGACTTAATTCGGCATGGCCATTCAATTTTACAGTCATATTTCATCAAGAAGCCTAAAGATAGATCTCCTGTTATGCAGGATGGGAAAATACCATCTAGAACACTCATGTCTCCTGTTATACATTATTCGTCAAATGTCCATTAACTAACTTTACAGTTATCCTGTTACAGATAACGTTTGAATGACAATAAAACACGTGATTTCAAATCTAAGGATCATGGTGGTTTCAAGTCTAAGAGTGGCGTGCACTATTATCACTATGAGAATATCTTATGATACTTCATAACATACTATGTAATATTCTCATAGTAGGTCAATCCATTATTAATGTTACTCCTAATATTTTTACCAATGTATAAACTTAATATCTCATATCTATGACCCGTGAGACTTAGTCATCAGTCTACATACATAGTAGTCTCTATGTTTTACTATTGTCTCAATTTATAATAAAGCTCGACCATGGAAACTTTTAAGAATAATATTCTTTATGTTAATGTAATCTTACGATTAAGTCTCACTTAATGATGTTCCATCACAACAAACTATCTATTCTAGGGACTTTATTAATCTTACAACAAATATAATAAAGAATGCTTTATTTTATTTAATAATAAAAGTCATGATACAAAGCGTAAGTTTAACATAAATATTGGCCTTTAAGGCTTACACCATCACTAATAATTTTATAAAATTCATAAATCTGTATTGATATAAAATCATATAAAAAATTTATATTAAATTCAATAATATAAAATAAATATTTAACGTAATACATTTAACGGATAAATTAACCAATATTGCTAAAAGAAGTTTAATCAATAAAGACTAACAATAAATTTATGAAATGTCATTATCGTTTAAATTGAAGACTGTCAATTAATTTAGTCTTTTTATCACTGAATTTTGATGTAAAACGATATGGTAATTAACTAAGAAAGTGTTATTAAAAAAAGTAAGAAAATGCATAAGATTACTTAACAATTAAACACCTAGCTAAATAATTGATATCAAGTGATTATTGAGTTTGAGTTATGGATAAATTATTTCACATAATTTTGAACTTTGCTTACCTTCCGACTGAACTCCAAATCATTAAGATCGTCCTCTTTTCTTAAAAACCATATGATTAATCCCAAAAGAATTGGCATTATGTGAGAGAGGTTCTCTCTCTTCTCTGTAGAAACTCACCTCCTAACCTTCAACTAAAAGCATTCGTCCTCACAGATCTCTTCTCCCCATTCATCAAAATCAAACGCAACAAGTCGCGACCATAAAAATTCAAACACAATTAATTCAATCAATATAAAGAAAGATTTTGCCACATAAGCCCATTTAAATCTATATTTAAAAATAACCGTCATAACTAAAAAGTAATTAATGATTGTGAGACTCACTTAATAGTAGGACTCGCTATCTATTTTATGTGTTTATCTCTCTCCAAATTGCATACGCCATTTATTATACCAAATGGATAGGATCTTTACCCATATTCTTGATTCATATTGGTTTGTAAGTGTGTAAGTTTAAACAGTATTTGTGCAATATGATTGTCCTCTCTAAGCACATGTTGGAAAGAAATGTTAGGATATATGCTCATTTAAACTAAAAATCTTCACCAACAAAAAAGCGTAAACATATGTGAGTAATCCGGATGTTGGAAAAGATGGAAGACTTCTACAGAATATGTCTCGCAAATAACTCGTTAAATAGAGTTGTTGATTACCAACATCAAACCATGGTAAACAACAAATAGTTCAACAAAAAGCGCATCTCTCAAAAACAAAACGACAGTCATTTCTTTGTTTTCGTTTTCTTTCATTAAATAAAATTAAAAAATTGATATTTTTCTTATTAATATCCACATCATCATTGTCATGGCCACATTCACATAGATATTTTTTTCAACGGGAATTATTATTATTATTTGTCAAATTTTCAACGATAATTCTAAAAAATGCCAATGATGTTAATTAATGTTATGAAAGTTCAATCATTCATATTTTTTTTACAACAAATAGAGGGGATAAAACAAATTCCACTGAAATCTCTTAATTAGACACTCTAAATCAGTTCGATAATATTCATATCATCATCGTTATGACCATATTTACGGACATTTTTTACAACGGAAATTCTAGAAAATGCCAGCGTCATTAATATATATATATATATATATATATATATATATATATATATATAAGTATTACAACAAGTCATATTTTGATTTACTTTAAAGATCAATACTTATAAAATATTAGGTTGGACTTATTATTATTTCATTAATGAGTAAATAGAAGAGAGAATAGTACTTTTTTATTAATCAAAAGAAAATAGTACTTAAAAGACTAAAAATTAGAATTTCAAATTAAAATGTTCTATATTGAATAAGTTGGATGTTTTGGAAGTAGTACTCCACTTTGAGGGAAACCTTTTTCGCTAGGGAAGTTTCTTTCTCACTTTCTAAATTTCTCCTAAACTTGCCCCTACGGTAGTTAATCACCATTCAACACTTTTTAAAGCGGTTCAATCATTTTTTAAATATGTGTGCCGAATGACACTTACCTACCGTTGGACCAATAACGGTTAGAAAAAAGTAAGATTTGAGAAGCGAGAAGAGTAATTTTCTTCTACTAGATTGTGAGAATGAGTCCAGGAACCGAACCATCACAAAGCTTACTCTGCCAAATGCACCTACAACTGGAACCAACAACAACATCTTCTGAATGCAAACCAAGCTTAGTAACATAAACCGAAGTGTTAACATATTCTCTAACCTCAGTGATAATTCCATCAGAAATAGACCATGCATGAACCCACCATACCATATTTTTTTCATCATAGCCTTCAGCAACAATCACTGATCCAAACCCAATTATAAGATTAGGAACTAAAGATTCTTGAGATATTGATGATGATGATGATGAGCCTGTGAGGATAGGGACCAAATAGTGACGATGACATGGTGGACCATGGAACCACCATTCCAAATCTGAGGCAAGAAGATGTTGCATTGTGTTTGTGTCTTTGGAGATTAGGGCTTTGTATAAATCAGTTACTAATTTCTTGTTGTGATCCTCTTGCTCTATAGGCATGTCTTGAGTTACAAAGATTTGGAATACCAAAAGATATTGTATTAGTTAGGTTTATTAATTGATATATTTGCTAGAATTTTAGGGGATATGAGAATATGATAGAAATGTGTTGGAGGGGGTGGTCTTATATATTGTTATGGAGGTGAGTGATAGGAAAATAACAATTAAAATATACTCTCCCTCCGTCTCACAATAATTGAATTTTTAGCATTTTTTTTCTCTTTTTCAAAATAATTGTCACTTTAAAAATACCAATACAATAATTATTATTTATTTCCACTATTATACCCTTATTTATTGAATTTCATTCAACATAATTACTCCACTAACTACAATTAATAAGGATATTATAGTAAATGATATTAATTTTACCATTGAAATCAACACAATTAATCATTTCTTTAATAATCGTACACAAACTTTAAACGACTAATATTGTGAGACCGATGGAGTATATGAATTAATTAGTCCACCACTATCTTTACGTACATTTTTGCCCCACTATCTTTATGTGACTGGTTTTTTATGCAAATTTAATAAATAAATTACTTGTTTAAGAATGTAGAGCATTCTAAATATTTTGTTGATAATAAAATATGCAAAACTCAATTTGATTTTGAGTTTGAAAAAAAATGATAAATGATGTAATTTTTTTTTCTATAGAGATGTGAAGAAATATTTTTATATATTAAGAAATTTAGATGATTCCATATAGTATACGAATGGTTTCAGAGCAACATTGCTTTCAAAGAAATTAAAGGAGATAAGTGCAGAGATTTTATTTAACAACATTTCAATGATTGAATAAGAAAACAATATTTTAATGTTAAATGGTCAAATTGTGATCTCTCTTACGAATATATTTTTTTAGGCAATCTCTTAAGATTAATTATCTAGTAGTTCTCAAGATTAATTATCTAGTAGTAACATAATGTAGGTATATCAAAGAGTTTCATATGGAATGGAAAATTGATAAGGAAGAGTCTCATATGTTTTGAGGTTTTGGATCACGGTGTGGCGTTAAATTATATTCTTGTGATTTTTTTTGGGAATATTCTTGTGATTATTTAAAGATTAATGTGATGATCCATGAACTATGTGACTCACGAATGGTATCAGAGCCGATAATATACCAACACTTTGCATCGAAAGTTTTATGGATCAAATTACTGTGACCCAACAATGATATAAAAGCCAATAATTTAACCAACTCCTTGTATGAAAAGTCTTACTAACCAAGATGTTCAAATAGCATATTTCATTGATAGGGTAAGTAACAATGGTCCACGTGTATGTGGATGAAATAACTCCCGTTTGAGGGGAAACACATAAAAATGGATGAACTCACACTTGAGGTGATATTATTGGTATATCAAGCGTGAATAAAGATCTCCCGTTTGATTGAAAAATAGACGTTGAACATTAAGATGACCTATAAACTTAATGTCTTATGTTTTAAATTAAAATGAAGTGTCTAATTACACTTGTGTGATTACTCAAAATAGGATGTCAGGATTCTCACACCACCCTCATGACCTAACATATAAAAACATATCTACAATTAGTAAGTAAAAGATTCACTACAATGTTTTTTTGGCCAAATTGCATTTTTGGTCCCTTAACTATTTAGGTAGTATCGCTTTGGTCCCTTAATTAAAATTCGATTTATTTTGATCCTTTAACTTCTCTCTGATACACATTTTGGTCATTTCCATTAGTTTTAATTCAAAAACATTAGGTTTTCTTCATTTTTTTCCGGAATTTTTATGGGATTCTTATTGTTGAAGGTTGATGGAGATGATATGAAGATGAAAAAGAGGAGAAGAAGATGAAGAAAACCTAACGTTTTTGAATTAAAACTAACGGAAAGAACCAAAATGTGTAACAGAGAGAAGTTATGGGACCAAAATAAATCGAATTTTAGTTAAGGGACCAAAGCGATACTGCCTAATAAGTTAAGGGACCAAAAATGTAATTTAGCCATGTTTTTTTTTACTTTGGACAACACTATTGAAGTAGATGATATATATTATTTTTGACATAGAATATAGAATGAGTTTTGCACCGTTGATAAGGGCGGAGGGACTGGGGTGGCAAGGGAGGCCATGGCCCCCCAATTTTCTTGAATCAATATTATAATTCAAAATAAACTGAGCTAAGTTTTACTTAGCTTATTTTCTATAATTAAATGGGTCATGAAACCAAACATATTTTCAGCACTAAACTTTTAGAAAATAGTCTTATATGTGTGTGTTTCAACGCATCACTTTCATCCTAATAAACATAAAATTTAACTAAAAGATCTAACTCTGGATTCAATATAAAAGTATATCTTTCACACTTCTTGATTCACATTAAATATAATTTTGATTAAAGAAGCTTTAAGGGATCATGAGATCGTGGTTGATTTCCGACCAGATACACCGGCCTAAATAACAACGAACCAATTAGAAAAGCCTTAATTGGACTCATAATTTAACTTCAAATATTAGAAAAGTCTTAATTGGAGTACATTATGTTCACTAATGCTCGTTTGTTCATAATTTATTTGTCATGTTGGATTTATCATCTTGTCATCACATTTGGTAGGCAATAACTGGTAATGGTTTTTTCTTTATTAATTTAGTGCTGTGAAAAATATTGCATTTCAAAGTCCCCACAAGCATAAGTAAGTCTCCTAAGTTTAACCATACTAAATTTAATTATAACGGTACACCCCCATGTATAATACACCAATAATAGATTACCTCTATTTTATAGTAGATGGTCCAATTTATAGGCACCACGTAATTCTACAAATAGAGGTACCTCAAGATCTCCTTTTTTGAAAGGGAGTTTACATGATTTATTATTAGGTTTATCTTTCTTGAAATATGAGGAAGAAAATTTAAATAAAAAAAAAAAAAATTACATTGAAAACAATACTACATCCGTCCCTAATTATAAGACCCTTTTGAAAAATAATTTGTCCCTTTTTATAAGACTCTTTTGGTATTTCCAAGTACATTAATTATTTCTTTACCAACATACCCTTATTTATTTTGCACTTTTTTCTTCAATCAACAATAAATATTATATTGAAAATATAAATTAACTCTCTCTCTTAAGGATAAAATTGTAAAAACAATAGTAATTATATACAAATTTAATACTACAACCAACTTTCTTAATCTCCGCAATTTTGACAAAAGACTCATATATTTAGGGACGGAGGTAGTATTGTTTACACTTTTAAATATATGATTATACAAATTCCAAGAAATTCATACCATACTTGTTTCTTTACCTAGTGTCCCGAAATATTAATTAGCATTTTCCAATTTTATTTCTACATATTTTTAAGAAAATATATATATATATATATATATATATATATATATATATATATATATATATATATGTGTGTGTATGTATGTATGTATGTATGTATGTATGTATGAGGGCATATCAAGTGAGAATGGATATGTTATGTGAGAATGATAAGAATAATTATCAACCATTAAATTAAAATGAATGGCTAAGATTAAAAGGCTTCAATTTAATACTATCGTGCATCTTTCCCTTCTCTCTATCTCCTAATATCCTTTCTCCTTCTCAGTTCCACTCAACCCAAATACCAGATCTGTGTCCTATTTCCAAGGCTAAAACTTGAATCAATGGCTGCACACTTTATTAACATAATTAATTGACACATTTTTTCTTCTGATTTACGATTTAAACATACTCTATATATCTTTTATTGCACTGTTTTCACTTCTTGATAAACAACTCCAAGAGAAAAAAAGAACAATTTCTAAATCAATTGAAGTGGCTGCAACAAAGCGTCCACACACGTTTTTTAACACCCCTAATTTTTCCCAATTCGATAACCATATATGTTCATGAAAACCTAGAATAAAGAAATTGCTGAAATTGATATTTAGTGTGAATATGAATCTGAAATTAAATTGGAAACCCTTGACATTGGTATTTATCATTAGAGAATACTTTGTCGTGAACACAGAGCCGCCGTCGTTCTTGATAATTTATGAACTCGGATGTCAATTTCATTAATTAAATTGGATCGATGATTATGATTAAGAATGGTTAGGACGTTGAAGTAAATTGAATCAGGAAAATAAAAAATCAATGCGTTGAAGAGATGGTGGAGGGTGAGGAAGATTTGAACTTTGAAGGAGATGGAATGCAAAACGCGTGTAAGGGAGGGAGAGAGTTTTCACATGATTGGCACTCACTTAATTGTGTTTTAATCTCATCGCTTGATTTTAATCTAATGACTATAATTTATTCTCACCATTCTCACATACAAATGTCATTCTCATGTGATATGTCCCCTATATATATATATATATATATATATATATATATATATATATATATATATATATATATATAATAACATGTTTTGACTCTTTTGAGCTGGTTTTTTCTCTTTTCAAAATTACCACCATTCTCAATAAAAACAATACATATAACAAATACATAAGAGTAAATTCCAATATTAAAATAACAGTGGCACAAACACGATATGAGTATATATATGTCTATTATTTTTTCTTTTATCCTTTAAAAAGTGTAACAAATTATATGAATATATATATATAGACACACATTTTCATCACAATTATACCTTTAGATAACTTTTTCTAAAATAAAGATTGTTGTTGATGTCTTTAAAACAAAAAAGAATTTAAATTATATTTTTGTTATATTGTTGGTGTAATTGAAACAGATAATCATGATTAGTTTATAATTTGAAAGCAACAAATATTTATATTTTTAATTTTAATCAAAATCAAAATTTCATATAAAAAGCACCGTTCATATTTTTCAAACGTTAGCGCAATAAAAAGAACGGAAAGACGAACACGTGAGTGCCCGTCTTTTCGCTAGTATTATATAATGTTTTCAAGAACCAAGGATGTTAAGAGCATCTTTCCCTAAAAAAAAATTAGCATCTCTAATGGGAGAACTAATATTGATTGCTTGAGTTACTTTTTGTGGATCCAAATTGTCATATTGCATCTAGAATATTGCTTTCTCTCATACAAAATTGTTCACTTTCAAATAAACTGACCGAAATACCTTCAACGTGAGTTAACTTAAATTGATATATAACCTACATGACTTAACTCACGTTCAACGTGAGTTAAATCACGTTCCGAACACCAACATAAGTTAACTCACATCGATAACAAACCATGGATATGTAGATGCATATGTTATACTCCATGTTTATAGGCATGCATATATTAATACTTAATTAGTTAGTAGCATTCATTGGTTAATTTTTAGCTGGAAATTTAGGTATGCATGCTCTATGTTTTTTATGAAGTTATAGACAAAAAAGTCCATGATTCTTTGAGTACTAGTGCTTCTCTGCGGGAGAACTTTGTCATTCCACTTCCTCACGACCATTTCATAGCCAAACAGTGCCTTGTTAATTGGCTATCCAATTTCCACTAAAATGCCTTTGCTTTTATTTCTTTCCTTTTAAAATAGGATTTTTTTTTTTTGACAAAAAAAGAGGATGTTATTTTACATTTCAATTTTAAAGTCAAAACATATGATATTATAATAGGATTAAATATAAACTATTTTGTATTATAAAATCAAAACATATGATATTCTGTATTTCTGTTAGTGTTAAGAATCAAATTTTCACGCTATAATGTTAATTTTTCTAATATCATTTTCGAACTTTTTGCTAATTGGTCAAAGGAAACTTATTCTATTGGTAAAGTTAACACGTATCCGTGTCTATGTAACTTAAGTTCAATTCGTAGAAACATGACATAATATACGCATGAGATAGGGTTCGAACCTCGGACCCATTTTACTCACCTTATGAGGTGAATTTTTAACCATTAAACTACTTAATAAAAAAAAAGTTAACTCGTATATCGAAAGGACGTGAGTTCAACTCGTGCAACTAGTGTGACAATATTTTTTGTTGATGATTTAAAAATACTTTTAAGCTTTGAGATCTGCGGTGATTTGTAAGTACCTTTGAGTTTTAAAGTTTATCTTGATCCTAACAAATGTACATGATCCAATTCACCTAAACTTTAATAATTGTTTTTTTTTTTTGCTTATTAGAATTATTTTCTTCATCAAAATTACACAATAAAATCAATGAATATGTTTTCTGATTTCAATTGTTTTTTTTAGGAATGTTTTCTAACTGTTTATTTAGCTGTTACATCCCATCACAACTATACAACGAAAAATAACATTGTTTAACATCCACTAGCAAAATGGTCTTGTACCATACGCAAGTATCTTTTTCATCAGTGGATCAATAAATCATATTATATCTCATTTAATTTAATAGTTAAATTTATTGTTCAAATAACGAAAACTAGTCGTAGAATTAACCATGAAAAATTTATTGAAGTATTTTTTCTAAAAAATCCCTAAAATGCAAGTTATTAGCACTCTAGATTAGACCTTGAATAGCTCTTTGCCATGTTTTTGGTGGTGCCCACAACTAGTGATTTCTCTCCTTGACAAGAGGTGGCAGATCAGGGAGCTTTGAAAGGCAATGAACACCTAGAGTAGTGTCATGGAGAAAGGAAGAGGAAATGGATAATGGTTTTTCTTTTGTTCTTATGTGTAGGACACTTGACATAAAAATAGTAAACATAGTTCATAGCAAGTACCTTTCTAAATCAAACATACACTCAATATAATCCTAGTGTCATATTTTCATGGACAAAAGAAAACATTGTAATAAGTTAAAGAACAATATAAGCATCACTTCATGCACCTAAACCATATGCAAGCTCCTATCTGGACATTGTTACTAAAATTCAGATGTGTGGGCAATGCATGCTACACTTTTAGTACAGGAAAATGCTAATACTCCTTTTCAACACATGATTTTATTATACGATAAAATTCACCTGTTGCAGTAAATCACTTGAATTTAACCTAATTTGGTAAGACTTGTGTAAATTTCAACCCAACCATGATGTGCTGAAAGTGTCAACATTTATATTCATCAAGAGTACGTGCTATTCGCAGTAGTCATTGATAATATAGATAATACTTCTCATAAGATGTATAATAACTATTATTACTAGGGCAATTTTCTAATTGTTACATTGTCAATATGTAAATGCAGATATACAAACACTCTTGCTCAGACAACCTCCTATCGTCAAAACTGACCTTTTCTAAGTACAAACAAAACTCTGTATATCTAACTGCTCCAAACCACCAAGGGAGATCTAAATATAGAAAAGAAATTTGATACGTGAAAAAGGAATCGGAAAACCACTACCCAACTTCCATTTTGAAATCAAGGAGTTCGAGCTGTCTGCTTCACGTGAAGCATATCGGAAAAATGCAGGAAATCATTTAAGTTTCATGAGCCGTTAGTATTTTAGCATTGCCTTGATCATGCATTGATTCCCAGACATTGTATTGATTGATTCTCATGTATCAACATATTCTCATCTTGCGCTAATAATTTCAGTCGAAGATAACTCCAGTGAACAAAATTGGTAAATTTCAACATTCCAGGTTAATCTCAGAACGGAGATTGACACAAGGGGCAAGATGATTTGTGAGATGTTGAAAACCATTTATAAAGGCAAGCAGAATGAAATTTGTGTTTGCATGTCCTGCAAGCAAGGCGAGGAAGGCCGTGGTTTGTGGTGTGGATAACACTGTAACAGATCGGACACTCCTCAACACCTTCAAATTCTTTATCAAAATTGCGCTTCCAAATTCCAATAGCTTCTGCTAAAGCACCATTCTGCAAGAGAAAGAAATTGTTACAAACCTCGTATAATAGTTACTAATTCCGACATTAGTATATTCTGAAGTATTTCACAATATAAGTGCATAGCATTCAGTAGCAACGAAAAAAATATAGTCATCTTAGAAATTGTGGGCGTAACACAACCTCACAAAACCGGTTTGTGAGGCGAGGATAGCACCCATTTATAAACACTTATTCACGTCATCTCTCAACCGACGATGTAGAACAGGAAAGGCTTTTTCATAACTGTTATACGTGAATTAATCATTCGCTATATACAGAAAAGAGTAATTTATATCTGAAACATTGTACAAAAGAAGGTAGCAGAAGCCATCGGCAAAATATAATACTGAGCATAAAAAATTACCTGATTACGAACAAATAGCATCATTGACATTAACCATTTCCTTTGCTTGACCTCACTAATTCCAAGGCTTCGAGTGCAATCAACATCTACAGGCCTAAGTGGATAAGATGCGGGGAGACGAATGACCAGATCCATTCCTGTTTCATCCTTAGTGTAAGTAGCAACAACCTCATTTGCTGATTTGCTTACACTAACTGTGAAATTCTCATCACGAAAGTTGGCTTTCTTAATCTGCATCGGAGACGATATAAACATCCATATCAGAACTGGAATGTGACTAAATTTACTGCATGCTATAAACATCTAAAGCTTTTTCCTCAGTTACATTACATGGATTAAATAATGTTGATTGCTTCAGCAAAAACCAAGTCTCAGAGGTCCCTTTTAATAATTGCATGTTGTTCAAACTAAAAACATATTCTTTGTAAATATGACAATGATTGTCCGTAATTTACAGCACAAAATCAGGTTGGCTGTTGAACTTTAAGAAACAATAAAAACAAATTTCAGATATCCAGCTCATTCGGTTCTCGCAAATGGCACAGATTATGCAAATGAGGCAGTAAAATCATAGGATTCTAGATGTGCACGGCAAACAGATTAGCACATATACATGAGAAACAGCATGGAAGTAGACTCAGGGAACTACTTCAATCATGTGGTGTTGTTAGAATATGCAAAGATATGCACTTTATCACAATATAGCATAGTATGACAGTCGTGAACTGAATATTGCACTAAAATGTTTCATTAACTTCTCTGCTTTTTCTCTCATTTCCCTCCCCCCTTCACTAAATATGTACCGAGGAAATTGTGCAACTTAACAAAATCAGGCAGTTTAACAAAAAAAAACAGAACTTTACTTTATGTGGACATGGAATTACATCATACCTGGGACAATTCATTTGCAATGAGAGGAGGGCTGCAGCAAGTCCTGGTAAAGGATTCAATGGCAGTTGATATGTTACGATCGCGCAAATCATTAAACCAGCCACGGACATAAGCAGGAAGAACATGAAGCATCAGGCCATATATTGCTCCAGCAAGTGATGAAATTTTTTCCGACTCAATAGGCCAAAGAGATTTCACAGAGAATAAGAGTGAACCAGTGTTGGTGGCTAGGGTTGCAGCACTTGCAGATTTTGATAAGCTACCAGAAAGCTCTGCATCTTTCTTCTTCAGACTCTGATTCATGGAAATGTCTACAGGAATATGCTGAAAAAGGCAATCTAAAATAACTGGAGTAGCAGAATCTTGAATGTACTGGATCAGTCTCTCCCTGTCAGATGATGATGAAGGTAACGACCATAGATGTGATATCAACAAAGACCAAGCCAGGAAGAGATTTACCTGCAGTAGATTTTTTAGACCATTGGTGCACCAATGGACAGATACAGTAAGTAAATAAACATCAAAATGTTAGACATATTGGTAGGTAACCTCTTAATTAGCTAGTGAGTTTGTTAGTTAGTTAGTTTGTGGTGTTAGATGAGAAAGTTTTAAATTAAGGAGGGATTAGAGTGTTTTTGGGTTTGAAAGGAAATTAGAATGCAAAAGAGTTCGGTCTCTCATGAAAACGGTATCAGAGCCGTTTCCTTACAAACCCAAAGATACTCTACCTAATACATCCTATGATTCATAGCCTCTCATCTCACACTCCAACTAATTGACTTACTAACTAGCTCAAAGTTGACTAAGATAATCTATCACAAATAATAGAGTTCAACTATGTTCCCAAATAAATTATACTTACTCGTTGATGCGAATGTAAGTCCATTTCAAGAACCTCATATGGTGCCCTTTCGACCATGTAAGATATTTCCTTTTTCAAACTGACCTTTTCTTCTATTGACGTGTCAAAACGGCTGGAATCCTGGTCACTAGCAGCATTTATGTCTGAGTTGCAAGCACTATCTTCAATGACAGCCATGCTTAAAACAGGCTCATTTGAAAGAACATAATATGCAGCAAACTGCAACAAAGGAATTGGCTTGGAAGTAAAAAGTATAGCATACAATGAGCTGATAGACCCTTTGCTTAGTCCCCAAAATGCAATTGATTTCACTGCTCTATCTCTAGCCTGGGGAGAGGAATTAAGGACAGCAGAAGCAACAAATTCCCAAAAAGATGCATGTTGAACCCGTGACAACGCAATAACTGATGCAGCTTCTTTGAAGTATGCATTTGCAATAGCCTCGGATATGCCAGTGCAAAATAGTAAGCGCAGTATACCTTCTACAATCCGATCTTTAGCAGAATCCAACTTTTCTGTTTTCATTGTATTTAAATTATCTGTCTCTTCAGTTTGGTGATGTTTACAATGCTTTAGGAAAAGTGAAAAGGATAACAGGGCATTTTCAGAAATTTTTATAGGAAAAGGATCTGAAATCGAAATAATTTTCTCAATTTTCTTACACATTACATCCAAATTACCGGATGAATCATCAACTAAACCATTTACATTTTCTGTTACATCCTCCATCATAACAACTACTGATTGAATCCAACACCTTAGGTTGGACAACAGAAAGTCCCAATCTTCTTCACTAAATTCATTCCAGCAGTAACCTACTGAAACAACCATAAGTTTTGATAGCAGCACCTGAACTACTGGAAGCTGGTTGGTCATTGCAGATACTCCAGCAACAAGCTTCTGCTTCAGAAATAATTGATATAAAAGTTTCCTCTCATCAGGGCTGATACTTCTAGCTGGCTTTAATGATTGTGGACCACCCATTGCGCTGAAAGGATAACAGGCAATTACCAACTGAAGCCAGCCTTCCATATCTACAAGAGTCATGACCAATTTCATTAATACCATAAATTATCCATAATTTATGGCAAAAGAAATTTTTGAATAAAAAATTATGTTAAACAATATTTTTAAATGAAATGAACTATTTGCACTGTTGCAAATAAGCACAAGCCATAAATGCAAACACGAACACACAAAACACATAATTTTAGCTGAACCTTCTATACCTGCTGATAAAAAATGTCAAATCAGGACTCTAACGAATTAGCATGGTGTGTTCCATTTACAAGAAAGAGGAATTTACCTTGCCCTGTTGTCCATGTGACCAAAGGTGGAAGCCTTAGAGCCCTCTCAAGCCAGTCTATCATGGTGTTTTGCACAAATCCTTCTACTAAAGAACAAGGTTCAACACCTTTAATGGGCTCCATATATCCATAAAATGGTTCAAGAAGTACACTAATAAGAAAAGGAAGAATCCTAAGACAATTTGTATTTACTTCTTCACCAAGAAATAGTTTATTGGCAAGAAGCTCAATAAGATAGGATGCCTTCTTAGTCCCCCATATGTTCTCTTTAAACAATGTAGACAGAAAGGAAACAAGCGCTCTTAAGAATGGTTCTTCAATTCCTTCTATTTCATCAGCTGGAACTGGCCACATACTCACAGAACTCTTCGTGCTATCCGCTCCATAAATAAGAGAACCATCGAGCAAGATGCTCAATATGTCATCTAATAGGCTTTCCAGGGGAGAATCACTTCTTTTGGCGTATGCACACAGTGAAGGTAAGAAAGAAGACAAAGCACTGTTTTCTGGCCATCTCCATGTGCATAGTATTTCAGCAGCTAGCCATGCAGATGATGCAATATCTTGACCTCTTTCAAGCATAGACGAATTAGGCATTGCACACCCAGCAATAACTCTATCTATTCCAATTTTTTGGATTAACTTGTCAATTAGAGCTACAAATTTCTGGTGTCCTGAAGCCTGCAGACGGTAAAAACTGGAGATTAAATGTACTACCTTGTTTTCTTTATATCTTAGGCAGGATCTTCAACTACATGTTACATGTATTAACAACATATTTCATATAAGCAAGTCATGACTAGTTTCATCTGTAACATACTATTTGATATTGGATAAAGCATTAAAAATGGTAAAGCCTACCATAGCTCACTTACCAATATTGACATTGATGTCCCAATTTATATAGCAATACAGACCAACACAACATACTTTGTATCCTAACATGTAAACGCAAGTGCGTAATACAAAACAAGATTCTTCTATTAAATAGAGACAAATAACCATATGTGTGAATACCTTTATTGAGCTGAACTTGTGTACTACAAACACAGGCCATCTGTCCTCTTTTATCAGCAGCTGGTGTAGAAGATTCTGTTCATCATTTTCATCCACGCAGACACGCTCAAGAATTTCAAGTACCCATGTACAGCATAATGATGTGATCCCGTTATTAACACGACTATCTTCAACAAATATTGCAGACTTTACTGATTCAATTAAGACTTTCCACAGGCTCCTGTAGTTCTCTATGCATAAGCTTTTTAAAAAGGGGACATTTATCTTGTTATGGAAAGTGTGTGCATATTCCCCCAATGATCGTCTGGCACTGTCATCAAGTGAATAGTCCAAAGCTTTACTTGAATTACACTCCCACTTGATGACAAAGATTGCTGCTAAAATTCCTGATACAGTTCTACCTACCTCATCCAGTGTCTTCAGGCAAAAGAAACTGCCATCAAGTATCTCAAGGGAGACCTTAGCCATCTCAACAATGTTAAGAGAACTATCATGTTCTGCAGAGATTTCTGCATCAATGCTTAACATAGAAGCTGTATCTTGTGCCCAAGAAAAAGACGAATCATGTATAAATCTGACCAACTTCCTGAGAATCTCCTCATAGACGACGATCAATGCATCTATGGACAGAAAAGGAATAGATCTTCCTTCTTCTGAACCACCAAGAAGAGAGCTGCATATAAAAAGTTTAAGATCAGAGTTAAGACCACTCCAGCCAATTAATCTTATATATCTCTAGATTGGGTTCAACACAAAATTAAGTAAATGATATATACAACTTCACATAGTGCTCTCCTTTAACAGCAAAATATGTCTTTATTTAATAACCATTAGCAGTTTAAGACTTGAACATGCTATGGCTTTCAGACACGCAAATATAGATTGAGACAGCAGAAAAACCCCAAAAAACTACAAATCCGTCAAGCTGAAATGTGAGAAGTTAGGGTTTTCTAATAGATTAAAAAAACATGTATTAGAACAAAACAACCCAAAACACAGCATAATTTCCCTATAATACAACAATGTGTGTGTGTAAGTTACTACCAACAGATGCTTTCCTTTGTAGCTGACTTTTTTATTATTTTCTTGCTGTATGACTATCCATATTCAAACTGTCACATGCAAGGCATGGGGACTAAAGACCTATTTATGAGTGAACACAACTGAACATAAATTCAGAAACAACACAAATGAGTATATTACATTGTTGACATTCAGTTTCAATGGGTATATTTATAGTATAAGACATTTTCTGCATGATGCCTCTGAAAAATCTGTATTGACATACCACATAAACTGCACATGAGAAGTGCTATACGGAGGCAGAGAATGAGAAGCAGCAATAGCATATGATTCCAGACATTCATGATGCCAATCTTCAGCATTAGCGCCTGGTCTATAACTGGAACCATCTCTCACCTTCCTCTTCATACTCTCGTCCCTTGCTTTTTCAAGGAGCATGGCAAACATTGCTGTTTGGTCAGAGTTTATCAAACCTGCTGGGCATCCAGAATTACTTTGGTTAATTACACAATTGACGATGAAAGACCATTGTTCTGAGAAATGCCTATCATCCAGCAAGGTCAACAAAAGATCTAAACGAGCATTAGTTGAGGAACTATTTGGCTGCAGACACCAAGGGACAAAAGTATTCTTGAAGATTTGCAGAAATTCTTCAGCTTCCAATAATTCATCTCCACCATATGAAAGCTGACTACTACAGTGCCCTCTTTTCTGATTAAAAACTTCTTGGACCGTTTTTTGTGGTCCAAATATTGAAACAGCAACGGATAGAAGTTTTACAGTATTTGCTGAATCCTGATAGAAAACATCCATTAATTCTATTGAAATAGTCATCCAGATAATACTAAATAAAAAAATATCATAGCCTATGCAACATCAAGCCCCCTTTTATTAACAGGCTAAATCAACAACAAAGTTGACGTCATAACTAATTCCCTCAAATTGATGATTATTAGATGATATACTTTTTTTTTTTTTTTGAATCAGGCAAACTAGCCCACCAAAATTGGCAGGCACCGGGGAGAATCGAACCTAAGACCTTGAGAGGAGCAGACTCCAAGGTCCCAAGCCAACACCATCAGACCAACCCAAGTGGGTTAGATGATATACTTATTCATACTCTAACTATGCATAGAATTAGCCTCCTCATGAAGACCAAAAAAGCAGATATCCTATCAGTATACCACCCGTTTCAAGATATGTTAAAAAACCTAAAATATAATCCCCAAGTGTGAAAAAGAGACTAATTCAGTGATTCTACAACAACCAAACACTTTCCCACTCCATATGCATAATTAAGATATAAATGGGTATACCAGAAGATAACTACCATGTGAGCATGTGGGAACAGGAACTCTAAATTGACTAAAATGAATATATTGAACAATATGCTCCATTATGCAGATGTAATATCAAAAATTTCATGATCAGCCCCAATAATTACCATCCGTATATCATATAAATAAATTAAAAACAGAGTGGCAAAGAAGTTGTAATAATATCAACTTACAGAAGACCTAATGATTGGGAAAGACTTCGCCAACATAGGTCCAACAATATAGACCAAGGGCCAAGTTGCACCTTTCGTAACTGTATGTTTCTCCAACAATAACATAAACGAAATGATTTGTTCAACCATCTCCACATTGCCTGCTTGCTGAAGAACACTCATGCAATTATCTTCAAGTTCCACAGTAAAAACAGATAGAAGATTGATATCTAATACATGAATGCCTAAAAGGATTTCAACAAAGCACTTTCCCAATGCTTGCAAATAGGGCATAGGATATTTCGTATTTTGCACATCCACTTTCTTGCTATGAGAAAGGGTTTTCTCAGATGAATCAGATTCTTTTCCTGTGATTATATCATAACCTTTGGAGCTTCCAGTTGTAAGGAAATCCCTCCATATAAGCTTTACTAGGATATTATCAATGAGAGTGACTCGGAAATGACTGATCGAGTCGTCTCCACCATTATATCTGATACAAACAGACGACAGTTTGGTTACAGAAAAAACAAACAATGGACATCAGGCAATTTAACCATGGAGTAAATGAATCCAAGTACAGACAAACACTATCAAATGGAAAAATACGTACCTTGAAGCATTTTTCAAGGACCAAAGAAAACACTCTTCAAATGACTGAAAAAATGCCAGTCTATCTGCTGATAGAGAAGTTTTCCTTCCCGCCCACAAGCTTTTGAAAAAATCAAGAAAAAACTTATCCCCCTGAACAGCTTTAGGAGGCACGTTGTCTAAAAATAAAACCAAGGCAGGGTATGAGACCTGTTGGGAACCAAAGCATCCATTCCTAAGAAAATTCCAAAAAGGATTCAGTATGTTTTTCTGAACATTTAAGGAACTCCAACTCCCTGGGAACCTTCTAGAAAAAAGTAATATTACATCCCACATTGAAGGATGACATGTTGGATCCTTCTCATTGAAAGCACCAAGAATTGCACCGGCAAGACTTTTTATATTTCCTTCGGTAATAGCATGTGGCATATTTTTTATAAAGCTCTTCAAAACAGTATAGGTAGCAGATCGGATAGTAGGTCTTTGAGACTTCAAAAATTCTAAGAAGTGCTTATGATCTATTAACAACTTTTCACCAAAAGAAACAGCCGCCACCCTGGCCTTCGAAGCATGTTTAGGTTCAGTAGTTATATTCTCAAAAGCAGGCTGCTCTTGTTGTGGGGATATTAAAACATCAAGAAGAGAGGCCAATGCCAACAATGTTGATGATATCACCTGTAAGAACAAAATAGAGAATAAATTTCATGAAGTAAAAGTACATGGCCCAAAATCGAAAAATTGAACATGTCAAATACATCACATAACTAAACCATTAAAATGTAACCAAAGAGAAGGCTATCTGAGTTGAAGATGGACCATGTGATAGAGCCAAAGAGAGTACATGGCCCAAAATCGAAAAATTGAACATGTCAAATACATCATATAACTAAACCATTAAAATGTAACCAAAGAGAAGGCTATCTAGGTTGAAGATGGAACATGTGATAGAGCCAAAGAGACTTTCGGTTGAATCTTGGGTCGAATCGACCAAAGCCCTAGAGGTATAGAGAGTGTAACCATAAAGGAATTTTGGTACTCATGGCAAGCAAAAGAAAGCGCAATCTTAAGCTGAATGGATGTTCTATTAAGGGTAATGGAAGGATTTAAATATACAGACATGGAACACAAGGGGAAGTCGGTGAGGAAATTTGGCTTTGGGCTCGATACTCCATAGCTCTGCTAGTTGAAAACATTGCTCATTGTTCACTCTTTACAAAGTAATTTATGCATTACTTGACAGTGAATTTCATTGCTACACTGCAGTGCGTGTGCGACTGAATATTTTGGGTTCTGCGCTTCATCAACATAAGAGCCAACAAAACCAGCTACTACTAAGCGAAGACAATGGGCAGCAAACAGACCATAAACCATCCATATTACTATTGACTTATGTGCCAATGAAGTTAAAAAAAAAGTTTAGTCCAAGAAGAGGACAAAGGCTAGTACGTAGTAACTGAAGTATGTAATAATTGTGAATCTCACATGGACACAAGGGACTGTCTTTACAAGCATAATACAGCTATAGTAATTTTAATTTACAGCAGAAGTTATCAATGAAAATAAAGTCAAGTAATTTCTTTCCATTTCTAGGTAAATATAGCTCTCCTACGACACTAGGATCAGTAACGGAGCAACTATGGAGGCCCACCTGGGCCATAGTCCCCCTTAAAATCATAGTTTTGTTTAACATTAACATATATGTATATAATAATATAATGTGTGGCCCCATCCTTGACCCTATACATTTTACATAAAACATAGATCTTTCACCACAACTGATATCTTCTCGGTATTAAATATTAATAATAGTCAAACACAATTCTAGCTAGGTGTCATTGTGTCACTATATTTCTCTCTGGGGTAGGACTGTGTATTCATTTGAAAATATGCAAAATAATTCATTGATATATATTTATCTTTTGTATGTTACCAATGAAAATGAGTTTATCTGGTTTGTCAGAATATCAAAAGTAATATTTTAGATCAAATTATATCTTAATATATTATCAAATATGTATTCTGCATTTTTATTAAATCGTTTGTTTTTGTCAGTAGTGTGACTCAAAGTATAGTATACATAAAAGTTGGACTGTATCAATTTTTAATGGATTTGTATTTGAGAAGATGGCTCCACTTGCTAGTTATTTAATCATTTTACTCGGTCGAGTCAGTGCAACTCAGATGCTAAAGGACTACAGGGACATTTGATGTGTTGGGGTAGGGCTCCAACACAATACCTCTCTTATCCACACTTAGGGCATGAGTGTTTTGCTGCTAACTTGAAACTAAAAAAATATGGGTCTTGTTAACGAGTGCCCCCGGGGCACTCTTTAAGCATTCCAAAAGGAGAAACTATTCCATAAAAAAAGTCAAATGTTTCAATTTCCAATGCATTGATTACAAAAAATTTCAAAAAAAGTTACCTTTTAAAGGTCTTAAAGAGTGCCCCGGGGGCACTCGTTAACATTTCCCAAAAAATATATATATTTTACTCAAAAAATACTTCATTTGATTTTTTGCACATTATAAACATATGAAAGCTTAAATTTTGTTTGCTAAATCATTCTTTTAAGTCTTGGTCCCTTCGAGATCAATATCCTGACTACGCTCCAGATTAGGATAACATGACACATTAGAGAAATAGCTATTTGCATGATATTATTTTCTAGTGTTAAACATATTCCTAGTCCCTGTAACATATCCTATCTTTATTTTAGTCCCTACAATAAATTTTTAATCCCCACCTTTTAAAAAAATGGGTGTTTTTAGTCACTCTTTTATAAAAATGGGGTGATTTTAGAGGGACCAATCCTGTTTTTATAAAATGAGGGACTAAAAAAGGACATAAATTTTATAGGGACTACACCCTAAACTTTATAAGGTCTAAACATGAAAGATCAGTAATTTTATCTTGACTAAAAACATAATCAAACCTTGTTTATAATTATTTATCCAGTCCTACCATGAAATAATAGCTATTCAAACCCAAAGCAAGATCTCTACCACTATTTTAAAATCATTCCATACCAATATAAGACATCCTACCATCAATATTTACAGAAAGCATTTCATAGTCAGCTAAAAATGAGAACCATTGCAAACCAATGATAAATTGAAGACTTCGATGTACAAGTAAATTGAAGTGATTTTTATAGTATACCTGCTGGTACATCTCCTCCAACTCATCCATGGCTACAGCTTTGTCAGACAAACTTTGTGGCGTAAGCTTTAGGTTTTCTTCTAAATACATGAATATCTCTGTTGTGCATAAAATTAAAGCATCGAGTCTTTTTTCCTGTGCTGGAAAGATAGCCTAATGCAATCAAACGAAGGATTAAAACAGGAATTACATGTGGCACAAATTTGGTAACAAACTTATTCAGGTACAAGCATAAAAGTTTCCATCACAGGATATACTGAGGCAGGCCTGTACACTGAGAGAATGAATGTTACAATACAGAAAAAGTGACTCCTAAATGTTTCAATTTAAGTGTATTAATATGTACTGTAATTTTGAAACATAACCATGTGGTATAACAAAGCATACACAAAGCCTTTGTACAAATTTCTACATCACTCTGCAGTTTCCAAAACGTCAAAGTTTTTCCAACAATGTGTTACGGTATAGAATAAAAGGGAGATTGTTGGGGAAGTTAGAAAGTATCATGTATAAATAGCAACACATATGAATAGAGGAGGATCATTATTTAGTATTTTAAACTTCTAGTGAATAGAGCAGTGGCTCTGTAGAAGAAGGGGAACCCTTGGAGGAGAGTTTTCTCTTTGGAGAGAGGAAAATGTAAATCCCTTTGAAGTGCCCTTTGAGCCCTAAGGTCCTCCCTGCCTTGGACTGGGGCACCAACCCCTCACCCTAATTTTTTTTTATCAAAACAAAAAGAGTAGCAACTCTATTGTGAAGGGGAACCCCTTGGAGGAGAGATTCTCTCCTATTATATATCCTATTTTTTAATAAAAGTGTTCTATCTTTGGAATTCAACTTTTGGGTTCCTACCAGTATTTGACCTGTCTCAGCCTAACATATCACCAATAGCATAACCTCCCCCTAGAATGGTAGAACTCGAAAGCCATTCTGACTTTAGTAATAACAGTAAAGATGGTCATTTTAAAAAATAAAAAATAAAAAATAAAAACAGTAAAGATGGTGGTGGGTGGGGGGTAGCTCAACTGGTTTGAACTAAGGGGTAAAGGAGTTGGATGTCCCGGGTTCAATTCTGGATGGAGGGGCAAATATTATTCTAACAACTACCTACTAACATTTGCCATTAAAATAAATAAATAACAGTAAAGAGGGTATGACTCTTCGTATATATATAGTATTCTCTGGTGATAAACACGTGAATTCCATCACATGTCTCGTCTCTTTCCCTCTCAACACCAACAATGAATAGAAATCGTTTAAAATAGAACTGTAAGATAAAATTAATATAGCAAACCTGCAAAGACCTTTTTGCTGCCTGAGAAACTTCAGAAGCTGGATCAAATTGTGCAAACCACCATGGTCCCATCAAGGTCTTCAAATGAGGAGCTAAATCTCTCCTGAGAAGGGCGTGGGAAGTGAAGTTAACAACAAGTCTCTGACTATGTGAATTAAATTCACTCATTCAAGACATTAAGACTTCAGAAGGATCAGATTTCGGACCAAAAACATATTTAACCCATAAAAAAAAAATCTTAAATTCAATAAAATTAAGATGCTCAAAACCAGTTAAATAGGTACATATTAAAAAAACCTATTTAATGTATATTTGGTAGACTAAAATGTCCACGCCTGGTGGAAGCTGGGATAAGGCCTTTGTTTATTAATTATTATTGGGTGGACTAGGCTGTAGACACCAATTTTTAAAAGATACCTGGGTTCTTCATACGCTACTGACACAAGAGACTTGCCAAAGCATGCATAAATTTATTCATAAAATAAAGCAACAACAAATTATCAAATTCTGAAGTATTCAAATACTTCAAATTATTCGGTTAAAAAACAAGAAAGAAACATCAATAAATGTTCATTAAAATAGGTATAAGTTCTAACCCAACAGAAGTAACAAGTGTGGTCATGGTATCATGAGTAGCCCGCCTAACATCCCTATTGTAGTCCAGCAACAGCTTTTTATATTCAAACGCCTACGCAAGAACAAATTAAATGATCAAGTCTATCAAATAAGTATATTTAAAAATTGAGACGAGCAATTATGAACTACTAGACCCTTAGAGGGAGAATAAAACTCTTCCATTTTATATGGGAAAAATGAAAGTTGCCGTTGAAAAGAACAACTTGTTCCACATTCAACACATAGATGTTCCTCATATATGAAAGCAAAGAGACCTAATACAGGAAATACATAGCCAAACATGCAATCTAATACATATAAATAACTAAATATATATATTAAAAACACATACCCATTGGGGAATAATTGGAACAATTTCTTTTGCTGACTTTTGCTGAAGCAGCGTAGATAAAGCTGACAATGCCTTAAGCTGTTAAAAGAATTATATATTAAAAGACGGGTTAATAAGAATATATAAAAATACAGGTTAATAAAAAGCCAATGAGATATTTAAGAGAAGAGATTCATCACCAGACAAAATAATTGCAATCATTGATTAATTTATTGCAACCAAATCAGAATAAAATCTATTATGGAAGACAAAATACTAGTAGAAACAGTAAATGTATGGACTCATGACTAATACGGTCACAGACTAAAAAAATGAGAAAGAAATCAACTTTACATTGAGAAGCTCAATTATGATGCCCCATTGATAAATTATATAAATGAAATGTATGGACAAGAAGGTACAGCACAGAAGTTCTTAAATCACAGGTAAAAAAATATAAAATTAAAAGCAAATTGCAGAACAGGTTTTATCGTTAGAAACTCTGCCCCAGAGTTTGGGCAAAGGTGACAACTCGGACAGTCAGAAACTGGTTATGTTATGGACCTACTGGATTATGTTAAAACTTCAAATGCTAAGTAAATTCATAATAGTACAGGTTCATTAGCATGACCAAAGACACTCGTGAGAAAAGAACAGCAATGCAAATCTCGCCTATCAAACAACTAGACATACATTCCACATGACACATTATATGCACATCTATGGTTTACAGCATCTTGTCTTATTATATACAATGCAAAGTGCTGAGACATAATCGGTACAGTCATTGAACAAGCTTCACACAAACTCAGAAAACCTCATGTTTTAACTCAGGAAGTGGCCCCATCAAGTTTTAAGAAAAGTAAAATTTTAAAATGTCATGGTTCTCTATTCAACTTATGCGTGCATAATTCAACACGCATCATCTATAATTAATACTGGCTAAAAGCACGGAATTGCAAACTTGAAGCAGAGTAGAACAGAATGCATCAAAAGAGGAATAGATACAAAGCATAAAGTTGATACAAAATTACCTTAGTGGTGGAATCCTTCCTGCCTAGTCTCTTCAAGTGCACTGCAATTTCACTATCAACATCCTGGTTGTTCCCAAAATTACCAAAACAATACCACACATTACAGAGAGTTGGAAAAAAAAACTGTTGAGAAAGAAATGTTCACATTCTAGCTCTAACAACTCAACTCAAAATTTAAACAAAAATTCCATGGCATAAAATCCCCGGACAAAGAAACAAGCACATGAAAGACATATGTAGCACATTCCTATGTTGCACCAACACTTCAGATCAAAATGTGTTCAATATCTGATGCATATCAGTATCATGTCAGAGTGTTTGAGTCTTTGTAGCATTGACACTTCTAATCAATTATGTCATTTTCTCAAATTACTACCGGTGTCAACGTGTCAGCGCTTCATAGGTTTGAGACTTGAGCTAATGGTTCATAGGTTAATCAAGCTCATTATTGTCAAGAAACACGTGTAACTCACAGACCCCTCTAGTAAGTTAATCTACTCACTATCCAGTTGTAACACAAAACTACACCTAATTATTAATTTAAAATAAACCACCGATTTAAGGACTGTTAGGCAAGACCTATTTTTGAGCTTATAGCTTATAAGCTAATTTGACAAAAAAGACCTGTTTGATTACTGTCACTTTCTCATGAGCTTATAGCGTTCTTTGATAAGTTAATTGTAAGTAGCTTATAGCTTATCATTGTTTATCTCAATTTTACCCCTCTAATCTTAATTGAAAAAACTTCAATATTATTTAAATTAAATATACCTTTTTTTGATGTCATTTCATATTTGTAAGCTAGTTCAACCGCTAGTTTTACCAAACACTGTAAATTCAATCAGCTAGCTTATTGTCGCTACAAGCTAGCTTATCAGATATTCGCTAGTTTTTACTAAACAGAGCCTTAGTCCCTAGTCCCTAAACTATCAGGTCCTCTACAATTTAGTTCCTAAAGTATATAAATATATTAAGGCATGAAAACTCGTCAAATTTAATAATAATATGATTAAGATGTTAAGAAATTGATGGTAGTAAATTGATGGTTTAATGAAGAAAATTAATCAAAAAAATAATAGAAATTTATAGAATGAATAGGACATACCGCAAAAGGGAGAGAAGAGTCTTCATTTGAAGGAGAAGGATCAAGACGGGAACTACCGACAAAACCACCGAATCCAACAGCGGCGGCAGCGGCGGAGGAAGGGGCGGAGGATAACAACGATGCGGCGAGACTGCGAGAAAGAGAGAAAAAAGCGATAAGAGTGCGAATGATGATTAGGGATTGAGGAGAAAAGAGGATTGTTACCTGCTACTTGATGGGCGAGCTTTGCTTCTAGCACCTTCTCCTTTCTGTCTTCCCATTACGATTCTTCTTCTTCTTCTTCTTTTTGAGTGCGTAGAGAAACTATTACGATGTGGCGGTGCTACTGTGTGCGCAGCTGCGGAGCTACGGAAAAAGGGAAACGCGCTGAGTTTTCTTCTACTTGTTGTGGACGATGACTAGAGAGAATAAGAAGACGGTTCACTATGTTTTTATTTTTATTTATAAAAATTACGATTTTTTTTTTCCTTTCTATAAGGTAAATTGGCTACTTTTCTAAAATTACGACAAGGAAATTGTTATATTTCCCCTACACGTTTTTTATTCAGTTTTGCTTAATTTTTACATGGTTTGTTTTTCTCTTTTTGAAAAAAATAAATAAATAAATAATTTTTCCAACACTAATACTAATATCAGGAAGGCTACATAGAAAAATAAGTGATTACATGTGAGGAAGGAATTGATCGGAGTGGATCTGGAGAATGGTGAAGTTATCTAATAGGAACATGTAACAAGGACAAAAATGAGAGAGTAAAAATGAAGTGGTAAAGTGAGAGCGTAAAAAATGAGTAATATTTCGGTATTTATAGAGAGGAAAAAATATCGGGTATGGTGGAATCCATTAAGTAATTATGGATGTGTAGAAATATTAAAGAGGTGAGTACATTGATGGGACAAGACATGGTGACATGACAAATAGTTTGAATCAACTAACATTCATAGCTCAATTACAAAACAGTTATTGGTGGACTGTGGACCAGTATATGTGGACCGAATTAAGAACAAACGTATACACTTTAACATGCTTGATGCTTTGGAGAGTGAGGATTGGTATAGGTCGACCAAATAAAAAACAAACGTCTACATCTTAACATGCTTGACGCTTGGGGGACTGCGGATTGGTATATGTCGATCAAATAAAGAATAAACGTCTACGCCTTAACAGGCTTGACACTTGGTGGACTGTGGACTGACATGGATGAACCATTTTGTGTACTTGTAATATTTTGCTGGACTAACTATCAAGATCTCACTCAACACGAGTTTGACTGTTCAACTCAGGCCAACTCAACTCATGCTCATATTCACTAGTTCAGTCAGGCTAGCTCATCTCATCCTCATCTTCACTGGTTTGACTGTCCAAGTCAGACCAGCTCAGCTCGTCCTCATCTTTACTTGTTTGACCGATCAAGTCAGGCCAGCCAGCTCAGCTCATCTTCACTTAATACCATGTGTCATGTACGAATGATTAGCGTCTCTGAAAGTGTGTCTCAACTCCACGCGTCCGGTACAGATGAGTTGCACCCTAATACACGTGCGTCCGTGCTCAAAACAGACAACCAACTGGAGGCTCCGGATCACAACTTAATGGCTTTGAGTGATCAGAGAAAGACTCATTAAACCAACACTTTGATGGTTATAAAAGGGGGACACTTAGAAGTTTGATGGAACATATTCTAGACAATGAAAACAATGTATTCTTTATTTACTTGTGCCCTTAGAATTCCACTAAGGTCATTTCACGGAGGAGCACACATGTTGTAATTAACTTGTGTTTACATACCTGAATAATATTTCTTTTATTTTATG
The DNA here is from genome assembly GCF_003473485.1 of Medicago truncatula. Taxonomy (NCBI): domain Eukaryota; kingdom Viridiplantae; phylum Streptophyta; class Magnoliopsida; order Fabales; family Fabaceae; genus Medicago; species Medicago truncatula. Next base: position 32,973,122 of record NC_053046.1, read on the forward strand.
GATTAAAGCTAAACTTTATAATAGTTGTTAAGGATACTGCAGCATGGGAAATGGTTTGAAGTTTATATTCCTCACTTATTCATTTTAAATAATGACTTTTTAGTCATTTAGATTAAGATACTTGTGATAAAAAAAACAAAAGCTAAACTTTATGTATCTTGCAAAAAAAATTATCTTTTTTTAGCTAAATTTTTTGTTGTTAAATAGCAATTCATAAGATGAATAAATGAAGAATTGGGGCTGCGAAATTTGCTTCGACTATTGTTAGTGGTTAATTTTTGTTGGGGATTATTAGCAATATAGGGATTGGACTTTGTGTCTCATTCTTAAACTCATACTTCGTCCCACTAATACCATTGGACTACACATTTGAGAAATCTAAAAATGAATCTTGCACTTAAATATTGAGAAAGTACTTAATATTCACCGCTCATGATGCCACTAACTCTATCACAAAGAGACTCACACCACTAAAAGTGATATCATTCATTTTCTCTTGCACTTAAATTAATATGTTGCAAACACTTACAAAATCTTCTATTTGTAGAAGAGAATGCTATTAGTTTTCATTCATGAGTGTGACATAATACTGTTAGAGGGAAAATTGTCTCAAATCTTACTTTTTTCTTTGCCTGTGTTTTTGAAACATCATTGCCCTAGCATTTTAATTGTTTTTTTTTAAAGAGTCTAACGACGAACCCACATACTAAATACAGAGGAGTACAAGCTTGGCTGGAAGTTATGACATGGGGAAGAGACTCTCTAGTATGAAGTGTTGAAAGCGAAATATGGTAGAGAGAATCTTCACATGAATAATGTTGTGGCTGAGCAAGTTTATTCAAGTTTATGGATGGCTTTGGTTGAGGATAGAGAGAATCTTCACATGAATAAGGCAATCAAGGAGGTTAGGTTTAAGGCAGGGGCGGTTTCACCGCCCGGCGACCCCGGGCGGTCGCCCGGGCTCGATCGATAATTTTTCCGCATTAGACCCAACCCAAAAGCCAATTAACACACTTACAAAAAGAAAAATTTGGGCAATCTGAAAATTCTCACATGCAAATAGGTCTCGGAATTTTATTTAGCACACTATTGACGGGTTCATCTCTCTTATTTTAACGGGTTAATTGTTCAAATTGACCCTGTAATATACCTTATGTCTGAAAAATGACTCTTAAAAATACAAAACATATATTCTAGCATTGTAACTTGAATTTCTTCTTATTTTTGACCATCCTGTAATATACGTGTAGTCTAAAAATGTGACCTACATGTTGAATTTTTTCATTATTTTTTCCATACATGATTAGCACGTTAAAATATAGCTTTACATAAAAAATTAAATTTCTTCGACTAGAGATAAATTAATTATGAATTTTCATTCCCTCATAATTATGAATTTCTTAAACAATTTATAATTAATTTGTATCTCGTTTAAAGACTACAAAATTTCACTGCGAAGGTTCTTATCATGTTCTAGTCATGCCTACAAAATTAGGGAACTAAATTTGACTTGTGAGTATACGCTTACGCGGAACAAAATTTCAATTTTGCACGTTTTGGTTGAAAAATCATAATAAATTTAAACGACTTCGAAATGCTATGAAACTTTACATATCCTTTTTATGTATTTTTATAGATGTCTCTGCAAATAATGAGCTCAAAATTCGATTTATAGGTCGAGATTCCATTGTTTTGTTTTTTGAGCTTTTGATACTTTAAAAATTCATAATTAATTTGTCGTTTGTCGAAAATTTATAAATTTTTTGTGTAAAGCTGTATTTTAACGTTCTTAACTCGCCTCTAACAAATCATGAAAAAATTCAATCTCTCAGTTGCTTTTTTGGACTTCGCGTATATTACAGGGTTATAAATAATAAATTTTTTGAATTACATGGTCAAAATACATGTTATTTAATTACAAGGCCAATTTTCAGACTTCACATATATTACATGGTCAATTTTAATTAATAATCCTATTTTAAATTATAGTTTTATTGACAAAATGATAAACCTCTTTTATTTCAATTTTTTTAATTATTAAAATTAAAAAAAAAAATTTGATTTATGACCGTTGATATAATTTAGGATAAATTTTTCGCCCGGGCTCCATAAATTTTCTGGCTCCGCCACTAGTTTAAGGCATGTAAGAAGAGAACACGGGAATGCCGTATGTGCAGCAATCGTAGAAACGAAACACCTTGAAAATCTTAATATCACTGCAATAGTTGAAGATGAAACAGTTAATTTGAACTCTGTCTCATCGCCACCCCAACAACCGTTAGCAAGTGATTAGTCAACATTATAGATGTGGTCCCTTGAGGAAATCAAGGCTATAGCTTTCCCTAAGAAAAATTCAAGGATTAAGACTTTTCCAATAAAAAATGAAATTCGTAACCACCACCGCCGCCGGGAAAGCCTCCACCAAGGAAGCCACCAACAAAAGTAAAGTGAAATTGCTGTCCGCCACCATTCTTTTTAAGCCATAATGTACATAAATGTAATATTATTCGATACTTAAGAGGCAAAACTAAACCAAGAGTCTAGTATGTTAATTTTTGTATCAAAGTGGATGGTAAGATTGAACCTATATGAAGCACAGATACGGACGAGGCTAATAATTGAGAAAATCATATAATTTAGTGTAATTATATGTATCGGATATGTGATAAAACATATACTCCATTAACCAAAAATTTAACTGAGTATTGAATTAATCATCTACTAAATTAAATTAACGTGATTAACCACGTGTCTACGTATGAGAGGCCACAACTACTGACTATGATATGCTAAACGCAACCCTCATTTCAAGCCTCAGATTAATAAACAAAAGGCCAAAGCATATAAGCATGCGTGACAGAGAGATACTAGTTGATACTCTAACCAAATTAAAAAGAGTGATGATATTTGTTACCTGCGGAAAGGAAAGAAACAACGGAACATAAGAAGTTTTTTTTTTTTTTTAATCAGCAAATATTATTGAAACCGAACCCTCTAACAAGACGCTTAGAGGCGATGGAGAATTACAAAGATGCTGCATATAAGCATAACATCTGCCAAACAAAGCAAAACCACCGAAAACAAAGAAGTTAATATTGTGTCATTTATGGAAATGTGATTCGATGGGGAAATGAACTGCCGTGCATTATTATTATTATTTTTTTTGAAGGGAACTGCCGTGCATTATTTGTGCTGTTTGTTTAGTAACATTCAGCATTTTTCAATAAAAAATGTTCGAAACCACACTATAAAATAAATAAAAATTAAAAGAAAACAATTAAATAATATTAAATTATGTGGCTAAATTATTTATCTTTTAACTTTTATTTATATATGTATGTTCAAGTAATTTTTATTTGATGTTGTATTCTTGTAAGCATGGAATATAAGACCATGTGACACAAGTGGTAGATACTCGAACACCTTAACCATTTGGTCTAGGGTTTGATTTCTGACCTGTGCGTATGAAAAACATTTGTTGGAAGAGGTGAACCTCTTAAATGGATCTCACTATCTTGAGAGGATCAGTCTCTGCAGTTACGCACGGTTTATACATCTCGCATACAAAAATAAATGTCATATCTTCCGACAACTATAATTTGTACAATTATTAACAACAAAAAAATGAATCGTAAACATCAAAACCCTATCTACAACTAGAAACAAAAAGAAATAAAGAATAAAATGAAAGATAGTAGAGAGAAGATGTGTTAATGATTGTAGATGAAGTCAGGATGTATGAATATAAGTGCTAAAAACAATAATATGATTATTGATTTTGAGTAGTGATTTTTTTAAAAATAAATAAATTGAGTAGTGATATATAAACATCAAATCACTCATTTAACACCCATATGGTCCTGCATGTCTCAACATTACCCCGCATGATGTATCATAGAGTAAAAAGTTAAAAGGGTTATCAATTATTGAATTTTGCACACTATTACTGTGAGTCAGAGTGTTATTTGAACAACCATTTTTGTTGACAACTTGTACAATAACTTAAATATACAAAGAAATATGAGTATTGACACAAAAACCAAAACAATAAAAAGAGAAAGTAAAAACATAATATGAATATGAGAGAGAAAGTTATCAAAAAGTGGTTGTTCAAATGTCATTTCTCTATTATGTTGCTTTTGTATTCCAATAAAAATATGATGGGACATTTGGTACGGCATTCTTTGAGTATTGTTGATCACAACCAGTTAGCAAGTGTTAGCCATATAATAACATTGACCAAATCATTCCCAAAAATCACATTTTCAACATGGAGATAATGTTAGCCATATAATAAGCAACTAGTTGATCGAATTCAAGTAGCTAGCAAGTATGGAATCCCAACATGGAGATAATGTTGCTTCAAATTTGCTCAAAGCTCAAAGCCACATATGGAAACACATTTTCAACTTCATAAATTCCATGTCTCTTAAATGTGTAGTCGACTTAGGCATACCAGATATCATACACAATTATGGTAGACCTATGTCACTCTCAAAACTCATTAGTTCACTTCCAATCAACCCTACAAAAACTTGCTACTTCCATCGCTTGATACGAATCATGACGTATTCTGGCATCTTCTCTCAACAAAATATTACTGAGAATGAGCTAGAGATTGAGTACATGTTAACTGATGTATCTCTATGACTACTTAAGGACAGTCCAATGAGTGTGGTACCAAATGTGAACGGGATACTCAGTCCAGTTATGATGGAGCCATGGCATCAATTCTCAGCTTGGTTAAAAAATGATGATATTACAGCATTTGAAACAACACATGGGATGTCGTTTAGGGATTATCTTGCACGTGACTCCAAAATTAACAACTCATTTAACGAATCAATGGCAAAAGAAACTCGATTAGTTTCCGATTTGTTGGTTGAGAAGTGCAAGGGAGTGTTCAATGAAGTCGAGTCATTGGTTGATGTTGGAGGAGGTACAGGGACCATGGCAAAAACTCTTGCCAAATCATTCCCACAAATGGAGTGCATTGTATTTGATCTTCCACATGTTGTTGATGGTTTGCTAGGAAGTGAAAACTTAAACTATGTTGGTGGAGACATGTTTAAAGAAATTCCGCCAACAGCTGCAATTTTGTTGAAGGTAATATTTTTTTTTATGAGGGATGTTGAAGGTAAATGTTAAAATATTCATTTATGGAGTTTTTGTTTATTTGTTTTGAAAACTCAGTATCCAATCTAAGAATCACTAATAACGGCCAATTAGATAACATTTTTCCTCGTTCTCTTTTTATCACTTTAGTGTGTTCTCTTTTCTCTATCCTTCTTTCATAACTCAAACATAGTCTTGATGAAATTACAGTGGATATTGCATGATTGGAATGACGAGGAATGTGTAAAGATATTAAAGAATTGTAAGGATGCAATATCAAAGAAAGGTAAAGAAGGGAAGGTGGTTATCTTCGACAAGGTTTTCGACAGTGAGAAGGGAAACATTAATGAATCAGTTGAAACACAACTCTTCTTTGATATGTTTATGATGGTAGTATTTGCAGGAAAAGAGAGAAACGAGAAAGAATGGATTAAGTTGATTTCCTCTGCTGGTTTTAGTGACTACAAGATTACTCCAATTTTAGGATCAACGTCTATGATTGAGATCTATCCATGATCCATAATCTATAAAATCTAGCCATTTGTCATCATCATAATGTTGAGTCAATGTTATATGTATCGTATCCACAATTTCTCTACTCATCTATTCCTTCTTCCTCATCCGTGGTAGAGGAGTGATTGCGGCTCATTTATTGATCCAAAACCATCCCTCTGCATTGTCTCCCTCTTCAGTGACTATGGCGTCAACGCCATGGATGAGTTGAAAGAGATGTACCAGCAGAGATTTACCAATTTGAATAAAAGAACATTGCATAGTCTTTGCTGGAATCTTTAATTTACTATGTGGGTGTTTATGGGAGTTAAAATCAGTAAAACACAATTACTTGTTATTGCACATTAAATGTTGACACTAACTTTGCTTCTAAATATATCACCATGCTTACTAAATTATACTCCATCCATCCCAAATTATGAGACTAGGATAATAGGACACATTAGAGAATATGAGACTAGGATAATAAGACAAGACAACAAATGTCTATTTCTAGGTAAATTTTGTTATCCCTCTATGAGACTAGGATAATATGGCACATTATAGAAAAAGATAATATCAAAAATTTAAAAATAACTATCTGCACAAAATTTGTTTCTATTTATTTCATTTATCCAGTCCTAACATGAAGCAAAAGCTATTCAAGCCCAAAGCAACATATCTACCACTATTTTGAAATCCTTTCATACCATACAAAAAAACATTTCCTTAACAGCTAAAAGAGAGAACCATTGCAAACCAATAAATTCAAGACTTTGATTTAAAAGTATATTAAAGTTATTTGGATTGTATACCTGCTGGTACATCTCTTTCAACTCATCCATGGCTACAGCTTTGTCGGACAAACTTTCTGGCGTGAGCTTTAGGTTTTCTTCAAAATACATGAATATCTCTGTTGTATTGTGCTGGAAAGATAGCCTAATACAATCAACCGAAGGATTAAAACATGAATCACATGCGGCACAAATATGGTAACAAACTTATTCAGGTACAAGCATAAAAGCTCCTAATCAAGTTACGATACAGAAAAAGGCAATAGTATATACACGTTGATAATGACCCCGACAATCAGTTATTACTGTACTTTTGAAACATAACCAATTAACCAGTAGTCAAACAAAAACGTTAGTATAGGAGGACCAAAGAGTACACAAAGCCTTATTTCAAGTGTCTATATCACACTGCAGTTTCAAACACTAATAAATTCCGGACAATGTTTACGATATAGAATAGAATAAAGGGGATTTAGTTAGGGAAGTTAGATAGTTGATTAGTTAGAAAGTATTATGTATAAATAGGAGAGGCTCTGTTGTAGAGGGGGAACCTTTGGAGAAGAGTTTTTTTTTTTCCTATTTTCTCAATCAAATTGTTCTTACTATTCATTCTAATTGCTGGGTTCCTAACACAATGTCAGGGTTCTTCCATGATGGGGCAAGCATGCAATGGTTTGCTTCTTCTCTTATAGCCTCAAATTCCTTCCCCCACATTTTTTTGTTGTGCAGGTAAGTGCATTTATTAGTACATTTTGTTGGAAAAAGAATTTTACCATTCTTTAATGTTGGTCACTGATTAAGATTAATACACCATTTGATTTAGTTAATGATATTCATGAGATAGAGATTTGCCTTTTGCCATTCACGGAACCCTATTAACACCAAGTTTGATGTTCCTAAATTGCTCAAGCTATATAGCTAGTGCATTTGTATTCATGTATATAGTTCTGCACTGAAATATGATTATAGTGAAGTATTCTGAGAGGTATCTAAACAGTAACTAAGGAGTGTGATGATGAACAAAAAATGGGAGACTAAGCTCAACAAATTCACTACACAAGAAAATGGCAGATTTCTTACTATTTTTACTCCACACTCAAAACCGCCAGCAAGTTTATCATTTCCGATAGACTTAATTATTTGTCAGTAATATTCTAGCAAACTTTCAACCAGGCCTGTTCAATGGAAATGACTAGTCAAACACTTAAACTTACCAACAGACACAGCTGACGGAACTTTAAGTGGAAAAAGGAAAATTTAAGTACCGACAGTCAGAGCTTCTTTCGAAACATGCCATCCAAAAATCACAGCTTTATTACCGATTGGCTTGTCTATCGGTAATGTTTGTCATTTTTTAAAATTTTGATTTTCGAATGTGGGAGGCTGTCGGGAACGTCTATAACAGGAGACTGAAACAGTCTCGGCCTCCATTCTTCACTGCATTATCTCTCTCTTTTTTTGTACTAATTGATTCTGAACCGATGTTGCAACCATAAACCTAAGGTAGTATGAGAGTCAGAAATATCACAAATCAAAACCTTTCCTTGCATTGCAGCTATAAGTGACAAATACACACAATCGGTTTAAATAAATTGCAATTGAATGTTGTCGTCAATGATACTATTTTCTTCCATTCAAAAATATTACAAACAATGCCACAATAAGACCACGATCTATGATCCCAGGAAAGATTGTCAGGCGAAATTTACCCCGACTGACGTATATTTGGTTAAGCTTGTACATCAGGCTACTCTGCACAGAAGTATAAAATATAATCAATTTTTGTGATCAGCTGGAACGTAATACTAATTATTTTACATAGACTGTAGAAAATTTTCCATCTATACATAATTGTAGTCCATCATGTCTCATGAGATACGCATGTTTATAAACTCCAAATTTGATTCCTCTCTTCTTCATGTTCTAACTATACTATAAATGAACTCAACTCATCTAAACTGACAGCATCAATTAATGAGGAAAAAAATAAGCAGTTCTAAACATCAATTGACAGAAAAATCAACAACTGAATGTTAAACAGTGATTTTATTGGCTTATTTTTTCCTCTATGATCATGTTTGGATAACCAGCTAAATTAAATGCTTATAGCATAGGCGCTTATCATATAAGTGCTTATGAATAAGCTATGTCAAACTGTTTGGATAACAAAACATAAAATAAAGTCAAACTGTTTTGTTTTTATATAAACTTTAAGCTGTTCTCATAGCTATCATGTAGAGCTTATGAAAATAAGTTGAAAATAGCTTATAGACAAGTCATAAGCTGTTTCTATAAGTATTCACAAACAGTTCCACAAGTGATTACGACTATCACAAATCATTATATAATATACTTATAGAACAGCACTAAGAGAAATACAATATCCCTCCACTGTAATCATATACAAATTCAGATCCGAGCTTAAAATCAACAGCAAAATTTCTAGCAGCAATAGTTTAATCCTTACAGAGAATGGTTCTTATGCATCACTTAAATGTTTTCATTCTACTTAAGCCACAATCTACATCTAATGTAACAATATACAGTATTTAAAAGACAAAATTACACCATGAGTCATTTATCTTAATTTTTTTTTATCAATGTAATTGTTTATCTATTCTTTTTTGCGTTCAGTTAATCCTTTTACTTATCAACTATCAAGTTAGTCTTTTAAGTTTAAAAATGTCGTCAGCAAAAATGGACCGAACCTCATTTTTCATCCGTCTTTTAGAAAAATCTAACTTGACCATTCAAAACAGTAAATTGCATCTTCGATCCATCAAAATAACATCTAAATTACCTAAAATAACAGTTACAGTCCATAATTCATCAAAATAACATCAAGATATTAACATTATATTTTCAGGTTTTATCTACTACTAACATTCTAGTCTCCTTGTTGCCTATTTAAAATACACAGATGGCCCATTACTAAAACTCATATGGTAGCTACAAGGACATTTGATGTGTTGGGGTGTAGTTTCGAACCCGCAATTCCCTACTTACCAACACTTAATGTGTGGAATACTGGCCAATAGACTATTTGACCAAAAAAAATACACGTATACAAAAGTCTATCCATACAACTAAAACATGTGCCACCTATAACTAAATCAGTATTTATGTTTCTAATTGGTCTTTAAAATGAACTGTTATATATGATCATCAACGGAATATATCTGTACTTGAGGATTAATAAACTGATAGTAAATTTCAATTTATGTACCTGTGCAACCAAATCACCGTCTTTATAGACGCTGCACGATCTCTTGAAAGGGGAACCAATTACTTTTAAGTCGCAAGTGTCGTTGTCCTTTAATCTCTCACCAGCAAAAAACACCTCTAACTCAACTTTAGTAATTGTTTTCACAGTCCTCTTCACTTGTAACACAAGCTCCTTATTCTCATCGCCACTTCCCTTGTAACATTTCCAAATCCCATTCTAGCAAACAAAACACATACAAAAATACTTCAAAAGATTGCCTCAATTTCTTTATTTATAAATACTTTTTGAGTAAACAATCATTTTGGTCTTTGAATGTGTAAGACGATATCATTATCGTCTCTGATTATATCAAAACTGCAAATACTTTCCTAACTGTCTTATAAAAAAATCTGCCTGTTATTATTATTGTTATTAGTTTTGCGTTAATGCTCTGATTCTTTCTCAGGGAAATGAGCCCTGATAATTTGTAGTTTGACCGAGAGGTAAGTAAAGTCTAGCTAAACATTGTTTCACTACGAGGCTCTCATTTGGTGGAGCTCGTTAATCACTTGAGTTTAATTGCTTGATTAAACTAACTAACAAAAATGAATGAGACTTTGTTCAGTAAAAAATAGCGAATAGCTGATAAACAAACTTATAGCTGATGATCTTTGTAGCTAACGTGATGACAATTCAGAGAGCAGATTGAATAATAAAGAGGGAATCATAAAAAAAAAGAGACTAACATGATGACGGTGGATGGAAAACAGAGGATTATCATTGGAATCAAGCAAGAGTTTTGTATCCTTTAAAGAGGAAGAGGAATTGGGATCGGGTGGTTGACGGTGCACCTTGAAGACTATGTTCCCCGATGCATCTGTAAACGCTAGGATGCCACGTGGAACTCCGGCGTGTTTTTTGGAACCGAAAAGATCGATTGGGATGTGTTGATCTTCGGTGCCTGTGTACTCCAAATCTGAAGTTTCCATTTTTGGCTTTTTGCTTCGTTTACTATTTTCTGTTAAAAATTTCAATCCACCACTAAACATAGCATCACAGAAAATAATAATATAACATTGTAAAGAGTGGAATCAGATGTGGTATTATTGCCGAAAGTACCCAATATTTCTTTGTATATTTGAATATGTACTTTCTCCGACCTAAACTTGGTAAAAAATTTCATGTATTTGACATAAAATTTGATTAAATACGTCAATTTTCTTTGACTTATTTTTGTTTGTATTTTAGGACGAATTATAGTTTAGATGGTTGATGGATGTATTGAATATTGAAAATTTGTAGTTTAGATGGTTGATGGATATTATGATTACTGAAATTTTGTGATTAAGTTCAAAGAATGGTTGACAAGTTGTAACAAATTGTCATGTCATTAATCATCCATCAAACATAATGAACTACTATGCATATTTAGATTTAAACCTTTGTTAATCAATCATGAGTACTAATAATTGATTAGGTATATGAGATAACTGATTAAATGAGTAATAATAGCTTAAAAATGTTCGGTTAATGATACATACTCCTTCCGTCTTAATTTATAAGCAAAAAATACTAATTCACACTTATTAAGAAAATTAATACTTAGTGATTTGAGGTATAATTTTTTGTGTTCTTCTTGGAATGAGTTTTATAGAAAGATGTAAAAATAATTTTCATTGGTTAAAAATTATGGAGAAAATAAAAAGGAGAACAAATTGAATGCAATTTGCATTTAATTTTACATTGGAAAAGATGATTTGTTTGAAAAAACATAATAATAGCATAAAAGTTGGTCTTTTTTGTTTATATTTTGAGACAAAAAATATGAGATTTTTTTGCTTATATTTTAGGACAGAGGGAGTAGTGATTTTTTTTAACAAGAATGATATTTAGTGAATAATTAGAGTTAAATGGGAATTGTTGTTAGACTTATCACTCCCTCCGTATTTTAATATAAGCAAAATTGACTTTTTAAGTTCATTCATTTAATGATGTATATGGTTCATATTATAGACCAGATACATCATTAAATGAATGAACCTAAAAAGTCAATTTTGCTTATATTAAAATACGAAGGGAGTAATTGAGAGTGAATTATAATGATCATGTTAAGGACATTAATTACGATGTTAATTTATCGTAATATATCGAGTTAGTGATACGAATTAAGTTATATTAAATAGTAGTAATGCCTACTAAGATAAATGTTATATCTTATATCATCTGGTCACTATTATAAGTAAAAGTCGTCAATATTTTAGATTCATTCATTAAATTATGTATGTGGTCTGTAATAAATAATATATACATCATTAATTGAATGAATCTCAAATATAAATTTTTACTTATAATAGTGATCGGAGTGTGTATGTATGTGCAATCATATAAGCATGATATAATCAAAGATTGATCGTTTATGAAGCCTTGACATAATATAAGTAGGAAAGTGTTACATTAAGGTGTGACACCATTGAGTCATTTTCGTCGAATACTGAATCACCCTTCTTTTTGTGATGTAGGAGGCTACTCCCTCCGGTCACATTTATGAGCAAAAATCCACTCTTTTAGATTTATTGAATACCTAACGTACTTGATATATATTATAGACTAAATATATGAGATACCCAATGAATCTAAAAAATAGATTTTTGCTTATAAATGTGACCGGAATGAGTACTTATCTATACAAATCAAGCCAGGGTTAGGTGGATCCGATTGTATAGACTAAATACATGAGATGAGATACCCAATAAATCTAAAAAGTAGATTTTTTTCTTATAAATGTGACCGGAATGAGTACTTATCTACACAAATCAAGCCAGGGTTAGGTGGATCCGATTGTGAAGTGATATATAAGGTACATTGCGCATTGCATGCATCATTGATTATATGTTAGCTATTAATGCGATATGTTGATATATGTTGAGAAATTTGAATTATCATACAATGCTCATTTTTATACATGAGTTATAAAAATGAGAATATTGTTTATGCGAGAAGATGAATAGTTGGTAGATGAAATAGAGTTATAAACATGAGCATATTTACTCGGGTAAACGATGCAACATTTGAATTATCTTAGGAAGAACTTTGTTTGCATTAACTTTGTAAAATCGTGAACATAGATTTGTTGATTGGACAAAAATAATGTCATCAACATGAATTTGGACAAGTATAAAGTGTTCATCATAATATTCCCGATGAAATCGCAAACTGAAAGGTTGATCGAACAAGGAGGATAACATGAAGGAAACAAATAGAAGCGGAATCACAAACAAATTTGCGAAATAGAACCGCAAGATGTAGTGGCTTAAGAAACTGAAATACAATTGAATTTTGAATAACAAACCCTAGAATTTGGGAAAGGATGGAATGAAATTGCGATGAAAACTTGATCACAAACAGAAAAACGAAATAGGAATTGATCGAAAGATGATGAACAAAGAGATTGCACAAAATGACAAAAACAAACTCAAGAACTTGAATGGAAACAACATCGAATCCAAAAGTTTCTTGCTCCAAATTGAAATACTTGACAAATATGAGGAGAAAGGAAATTGAATCTCAAATTGAGATTATAACAGAATCAAGAACGAATTGCATGAGAAGAAATTTAAGGAAAAATGAACAATTAAGGTAAAAGAATTGAGAGAAATCTAAACGATGAGAATTTTTTTTCTTTAAGAAAACGCAGTGGAAAATTCCTTCAAGGTGGATACCATAGTAACTTTGATATCATGATATGAAACATGGAATCCATGAAAAAGTAGAGAGAAAACTTGTAACTTTGTATTGATAGTAATGAGTAGTATTGCAAATGAGAAAGTTGGTTACAATTTAACTACCTCAAACCTATTTATAGGCACTAACTAACTAGTAACTAGATGACTAACTTATATCTCCAGCACCTTTCCTTTTTGTCATATGGGTAAGACATTCATGGAAACCTATTAACACCAATTTTGATGTTCTAGCATTGATCAAACAATACACTACACAAGTGCATTTGTATTCATGTATAGTTCCATACTGAAAAATGATTATACTGAAGTTCTTTTGAGAGGTCTCTTAAACAGTAATCAATGAGTCTGTTGATGAAAAAAAAAGGGAGACTACGCTCAACAAGTTGAAGCCAGAGTTCAAATCCTAGTTATATAAATGAGCAATACACAAAAAAATTGCTGATTTCTAATTATATTTACCAACAGACTCAACATCGCCATCAAGTTATTATTTCCGATGGACTTGATTAGTTGTCGGTAATATTCTTGCAAACTATCAACTAAGTCTGCCTGTCGAAATAACGAGTTAAACACTTAAACCTACCAGCAGACACAACCGTCGGAAATATAAGACGAAAAAGGTAAATTCAGATACCGACAGTCGAAGCCCTAAAAAAATGCCATCGGAAAATCACAGCTTTGTTACTGATAAATTATGTTGTTTTTTAAAATTTTGATTACTAATGCAGGAGGCCGTCGCAAACGTCTATAATAGGAGACTGAAACCCCCCTGTTCCTTCTTCACCGCATTCTCTCTATCTTTCTGATAATAATATAAGAGGAACTATGATCCAGTGTTAGAACTTAGAACCATAAATCTGTGGTTGTGAGTACAAATATCACAAATCAAAACCTTTTCTTGCATTGCAACTGTAAGTGACAAATACATATAATCGGTTTAAATAAATTGCAATTGAATGTCGTTGTCAATGATATTATTTTCTTCCTTTCAAAAATATTACAAACAAAGCCACAATAAGACTATGATCTATGATCCCAGGAAAGATTGTCAGGCGAAATTTATCCCTACTGGGGTATCTTTCGATAAGGTTGTACATCAGACTACTCTGCACAGAAGTATAAATCAGAATCAATTTTTGTGATTAGTTGGAATGTAATGTTAATTAATTTATATAGATTGTAGAAAATTTTCCCTCTATGCATAATTGTAATCAATCATGTCTCATGAGATATGCATGTTCATAAACCCCAAATTTGATTCCTCTCTTTTTCATGTTTCAACTATACAATATAATGAACTTGACTCATCTAAACTGACTGCATCACTTTAAAGGGCAGTCTGGTGCACTAAATCTCCCGCATACGCAAGGTCTGGGAAGGAGTCCCATCAATAGGTGTATTGTATGCAGCTTTAGCCTATTTTTTACACGAGTGACTTTTTTCAAGACTTGAACCTATGACCTATCAGTCACGTGACAACAACTTTACTGTTGCGCCAAAACTCCCCTTTGACAGCATCAGTTTATGTGGAAAAAATATGATGTTCTAAATATTAACTAAAAAAACATCAACTGAAATTTATACATTGAATTTATTGGCTTATTTATTTCCTCTATGATCCTGTTTGGTTAACCAGCTAAATTAGCACTTATAACTTAGGGGCTTATCATATAAGTGCTTATGAATAAGCTATGTCTATAACAAAACATAAACTAAAGTCAAACTGTTTTTATACAAACTATAAGTTGTTCTCTTAAGCTCACTTGTAGAGCTTATGAAAATAAGTTGAAAACAACTTATGGACAAGTGATAAGCTGTTTCTACAAGTATTCACAAACAGTTTCACAAGTGATCACGAGTTTCGACTCTATAACAAATCCTTATATAATATAGCTATAGAATGACACTAAAAGAAATACAATATCCCTCCTCTATAATCATATACAAGTAAGCTTAAAATCAATGTTTATGTTTCTAATTGGTCTTTAAAAGTTGTAACATACTTCAATCAAAACAATCTCAATTATAAATGAACTGCTATCTATGATCATCGACAGTATATATACATCTGTACTTGAACATAAATGAACTGATAGTAAACTTCAATTTATGTACCTGTGCCACCAAATCACCATCTTTAGAAATGCTGCATGATCTCATGAATGGAGAACCTATAACTTTTAAATCGCAAACGCCTTTGTTTAATCTCTCACCAGCAAAAAACACCTTTAACTTAACTCTAGAAATTGTTTTCAGAGTCCTCTTTACTTTTAACACAAGCTCCTTATTCTCATCACCATTTCCCTTATAACATTTCCAAGTCCCATTCTACCAAAAATAAAACAACATATTTCAAAAAGTTGCCTCAATTTCTTTCTTTTTTTATAAATATTTTTTCTAGGAGATGGAGGTTCAATTTTCCTTACACCTACGACACCTTGCTTAATCACATATTGCTTAATCACATACTATGAAGCACCAGACAAGGATTGGGTGACTTTGTGGAGGGGAAGTCATTATGACTTTCTCTCCATCTCTCTCCTATACTATGAACCACAAATACTCCTTGGATTAGCTATGTCCTAGTGTCGGATACATATTACGTCTGTCACCGACACGACACTACACATATGATTACATTGTATGTTGTTATTTTCTCAAATTATTATTGATGTCGACGTATTGTGACCATGTCTGCGCTTCATAGCTCCTGTATTCATCTGCTTCTCATCTTTAAACTCATTTCTCTTTCATCAAACTCTCATAAAACACCCCAAAATACACTAAAGTGATCATAATAACTTTCCCTCGTTAAAGTCACTCGATCCTCGTTGAAACACCCATAAACATGATAGTAGACACGACATTGACACATTGACATCTATAGTAAATAGCATATAAGAAAACCAATAGTAATCTAAAAAATGACATAATTACATGGGTCGTGGACACCAAACCTATTTTTAAACACTTCTTTGATCAAAAGTGTCGTTGCTACATAAATCACATGGAAAAATGTGGTTGTTTAAGTTGAATAGATAGTCAATTTAAACCCGTTGAAAAATGTGAAATTGTGGTTAATCAATGGAATTAAAAAAAAATTCGATTGAGAATTAAATTAATCATCTACTCAACCAAATCAACTGTCTCGCGTGTGGCGGGTGTAAAAGAAGAAATCATTAGACAAAGAGACTAACATGACGGTGGTGGATTGAGAATAGAGGATTATCATTGGAATCAAGCAAGAGTTTGGGATTGGGTGGTTGATGTTGCACCTTGAAGACCATGTTCCCGGATGCATTGGTGAACTCTAGGGTGCCACGTGGAACTCGGGCGTCTTCTTTGGAACAGAAGAGATCGATTGGGATGTGTTCATCTTCTGTGCCTGTATATTCCCAATCTTCTGAAGTTTCCATTTCCATTTTTGTTAATTGTTTTCTATTCCTCTTAACAGATTTAATCCATCAGTGTAAATAATAATTTACTGCAATGTCGATTCAGATGTGGTATCCCCAATCTAAGTCAATATCATCGGGCCAACCAAGTGAGATGAGATCGTTTGTAAAAATGAGAATCGTTCGATCTTAATTTTTTAATTGCGTAATATACAAATGAGAATAGTTAATTTTTTAGCCGTTCCATCTTAAATGGATCACCAATATTTAATGGATTGGATGAGATTGGTTATGCACAGAATTAAAATGTTTCAAATGACCAACTATATCACAAAATTAAAAACAAGACCACCTTATCAATTTCTTAATTTTAAATCTCCTGATTCAAACAAAATTTCAAACGCCACGCAAAAAATATGCATTTGATATTATTTTAAAAGATCAGCAAATCTTATGAAGTGAAAGGTCATAACATTTTTCCTCCTGAACAAATTTGTGGAAAAAATATTTTAAAGTTCATAATACTTCTCGCCATCACACTAATGCTTGTGTTCGTTTTAGGGATTCAATTCGAACGCAGAAGAAAAAGGACATCTGGTTTTTTAATCAAAAGACGACGTTTTGCCCAAATGCAGTTCTATTTTCGACAAGATTAGAAATCACGATCGAATTCAAGAAGCTGAGAGCCAAGGAGGAAACAAAGAAGCTAAGAGCCAAGAATGGGGATACTTTGTTATGAAATTCTTCAACATCAAACTGCACATCAAAAAGGTTGTCAACCACATTCAAAGGAATTGTTAAGCCATCAAGCATATTTGACTTAAATTTGGATGGTTCTGGATATTATTTAGACGAAATCTCATGATTTTCATCGTTATCTCCTTATTCTTTCTTCGAAGACGATGTTGCGTCATAATAACTTTCATGATTTTTTTCTTAACTTTCGCTCAAACTTTCTTTATCATCTTCATTCTTTTAAACTCCCTATCTTAACATGAGTGGCTTCTATGTTGATTTCTTATCTTCCTTTATCATCTTCAAGCACTTGTGCACTCTTAATGGCAGAGGCATTCATAGTTTTTGAGTTAATTTCCTTAATGACAGATTTTTCTTTCTTCTTATCCTTCTTTGAAGTTTACTTCTAAGGAACCTATGAGCTTAAGGCACTTAGATCAGATACAAAAGAAAATATTACCTAATTTGAAGGATAAAACTTTTTAGATCATTGGACGACTTTACAAAGGGGACCACCTACATTTGTGATTACATATGAACCCTTCAGATGAACATCATATAAGTCATTTAAACATTCATAAAGTTGGGCCAAAAGAAGTTTGCATAGACTAACTGATGTTCCTTCATGGAAAAGTCTAGCTAGAGGTAGCAGCAAAGCCTTTTCAATAGTGACAGATTTAGAACAAAAAAAATAGAATGTTGAAGTAAAAACATAACAAAGGCAATATGCTCTTCATCTGAGACTATTTCTGACAACAAATTATTGTTCCGAATAAATTGATTATAATTGATAAAACTCATATTTGGTTTTAAATCAGTTTTAGGTTCAAAAGGAGGAGTCCAAACTCTACCACTAGGTGTGAGTCTGATATAAGCAGCAAAATAAAAAATGAAGTGCAACAAGCATGCATAAGGAGTATGAAAAGTGCAATTTGCGTCAAATATCAGATCTCGAAGGTTATTCTTTTGAAGACCAATGTGAAGAGATTCCGAGATACAACGTGAAGTCTTTTCAAGCAAAGGTTGATCGTTGTTCAACATTCAAAATTCAGTGTAATAAGAAGCTTGAAAGACTCCAACAAAGTTAGAAGACACTTAACATTCATGCATTGCAGGAGTTGGTTTATTTTCTCTTAAGTAAACAGTATAATCAAATTCCATGGAAATGAGTTCATTTCCGTTCCAAAAACTTGCCCATTAGATAACACATCTACCTTCACATGATAACACATCTTACTAATTGTTGAACAAACGAGGTACATAACTCATATATGTTTGTAGTAATGTCATTTGTTTCTTCTTTATCTTTATTTCTTGCTTTCTGCACTTTTACTTTTGGGAAATGTTTCATAGACATACCATTTTCTACACCTCTCTTATACACATGCCCATGTGGATGGCAATTTTGTAGTGTTGTTAAAAAGTTAAGGGTAAAAATGAGATTTCACGTGCCCCTTTCTTCTAACATTCTCATCTTTCTTCTCTGTTCACAAACACACAGATCCACCTTCTCCTCTTCCTCTTCTCTTTCTGGCCTTACTGCCGCCGTCGACGCCGTGGGGATCTGGGAGTCACATCTGAGTGTTTATGCGTTGTGGTGGCGAGATGAGTGAATGACGGAGGAGACGAGTCTGTGTTGGTCAGTTCTGAAACACTCATAGTGGTGGTGGGAGGGCGGTGATAATAGGAGGATGGAGGAGACAAGGAGGAGGCAGCGACAGATGGGCTGGAGTGAAACGGAGAAGATGGAGTCGTCGTTGCCGGTAACACGTGAGGGCCGACGACGGGGGAGGCGGTAGATCTGAGAGGGGGAGGACGAGAGAGAACAGGGATGAGAGAGATGAAAACAGTGGGGATTTGGTGGCCGCCGCTGCCGTCACCGGGAACGGAAGTGGGCTGGTGCCAGTGGTGGAGGAGAGAGAGGACAGTTTGGCGGGGGAGAGAGCGTGCGGGAAGAAGAACTGAGACATCATTTCCTTTTCATTTTTTTTTTTTAATTCTCAAAGGAACATTTATTATTTGTTAATGCCAAATATTTGCCACATAGGGGGTGTATAGAGGGGTTTGCCACATGAGGATGTTTACCTATCACCTCTCTTTACTTTTACATTTTTTTCTTCCATTTTTTACTCGATCACACGTTTCTTGCGTCGCATACTAAGGCTTATGGTTGTAAACCTACCAAGAACCCCTTAAGAATTTATCTCGAGTCTTAAATTGATCATTCGAGTTCATTTGTTAGAATGAAGGATTTCTACACCAACATCCCATAAAAAAACGGCAAATTTTAGTCCCTACAAAGTTTTTATGCATGAAGTTTAAGTCCATGTTGTTAAATCAATGTGTAGTTTTGAATGATTTTTTGTTTTTACGGACATTTTAAAACATTATAAAAAGTTTATCTGAATAGAAGGAGCTCAAAATTTGATATTTAGATCAAAGTTTTCATTACTCTTATCTTGTACATTTGAAATTTCAAATATTCATATTTAACTCATTCCATGTTAAAAAATTAAAGAGTTTGTAAATAAACTTTTTATAATATTCTAAACATGCGTAAAAAAAAATTGAAACTCTAAGGATAATTTAACAGTTTTGAAAATTATTAAAAGCTGTGTAAGATTTTTTTTTTTAAGGAACAAAAACATTCCACTTTTGTCTCATGGGGATGAAAAATAAAATTTATTAATTTTTTTAAGTTTATGGTTGGAAAACCAATTTAACTTTATTTTTTAACTTGTCAAGATCCCCCCAATAAGCATCCATTTGTTGATTATTCTGATAGATTTTATCAAAACCAAAAATCAACGTTAATATCTTTATAATGAGAAGTGTCAACAAATACCAACACACACTCTAACATATATTTTTCAGCTCACAATTTTTTATTGGTATATATGTGCCACACTAAACCAAATGATATGGGTCTTATATAAATTTGATGGAATCCGTAAAAATATTAACCAATAAAAAGTATCTCATTTTGCCCAAATATTTTGTAAGTATTGGCCAATGATGAATGATATGAACATTCTATTTATAACACTTTAACATCAATCTTTTGTTGACTAAAACTAATGTGAAAGAGTAAATGATGGATAAAGTATTAATTAAAAAGAAATTGTTCTTTTAACATTTATCTTGACTGTAGTACATACAACCAACACATTGGTTAGTAATTGTATTAGTAAAAGTTTCATAACAATAATTTCTCAAAGAGTATGCAATTTAGAAGCAACTCTTATTATTGCTGCTCTTAGATCATCGTCACTATAATATGTCTTCCACCCAACAAAAGCTAAGAAGAACATTATTGTGCTTTATCATCACAGAACTTTCTATTTTGTCCTCTTTTGTATATTTTTTATTTTATAATCATACCGCATATTGAAAATACCAAAAAAATTTAATTTTTTCTTTTGTCAAGTAGCCTAATAGCTAGAGCTCACACAATTAAATTGTAGAGAAGTGAAGTGTCCAGAGTTCAAACTCCAGCTCCTACATATAATATGCAATATCCCTACGAGCAAAGCTCACGGGAATTTATTTTACTTTCTATCCTAAATGAGAAATGATATCCTAAAAGAGAAATTATACACGCACATGTTGTAAACATGAGATGAATTTCTCCATTTTTTTAATTTTTTTTTATAAAACATCATTTTCACTTTTAACATACATACAAAAAATTATAGTGTAATTAATATATGTATATTTGGATAGTTTTTAAGTGAGGGTTCAATTAAATCACACATCAGAGGTAGAATTAAGTTAAGCCGATCAGTACGATTTTACGATTTAGCAGGGACAGAGTCATGAATTAAGTTTAGGAGGGACCAAAGTTGAATGTAAGATTTAGTGAAGAAAAAAAATGTTTAAATGCACAATATTTAGAACATATTTAAGAAATTTTAAGATATATTTAAAATTATAAGAAATTTCAAAGATATAAAAATGATGAGTGTCTTGAGGCTTGCTTGAGAATGAAGAGAATAAAGCAAATTTTGAATATTTAATAGCGAAAGAAAATGTGAAACAACAAAACTACAAGCATGTGAGGATGAATTCAGGATGAAATCGCAACCATTGAATCGTTGGTAGTGCGCAACCAAAATGCAATGAGGAATCATAAATTGAGATTCTAGTTAAGGATTAATTAAAGTTCTTCTGTAAATTTCAGACAAAACGTCACTTTCTCTTTCATCGTTAAGAATTCTAGTTAAGTATTAATGCAATTAAACCTAGAAACATAGGTATTTAAGATACAATCTCATATAAATTCACATAATATATATATATATATATATATATATATATATATACCAAAAATATTTGCATACTAGTATTTTTTTTTTTAAAGTTCGGGGGACCATTACTTCTACTAGTCCCCCTTCTAATGCCATCCTTGCGATCTAGTTGATGTCAGACTTGGGTAGCCTATTTGGTTAAGGATTCAATTAATTGTAATCCCTCAATAAAAAAACAAAAAAAGATTCAATTAACTGTAATATTTATTTAGATTTTGCTATTCTCACATTGAGAATTGCTCTTTCACACCTAAAATTTACGGTATTAACCCCAACAAAAGTTAACTGCCAATGGTTTCAGACAAACAGACATAACAACGATTCTATCAAGTTTAAATATGTATAGAAGTCAAATGTGAAGTTTTTACTTAAAAATTGTGCATTCAATGTCTTATGCTCCTTAACTTGTGCCCTAAAAGCACAAGTTAGCATGACCCCTGCTACATTCCTTCATTCAATCATAGAAAAATCAATTCATTCATTCAATCATTTTCAAAATCAATTTTAATTAAATATACACAAAATCAAAATCTATTCCAAAATAATGCAAATGTGGTAGAAAATTACAATCACATATTGGCCCTCCTCATAATCAGCCGACTCCTCCAACTTATTGGGCCGAGTAAGGTGGTACTTCTCGTATAGCCACTCCCACTGTACGCCTGTCTAAAAGATTTTGATAATGAAAATTTTGAAGAGGCTATTCGAACATATGATAGAGATATGGCAAGGATCATGTGAAACAAAATTTCAATCATTCTTGAGATATATCAAAACAATCAATCAGAAAGGCAAAGCAATAATAGAAGAATGCATGATCCTTTCAAAAAAATAAAATAGAAGAATGCATGATAACACAAGTATGTGTCAAATCAAACATCCAACAACCCTGATAACACAAGATTGTATGTGTCAAATAATTTAATAATTTTGGCACACTATACAAAGCCTATAGTCGCTGCTTATCTGTAATCCAATTCAATGATAATTATGATCATGGGACATTCCATACCGGCTACTAGCCATATATATAGACCTAAATAATGTTAGGTTGCAACCCAAAAAAATTCAGTTAGCAAGTATGGAATCCCAAAAAAATGAAGAAAATGTTACTTCCAATTTGCTCAAAGCTCAAAGCCACATATGGAATCACATTTTCAACTTCATAAATTCCATGTCCCTTAAATGTGTGGTTGATTTAGGCATACCTGATATCATACACAATTATGGCAAACCCATATCACTCTCAAAACTTATTTCTTTGCTACCAATCCACCCTTCAAAAACATGCTTCATTCATCGCTTGATGCGAATAATGACTCATTCTAGTTTCTTCTCTCAATATAATGTTACCGAGAATGAGCTAGAAATCGAGTATATGTTAACCGATGCATCGATATTATTACTTAAGGACAATCCGATGAGCGTGACACCATTTGTACACGCGATGCTCGATCCAGTTTTGACAAATCCGTGGCATCAATTCTCTACTTGGTTAAAAAATGATGATCCTACAACATTTGAAACGACACACAGGATGTTGTTATGGGAATATGTTGCGTGTGACTCCAAATTTAGCAACTTATTCAATGAGTCCATGGCAAGTGATACTCGATTAGTGACCAATTTGTTGATTGAGAAGTGCAGGGGAGTATTCAATGGGTTGGAGTCATTGGTTGATGTTGGAGGTGGCACAGGGACCATGGCAAAGGCCCTTGCTAAATCATTCCCACAAATGGAGTTTAGTGTATTTGATCTACCACATGTTGTTGATGGCTTGCAAGGTAGTGAGAATCTAAACTATGTTGGTGGAGACATGTTTAAAGAAATTCCTCCAACAGACGCCATTTTGTTGAAGGTAAAATGTTACACCATTCATTTAAATATATATCACTTGGAATGGTTTGGTGGTGTTGCCTCGAAACCTTGAAATGTGCTCCTTCTCAAGGTTTCAGGTTTGATTATCACCGTGCCAATTAATTTGGCTGAGCTAATAATTTAACTTCTTCAAAAAAAAAGTAATATTATTAAATTTGAATGAGCTAATTTAACTTTTTCAAAAAAAAATTATTAATATAATTTAATAATATATATACATAAAATAAACACATTAACTACGTTACCAATGTAAAATTGATAGAGAGGTTGATATATACTATAATAAGGGACAGATGGAGTAATTGGTAGTACATGACGCTAATATAGTTTGGGGACAATTTGTTTTTATTGTCCATTTTGTGATACTAATAACTGGGCCGATTAATTATTTTTTTAATCCTATAAATATACCAACTTTTCGTTTTAGTCCCTTTAAAATTTTTCTTCAACTTTTAATCCCTTAAAATTTTTCCATCTTCACTTTTGGTCCCTCTTTTAAAGTAAACTCATATATAGAATTAATATTTTTTAATGACATTTTCCAGAAAAATTCATAATATTATAAGAACCTCTCCCAAAAAAATTTAGAATTTTTTAACAAAACATGAATTTAATATGAATTTTTATATTTTTAAAGGTTAAAAATTCATATTTAATTTGTGTTTTGTTAAAAAATTCTAGTTTTTTTTTAGAATTTTTTTTACAATATTCTACACATTTCTGCACAATTTCATTTAAAAACACAAAAAGTAACTTAAAAATAGGGACCTAGTGATAGAAAATTTTATAGGGACTAAAAGTTGAAGGAAAATTTTAGAGAGATTAAAACGAAAAGTTTGTATATTTATAAGGACTAAAAACATATTTAACCCTATAATATAATACTCTCCTTATTTTGTCTTAATTTCACTTTACTTATTTTCTTTTATCTATATGTTTCTTTAGTAACTCAATCGAAGTCTAATAAAATTGCAGTGGATATTGCATGATTGGAATGACGAGGAATGTGTGAAAATATTAAAGAATTGCAAGGATGCAATATCAAAGAAAGGTAAACAAGGGAAAGTGATTGTGATAGACATGGTGTTGGAAAGTGAGAAGGAAAGCATTAATGAATCAGTTGAAACACAACTCTTCTTTGATATGTTGATGATGGTAGTACTTGCAGGAAAAGAGAGAAACAAGAAAGAATGGATTAAGTTGATTTCCTCTGCTGGTTTTAGCGACTACAAGATTACTCCAATTTTAGGTTTAAGGTCACTAATTGAGATCTATCCATAACATATCATATCTAGGTGGTCATTTGTCATTATCATCGGTACTTGTGTCATTAATTATGGGTGGGCATTAATATGTAAAAATTAGATTTTTCTAGTGAGAGAAGCTTCATCTTTTCTCTGACCTATGCTCTTCTTCATCTACTTCAACTCACATTTATAGTTTAAGTCAATTTTAGCTCACCATGATGATTAGAGAGTGGTTTGAGTCGGTTTTGATATTTCGTTATCTGAGTCCAATATTGTTTAATTTTCTTGTCTTAGTGTTGTGTAGTTTGATTTTATCGTCTTGGTGCGTTGGCTATTATGTTCACATTCATAAATCAACTTCTGCTCATTAGAAGATTCATACAGTAATTACTTGGACATCAACGACATAGATCCTGAGACATTGGTATTCTGATCATTTTAATTGTCATTTTTGTAGACAATTTTCCATTTTATGCTAATAACTTGAATGTCATGCATTTATTCACGGATTCATCTGTTTCAATTTTACCGACATCAAAATTGTATGGCTTTCAATGTAATAAATCAATTTGAATAAATAAATGAAGGATTTTTCTAACATGTGCAAATTTGCACATGTTAAGGATACTAAAAGAAGCAACTTTTTATTGAAAATCACACTTGTTATAAAAAAGAATATATATTTAATGTAAAATACACAAGTTCCAATATAAACTTACTACTTTAGTATCCTTAACATGTGCAAATTTGCACATGTTAGAAAAATCCATAAATGAATACCATATTTTGTGTAAAAGGAAATAATATGTAACAATAATAAAGTATTGAATGGACTCTGTAATGCATTATAGGTGCAACACCCCAACAATAATAAAGTATTGATTGGACTCACAATGTATTATGGGATAGCGAATTTGCAAAGCATACTACTCACTTCACTCGGCAAAGACTTCACTCTAAAGCAATCTTTAATTTGAGGTAGTGTTTGGGTGACATTATGGTTGGGGTGAGATTGATGGTGGGAGATTCTACGGTGCAGTCAAGAAATTGACTTTTTTGAAAAAGTTAATTTTTATTTTAATGTTTGATTCATTTTTAAATTGTTGATTACTGATTAATGATCAATAGTAATTCATCTAGTAATGCTTGCAACATCTTGGACTTATATGTACTATTTTATCTTTGGAATCTTTAACATGCAAACAGAGTTGATGATATTATGTGATGGTCTTAAGTGTTACATTTTGTGAGATGTTACGCTTATAACAAGGTATGATAAAATTAGATTAAGTGTAGTCTTGTTAATCTGATGAATTGATGATACTAGAGGACTGGACTTTTGATGTCATTGTACAAACGGTAGGGTGTTACTCGTTACATTTTTGATGTTATAGTGTTAACTTCACCAAAAAAATCATTTTTATGACTTCACCATAGAATTTTCTTTTATTTTATTTATTATTCTTCTCTACTACCACTTGAGTAACCAAAATTAATAAGAACATTTTCTTTTTTATAAATAATACTGATTAATGGAGCGAGTAGTAAATAAATGAAAGAACTATTAATCCAAAACACATTCCACCTCGGAGGGAGTATATTGTTGAGGGGAATCTTTTAGATTTATAAGCGAAAATCAACATTTTAGATTTATTCATTAAATATTAAATTATGTATGTGGTCTATAATAAAAATTATATACATTATTAATTAAATGAATTTAAAATGTAAATTTTTACTTATAATAATGATCGGATGATGGATATACATATAAAGCATAAAGACAATCTATGTGATCACAACTGCAAAATATATCGATGCAGAAATTTTGATACGGTTTGTTTTTATATCTACAACCTAGAGGTGAGTCGTTACTTGCTTGGGAATTTCTACCAAATAAAAAAAAATGTTTGAAATCTTTTTTTTAAAGAAGTTAAAATGAATTATATTACCACCTCAAAAGAGTTTTTCTTAGCACAAGACGTGCTCAGGAAAGGACATCAGAGTCAAGAACAATATTTACAATAGTTGCCTGAACAAAGCATAAAAACAGAAAAGAAACTCTTAGCCTATGCCCAATATGGTAAACGGACTAAGCCACCACCCATGGTAATTGAGGGGAAGAGAAATATACTTCGCCTTTAACCACGTAAAAGCAAGCGACTTAATCTTGTCGACCACCTGGATAACCAAACAATCTTTGACATTAAACAGCCTATTGTTTCTTTCCTTCCATATTTCCCAAACTACAACAAACCAAATAACCTGAAGAATAGAGCGGTGCACCTTTGTGGTACCACCACTACCGGTAAACTGAGTAAAATGACCCGACACCTGTAAAGGGGAAGCCACTGAAAAGCCTAACCACCTATAAATGAAGTGAAGATGTTTAAAATCTAGAATAAACCAAAAATAGAAATATTGATTTCAAGCATCAGAAGTTCAGAACAATCAACAAAAAGCCAAGGCAATAATAGAAGTCTGAATCATATGTGTGTATTTTATGAAATGGAGCGTATCATATGACTCATCATAATATCTTCCAACAATCATGATTCGCATTGTTTAGGCAAAAAAAATTGTGCCACGTCCTTTGCTATCCTTTCATGAGGTTAATTTTTGCTGAAAAATACTCAAGTGTTTGTTTTTCTAGTTGTATTATAGACACTCTCTTTTTAATATAAAGTGGTGACATGAATTTCACTCGATTAAAGGATGAATGTTAAAAAGAGAGTGTTCACATCATTTCTCTTGTTTTATTTTTATTTTGAATAACCCAAAATATATATGTATATACACATACACACACACCAACAAGAAGCTCTCCTAAGCACGAGAAGTGCATGAGAAGAACTCTGAAAATCAAAAGTAGAATTTCTCTCTCGCCAAATGACCCAAACAATATGTATTGAAGATCATATATTCTTGGAGTATCCACACAAACCGCTAAAAAGCAAAACCTAATCAGACAACTGAATGGGATTCATTGGTTATACAAATCCATTGTCTAACTAGGCTCCATAAGCTTCCAAAAATATGACAACCCAAAATCAAATGGTCTATAGTTTCCTCGTGCCCGCACCCGGTAATAAAAACATTCAAGATATTGGTTGAATTATGTCATGCCTTACTAGGTTATCCTTTGTTGGAATTCGATTCTTAAAAAGTCTCCAAGCAAAAATAGAAACTTTCGAGGAGACTGTTTTATTCCAAATGATGTTGTGATGGTCGTTAAAATGATTATCATCCGTCGCCGTCAAGAACTGATAAACACCTTGAGTAGTATAGTTTGGTGATAACTGCCACTTATAATAATCTACAACACCATCCTACAAAACAATGTCAGATAAAAGAGTGCCACATCCCCCCACCTAGGCAAACAATTGACGCTACCACTTCCAACCTTCCCCATCTAAACTCCAATCTAAAGAAAACATTTCAGATATCGTGACATCTTTATTCTCCACCAAGTCAAAAAAAATCTCTTGTATCTCTTTTCTCCTTGAAACATTTAATATTGTAAGAAATGAGGAGATCCAAACATACACACTACAAATCTAAATAGAGAAAATGTGATAAATCATGTAGCTGAGATTCTTGATAAAAATAGTTTAAAGTTTAAGAGGGTTCAGACGCATCTCACGGTGGCTTCCCCACGACAACTTCAGTGGCCGACACTGATGGCAGATTTTTTGGGTTTGGATCTTGGTTTTTTATTTCCTTCAAGTTTTTGGTTTTGCATATGGAAGTTTCTCCACATTTAGTTTTCAAGAATCAATATAACTACTTTTTTGGTGGTGTCCGAGGTTCGAACCCCAGACCTTGCATATATTATGCATTGTTCATACCAACTGAGCAATGCTCACGAGGACAACTACTAAAACCATCATAAATGGGTTTGTTCAATTTAATTATTTTTTTTCCTTGTAAAATTTTAACAGTTGGACTGATCAAAAGCTAAAACATTTGTAGGAGGAATAACAATAGAGGTATTGGTTGTGGAGGATCAAAACCCTAATTTTGTATTTGAGAAATGATATTTGTACAACCATTTTATAACAACTTTTTGACAACTTTCTCTCTCATACTCATATTAAATTCTTATCATCTCTCTTCCACAAATGAAAGTTGTAATCAAAGATGTTACAAATGGTTGTACAAATATCACTATTTGTATTTTTCTCTTTCCCTTTTATTTTTGCTTCAAATATTCGTTATGTCTTTTCTTCAAGGAGCAAACTAAGCGGTTGTTATCCTATCATACTTTGGTTTGAGGGGCCAACTTAAATCACAAAGAGATCTATGAAACATGCAAACTAATTATTTGTTTGGGAATTCAAAAAAAAAAAAAAAAAATTGAAAGGCAGAAATTCAAAACTTAAGGGGTTGAGTTTTGAAAACTTCTTTGTCCCTTGGATGATCTTTTTAAAAAGCATTATGTACATAATTTTACTAGCTTATCAACCATCCAAGACAATTCGCTATATGTAAACTTATTGGCTATCCGTTATATTTTACCAAACATAATCAGATACAATTTAAAAAAGAAAAGAATATTACGACGTGACATTTTTAGATTTGAAAGTTCAAGTTGAAAAACATAAATAAAGAACCAAACATGGAAATAGGTTAAATTCAAAGTACAACAAACATAATTTTGTCTTTTAGTATATTAATAGTACTGTTCAAGAAGTGGAAACGAGTTTCTCATAAAATATACTACAAGAAGTGCAAACAAGTTGCATGTTTGGATTAAACTAAACAAGTTGTCATGTTTAAAGAAATTCAACATGACAAGGACAAAATACACTGAGATTGTTTAATATTTCATCAAAGAGAAGTTGGATAAGGAATTGATAAGTAAGACCTATATTTCTTTTGTGCATCAGCTAACATATATGTCAACAAAGGACTTACCAACTTAAAGATTATGTCAACTTGTAAGTTATCAAAGATAAAAATTCATGTTGTCTTAAATTATAAAAAAAAAAAAAAAAAATAAAACATATATTTTCTTTGTCATTTCATATCTATTAGCTAGTTCAACTCTTAATTTTATCAAACAATACGAAACAAATCAGTTAGCTTGTTCGTTATTAACTAACTTATCAGCTATTCACTATAAACACATCCTCTAAAAGCTAGATTATCCGTTGTATAACTGCTAATTCTTTTATCAGACAACGATAGTAGAGGTTAAAAACCAGACTACAATGTAGTATACATTTTGAGATTTTAAGGATCAAATTGAACAAAATAAAATAAAGAACCAATAATGGAAATAGAATAAATTTAACGTACAACAAACGTAATTTTGTCTTTTATATATTAAAAAGTACTGTTCAAGAAGTGCAAACAAGTTTCCCAGAAAAAATAGAAGTGCAAACAAGTTGCATGCTTGGATTAAACTAAGCAAGTCTTAGCAATAATAGACAGCTAACCATGATGATATCGCCAGATCATAGTGTTATAAAATTCCAACAACCATTTATTAGCATAGTGCTCATTTTTAGTCAAACAAATAATAGGATTAATGTGGGTATATACAAAGTCTATAGTCACCGGTTATATGAATTAAAAAATTTGAATTTATAGTCCCGTGAGTATAGCTCAGTTGGTCAGGAACATATATTGTTATATGTAGGGGTTGAGATTCGAACCTCGGAACTCCATTTATTCACCTTGAAAAAGTGAATCAATAGGCCACTTGAACAAAAAAAAAAAAAAAAAAAAAAAAATTGGATTTATAATTAAAAAAGGTCAAATACATCTAAAGGTCCTTTAAGTTTTTCGTTTTTTCCAAAGTGGTCCTTTAAGTTTCAAAAGTCCCAAACAAGTCCTTTAAGTTTCAAAAGTCTCAAACAAGTCATTTTAGTTTTTGAATCGTTTCAAACAAGTTCTTTTAGAGAATGATGGTGATGATTCAGATGATAGCAACAAAGAGCATTATCCACCATTTGTCATGCCTAAAAAGATGACTAATTTTAAGTGGATGTTAGGAGCCAGATTTGGTACCAAAGATGAGTTCAAGGAAGCAATTACCAACTATGTTATCTACATTATGACTTGTTTGAAACGATTCAAAAACTAAAAGGACTTGTTTGAGACTTTTGAAACTTAAAGGACCACTTTGGGAAAAACTAAAAACTTAAAGGATCTTTAGATGCATTTGATCTAAAAAAAAATGTATTAAAATTCGGTATACAAGGGAGTAAGTTTTTGACTGAATTGAAAAACTGTCCTAAATTTGTCAGCAAATGAATTTGTGACTGATTTATAAAAAATTGCTAAATCACATGCCAGTTAACCATATATATAGACCTAAAAATGTTAGGCTCCTCCAATCCATATATACTTCAAAACTTTCTAATAGAATTCAAGTAGCAAGTAAGTATGGAATCCCAAAATATAGAGCAGGTTGCTTCCAATTTGCTCAAAGCTCAAAGCCATGTATGGAATCACATGTTTAACTTCATAAATTCCATGTCACTTAAATGTGTAGTTGACTTAGGCATACCAGATATCATACACAACTATGGCAAACCCATACCACTCTCAAAACTCATTTCTTCACTATCAATCCACCCTTCAAAAAACCACGGCATTCATCGCTTGATGCGAATCATGACTCACTCCGGCTTCTTCTCTCAAAAAAACGTTATAGGGAATGAGCTAGAAATTGAGTATATGTTAACTGATGCATCTAAACTATTACTCAAGGACAATCCAATGAGTGTGGCACCATACGTGCACGCAATGGTCAATCCAGTTATGATGAATCCATGGTATCAATTCTCTACTTGGTTAAAAAATGACGATACTAACACATTCGAGACGACACATGGGATGTCAACATGGGAGTATGCTGCACGTGACTCCGAAATTAACAACTTATTTAACGAGTCAATGGCAAATGATACTCGATTAGTTTCTGATTTGTTGGTTGAGAAATGCAAGGGAGTGTTCAATGAAGTTGAGTCATTGGTTGATGTTGGAGGAGGTACGGGGACCATGGCAAAGACTCTTGTCAAATCATTCCCACAAATGGAGTGCATTGTGTTTGATCTTCCACATGTTGTTGATGGCTTGCAAGGAAGTGAAAAGCTAAGATATGTTGGTGGAGACATGTTTAAGGAAATTCCACCAGCAGATGCAATTTTGTTGAAGGTAAAAATGTTGAAATATTAAGAGAAACTCCATAGATAATGTTTTAATTTGGTATTTTTGGTACCCTCTACGTAATTTTATAAAAAAAATAAATTGTTTTATTATATGTCAATTTACAATATCAATGCATCATTAATTATCTTTTGGCTAAATTGCACTTTTGACCTTCCAACTTTCAATAACCGTCGATTTTAGCCCCAAATTTTCAAAATAGCACTTTTGGCTCCCGGCTTAGCAACTTTTGCAAAATGATGCCCCGTTGATTTTGACCAAACCAACACATACGTGGACAACAAATTTGACGATTTGGATGCTACATATGTATTTTATTATTTGGTTAAATTGCACTTTTGATCCCTCAACTTACATAAACCGGCGATTTTAATTTGACCCCAACGCCGACGTTGACCTGGTCAAAATCAAGGGGGGCATCACCTTTTCAAATGTGGTTAAACTTGGTGGGACTAAAAGTGCTATTTTAAAAGTTTAGGGGCTAAAATTGCCGGTTTGTGAAATTTAAGGGGTCAAAAGTGCAATTTAATTAGTCTGAACTTTTTTCAATTATACCATCTAATTTTCATTGCAGCACTTTCAATTCATTATCTTCCACGGTGAATAGACCAATACTTGATGAGAATACTTTAGTAAAAAAAAAAAAAAAAATCTCTCTCTTTCACTTGTACAAACTTCCCAATTGCATAAAATTATAAAAATGTCATTCATTATGAGACAAAAGGAATAGTAACAAAGAACAAATTGTAGAACTCCTACATTTTTTATGTCTTAACCCATGCCACTTTACCACTCATTCGAGGACAAGTCCATTCTACTCCTACCCTAGTCCACTTCTCCTACATTTTAATAATCGTCCCATCATATTCTCCTTATACTTTATCTTCTTTTCACATTAGGTTATTCTCTTTTGTTTATCTTTCTTTCATAACTCAAACAAAGTCTTAATGAAATTGCAGTGGATATTGCATGATTGGAACGACGAGCAATGTTTGAAGATTTTAAAGAATTGTAAGGATGCAATATCAAAGAAAGGTAAAGAAGGAAAGGTAGTTATCATAGACATGGTGTTAGATTGTGAGAAGGGAGACAATAATGAATCAGTTGAAACACAACTCTTCTTTGATATGTTGATGATGGCCCTATTAACAGGAAAAGAGAGAAATGAGAAGGAATGGATGAAATTGATTTCTTTGGCTGGTTTTAATGACTACAAGATAACACCAATTCTAGGCTTAAGGTCCATGATTGAGATCTATCCATAAAATATAATATCTATCCATTTATCAACAACATTCTTTAGGCCTCTCTTCCTTCTTTGGCCATCTACATTGGTTTTTCTTCCATTTTATTTGAATAAGTGATTTTAATTTTAACTTTTTTTTTTTTTTTTGCATTTTTCCGTAATTTGTAAGTATTTTGTCATTGAGGAGTGCTATATAGCACGACACTTTTGTCGTGCAAAGCACATGAACACTTACAAACTTCCTATTTACAGATTTGTTTAATTATTTTAATATGTTAAGGAAAAAACCAAATGAAAAATGTTCCAAATCTCATAACTAGTCCACCGCCAACCGCACATCAACTCTATTTGGTGTCATCCTTTACACGCTTTACACGGAAATTGTCATTGCCTCCCACCGACATTGTTGTCATTATAAAGATTGAAATACCATAGTGTAAATCCATATAAAATCGTTTCATCTAAGAAAGAGAGGGAGATAGATCAGAGCAATGAAACTCAAAAAAGGTGAGAGGGTGAGAGATAGTGGCAAGGAAGCAGAGCAGTGTTACTGGAACAATTAAAAATATCATCAAACCATCTAAATAATCAATTAAAGAGGATTGTGCATTAGTAGCATTACGAGCAAGAAAGATGTTATAGCAGGTCAATTGAAAATTGAAACGGAGGATATGAAGCTGAAAATACAACACATAAATAAAGAGAAACGTGTTTGATATGGCAAACCAAGTAGAAATAGTGCATTCGTGTGTAGCACGAAAAATCTTGTCGTGTTGAAAATTTGGTCGTGTTGAAAATTCGTGTATATATTCATTTGAATATTGAATATATACACAGAAATGGTAGGTAATTAAGTTTTCCCCTTAACATAGTTGCGTTCCAGAAGTGTTGATTATTACTAATAACCAACTAGGCTTATAAATAGAGGCCAAAATGAAGAGAGGTTCCATAATTTAAATCTTTGCTAACGTATATAGAATGGAATCTCACAATTCTTCCACTTTGCTTAAAGCTCAAAGCCACATATGGAATCATATTTGCAACTTCATAAATTCCATGTCACTTAAGTGTGTAGTTGACTTAGGAATACCTGATATTATACACAACTATGGCAAACCCATGCCACTTTCAAAACTCATTTCTTCACTACCAATCCACCCTTCAAAAAAATCCTGCATCTATCGCTTAATGCAAATCATGACTCAATCTGGCTTCTTCTATGAACACGATGTTACTGAGAATGAGCTAGAAATCGATTATATTCTAACCGATGAATCTATACTGTTGCTTAAGGATCACCCCATGAGTGTGACACCATTTTTGCAAGCCGTACTACATCCAATTTTGGCAAACCCGTGGCATGAAATGTCCGGTTGGTTAAAAACTGATGATCCTTCAACATTTGGAACTACACATGGGATGTCGATGTGGGATTATGCGGCGCGTGAGCCTAAATTTAACAACTTATTCAATGAGAAGTGTGGTGATTGAGAAGTGTGGTGGAGTGTTCAATGGATTGGAATCATTGGTTGATGTTGGAGGAGGCACAGGGACCATGGCAAAGGCTCTTGCCAAATCATTCCCACAATTAGAGTGCACTGTGTTTGATCTTCCACATGTTGTTGATGGCTTGCAAGGAGGTGATAACTTAAACTATGTTGGTGGAGATATGTTTAAGAGAATTCCTCCAGCTGATGCTATTTTGTTGAAGGTAAAGTGTTCTATGATGTTGGGTTAATTCATTTTGAATTATTCCATTGTTTGATTTATGTGCATTTATTAGCAAAAAAAAATAAAATCAACACCTTAGTATTATCTTATAATAATCTCACTTAATTTCAACATAGATTAGCATGAGGAAGAGAAGTATTATTGAGAGAACTAAAAATTTGATTGATTATAAATGTCAAATGTAACAGGTATTTCTATTAGAGTTCGGAGATTTTAGATATACTTCTAACTTTAGAGAGAAAAATTGTATTTAGTCTTTTCAATTAAGAGTAAATAAATGTACATAAAAAAGGTAGTTGGCAAATATCCCAAAATGTTTGAAATTGAATGAAGCTTCCACATGTTCGGATTGAGGACCACGCCACAATGTTCCAATATCCAAAACGATTATGTCGAACTATATAATGTATAGACAACATTAGGTTTTCTTAGTGGCTGAGTTAGGTGTTAGAAACTAGTATCAAACATGTGCATCTTTACCAATTAAATTATATGAGTATTAGTTCCAGTGATTGAGTTAAACACCTAAAACAGATTGAAAAAGTGGTTTGGAATTCAAATTGTTGCTACTCATGAAACATATTTACAACTAACGTTTACATACAGAAAAACTATTTGAGTATTAGATAGATGGGAATTTATAATTTGCTGTGGTGCATAAGAAAAGTCACAAAATTAAGACCATTGATAGACTATAGTCAATCGACATTAAGAGCAAGCATTATGAGTCCAATTATTTTCTCCTGGAAACCAAGAAAACAACTCGACACATTTATGTATTTAGTACAAAAATATGCTTCAACTAATAAGCATATGTGTTGATCGATATATGTGCAAAAACGTATTCATACTATAAGACTGTTAATTTCCTTTTAATAATTCTGATCCTTTTTACTTTGAATGATGCAGTGGATATTGCATGATTGGAATGATGAGGAATGCGTAAAGATATTAAGGAATTGTAAGGATGCAATAGCGAAGAAAGGTAAAGAAGGAAAGGTGATTATCATAGACATGGTGGTGGAGAAAGAGAAGGGAAACAGTGAATCGGCTAAAACACAACTCTTCTTTGATATGCTCATGATGGTGTTGGCCACCGGAAAAGAGAGAACCAAGAAAGAATGGGTTAAGTTGATTTCCTCTGCAGGGTTCAATGACTACAAGATAACTCCAGTATTGGGTTTAAGGTCTGTCATTGAGATTTATCCATGATGAAATCTAGCCAATTGTCATCATCCTCGGTTGAGAAGTGAATAAGAATGGATCAACACTGTGATCATTCATATATGTGGTTGTAATTTAATTTATTTGTCTCATTAGGGACTTTTATTTGTAACAATAATCAAGGCTTTAAATAACGGTCACACAAGTAACTATTATGGTTGTGCCGCGGTCTTTGATATTGAGAAGAATGCACTCAGATGGGGCTCCCCTGAGTTGCAGTTGCAGAAGTTTCCAAAAAATATTTCGATATCCCCATTCCAAAGACTTTTTTTTCGATTTGTTATAGCTAGAGACATCTTTCTAAAAATAATAATAAAACTCATGTGAACCCTTCATTATGTGTGATTGTTAGAAAAATCATGTACAAGAAAGTAATTCAAAAATAATTCGAAAAATCAGTTGAACATGATCAGTACCTTCACAACAGAATACATGTACTATGCCTCTGATGCTGGTTTTGCCCGGAAATTTTCCTTCCATGTCCTCCAAGCCTCTCTAACTTCCTCCAGTTGATCATTTGGAATGCTTGAATACTTATCCAGTTTCTCAACCCAGTCCGCCCAAGGAGACTTTGACGAGTCTAGAAACTTTGACAATTCAGGCAACATAACAGATGTGTAGAACTCATCGACAGATTTAAGAATTTGTTCTGATTCAACCATGGACACCATTTCAGGCCTTGTGTAGCTTCCACCACTTGACCACATCCTGAAAGCATTTCCTCTCAAAATCAAAACTTCTGGAGGGGCAATTGGGAGGACGATTCGGGAAAACTTAATGAGTGACAATAAAAAGATGTCCTTTGGAATTGAGTTGCGCTTTACAGCCACAGCAGTACCGACCATCTTGCGTATCTGATGAGTCATTCAGTAAATGTTCATTCAACTGGTAGAACTAAGGAATTAATAATGTTCAATCATCTCAATTGTACATAGAAGCACAACAAAAAACACTAATTTACTAAAGTTTATATAATGAGCAAATGAATGCTTTTGGGATCTAATACACGGAGAGTTGTCCCATCAATACTAATATAATGTAAGTTACAATATTTTAATTAGTTTAGCGTAACCACATATCTATATAGTATATTGTTGACATTTCTTTTGGCATTAAAGAAATAATGTAAGGTAGAGGGAGTAATTGATACCTTTCAAGTCAAAGAATCTTGTGTCTGTGTGTGTTTCTCTAAATCAAATAACACTGAGAATATAAGATGCCTATATTGAAATTTTCCCACAAATACTCTGTTCATAAAATCAATATACAATATCATAAAACAAGTTTTAAAAAATGATAATCAAGAAAGAAGTTAAAAGTCGGGCTTAGTTTCATCCCTCCCTGCTAATTTAGAATTTTCTACATTATCATTCAATCATGTTCCGCATCATTATAAGAATTTGACGTCTTAGTCAGTCCTATGTATAGTTGTTATTATAGTCAAACATTTTATTAATTATGTGACAAAACATTAGTAGATGGTTATGCACAGAAGTGTTAAATTAACAGTTTAATTATGTGACAAAACATTAGTAGATGGTTATGCACAGAAGTGTAACATTAACAGGATATTAAAATCAAACTCTTAGGAATTAAAAAAAGGGCTATTAAAATTAAACTCTCGATATAATTATGACTTACTTGATGTAACATGAAGGAATCCCCCCATACATCGATCTCGATATAATTATATCCAAGTAGTGTCTCCAACTTTCCACAAGAACAACGTAAAATCTTTCTGAAATGAGAAGCATTTAATCTATCTGCCGCATCCGGTTCGTGCAACCATCTTGCTTTCA
Source organism: Medicago truncatula (assembly GCF_003473485.1). Classification (NCBI taxonomy): domain Eukaryota; kingdom Viridiplantae; phylum Streptophyta; class Magnoliopsida; order Fabales; family Fabaceae; genus Medicago; species Medicago truncatula. The sequence goes on from NC_053046.1 coordinate 33,011,212, forward strand.
AACTATTGGATTCACTACACTCTTGAGACTTGTGGCTCTGTTCCCCATTACCACTCATAGAATCATCAGTATCACTTTCCTCATTCTCTGAATCACAAGCTGATACCAAACTAGATGATCCTGTCATGTTTGACATGCCGCCATTTCCTGGTGATTTCCTTGCATGGTGTTTTTTCCTGTATACAGACCGAACAGTATAATTATGGAAAGGATGATCTCCCTACAACAACAAAAAAAGCCACAAAATGTTCCAATGTAAGAAGAGATCGATATCTTAATTAAGGTTTATCATAACTTTAACTAAATTTAATTTATTCAGTATATTACAAAACAGATAAATCTGCAACATGAACGAAAGAAAATACAAATGAAAAAGTATACCTCAAAAGCACCAAGTATACTGTTGAACTCAGAAATGTGAAAGTCTGTTTCATCCTCACTAAAATGACTCTGGACTCCTATTATATCAGCAGGGAGGAGGTAAGAGTATTTCCGCATACTGCACTCTTTCCTAGGATCGAATCTTCTAAAATAAGCCAAAACTATCAAGTTAGATATACGAGTGAGAAATCATCGTTACTTAAAAAAATAAAAGAACACGTTAATTTTTTAATTACTTGAAAAATCACATGATCAATACTCCAAATAAAAAAGGGTGTTTTTTATGCATGCCTTTGCGTATGTAGTTCCACAGATCTGTCTATCCTCACATAGGGAAAAAGGCTTTAGTTTCTATCAAAATATTCTTAGTTGATTGATTTGGCCAGCTCAGTGATAAGAGCTCTTAGCCTTGTAACCTCGAGGTACTGAGTTCGAATTCCCTAGGAGACGTTGTAAAATGGCCATTAGTGCCACTTGAATTAATAAAAATTTATACCTTCCCCCAATTAAAAAAAAAAATTGATTTGCCTACATTTTAATCTTCCTACTAGTTACAAATGTTGCGGTAATGCTCAGTATCAAAAAGTATGTAATAACAAGTATATACCAAATACAAATAATGATATGAAGAAAAAATCACTGGTTTAATTTATAAAAGCACATGCATGTACTGCCGCAAGATAACTACGATCTGAGAAACTAAATTGTTATCAAACAAAATCAAAAACCAAACACCCAACATTTTAAACAATCAACAAATGACTAATAGTCTTACTTTGTTGAAGGCAATACACTAAAAACTCTGATACTATTAGGAAGATAAGAATTAATGTGGTTTGCCATTTCAATGCCATAATCATCTCCTTTCCATGCATTCTCAGGGATTTCCATCTTAAAAGATATCATTGTTGACAGAGAATGGACCTAGTGCAAGAACATCATAAAAGCAGAAAGAAATTATGACTCTAAGAAACAGAATAACAACAAACTTATGAAATACATAACTTAAGGGATAACAAGAAGGCCGACCACTTACTCCTTTATCAGTTCTGCTACTTCGGCCCCAATTAATCTTATCCAGATCACCATAATTACTGTCACGGATGCCACCGACCTTGAAAATAGCAGTTTCAAGTTCTTTCTCAATAGCTACATCATGTCAAAACTCAAATGCTTTAGCAACATTCCATTCAAACAAGGTAAGCTAATTTAATTTCTGGTGAGTGGTAAATGTTTAAATTAAACTTTGTTCATACAAAGAAAAAAAAACCGAATAAACTGAAATAACAAACACATTAAAATTTCAATTAGGTGAATCCAAATTCCAAACATCAGTCGGTTCAATTTGCCCAAAAAGTACATATTCTCATACCCATTTTAATCCTTTGAAAAATTGAAACTCATTTACCAACTAAAACTCAAACTGGTGATTTTTTTACCATTATCAAATAGATAAGAATTTACAATGTAAAGCTTCATAACACTCTCAGTCAATCACAACCCTTAATAGCTAAAAAAAAGTTTGACTTTCGTCATATCTAGCTTAAAAGTCATACAAACGGTGGTTTATGATTGGTTGACAATGTACAAAGTTTTACGCAAACAATGCATTCTCAAAGATAATCTATACAAATTTTCCCTTTAACAATTCAATTTTTTTAACAATTTAAATTTAAAAACATAGAACATGAAAATTAAAACAAGAATTTGGTGTAAAACTTGTTTACACATGCATACAATAAAATCACTTTATAATGCCACTTTTTAAAGTTAGTCCCTAAAATATCTATTTGGCATGATTTGATTGGATGCCCGTGTAAAAACGTTTTACACTGTCAAATGATAAAAATTGATTCGTAGTAAAGAAAAATGGTCTTACTGGATAACTTGTGGTCATTCCGTTGAATTTGAAGACCTATCAACAAATTCACAAACACAAATTAGCGTAAAATTTCAACAAAAAAAAAAAAAAAACAAAGAAAGGAAAGAAAAAAAGACCTCTAAAATCGGTTCCAATGTATCCAACTCTCATAACAACCTTTTTCTTGAGATAAGGTACCCATTTCTCAGGGGGGAGAGAAGGAAGTGAGTCGGTGGTGGAAGAAGAACAGAAGCATTTGAAGAGTGTTTTTGGAGGAAGAATATGAAATAGGAGGTTAGGGTTTCGAGTTTGGAAGAGTGGGGATGGGGATTGCAGAGAAGTGAACAGCATTGTTGGGAAATTGGGTACTCTGTTTTGTTTATCTCTTGTAGAAGATGATGATGGAAATTAGAGTAAAAGACGTGAAGTAAGCACAATAGTGTGAAAGTAATTTAAATCACAAATTAGGTTTAATTTATATACATTCACAATATAATTTATTTTTGTTTAGGAATGCCTTTAATCAAATGAGTCATATGTTCTCGTAAGTTTAGTGATCTGCGTTTCAAATCATGTCCACTACAAAAAAAAAATTCACATCAAATAATATTCGTGAAGATATTTAGAAAATAACTTTATATAAGTGATGTTATAGTGTTATTTGATTGTATGCATAAAAAAAGTCTTATTACATGTTTAGTGCATGGGGTAAAAAATAACAATTTCATGGAAAAATTACAATTTATAGTTTTTTTTAGGGGATTTAAATTTTATAGTTATTATAATAATTCTAGAGACAAACTTACATTTTAGGGATAACCTCGAATATACCAAAATCAATTTTAAGTTTGTATAAACACATTTGTTTTTCGTAAAACCAGATTTTATGAAGTTTTAGATGATTAAAAACATATTTAACAGAAATTTTTGTTTCATCTTGCAAATAAAGGTCATGAAATTGAACATGGTTAACAAGTTGCTCTCTTGTTGAATGGGTTTTAATTGAGGTTGGCCTTGGTTATTTGGAAAATGGTGGTTCTCAAAGTGATAATGAGATGGGGAGAAAAGATAAAAGGAAAATGTCTGGTAGACGTCCAAACATCTTAATGACAATGAGAAAGAAAGAAATAGAGAAAGTGATATGATAGATGTGATATGTTAATGATGTGATAGGTAAAGAGAGATGCAAATAAAATATGGTGTTAAATAAGTGTATAAAATTTATAGGTTTTCAAATATAAGAGTTAAAGATAGAAAAATGTATCAATTGGATCATGAAATTGCATTTTTTGACGTCAAGGCCACATGGACACTTACATCAGTTTCATCCATGATTTGGCCCTCTAAAGTGAAGTTAGTAAAGTGAAAAAAATCAAGGTCACTCGTGATTTTTTATGCACATGCATATAATATCAATCTTTAATTCTTAATTCACTTTACTCTTTAAAGTGAATTCCTCATTTTAGAGAAGTTTTATCTCATAATAGCATCACCAACGGACACCATATGGACTAAATTGATTAAAGCTTTGCTGTTTTTGGAACTAATTTGGAGATAATGAACGGACTTGAAAAATTGAATGACAAAATTGGGATTTTACCAAAAAATATATTGTGCGCAACGAGTTTCTTATTACTTGATATTGAGTTAAGAATGTAGTTATGTGTTTACTCACACTTATTAATTTGTATTGCAGACACAGGAACTACAACAAAAGAAGTTACATTTTCTAGGGATTAGAAGGAAAAAGAAAAAGTTACCGCAAGTCACGTCGTCTGTCTTACTTATTGTGTTATGGATTCTGATGGGCCGGTCATTTTGCTTCGCGATCGGGAGTTGGCTTCTAGCGGCATTATTGTTTGGTTGGCTACGATGTTTCTCTGGTGGACCGGGGGTAAGGGGTGCCCTTCTGATGTGGTTCTGAAGTCTAATGGGCCGATCGCTTTTGATTCGAGATCGGGAGTCAGTTCTCTGGTTCATTTTTGGTTTTGGGTTGTTTTGGTGTTCCTTCAGTGGACCGGATGTTGCGCGGTGGTGGAAGTTGATTGATCTTTAGAGAATGAGTTCTTTGGATGTGGCTCGATGTTGGTGACGAGGACTGAGTTCTCTTTTACAAGGGTGTTTTTTTGAGGTGAGTAGTGGCGACGAGTGTTATGGATGTCGTTTTTTCAGTGGTTGGTAAGTATAGGAGTCAGTTTTAGGGTGATGTTTATTTTGGTGGGTGTTGATCACATGGGTGCCTTTGTTAGTGTTTGTTTTCGGGTGTTCCGTCTATATACGGCGCCTTAGTTTGTACTTTCTGTAACATCGGTCTCTGTTCGTCTTGTGCAAAGACCTGATTTTTAATAAAATTTTGCTGATCAAAAAAAAAAGAAGGAAAAAGAAATTAAATATTCAATAAGGAACCAAAACAATAAGCCAGTTACAGCAGAATAATGGCTCGTACATTACGTCTCCATAATACACATCAATACAGTATCAATATAAGGTAACAAAATCAAAGGAAAAGGCCTGCATAATTTCTAATAGCTCGTTACTATAATCAGATGCTAGAAACTATACATGAAAGTATACATCAATTTCTAAGGGTAGATGATTAGCTGTATCAAAGTACGAAGCCTCCCATCTCTAACTATGGAAAGATTATTCTTAGCCAATGGAAGCTTTAATTGAGGTATCTTTTGAGACCAAATTCAAAAGAAACAAACGAAAGGGTATGAAGAGCAATCTTGGCCTCTTTTTCCCTTCACACACTTATCAAAGATGCGCACTCATTACACTATCAAAATTTTCTTTCCACAAGTTCCTAGCCTTCCTGACCTCGTCCAACTGATCATTTGGTATGCTTGTATGAGCATCAAATTTCTCAATCCATTCCACCCAAGGAACTCTTGATGGATCCAAAAACTTTGAAACTTGAGGTAACATAACTGATCTGTAAAAATCATCAACAACCTTATTAATTTCTTCTGATTCAACTATTGTCTGCATTTCGGGTCTTGTTACATTTCCTGGCTTAGTTCTCATTGAGAAGCTGTTTCCTCTTAATAATAGAACTTCTGATGGTGCAAGAGGTAGAATGATTCGCGAGAACTTTGACAATGAGAGTGTTATAATATCTCTTGGAAGTAATTTGCGCTTTACTGCCACGGCTGTTGCAACCATTTTTCTTATCTGGTGGGAGTATAAAATGACATATCATGATGCTTGTGAAACAAGGAGGAAAAAAAAACCACATTTAACTAATTTAATTCATCTCCAGAAGAAAGATTTATGGAAGATACCTGATGCAACATGAAGGACTCTCCCTCAATGTAGATCTCTATGTAACTATGTCCCATTGATTTTTCAAGCTTTCCAGAAGAACACCTAAAAACTCTTCTGAAATGGGAAGCATTTAATCTGTCTGCTTCATCAGGTTCATATAACCATTTTGCACGAACAACCGAACTAGAACTTTGATCATGCAAATTTCCTTTATTGCCGGTCTCAATAACAGGTTCGCAAGAATCAGAAGTTCCTGAAGACTTTTGGTTTTGGCATTCTATGTTTCCTGTAAGAGCTTCATCAACTTTAAAATTTTCTTCCTCGTCACTATCCTCTTGTTCTGAATTGTAAGCTGATAAAATCTCGCCGCACTTTGAATGTGAGGGTCGACGAGGAATATGTCTTCTGTACCTCGACCTAGATGTATAATTATGGAAAGGATGTCCCCCCTATGAAAGGAAATTACATCTAACATCATGATTCAAGAATGCCAATATGCTCCAGCTAGCCAGTCCATAAACAGCAGAGAAAGAATATGATATATCCAAAAATCTATGCCTAATTTTAGTCTTATATCCAAAATTTCTAGCATGCTTCAAGCCCAAGAAATATATAATCAATCTTCCTGCTTCTAGGCACCAACTAATACATTTACTAAAACTCATTTTGGATAAACGACTTAATTAAGCGCTTATAACATAAATTCTTATCATTTAAGTACTTATGTATGCATAATTTCTATAACAAAAGATAAAACAAAGAAAAATTGTTTTCAATAAGCTGTTTTCATAAACTATCTTGGAGACCTTACGGAAAAAAGCTTAAAACAGCTTATGGACATGACACAAGCTGTTCGCGTAAGCTCTTACAAATAGTCTCATAAGTGTTTATGCTAGTACATAAGCTCAAATAAGTCAATCCAAATAGGGCGCCAGTTTATGTGGTATGCTTTTATATTGACTTGTAGGTCCATCCAAATTTTTAAATGGTGTGATACAAACATGAACATGAATACGTTTATGAACTATCAGAAATTAATTTATCAGGAAAAATATTTTGTAATGAAGTTTCATAATCAATACAAATTTAATTAATTATGTACCAAAATATATAGAGATTTTACAATGAAAGAGGATAATATGAAAAATATGAGATTTGAATATCAGTTACTGCACCTCAAATTCTTTGAGAATATCGTTGAACTCCGACATGTGGTAATCAATTTCATCATTGCTAGAGTGGCTTTGAATACCAATAATATCAGCAGGGAGTAGGTAGGAATATTTCCGCAAAACGCATTCCTTTCTAGGATCAAAGCTTCTGCTCCAGAGAGGAAATCAAACAAGTACAGAACACAACGAAAGAGTAGCAGAAAATTCAGAAGTCTATCAATAAGAATATGCAAACCAGATCTAAAATCTAAATAAATAGATGATAATTGATCAATTAAAAAAAATTAAAAATTCGCTCTAAACATGATATTTCAGACATTTTATTTATGAATACTGAACAAATGAACTTGGTTTCAAGCCATACCTTTGTGCCGGTAAAATGCTTATTACTTTGATATCGCAAGGAAGATAAGAATTAACATAATTTGCAAGGGCAAAGCCAAAAGGGTCTTCATTCCAAGAGTTTTCTGGGATTTCCATTTTAAATGCTACCATTGTTGCGAGAGAGTGAACCTAATAATACACATGCAACATTAAAATACAATAGAATAAGTATCATACCCTGGCTGCATATGTACCAAAACCAGAATACAGGGCAAGCTATAATAAAACAATAGAATCGTGAATTACTCCTTTGTCGGTTCGGCTACTTCTGGCCCATCCAATTTTCTCCAGATCCCCTAAATTACTCTCACGGATGCCACCAGCTTTGAATATCGCACTTTCTAGTTCTTTCTCAACAGCTAAAATTTTGAAAGCATAATAATTTAGATACAGTCCATCTAAAATAACAAGCCAAATTGAACCACATGTATACTCTACATTACAGTTACACCAGCAAAACAAACACTATTTATTTAATTATATGATTCATACGATCTACTTAACAAGAACATTGCTTAAATTCTAATTTACAAAAAGCTCTTGAACATGTAAATATGTCAAATTTGTTATTTAATATTAACATATCATAGCTCATATATATAGGTTCTGCTTTTGTACATGTCCGGCCATGCGATCAATCAACACTCCAAGGTGGAGTTTCGACTCAAAGCACATGTTATTGTGACATTTCGAAAGGTTTTGAAGTTTTTTTTTTTTTTGAACAAGCCAAAATAGAACTTATATTAACACCGAAAAAACTTCCCCCTAACACAAGGGGTGTCAGGGACGAAAAACAAGGTTTAACAACATTGAAAAAGCAAACAAGAGCAACTCGGCAAAGTTACTACAAACTTTAGTAAATTTTCAATGAAAATTCTGATTTTATTTTTCAAATAATTTTTTAGTGCATTTTAACAAACACCTTATAGACTCCAAAAACACTCCCAACAATTTTTGCTTTTTCTTCTTGATCCCATATATATAAATATAATGCAGCAAACACTGCCAACGAGACACTTATACAAACACACGTACACCGGACACAACACTAATATCAAGTAATTTAGAAAAATAAAAGTCATTGAATGTAGCTCAGACACTGACACGTGTTGGACACGAGGCACAACGCCATAGTTGTGAGAATAAAGGAGAGGGAAGCATAACATACTGGAGAGTGAATTTTGATCACGTTGCATTTGGAGACCTCGGTAATTGGTGCCGGTGTAAGCAATACGCATAACAACCTTTTTCTTACGAAATGGTTGCCATGAATATGATTGTGGCGTAGATGAAAATGAGCAGTAACGAAAACATTCCCATCTTCTTCTGTTCCCAATAATGGGTGTACTATTTGTGTATGGAACTTTTCTCAGCAATGGAGACAGTGTGAGTCGCAGAGATGAAGCTGCAGCAGCCATCTTCACCTTCTTCGACTAATAACACTCTTTTATGAAGTTTTTTTTCACAAGTTCTCCTATAAGAGTGTAAAAAACTTAATTTTGTTTTTGTTTTAACCGTAGAAATCCATCAGGTCAATAATTTGGATGTATGGGGTTTGAATTTCTGTCATATATATATATTATACATTATTCTTTATTAAATGAGTTAAACTCGTGAAAATAAAAAAATTTAAATTTTTATTTGTCAATACATATGATTTAATCCCACAAATCATTGATTTTTGTGCCGCGAAAGATATTTGGTTTCATAAATGATAAATAGACACTGATTTCTTAGACACAATACATACATTAAGGATAATTTGGATATTTCACCCTTAAAGCAGGGGCAGTGTTGTAAATGCACCACAATCCTCTTCTTCCTGTCTCTTCCTCCTTTCTTTTCTGTGTTTGTTTTCTTTCCCTCACCGTCCTCGTTATAACCGCCATCGCAACAGCGACCACCACCCTCTCGGCGGACGCTCGTTCTCCTCTACCCTCCGACTTCGTCATCGTTAAATTGTTCTCGTCGCCACCATCAACTCTTGTGTCTGTTTCTCCCTCGTCGTATCTCAGTCTCGTGGTGGTGATGATGTCGCGGCGCTGGTCCATATCTGAACGGAAGTTGAAAAGCTGGCCGCTATTGATGACGACGGTGGTTGTGAGTGAGAGTTCAGGCGGTGGTGGCTGTAGAGAGAGACGGTGATGACAGTGGTGGAGGTCAGTCAGAGATGGATCTAAGAAGAATGTTGGAGGATGGTGATGGTGGTGGTGGTGGTGCCGGTGCCGGGGTCGGTGTTGGTGCCGGAGAGAGGAATCAGTGGTTGGTTGCTGCCTGCTGGGTGGGTGGGAGAGGACTGGAAACAACATGGATGGGAGTAAGAGAAAAGAGAAAGAGAAAAGAAAATAAAAAATAAATTATACGTATTTTGTATTTTATAGGATGGTGTCTTTTTTGTGTTTGAAATGTTGTGTTCAATTATCATAACTGATTTGGTTTAGGCTAAAAAAAAAAAAATCAATCAAAACCACTTCATACACCTTTGTTATAATAAGTTGTAACCAAAAATATTTTAGAGATTTTTTTTTTGGGTATCTCTGAATGCAATTTGATGAGATTAATCCCTCGAGTCTTATAGAACTCAAATAGACAACCTTAAGAGTTTTAACGTTGCTGTATACCTAAAATTTTGAATTTGAACTCAAGACCTAAGTTGATTTTTTTTTTTTTTTTTGGTACAAGACCTAGGTTGATTTTAGTTAAGTTAAAAGAGACATGTGCAAAGATTTTTTTTTACAAAAGCAAGTAGAAACTATATATTGAACTTTTTTTTATTAAAAGTAAGTAGTAGTAATTGTAGTTGTTTTTATTTTGGTTACAAGGGGAAAAGAAACGAAAAAAAAAAATTTGAGGCTAGCTAGCCCCTAGGGAAGAGAGTTCCCCAAGCATCATCTTTAATCAGTTGAATCATTCCATCAAGAGGTGAGGCGTGAATCGTCAACACAGGGTCTGAAGCCGCTCCCAACTTTGCAAGAAAATCTGGGCAATAATTTCCCTCAAGGAGAGTGTGAAAAATAGAAGCCTTGTTGGTAATGACGAGGTCCTTTATGTCTTGAATGAGAGTGGCATAGACATGAAACTTCATGGAAGGGCTGTTGATGAGGCTAACGGAGTGGAGAGAGTCGGAGTAGCACACAAAATCGGATATTCCCGTATCTGAAACCATTCGTAGACCTTGAAAGATGGCATGGAGTTCGGCCAAAAGAATGTCAGACGCGTTGGCAATGTTCCCGGAGATAAATAATCCCGCACTGTTCCTAAGGAGGCCGCCGAATCCAGTACGCTGAGGGTTGCCAAGACAACCCCCGTTAACATTGAGAATATAATAAGAGTGGTTGTCACAATTCCATTTTACCACGGTGTCGGTGGCTCGAGAAAGAGAGTTATGCAGGAAGGATGTGCGGTTAACATCAATAGAGTTCTGAATATTGAATGCAAGTCGATTAAGAGACCACTCCTCATTGTTGAGACACATTAAATTGCGGTGACGCCAAGCCCACCAAACCCCTGCTGCGAAGGTAAAAGATTGAGTACCCGTGAGGCCATTTTTTAACCAAACATAGGTGTTTGTTTCCACAAAGAAAGCATCCGAATTGAAACCAAAGTGGCGCCAAATCTTGGAGGAGTGAGGACAGTCACGAATACAATGAAGAAATGACTCATCCTGCTAGTTGCAACGAGTACACATAGCTGATTGGACAATGTTTCTATGCGATAATAGAGATAGAGTAGGAGTGGCATCATGACAGGCCAACCAAACAAGGAATTTATATTTTTTCGGGAGGTGCAAATTCCAAATCCAGGTCCAAGATTGATGAGGGTGGCAGTGGTGTCGGCGGCTGGGTGGGAGAGGAGCCAATCGTAGCCGCTTTTAGCAGTATAAACTCCTTTTTTGTTGTGAGACCAAACAAAAGTGTCGTCTATGGCATCATTGAAAGTGACATCGGTACTATTGATGTTGTTAGCAATCTCAGTAGGAAGAGAGGTGTAAAGAATGTTGGTGTGAGTTGCGGGACATGTAAGGACATCGTTGACGGTGAGGTGGAGGTCATGAATGTCGACATAAGGGATGATGTTGGCTAGGTAACCTGTGGAGGTCCAATTAGTGAACTAAAAGGAGGAGGCACCGCTGCCATGTCTCCAAGCATAGCCGACGGAAAGCAAGTTTTTTGTATGGACAATGACTGCCCAGGTGGAGGAGCAACTCGGATGATCAGTGGCGAGGAGCAAGTGCGGGGCTGCTGAATATTTGTGAGTAAGAAGTTGGACCCATAGCTTGGTGGAGTGTTGAACCATGTCCCAGACCAATTTACCAAGGAGACAAATATTCATTCTTCTAGATGAGCGGATACCCAAGCCTCCCATGATTTTTGGTTTAACTATTTTATCCCAACCAATCAAATGAATGCCTTTGTTATTAGAATCTCTTCAGATGAAATTACGCGTCGTTTGATCAATGCTATCACAAATGCTTTGGGGAAGCCAATTAATTTGCATGTAATACGAAGGGATAGATGATAAAACAGAAGAAGCTAAGGCTAATCTACCCGATTTGTTGAGAAGCTTGTTCTTCCAAGAGGCTAATCTAGTAATTGTAGTTTTTTATTGAAAAGAAACTCACATTAAAAAAAATCAATTACCAATAATGATTTTTGGTTCATTTGATAGTTGGTTTTAAGGGTTTCTCATTTGATAGTTCATAAACTATGAAATTGCATCAATATAACCCAACACTATCATTTTTTTCCGAGACCCAAAATTATCACTAAAAAACCAATAATTCAGTCTTTTAATGTTCAAAAACTTTATTTTTCATCCCCATACTAATATTTATCATGTAGCTTTCATATTCATCCTCGCAGTAAAAGATGTCACGATTCATTCTCATTTGACATGCTTAGAACTTCTTTATTGGACTGACATTTGTTTGTTATTCTTTAAACATCATTTTTGAAAGTTGAGAGACTAAATAGTTGTTTATTTCTGATAGTTTATGGATTATATTAATGTACTTTCATAGTTTATGGACTATTACATCAAAACAATTCTTCAAAAAAGACATCTAAAAAGTTTAATTAAGGCTAAAGTATGTAAAAGTTGTCTGCAAATATTACGAATTTGGTTTTAGTCTCTGTAAAAAAGTTGAAATATGTTGTTGCAAAAAAAAATTGTTTTAATAAAGCCCTGGAGTCAGTTTCTTGATGATATGGCGTATAATGATTGTGCATAATTGTTACACGTGGCATTTAATTGAAATAAAAAAATAATTAATAAATCATAAATTGGGTTTGTTTTTTTAGTCATAATTTTTTCTTTTTAAAGAGGGACACAATAATTAGACGAGGAATAGTTTAAAGACCATATCATAGTTTATAAAAGTTAACTAAATCCATGAACACCTGATCTTTAGTAACGAGGCTCGTTTAATATTGCTCATGTCTCCAACCAATAAAGGAATTGCAGTTTCTTTGTATTATAAGTGAAATTTAAGGATTAGAGTGTACAATTTGTCTAGGCACAAATATTAAAGCATCCTACTGATTCATCATAGTCTCATATCGGAACCAGTATTAAGTCTAGGCCATAACTAATATAGAAACATTTATTTATCCAACAAAGAAGATAGAGGGGATTCCAAGAAACCTAATCACCGTCAAACATCTGAATTAACCAAAATTTAATCTCATATTGTGCAATCAATCAAACTTGTAAAACCATAACTTAGAATTTTTAAGATATAAACTTGGTAAAAAAAAAAATTAAGTGTCCTATGCGCTTTTTGAATTTGACAGTAAGGATACGGTTAAAATAGCAAAGTCTTGTTATAATTGTTCAAGTCTTCGGCTCCTTATATAGGCAAAGATTTGAGAGACGTTGGAGAGGTGTCAGCGCATTAAGAGTCGTTGAGAAGCTTTTAATCATAGAGGTTGGAATGTTGCATGATATGGTTAATGTCGTTGGTAGAGACATTTGAAATCCATTGCTGCAAGTAGAATTATCCGCTTCATTCCTTTTATCTTTGAATTTGACTAAACATGTGATCTAGAATAAGAGAAAATTAATGTACTAATGAAAGTGACCATTCTCAGAAGAAGACAAAGCTGACTAAGCTTCTGGGTTCCTTAGAGTCTGGATAAATTTGTTTTGTTTTTGGATTGACTTGTTGTACTTCTTATACTCGCTATTTGCATGTGTACATACTCTCTTTTGGAGTTTTCTCCTGTTTTACATTTATGTGTGTGTATAATTGTCATTAAAAGAAAGACGTTCAATGAGGCCATAGTTTGACATGAAAAAAATAAATATATGACAGAAATCAACTCATACCGGAGCCTTCTATATTTTTTATCAAGACATACTCAGGTCTTACAAACCAAAGTTTCACCCCCTTATACGTGCGTTCTACTTCTGCCGGTTGAACACAACCAATTAGCAACAAAAAATATGGATAAACCCTAAACCCCACATTAAATAGATATATAAAATCTAAAGTGACTTTATAAATAGTGATATTTCACACCTTACTAGTTTATTTTGTAAAGATGTGGAAAATTGGATCCAACAATTTTTTTGATGAAAACCTAAAAAATACAATAGAAAATCGAAAGAAAAAATTAACAAAATTTCAATGTGAGAAAGAATAAAGTGGGATAATTATTTCCCATAACATATTACTATTTTTCATTGATGTTATTGACAAGAGAAGAGTAAATTTGAAATTATATTGATAAGAGAATGAATTAAGAAAAAAGTAGAGAAAGCTAAAATGAAAATTATATTGATAACAATAGAACGAATTTATAGTATATGCAATTTATATAGCAATAAGAAGAATTTCACATTTTGAACTTGTTATTAATTGTTGTTTTTCGGGTTCAAAAGCGTACCTTTTTAATAAAGTCGAAATCACCACCGAAGATATTACCATGTTGAGTCTTCTTGAAGTCCTACCGGGTTGAGTCACGACCAGGTCGCTTTCTTTAAGACAAATCAGGGCACTACCCGAAATTGTGCAAGGTAGACTAACAACCGTGTGCCTCCAGGATAAAACAGCCCAGTTCACCTGTTCGATTAAATACTGCACCGTATATGATCGTTCGAGAAATAACACCCTCTAATATGGTACCAAGACTACTCTTTAATACTTAAACCAATATGGTATTGTTACCATTCTATTATGGTGTTGAGACCACTCAAATATGGTATTACCACCATTCTAATTTTAACTTCTCCAACTATGGTACTATGACCACTCATATATGATATTGCTACCATTCTAACATCCAACTTCTCCAAGAATTGAAGAAGAATATATATTTAAGATCACCTTTATTATACCGAAAAAGGGACCATGATCTTAAAATATTATTTATTCTAAAGAGACATAAATAATTGAAGGGGCTATGCTCTTAAGACCATTCTTATTTCTGAAAGGATAATAAACCAGCGATGGACTATGGTCTTAAGAACACTCTTAATTCCGAAGGGACAGAAAGGAGTAGAAAAAGGAGAACGACTTGTCAACACAAGTCGAAGGAGGGAGAAGAGAGGAAAAGCACAGGAAGCATCAACTGTGAATTTCGGTGTATGTAAAGCACTGTGTGAGCTCTCTATTTATAGAGAAAGTTCACAACTAATAAGTGAGAAACTTTGGGAGCAAGTAATTCTCATATTAGATCTAGTACAAAAATATCTCAAATTGAGTCTCAAATTATATTATTCAATACATGAATATATTATTGACTACAGAAATATATTATTGACTATCAAAATATATTTCAGATCATGCATTAAAATATATTAGATTGCTTACCAAAATATTTCAGATTGTATTGTATTCCAAAATATTGTAGATTGCGTTCCAAAATATTTTTAGCAAAACTTGGGGACTAGGAAAACACTTTCTAATAATGATTAAATTAATTATTTAATTTATCATTTTCATATAATAAAATATATATCAATATATATTTTTTCTCTAGTGCTTACTTCGTTCACATAATTATAGTTATGTACCCCCATTAATTAGAGGTACACCCCCACTATATAAACACTACTAATGTGTGATCCATCGATGTGGGACTTCCATTTTTTTCAATTCACACTACACTAGTTCTATCCATTGTGGGAATTTGTGTTTAGTCAATTACTCAATTTCCACATATGTTCCAACAGAACTGGATACATCAATTATTATATTTTTATTCAAAAAAAAAATCAATTATTATTTTTTGTGTGACAAGCATTTTTTTAATTTGGTGTGATGAATACATTAACTTTGTTTGATTCTTTTTTCCCTAATGCTTGAAATCGGATCATATTTACATCTTATCTTATTTTTTGCTTAAGTGATATTGGATTGGACAAGGAGACAACATTTACATCTAATACTACACTCCTTTGCCATCAACTTCACAAACTACTAGTAAATAAATGAAATAACTATATATATTTTAATGTTGGGAATCTTGCAAATCTTAAATATGTATCTTAATTTAGAGACCAAGATGATATTTTCATGTGATCACAACTGCAAAAATTATCGATCGATGCAGCAATTTTGTTATTTTATATATACATATATCTAGTCCAGTACAGAACTAGAAGTGCAAACGAGTTTTGCATGCTTGTTATTCATGAAACAAAATGATTCCAAGCATCAAAATCAGTCAATAAAAGCCAGCGCATTAATAGAAGCATGCATGCATGATAACACAATATAAAAAATTTTAGTCTTTGGTGCTTTATCTTTTTTGTTTGCAATTTTGTCTTTTTGATTCATTTGCATATGAATTTCAAGATTCAATTCTAATATTCATTTGAAAACATAAATGAAAGACCATATAGTTGAACATTGAAAGGCCATAAAAAGGTAAAATCATGGATTTGAAGTTTGAAACTTCATATGCAAATAAACTAAAAGGACAAAAATGCAATGAAAAAGGATGAATGGCCAAACTATTACGGAAAATTAAGTTAAATGACTAAAAGAGTAATTTTGCCTATAATATATGTAATATCTTTCAAAATGTGATTCACAATAATAAGATTAATAATTTTGGCACACTAGTATAAATTGTTGCTTAAATATAATATTCTAGTAGCACCAGCACCAACCGCAGCACCACCACCAATAGCAACAATAACAACACCACCACAACAACAACAAAAGCAACAATATACTTTCTCCATCTCAAAATAAGTGACTTTGTTGACTGTTACACACATGTTAATGTACGACTTTGATTTTTAATATTTTTAATTATGTATTAGCAAAAAAAATATAAAATTTTAATATTTTGAAAATATTCGTTGAAACGAATCCAGCAATATGCTACAATTTGTCTTAATATATTAATAAAAAAAAAATGGTAAAATATATTATATAAATAGTGCACATTGTCTAACAATGTCATTATTTTGAGACGGATGAAGTAATATGTGTGGAAATTGCATTATTGGGTACTAACACATACCACCTATATATAAAGACCCAAATAAGGTGAAGTTCATATACTTTAAATCTTGCTAATAGAATTCAGGTAGCAAGTATGGAATCCCAAAATAATGAAGAGAATGTTGCTTCCAATTTGCTCAAGGCTCAAAGTCACGTATGGAATCACATTTTCAACTTCATAAATTCAATGTCGCTTAAATGTGTAGTTGACTTAGGCATACCAGATATTATACACAACCATGGGAAACCCATGCCTATCTCAAAACTCATTTCTTCACTACCAATCCACCCTTCAAAAAAGCCTTGCATCCATCGCTTGATGCGAATCATGACTCACTCTGGCTTCTTCTCTCAACAAAATATTGCGGCGAATGAGCCAGAAATTGAGTATATGTTAACTGATGCATCTAGATTATTACTTAAGGATAATCCAATGAGTGTGACACCATTCGTGTACGCGATGCTCGATCCAGTTATGATGAATCCTTGGCATCAATTCTCTATGTGGTTAAAAAATGATGATACTACATCATTTGAAACGACACACGGGATGTTGTTATGGGAATATGCTGCGTGTGACTCCAAATTTAACAACTTATTTAATGAGTCAATGGCAAATGATGCTCAATTAGTTTCCAATTTGTTGGTTGAGAAGTGCAAGGGAGTGTTCAATGAATTTGAGTCATTGGTTGATGTTGGAGGAGGAACAGGGACTATGGCAAAGACTTTTGCCAAATCATTCCCACAAATGGAGTGCATTGTGTTTGATCTACCACATGTTGTTGATGGTTTGCAAGGAAGTGAGAATCTAAGCTATGTTGGTGGAGACATGTTTAAAGAAATTCCGCCAACCGATGCAATTCTGTTGAAGGTAAAGTATTAAGATAAGTACTCCATAGAAAATACTCTAATGTTAAGAATATGTTTGTGTTTAAGCCATGTTATCACCAGATAGTAAGGTTTAATGGAAATCCAAAAAAAAATAAAAATGATTTGAAATCCATAGAAGAAAACGATCAACTAATTATTTTTTAGGGGTTAGATCAATTCATTTTTTTTGAGAGTTAGATCAATTCATATTAAATGTTTTTTTTTTGTAATGTGGAGGTGTATCAAATTCACACAGTTAATTTTATAGGTAAATGTGGTTAATTTCTAATAGAAAGAGAAAATGTTAATAACAAAGATCAAATCCTAGATCTCCAACATTTTTTAGACGCTTATAATTGGTTTTGTATACATAGTTTACGGATAATATATTTTTGCCACATTTTGATACTGGCCCTTCATGTTCTCCTTATTTTATCTTCATTTAACTTTAGTTTATTCTCTTTTGCTTATCTTTCTTTCATAACTCAAACAAAGTCTTAATGAAATTGTAGTGGATATTGCATGACTGGAATGACGAAGAATGTGTGAAGATATTAAAGAATTGTAAGGATGCAATATCAAAGAAAGGTAAAGAAGGAAAGGTAGTTATCATAGACATGGTGTTAGATTGTGAGAAGGGAGACAATAATGAATCGGTTGAAACAAAACTCTTCTTTGATATGTTGATGATGGTAACACTCACCGGAAAAGAGAGAACCAAGAAAGAATGGGTTAAATTGATTTCTTCGGCCGGTTTTTGTGACTACAAGATAACTCCAATTTTAGGGTTAAGAGCTGTGATTGAGATATATACCCCTAAAATATAAAACTTAGCAAAATGTTACATTTATCTCCTCTTTTCTCCCTTCTTCATCCAATAAAAGAGAAGTGATTTTGGCAAATTATTTTGTCCTTAAATCACCTCCTCTTCATCGCTTTTCTCCCATTTTATCTAAATATTCATTGATTTAGTTTTTCTTTCGTGTTTTTTAGTGATTTCGTCATCATTGTGTGATATTGTTTTGTTATTCGCTTGAGTGCAACAATGTTTAGTTTTTCATATTGTGGTGTTCGTTTGGTTCATATTATTAGATCAATTTTGATCCACTATAGACCCATTCACAAATACATCCTTTTCAGTTTTAGCTATGTTGAATTTGTAATCTTGTTTTTGTTTTATTTTACCAATTGGAATTAATATTTATCTTTTTTATGAAGTAAATAAATTCCTTGTTGGACTCTATAATTTATTATTTGGGTGTTTTCGGTAAATTAAATTTAGAAGAAAACACATTGAGTTGTTATTTGAAATTCACGTTAAATATTGACATTATCTCTGTCTCTAAATGTACCGCTTTGGGCCTGGGAGGTCAAATTCAATTATTCATTAAGAGAGCCCAATGGCAAGACTTAGTATAAACAAGACAAAAAGACCCAATTAACGAATCAAGCTAAGGTCCATCGAGGTATCCACCTTTGGTATGACACGTGAAGATATAAATGAGTCAACTTCCTTAACCACCTCATCAGAAGTATAACATCAGAGCGATATGCAGGACAAGATAGAGACCTAAGCAACCACCTTGTTCCACCTCATATGTTAATGTATTGCCACCGCTTAAAGCATAACAAACATTTCGATAGCTACCAGATCGGTCCTATATAATGGGGACCTCATCAAACCGGATAGATGCACTCATCTACTTCGGCAGTGGCGGATCTTGAGTTTTTTTTTCGGGCGTACCAAATATTGAAAGAATGTATATTAAACAGTTTCAAAAAATGTGCAAGTGTGGTGGTGATATTGCTTGATTGATACATGGGGGATGCCGGTTCAAAACCCACCAGGGCTTATTTTTTTAATAAAAAAAGAAATATTCGCTAAGAACATAATTAAGGAGGGTGCCAAGGGATCTAACACACCTTTAATACATTGAGGGACTGCATAACCACTTCAACGACAACACATTTGTTGAAATACCAATCATAATATGAAATTTATATAAAAACTGGGGGTGCAGTGGCACCTGGGGGTCTCCAAAGAGATTCGCCCCTGTACTTCGGGTTCCATTACATTCATATAATCATGAGTCATTTACATGAAACTAACTTAAACTAGATAGGCTTCCCCACCTATCAGTTTTGCTACTCCGTTATTCAGATTAGCCTCGTAACAAATTAATCTAAAGTTAAGGAGAGGAGATTATTGCAACTAACAAAGAACATATCATCATATCAAACATTATAAATAGGGGCCCTAACCCTAGATATGATCACTTGACAACAATTACAAAATTTAGTTATAAATTATGTTGTCAATGTAATTTTTTTATACATTTATTGCAATTTTATGCGATAAATTTTTCAATTATTTTTTAATGCACAACTTCTAAGATAATATTTCCACTTTAAAAAAAAAAAAAAAAATTTCTACTTTAAACTTCTTACATGCACACTATAGTATTACCGTAATTGCAAGCATTGATTTACCAACTACCATCACTTATTTGCAGTTGAAGTCAACTGCCTCAACTGCACACAATCCTCACCGTCCAAATATTTTAAACACAAATAAACAATAAATAAAAAACCACTTAAAATTCTCAACCGTCAGATGAAAACTGCAGTTCAATCGTGTTAAGTTAAGTATCAAACAATGTCATGTTATCTCCATCATCATCATCTCTTCTCTCTATCCTCTTCATTTTCGTTAAACCCTATAAACACTAACTTCAACACTTTACTCTACTCTCTTCAAACGTCGTCGTTTCACTATGAACCCTTCCACGCTTAACCCTTCTCACACACACCCCTCCATTTTACTACCCTCACCCCCTTTACGCTCTCAACGACGTCGTTTTCGTGTCTCACTCCCTCGCTGTTCTTCCGACGCCAATCCCCCTCCTTCTCCATCACCACCGTCGCGACCGGCGAAGGAACTCGCCGGACTTGAAATCCTAGTCGATAAACTCCCTCTGCCGGCGAGACTTGCAACGTCGGCTGTCATCGTTGCCGGCGCGGTTGCGGCTGGGTATGGTATTGGTTCGAGATTCGGAGGAAGTAGAAATGCTGCGATTGGTGGTGCTGTGGCTGTTGGTGTTGCTGGGGGTGCTGCTGCTTATGCTTTGAATGCTACTGCACCGCAAGTTGCAGCGGTTAATTTGCGGAATTATGTTGCTGGGTTTGATGATGCTTCCAAGTTGAAGAAGGAAGATATTGAAGTTATTGCTAATAAGTTAGTTTCAATTGCATAATCAAATTTTGTTTTAATTTTTAAGATTATTACTTTTAAGTTAGAAAAAAGGTTAATTAATTGATATTATGATTTTTTTTTCCAGGTATGGTGTGAGTAAGCAAGATGAGGCATTTAAAGCTGAGATTTGTGATATATATTCCGAGTGAGTTACAAATTAGTTTATCTATTTAGGTTTTAAATATGATTTTAGTCTCTGCAATTACATTGTTTTTTGGTTTTAGTCCATGAAAGTTCCTTTGTTTAGATTAAGTCCTTGCAAATTCTAAAAACGATTGATTTTAGTCCCCGACGTCATAAGTGGTGCAATAAGCCGACATGAGGATTTAATAGCAACCATTTTTGAATTTGTAGGGTTGGAATCCAAAGAAAAAACTTAACCAGTACTAAATTTATATTTAGCATAGTTGATAAGGAGTTATAATGATTTGGCAGTTTAATTTCTAGGTTGAGTGATTGATTTGTATTTGAACTTGTCTAGGTTTGTATTTTCTGTGATTCCACCTGGTGGGGAGGAGCTTAAAGGCGATGAGGTTGATAGGATTGTCACCTTCAAAAATTCTTTAGGTCTTGATGACCCAGATGCTGCTGGTGTACATATGGAGGTAATTTTTGTAGTTTTTGCATATAATGCAAATTTGAGGGTTTTTATTTTGAGGAGAGAAAGTAGTTTGTGTCTCAGTCTTACTGGTTTGTTCCTTGTTGACCATCACTCCCAGATTGGTAGGAAACTTTTCAGGCAACGGCTTGAAGTTGGGGATCGTGAGGCGGATGTTGAGCAGCGTCGGGTATGCTTATTGTATTTGTTGCCTACTTGCATTATCGAGCCAAATATGGCAATTACTTTTGGGCTTTATAAAAATGGTAAATACTTGGAACTTGACCATTGAGAGATTCTCCAGTGCAGGCATTCCAAAAGTTGATTTATGTGTCAAATATTGTATTTGGGGATGCATCATCTTTCCTTCTACCTTGGAAGCGTGTTTTCAAGGTCACTGAATCCCAGGTAATTTTTTCTTACTTCTCAATCGTTATGCTTGTCCTATGGAATGTGAATTGTATTTGTGATATGCAAGTTTAGGAGCATAGTAGAATAATTGTGTTTAGGTGTATTTTCCTGAAATGGAAGAATTGATTTTCTGCACGAGTTGCACTTTGCCATGTTTATTATTATTAACAGCGATATTCTGATCTGAGATGGATGTGGTCTTATTTCTTAATAATTTGAACATTATCATTTCATTCATTGTTAGTATTTTTTATTATTTTTCATTTGACTAGTTGACAATATTCCATTTACCAGGTTGAAGTAGCTATACGTGATAATGCTCAACGACTATATGCTTCCAAGCTGAAATCCGTTGGCAGAGGTAATTGTTTGATCAGTAATACTTGGACTTTATTTAGTTTTAATGCAGTAAATGCAGTCAACATATCTCATGCTTAGTCTTCATGTCAGGTTGTAGTAATTTTAAATTTTATTACCTGTTAATGCCTTAATTTTTGACATTATAATAATTTAAGTGAAAAAAAGCTTGTAATTTATACTCGTAATAAATTTTGAGTACAATTATCTCGTTACAAAAAATTTAAGAGTTTGGACCGTTTTCATCTGATGCTGAAGTTTGTTTTATAGTCATCTTGAACTACTGTTGTCTATGTATAATCAAATTCATTTTTAAGCAATTTTTAGTTGTTAATAAGGCTTGCTTCCTTAAGTCTAACGAATAGTTTCTTTCCAGATTTTGATCTAGAAAAGCTTGTTACACTTAGAGAAACACAACGTTTATGTCGTCTTTCTGATGAGGTACATCTTCCTTTTTTTTCCTTTTCTTTTATAATTTTCTACTTCTTCTCTGGGGTAACCCCTTTCTGTTGTTGTCAAATAATTCTTGGGTGTAGAGTATAATAAATTTTATTAATTGAAAAGGAATTTTGACTTTGTAGCTTGCGGTGAACTTGTTTAGAGAGCATGTAAGGAAATTGGTTGAGGAAAATATTTCGGTGGCACTTGGAATACTTAAATCTCGCACAAGAGCAGTGTAAGCCTCAGTTTTTCTTCAAATATTCTTTACTTTTAAGTGATCAGGTCATTGTGGATTTTCATTAGGGATTGAGCTTTGCCTAGCATGTTAAATAAATAAATATTGAATTCAGATATGATCTTTCTTGCCATCTGTTTTCCCATTGTTAGTGTTCATCTTTGAAGCATGCTTGCAAGGCATATACTTATACATAGCACCCATGTGTGTATGTACATACAAATATATTGATTGTATTCTCAACCATCCATGTATGATCAAGATTATCTACTCGCACATACATGATATACATCCTAATCCAAATCTTACACGTATGGGGGCATTGGATGTTAGGGGTAGCATACCCATTGTAAATGAATGGTTTTGGAGACCTTTCTTTAACAATTTTTGTATAGCTTTGCTATATTTTAAGTTAACTTTGTTGAAATTTGTTTAGAAACAACAATGCAAGTTTTATTAGGAGTCGTGTACTTCAAGTGTTGAGCTATTGTTGAATGTCACCCAAGTTTCGAAGAGATGACTCAACTGTGTCTACCTCGCATCTAAGTTCATATTTTTTTATTTGGACACCCAGTGAGAAGTTTTTGGCATGTATTGCATGTTGTAGTCATAATTCATAAACATGTCCATGTTTCATAGCTGTTCATTTCTTAACTTTTGCAAATGTGGATTTTTCCTTTTCTAATCAACTATGTTTTTTCAGTCCTGGAGTGAGCCAGGTTGTTGAGGAGCTTGACAAGGTATTGGCATTTAATGACTTACTCATCTCATTTAAGAATCATTCGGACATAGATCGCCTTGCCCGTGGTGTTGGTCCAGTTTCTTTAGTGGGTAAATTTCCTGACTGAGTATTTGTTTGTTTTTATTTACTTTATGGATCTTTTCTTGTTTTATATTTTGAATTCTTGAAGTTAAATTAAATTTATTTTTGGTGTAGGAGGTGAGTATGACGTTGACAGAAAAATGGAAGATTTGAAACTCCTTTATAGGGCATATGTTTCAGATGCTCTGTCTAGTGGGCGCATGGAAGATAACAAGGTAAGTGGAGATAACATTCAAATATAAAAATTGAATTGCTAACATGTTAATTTTTTTTACCCAATATTTTTTTAAATGTTGAAAATGAGCATGTGTTTGACCTCCTCCGTCAGACAATCATTTTGCTCTTCAGCCAGGCAATATCTTCAGCTGTTTGTTCTGAGGGGTCTTTTTGTAGGCAGACTTTTTGAAAATCTGGATTTGGGAAACATTTCTGTGCTTGGTATAAATGTTCTGTTTTTTTCATCAGTAAATTCCCTTTAAAGTCAAAAACTCCGTCTAAACAATATCCAACATTTTCTATGAATATTTAAGTAATATCAAACACATTTTACACATTCCTAGGAATTGTGATTCTTTATAGTGAAAAGCATAGGGGATACCAAACTCCCTGTTAATGTTGTGGTAAAAAATTACATTTGAAGCAGTTTTTATCTTCAGTACAGCGTAGTTCATTTAATTGAATGTATTTATAGTAAGGCTGGTTGTACTGAATATTTCAGAATGAAATTCTGTTTCATTTCCACTCTGAAATTACCTGATTTTGAAATTCTCTAAAATTCATTACTCTAAGAATATGTATCACCAATACCATGAAAATTTGTTAACTGTTGTTGATATCAAATTTAAAACTTCATCTGTGTGAATGCTTATTTTTATGATGTACATTTTTTAATAAGCTTTATTATTCATTCCAGATTGCTGCACTAAATCAGTTAAAAAATATATTTGGGCTGGGTAAGCGTGAAGCAGAAGCTATTTTACTTGATGTTACAACAAAGGTTTATCGGAAACGACTTGGACAGACTGTTTCAAGTGGCGAGTTAGAAATGGCAGATAGCAAAGCAGCATTCCTTCAAAATTTGTGTGACGAGCTGCATTTTGATCCACAGAAGGCTAGTGAACTTCATGCAGGTATAACATGAAGTGTTAATCGTTAGTTTGAATTTTATCTTTTGTAAGGCCTGGATTATAGATTATTTTATGTTCTTTAAGTTTATACGAGTATTTTTTAGTCAGATGAGCTTATAAGCTAGCTTCTTGGCCTTGCCAAACAGACCGGTAGACTAAAAAAACAACTCAATACAAATGTTGAAGAATAACTATATGTTTCTTTTACAAGGGTGTTCTTTTGGGGTGAGTAGTGGCGATGGGTGTTATGGATATCGTTTTTTCAGTGGTTAGCAACTTTAGGTGGGGATGTTTATTTCAGTGGGTGTTGTCCTTATGGGTTTTGATCGCAAGGGAGTCTTTGCAGGTGTTTGTTTTCGGGTGTTCCGCCTATATACGGCGCCTTTTGTTTGTACTTCTTGTAACACCGGTCTCTGTTCGTCTTGTGCAGGGATCAGGTTTTTAATAAAATTTTGCTGATTAAAAAAAAAAAACTATATGTTTCTTTTATTAGCACTTGAAAGAAGAATAGACTGTTACTAGCGGGAAAAGAAAAGATTTTAGTCCCAAGAAAATAATTTAGAATGAAAGGTGATGATGAGAGAGTTATTGTAGCAATTAATTATTTCCGCTATTGCTTTTAGTGTCTTACAAACTGCTCATCTATAAATGTTGCACAGTTAAAAGAATGCAAAGACAAAAACCGACAATTGCTGCACATTTATTTAATAAATAAATTGTAATTTACACAATTAAGCCCATTAAATTTAGGAGATTATGAAACTAATCAAGGTTAATTATGGAATAATGGTGGTTATTAAGTTTCTTATGTTTATAGTAGATTTGTATGTAAAATTCTTAATCGTAAGGTTGCAAACTTGTAATAGTAATATTCAATTGTGTATCTGTATTCTTGGTTGTTCTGATTGTTAACTTCTTATATAATGCGTTATTACTATCATTCTTTATTATGTTTACTATTTTATAACACAATCTAACAACAGTTTCATGTTTTAAGAAATTTATCGTCAAAAGCTTCAGCAATGTGTTGCTGATGGGGAGCTCAATGATGAAGATGTCGCTGCTTTGTTGAAGCTGCGTGTAATGCTTTGTGTACCTCAACAGACTGTTGAAGCAGCTCATGCAGATATCTGTGGTAGTTTGTTTGAAAAGGTGATAGCTTTTGTTTTCTTCTGTAACGAATTTGTCATTCATTCATAGTGCCAAATTTCATATTTCCTTTTATGCAGAAATAGAATTTATGCGTGTATCATAATGAACTGAGATTATGACTATTATTTGTGGTGTTGTCCATAGTGGTTGTCAACATGGCATGTTGATAGGGACTTGAGTATTTTGGGGTGTCCCAAGTCCCTCATCGAGTTGTATGCGTTGCTTGGAGTATTTAAGTGGCTTGATTCTTCCTCCTTATTGTTAGCTTTTAAGGGTGGTTCCCCAAGTGCTTAGATAATTATCACATTTCACATGTTATAGCAGTTGTCTGTAGGCTTGTAGGAGTTTTCTTCAGGGTGTTGTTGTTGTCACCTTTTATCATGTCTTGGTTTCTGGAGCTTCTTCCTTCTCTTTGCCATACACTTCTACTTTCTATTTTGATATTGGTAATTTGGTACAATGAGAAGTTCTGGCAAAGAGAAGGAAGAAGCTCCGGAAAGTTATCTCCGCCATTTTTATTTTTAACCTAGGATACCTACTTTTTAATTGTGTCTGCTCATGATATAATTTTTCATGAATTTCTGGAATGTGAAACTCAAAACTGAAACTAGATATGGTTTTTGAAAATTTCAGAACATGTAACCAGAAACCACCCTGAACAGGGCCTTAGATTGTGTGTTGCGACTCTGTAGACCTGTAGCTACTTCTACTTACTATCAAACCTGTTCATTAGTTAGATTATCATATACTTAAATCCAAGCTGTAAAGGAAGTTTAGTAGACTTTGTTGATGACGTTGATATTTGGATAAACAGGGTTATTCGTTTTCATTTTATTATCATAAAGTATGATTCAATCTCTGCCAGACATTGGAAGTTTTTACTTATTACTAATTCATGTTTATTCTTTATAGATTGTCAAGGATGCAATTGGTGCAGGGGTTGATGGATATGATGAGGAAGTAAAGAAATCAGTAAGAAAAGCAGCACATGGCTTGCGACTTACCAGGGAGACTGCTATGTCTATTGCAAGCAAGGCGGTGAGTGATTTGTCGGGAAATTTGATGCTTATATATGATGATTCAAATAGGATTAAATTTCACTACGTTGTTTTCATGACATCATTACAGGTGAGGAAGATGTTTATTATTTACATAAAACGTGCACGATCAGCCAAAAGTAATGCAGAATCTGCAAAAGAATTGAAGAAGTTGATAGCTTTCAACACCCTGGTTGTAAATCAGTTGGTGGCAGACATCAAAGGAGAGTCTGCCGATGTTAAAACTGAAGAACCAGCGAAAGAGGAAGTTATTGAAATTGAGGAAATTGATGAAGAATGGGAATCACTTCAGACGCTCAAGAAAATAAGACCTGACAAAGAACTTGTAGAAAAGATGGGAAAGCCTGGTCAGACCGAAATTACTCTTAAAGATGATCTTCCCGAAAGGGACAGGACTGATGTTTACAAGACATTCTTGACTTACTGTCTAACTGGTGACGTGACTAGGATTCCGTTTGGTGCTCAGATTACAAAAAAGAAAGATGATTCAGAGTATGTATTTCTAAATCAGCTTGGTGGGATCCTGGGAATGACTGGCAAAGAAATAATGGATGTTCATAGGGGTCTTGCTGAGCAAGCTTTCAGGCAACAAGCTGAGGTACTTTTAGCCGATGGACAGTTGACGAAGGCCAGGGTGGAGCAGCTTGGTAAGCTGCAGACGGAAATAGGGTTATCGCAAGAATATGCTCAGAAAATAATAAAGAATATAACCACTACAAAAATGGCAGCTGCCATTGAAACAGCTGTAACTCAAGGGAGGCTCAATATGAAGCAAATTAGGGAGCTTAAGGAATCCAATGTTGATTTAGACAGCATGGTATCTGTGAGCTTGAGAGAAACCATCTTCAAAAAAACTGTTGGTGATATTTTCTCATCAGGTACCGGTGAGTTTGATGAGGAAGAAGTTTATGAAAAAATCCCATTAGATCTCAACATCAATAAAGAGAAAGCAAGAGGTGTTGTTCGTGAGCTTGCACAAAGTAGACTATCCAACTCTCTTATTCAGGCCGTGGCACTACTAAGACAGAGGAATCACAAGGGAGTGGTAAGCAATTCTCTGAGCTTCATGTTCTCTTATTCAAATAGTGTTTTAAATTTGGTGGTTGTGAATGGCCAAGTTTGATTGCTTATTGTCTTCTTTGCAGGTTTCTTCCCTCAACAACTTGCTGGCTTGTGATAAAGCAGTACCTTCACAGACACTTACATGGGAGGTGTCAGAGGAACTTGCTGATCTATACACCATATACCTGAAGAGTGATCCAAGTCCAGAAAAATCGTCTCGTCTGCAGTATCTGTTGGGCATAAATGACTCCACTGCAGCTGCACTTCGGGAATCCAGAGATAGATTAGATATTACTGCAGAGGAAGAGAAGTTTGTATTCTAGTCATAATGAAATGTTTGGCCGTAGAGGCATATTGGAGAGGCCAGAGCCCTCACAATTCTGTATTTTTTGTTTCTTTCCATTTTGTTTAACGGTGAATAGAAGAATATTGTGATAGATTGTTGTAGAGATGAGTGCAGCGTTAGATGTTGAAATCTTAGATAATCTGTACTGTAACAATTTAAATAACTAATCGTGCTATTTTGTATGAATGACAACAAGTTGTTACTTATACCGTTTTTTCATTGAACGAACAAATATTCTTCGATGTGACTATGCTATCAAATGTTTGAAGGAGAAGTAGACCTGCCCTAAAGGTACCTTCCATTCCATCTTCTATAACTCTAATGCCTATATCATTTCCTGGTGCTAACGGTCATTATCGAACCGAAGGCAGGGGATCCAACACGGAATAGGATTCTCCGCTCTTACAACAGGGTGCTGTGATCAATGATAGCTGTCCGATCATAATTTGACAGCCGAGATTGTTTAAACTAAAAACACAATTTTCATTCTCAAACGTTAGATTTGAGATGAACGGCTGAGATCGAAAACAGCGTGCTATTGTTACAGCAGCAAAACTTGGTCCAAACAATTTACTTTTAGATACTATACATTACATTGAAAAACATAACTAATACATTTTTAAATTGAAAAAAATAATAATTTTGAATATTATATAAATCATACACCATTAGTTCTTATTTTTCATGTATTAAAATATGACTATTTGAGTCATACATGTTAACACCAAGAATATCATCAACTATATGCACCACACAATCAACATATGTCTCTCATTCTTTATGTATTAAATATGATTTTAAAAGTCATACATGATATGTGAGAATGAATATTATATATGTTAGAAATACAAAGTGAAAGTAAATTCCATCAGCTATTATACTTAAATATTATAAATCTATTATCTATCAAATAATTGAGTTTTTATTTTTAATTTTATTTTTTTATTTTAAATAATCACATGCAATTTTATAACATTTCATTATCTTATGGGGAAATTATAAATTTCATTAGTTACCACTTTGAACTTGTCTTATGGGGAAATTATAAATTTCATTAGTTACCACTTTGAATTTGGACGATGAACATCATCAACATTAATTATTTGTTTGGTATCTAATTTGTATTTATCTATTCGTTTATTTCTTCTTTTGATTTCTTTCTTCTTTTTGCCAACATACCTAAAAATTAAAATACTCAAGAGAACGTACATGAACCTTGCTACTAGGGGTGTTCATAACTAAAACAATTCAAATTAAAATTGAAAACTAATATAAAAATACTAAAAACTTCACAAAATCGAATATTATTAGATTATTTGAATCTCCTTTTTTTTAGGTGGCTGGGATTTGAACCTCGTACCTTTCATATATTATGCATTGTGTATACGGTAAACATTCTTCCAAGATGACAAAGAAGCATGCCAACAATTAACTTTTGGGTTTGTTATTGGATTTTAAGACTAGCAACGAGTTTCATAATGGTAACATACTTGAATGCGACTATAACTATTAAAAAACACTGTAAATATTAAACCCTACCCTACAATGCACTGCACCGATTTCAAATTGAAAAGCAATAAAACAAATTTTTTTTTTTAATTCTACAAAGAAACTTACATGAATAGAGTCCAAAGTTGCAAGAAGTTCAACAATTTCCAACTTCAAGCTAGATTCATCATTCAAGTCACTACCTTTCTCCTTGATTAATTCTAAACTGGATGTTAAAAAAGAAAGAAGGATGACCAATAATAGAGGCAAACCTATCGTAAACAAGAATTGAGATTAACTAGTTGATTGCATGTATAGTCAGTGACATGTAGCCAAGCATGAAAACAACCATCAAAGTTATAAACACCTTGTATTTTTTCATTGCTAGAAAGTGAAAGGAAAATGAATCGTTTTTCTTTTCCATGGTTTGATTTTGCATATATATTATGTGTTTCAGATTTTAACGGTAACCATTGCCTTTTATTGAAGTTACTTGAACTTGACTTTAATTTTATTAGAAAAAAATCATGAACTTTAATTTAGGAAAAATATCTATCCTAAATTATATGTTGTTTTACGATATGAAGTATTAATGTTACTTTTCCTGTTATATCCTTAATTATTTATTACTCTCTATTCTTTCGATTCTTTAATTTATATTTTCCATACTATTTATTAAGGACAATTTTGTAAAACAACTAATAATCAACACAATTAATCATTTCCTTAATAATGACGCATAAATCTTAAACGAATAATATTGTGAGACGGAGGGATTATATAATCGTACACAAACCTTAAACATTAAGGTTAAGTATGGTTTTGATCCTATATTTTATGTGATTTTGAATAATATGGTTATGAATAATGTTGTACTCTTTTGGTGTTATTAAAATAATGTGTTTAACAACTAATTTTCTTTTTCAACTCAAGGTTTTTTTTTTGAAGGGTTCTGTCAAGGTTCTTTTCATGCTACTGGATTACGCGTATACTAGTCCAGTTCTTATATTAATTACAGATCATAAACTAGTCCATTTATTTTTAAGGGTATACTAGTCCATTTATTTTTTGAGAAATGATATTTGTACAACTATTTTTTTACAACTTTTGTGACAACTTTTTCTCTTATACTTCTATTATCTTTTCACTTTCTCTATCTATTGCTTTGATTTTTGTGCTACAACCTAAATTTCTTTGTATAATTTGATTGTCCAATAAGTTGTCACAAAAAATGATTGTTCAAATAACATCGCTCATATTTTTTTTTTTTTGAAGGAAGATCATAAACATACATCTAAGGAGGTTCTGGGTCATCTACATCTTTACAATATTTAAGTCGTAATAATTATAAAGTGTTTAATTGTGCAGGAAGAATACAAGGTCAGATTGTTGTGGAATATAAAAAGATGATCTTGATTTCAATACCTTAGATATTAGTTTTTATTTTCTAAAAATATAATATAATGTGTCAAAAGAAAATCATTTTTTTTATAAAATTCCATTTTTTTTTTGAAAGGATATATAATCTGTTGTTGAAAATGATTTTGAGATAAACTAATCAAAACAACTTATCATTAGAAGCATTTTGATTATTTTTTGGTTTTTCATTTTCTTTAATTTATAAAAAGAAAAAAAAATGAAAACTCCAAAGTGTGATTTTATTTTATTTTTAAAATAAAATTTTCACATGTAACCAATAAAAAAAAATCACAATCAAAATTATAACAAATGCACCCTATAAAATGCTTACTTGTGTAGCTACCCAAGAAGAATTTAAAATTTATGGAAATTTATAAAGGAAAAAGTATCAAAATTTGAATAATTTTATTACTTCTATATAATAAAAGCAACATGCACCATCGATCATACATATCATTTCTATAACCAATGGTATATATAGGTGATTCCAAATATTAATTCCAAATATCAATTCAATTAGAAGTTTTGAGGTCGTTGATCAAATCAAAGCTGCAGTTACCAAAGCTTGCAAACGTGATGTAGTATCATGTGCAGATATTTTAGCTATAGCAGCTCGAGATTCCGTTGCCATAGTAAGTCTTTCCAATATTTTGCACTTCTAAACAAGGTTTTAAATTGCATAACCACAATATATTGTTGCAGACTTGCAGCAATATAAAAGATTTTGAGGTCTATAACCGCAATTTTGAATACATCGACTGCATTTAACCGCGATCAAATAGTATATTTTTTCGAGTAGTGTAACTGCATTTTCAAGTAGTATATTTTTTTGGCGAATTTCGAATAGTGTATGTAACACTAGCAACTAAGAAATTTTGCTTTCATCATTTAACAGCTGGGTGGTAAGCAATATTGGTACCAAGTGTTACTAGGAAGAAGAGATTCAAGATTTGCAAGCAGAGATGCAGCAAATACAAATCTTCCTCCTCCATTCTTTAACTTCTCACAACTCATCAAAAATTTCAAGTCACATGGACTAAACCTTAAGGACTTAGTTGTTCTATCTGGTGGACACACAATTGGATTTTCCAAATGCACTAACTTTAGAAACAGAATCTACAATGACACCAACATAGACAAAAAATTTGCAGCCAATTTGCAAAAGACATGTCCTCAAATCGGCGGCGACAATAATTTAGCGCCATTTGATTCTACTCCTAACAAAGTTGACACATCATTTTATAAGGCTTTGTTGTATAAAAGGGGTCTCCTTCATTCTGATTAAGAGCTTTTTAAAGGTGATGGTTCTCAAAGTGATAGGTTGGTGCAACTATATAGTAAAAATTCTTATGCTTTTGCTTATGATTTTGGAGTTTCTATGATTAAGATGGGTAATTTGAAGCCTCTTACCGGTAAAAAGGGTGAGATAAGGTGCAATTGCAGAAAAGTTAACAAGATATAAATGAAGAAGGATAAAGATTGATTAATTGTTTAATAATAAAGTTGTGGCAATTTTTAAATTCTCTATAAATTATTCAATTATTTTGATTGTTGAGAATAAGAATTCTAGGTTCAAAACAGAACCATGAATTGTTAAGGAGTCTGTTAAACGTGATATTTAATTTATTGTTTTCATTTCAAGAGTCTTAAATTTTATCTGTGTGACTAATTTTTTAGAAAGGTGATATTTATAATTTATAAAAGTATTGATTTGTGTAAGTTTTTATAAGAAGAAAAAATGAGATGAAAATTTTTGTAGTCTCCTGAACTACTTTTCATCAAATGAATCATAGATCAACTTGTTCTCATTTAAATTAGGAGTTACAAGTCTCTTTGGTTTGCAAGCCCAAGGTAATGGCGATGTGATTACGGGTTTATTAATTTTTCTTTGATTTCTAAGTTTGAAAATTTAAATCATGGTTGATTATTTTCGAGAATTATTTGTTCAATTTTCTTACTTACCATTGTTTTCTTACATATTCAATGTTGATCAGTAAATGAAAATAATTCAAAATAAATGATTATACATCAGACTCTAAATCTTTAAAATAAATAAAATATAATATAATTCAAAGTAATTGATGATCAGAGTGAAGGTGATTTTTTTGGAATTAGTGATTTAGTTTATAATGATTCAAATCTTATCCTCATTGTATTGTGTATAGTGATAGCAAATGTTTGAGCAAAATATGTGTAAATTAAAATCATGTATGAACTATATTTTGAATGAGCAAAATATGTTTTTTAATTTAAAATCTCAATCATTAGATATTTTTTTGCCACTTGTCTTGCATTCGAACTTTAAATAGAGTAAATAAAGCTTAATTTTAAATGTAGCATACCCGAACTCATTTTGAGTTTGACTATATTTTTGGCATTTTTATCGTGCTTAGTGATTTATTTGATTGCATATGAACTAACTCAAAGCAACTATCATTTCTGTTGTAGTGCATTACCCTCAGATCAGTGCTTCTATTTACAATACTATCTAAAATCTTATTATGTCACTCATGCATAATCCTTAAGGAGTACATTTATATTTGTAAATATTATTTTGGTCCCTAAAGGTAAAAAAAAGATGCCTTCTGTTATATAATTTAGTTTCAACTTTTAACTTATGCAGTTTGAGATATTGATATGTGCTAATTTTACACATTACCTGGCACACATACACCCAAATACACCTCCTACACAATGTTACAATCACAATTTATATCACAAATGTGACTAATCTTACAACTTTCCACACCCTCAATACAAGTAAGAACGCATAAAGGATCATACATTGGTGGATCAATTTAAGATTGCAAGCAAGATTGGAAAAACTCATGAGACGTGTCATTTGTTCTTTGATTGTAGAAACAATTGATACATAAAAATCTTATTTGATAAGTATAAACACTTAAGTCATATATATATCCAAACGCCTTCATTAGTATGGAGAATTGAAGATTCGAACCTGCACCCAACATATGACCCATCCTTTGAATTACCATATGAGTTATACTTACAAGATTAAAACAATTAAGCTTTAGTACACCTTGATGAAAACTATATAGCCTTTCTTTTCCATGCTCATAATAAACTTCCTATATTCTTTCATTTGTATAAGGATAAAAGTACTTTATGTATTCTTTCTTACTCCCTCCATTTCTTTTTAAGCGTCACGTTTGTATAAAGATGAGAATATTTTTATGTATTCTTTCTTCGCTCTATTCCTTTTTAAGCGTCATATTTTAAGGAATATAATTTTGTTCTTGTTTAACCGTTTTTTTCAAAGTTCAATACAAACATTAATTATTAATTTGGGAATAATATCATTGGCTATTTTCCTTAAAAATATAATACTACCATTGGTTATTTATTACAAGGTGAGAGAAGAGAGATTGATAGAATTTTATAATAAATGATTAACAGTAATATAAACAAAATATAAATAGTAATATTTAACTACTTTTTAGTTATAACTTGCTAAAACACACCTTCTAAAAAATAAATGGGTGTATTCTAGCAAATGCCTATAGGAGTTGCTAACATACACCTACTTATTTTTTAGAAGGTGTGTTTTAGCAACATTCACCTTAATGTGTATTTAACAACTTTTTAGTTATATCTTTGCTTAAACGCATCTTAATAAAAACTAGTGGATGTATCCTAGCAAATCCCATATATATATATATATATATATATATATATATATATATGAGATTTGCTAGAACACAACCACTAGTTTTTATGTGGGAGTGTTTTAGCAAACTACATCTTAAGGTACATTTAACTAGTTTTTAGTTATAATAGTAACTTGCTAAAACACAAATTGAAAGAAATAAATGGGTATATTATAACAAATGCTTATAAGAGTTGCTAACATACACCCACTTATGTATGTAAAAAGACTAACCTTTTAAAGAATATTTTGCTTATTACAAAATTTCCATACATATTACATGTAAATAAAACTTGGAAGCAAGCAATACTAATTTTGATTTGCATGAGACAAAAGCATATACAAATTTTAATCACAAGCCAAAGTCACACAAATAAAATTTATTAAAACATAATAATATTGTTACTAAAAAATAAAACATAATAATATTGATAAAAAAAATAAATATATAAAATCTCACTTTAACTCCTTGACTATTCAAGGTCCTGTTTTGAATCTAGTATTCTTATTCTCAACATTCAACATATTTTGATAAGTTATCGAAAATATAAAACATTACCACAACTTTATATTAAACAATAAATCAATCTTTATCCTTCTTCATTCATATTTGGTTAACTTTCCTGCAATTGCACCTGATCTCACCATTTTTCCCAGTAAGTGGCTTTATGTTACCCATCTTAATCATAGAAACTCCAAAATCATAAGCAAAAGCATGAGAATG
The DNA here is from genome assembly GCF_003473485.1 of Medicago truncatula. NCBI lineage: Eukaryota > Viridiplantae > Streptophyta > Magnoliopsida > Fabales > Fabaceae > Medicago > Medicago truncatula. Next base: position 33,046,765 of record NC_053046.1, read on the forward strand.
TTTACTATAAAGTTGCACCAATCTATCACTTTGAGAACCATCACCTTTGAAAAGCTCTTGATCAGAATGAAGGAGACCCTTTTTATGCAACAAAGCCTTATAGTATTTTGTGTCAACTCTTGAAGGAGTAGAATCAAATGGTGCTAAATTGTCATCGCCGCCAATTCTAGGGCATGTCTTTTGCAAATTGGCTGCAAAATTGGTGTTTATGTTGGTGTCATTGAAGATCCTGCTTCTAAAGTTAGTACATCTTGAAAATCCAATTGTGTGACCACCAGATAGAACAACTAAGTCTTTAAGGTTTAGTCCTTGAGACTGAAAATTTGCGATGAGTTGTGAGAAGTTAAAAAATGCCGGTGGAAGATTTATATTTGCTGCATCTCTGCTTGCAAATCTTGAATCTCTTCTGCCCAGTAACACTTGGTACCAATATTTGTGACCGCCCAACTGTTAATTGATGCAAAATTTGTTAGTTGTCAGTGTTATAGAACAACTAAGTCTTTAAAATTAGAAATATATCTCTAATTTTGTCGATAAATTTTATAACGAGCAAAACAAAAGACTAATTTCAGTTGGTCATTAGATTTCTTCTATACAATTTAAGGAATTATAGTCTTGCAACCATAACTACACTTCTCTCGAAGTTTTTGCAATATCAAGAATTGCGACATAAGGATGACAATAACTATAAACCTAATTATTAAGAACTACAAGCATGATTTTAAATGCCGGTTTAGTTGTTGCGATTAGGGTGTAAACTTTTATATTGTGATAAAGTGCGGTCAAAATTATAGTTGCAACATATTGGAAATACTTACTATGGCAACAGAATCTCGAGCTGCTATAGCTAAGATATCTGCACATGATATGATCGGACGTTTACAAGCTTTGTCAACTGCGGCTTTAATTTGATCAACAACCTCAAAACCTCTAAGTGAATTGATATTTGGAATTGCAGTCTTCTCACCAATGAAGGTAGGGGTGTCATCTAGTAGAATTGATCCATCACAACCCTATGTAGTTTCATATAGTTCAGGTATTAGTTATACTATAATGGAAATTATTCATATGTAAATGTGACATGAATATGATTCAACTATAATTGAACTCAAAATAAGTTTGAAATTAATATAGAAATACAAATTTTGAATAAAAAGGAACAATATTTAGCATGAGTACTACATGAAATCCACTTGTAAGGGCTAGAAGTGCAAAAATCAGAAACCTAATTTATTTTTCCGGCGACAATTCAACTTTCTTTTCAATAATATGCGTTGTCAAAATTGTGATGCACAAAAACAAGAGAACAATGAATCTGTCTGTGTCACGCGTGTAATTTGGTTGATGAACTAAGAAATGTGAAGGACAAAGTTCAAACACCGAAAATTAACATAAACATCAACTTACTAACATTTTTAGCTATAAAAAATGTACATGGATTCTATTTAATGATACTAGAAAATGTATCGCGAATTTATGCAATTAACTCACGTTAACAAAGCAGTCATGGAAATGCAAACGTAGCAACGATGCTCCCATGCGTGGCTCACGAATAATTGCTTGCTTAACAACCGACTTTATGATTGGCAATGCCTGTGGGCAAATTTCGTCATAATAATTAGAAGACAGTTTTGCAATGGTAGGACTCAAAATTGTTGCAAAAGTGACCACAAAAAACACAATTTGGATACGAGAATTCATTTTACTATATGCTTGTATGAGACTTTGATTTGAGCTAAGATTTTGTTTTTGTGAGTATCTAGCTATAGAGGGGTGGTTTATATATAGAATCAAAATTGATCAACTTTTATTTTTTTATGAATGAAAATATAGCAACTAGGCCATAGTTATTTACTACTTGTTAGAGTTATCAACCTATATTTTAAAAAAAGAGTTATCAACCTATATGATATTTCAAGTCATGATACCGTTGACCCAAAAACTTCTATAAGAATTGCTCAAACATTATTGCAACCTTTCAGAAATTGATATACATCAATGATACATGCTGTTTTTATAAAATTTTAATTATCTTGCAACCTTTAATTTTGACGATAGCAAAAACCTCATGAGAGAGAATTTTTTTAATTATTTGATTATAAAAAGAATGTTAAGATGGTGAATATAATAATTTAAATTTATGAATGAATGATAAAATTGTAAGAAAAAACTACACAAAATATAATATTCTTTTTATACTAATATATAGGTGTAGATTACGACTTGAATATTCTGAAGATGTAATCAAATCTAGTAGCGTGGAAAACACCTCTATTTTTACAAGAACATATGAAAAGAACCTTGATACAAATAAATTCTTCAACAAAAATAAAAAGAATTAAACTACTTCTAGACCATCTATCAGGCATTAACATGCTTGTCAAAAACAAAATTCAGGCATTAACACGCATAATTTTAATTTAGATAAGAAAAAACTTCACAAAGGTTATGTATTATTCTTTTATGATATATTGATTTGAAAAAGAATGAAAGTGACATCTCAAAAAAGAAGAATGAAAGGGACATCTAAACTTGTGTGTAGGGGTGTTTAGGATGCTGTTTGAATCACTTTTGAATTAAAAAAATAATCAAATTCAAAATAAAAATCAAACATGACAATTGGTTTGGACGACACTATTGAAAAACTGATATGATCCGATCCAATTAAATGCGGTTTTATTTATATATAAAAAACGCAATTGTAGCAATTGTAAGTTTTTTTATTAATATTACACAAACACGATAAAATAATAGATTTGATAGAAAATATAAATTAAAATATATTAAAAATTAATTTTACGGAATGAAAAAGATCGATTATGTTTGAAACATATGAAATTATAAAATATAGTTTAAATTAAATTAATAAGTATTTTTTTTAAAATTTTAAACCAACAAACAATAGATTAGTGCAATATATTCTACTAATAAAACATAAATAAGTATTAAAATTTACTTATGCGGTTTGATTTAGTTTTAAAAAAAAGGCTTAATTGCCTTTTTGGTGGTTTGTTCTTATTGTTACTTTTTTCCCCCAAAAATTAGGGTTCCATCTTCACCTTCCTCCAATTCAAAATCCTTCTTCATCTTCATCTTCCTTTAATTCGAATTTCTTCTTGTTCATTTTCGTCACTTGACCATGTCCAGTGCAGGATCTCGATTTAACAGAAGAAACAACAACGAAGGTGGAAGGGCCATGTCCGGATCTGTAAGTTCTGGGTTTAGGAGACAAATTCGAAAATGTCAGTGTGGTGAGTTTGTAGTTCTGAAGACTGTTACTGAAATTACAAACCCTAACTGTGGGAAGAAGTTTTGGGGTTGTAGGAATTGGAGGAACCGAAATGATAGTGGTTGTAACTATTTTCAATTTGTTGTTGATGATGATGATAAATGTGATGATGTTGATGAACTTGATATGAAGATTGCAAGGCAAAAGAAGAAAAATGAAAAGTTGAAGCATGAAGTTTCTTTCCTAAAGGAAGAGTTATGTAATAGTAGGAGGTGTTGCAAGATTGCCATCTATGCACACACTTAACAGAATTTGATTTAATTTAACAGAAATGACAAAATATGGTAACAGTGATAAAGTTAGAGGACCAAAATAAATCATTTTTTAGTTAGAGGACTAAACCGTTACCAATTAAATAGTTAGGAGACCAAAAAGGTAATTAAACCTAAAAAAAAATGATCCAAAATCTAATAAAATTCTAACAGTTTTCAGAAAACAACGTTGAAATGCATCCATTGTTTGTGTTTGTGTTTTTTGTTTTTATCCATTTTCGATTTTATTTTTGATCAGTTTGAATTTGAATGCATCTATGCAATGATGTTATTCAATTCCATCTAGTATTGGTTAACAATATATACAACCGCAAACTGTTGTAACATCTCGAGAGGATCCAAACACCTTATATGTATGCATTTCATACATTCTTATATAATATTATCACTAAAATACACTGAGAAATACCATAGCACATGAAGGATTCATGTGACTAAATATTAACCATGTTTATTTGCTTAGGTTATTTTAGTTTCTAACTAGTTTCTAACTTGTAAGTGAAATCAAGATTTGTCAGTGCAGGCAGTAAGATCGAAATATAAATGTGGAGATGACCTAACCCTGAGAGCCTTAAATGTCTCATTCGGAAGATAGCTACTTGTTGTATTTTAACCAATGAAGACATATATTCTTGTGTAAGTCTTATCTCACATATATGTTGATTAGACCCGTGCACAAACCAAAACCTAATTCATTCAATACACATCAAAATATTAATAAGCATGTTTTACATATACCAAAGTGCTGAAATAGAGCTAATTATCAAAATCATATGGAAGAGTAGAAAGATATTTGATGAGTAAAACTGCAAGTGTACGGTTCTACCGAAGTAGTAAAAAGAGAGTATCGTTTCAACAAGGAGTTGTTCAACTTAATTAACTTTTAGAAGATGATTAGAAGAAAGTTCAGTTGTAAAGATTGAATTTTTAACGGTTTAAAAGAATAATAATAAAAAGCGCATTGAGATTATTGGTTCATCATAATAACAAATCTTCACAAACAAACCCTAAACCTAAACTTTATATTCGAACTACTTTCTAAAGACAAGTTTCTCTTAAGCGTATCAAAGCTTCTTTCGAAGTCACTGAGTGTGTTCCTCTAGCAACCACGTCTATTCTCATGGTTGGTTGCTATTAGAATCCTTGAAGAACGAAACTTTATATGTCTCAAGGTTTGCTTGACTATTCTCATGTTTCGCAACCCTTGTCTAATTTCACTTGTTCCAATATCAAAACTCCACTGTCGCATGATGAATTAACAAATACGAACCCTCCGTTGTCGCATTATGAGTTTGGCATTTGTTAATTCATCATCAAAACGGTGAAATTAGATTAGAAAGTAGATTTATATAAAATTAGGGTTTATGGCTTGGTTTGATTAGGATTATGTCATTAGACTTATTCAACAATCCCAAGACAAGAAGAGTCTACTCACTCATGTTCATCGTAGACATAGAAGAGAAGAAGAAGAAGAACATAAAGTAAATAACAAGAAAATAAAGAAAGAACTTTTTATTAAGAAAGACAATTGTCACTATTGAATTCCAAGAACAAAAGATGAATTGTTGTGCTAGCTAACTACTCTATTTATAGTTTACAATGACTTAAGCCCTAAGAAATATAAAACTAGAATGTTTCACAAGAAACCACAGGCTTGTAGGTCAGAAGTAAACTAATAGGTAGCTTGCCCAGGAAGTAAAAAGCAGCAAAAGTGATCCTGAAGGCTGGCACGACCATGTGGCTGTTGGCACGGGTCGTTCCAAGTCTCTGACTTGGGGGATGTTATATTTTTGCACCGAATCTTCGTATTTTCATCCCGAATCAGCTCCAAATCCCTTTCTTTTGCTCCAAAACTCAATCTTTAGAATATTTATTCCTGAAATTAAATAACTTGCAATTGAAGTAAAATAATTTTAAAAAGGAAATAAACTTAAATAAAATAAACTCAAATATAAATAAAACAGACTCAAATATTATATTAAAAACACTAATTATTGACTCATCAATATTCTAGAATGCAAATCAACCATGAAGTCATCTACTTTCGCCCCTTAACAGTACACACATCATCGTTTCCTCCCTCATTATAGGAGAATGTACAACTATAAAATTCTTATTATTGCCGGTGTAAAAGTTTGATTTTCCATAAACAAAGGAATGATGTTAAAACAGAAAGGGAAGTTCTAATGAGTGCCTCTAGCGCACTTTGTAAGAACTTTAAATAGTACTCCATCCATTTCTAAATATAAGCAAAATTCATTTTTTAGGTTCATTCATTTAATGATGTATGTTGTTCATAATATGGACTACATATATCATTAAATGAATGAACCTAAAAAGCCAATTTTGCTTATATTTAAAAACAGAGGGAGTAATTTGTTAAGAAAGTTTATGTATTTAATACATTGAAAATTGAAGTATTTGATTTTTTTAATAAATAATTCTTTAATGTGAAATCTTTAAAGAGCTTCCCAATAACACATGTTAACAAGACCCATAAAGAAATTGTTGGCCTCTAATTTGTATAAATGAAGAAAGTGCTTCCTTTTTTTTTTCTTATGAAGAAATCAAAATGAAATATAATATAAACGACAACCAATCTTCACGGCATAAGGTGTACCATTGAAGACCGCCCAAAAGTTACAAACAAGTTCAAACAAAGCAATCAAAAATCAACCAATGCCCGCACAAAGGAACGGGGCCTGGCACCAATCATGAAAACAATAAGGAAATACAGTAAATTTAGCCTTAAACCACCAAAAAGAGAGAAGTTTAATAGCCTCCAACATTTGAAAATGACAACGTTCTTGACCACGAAAAATCCTGTCATTCCTTTCTTTCCATAATTCCCACACAGGTGCAAACCAAATCAAATACATAAGTGAGCATCTTGATTTTCCGTAACCTGAATAAGATGCTTGGAAGCTTTTCTTAAATAAGATCATTGCAGAAGGAGCATTAATGCTTTGAGATCCTTGTGTGAACGGAATGGTTGAGAAGGTTATGGCGTAAAGAAGCGTATTGATAGGAAAGGGAGGTTCAGGTGAAAGGCTATACTTGCTAACTAACGTCGTGAATATTAGTGCAACAATTGTTTCTTGCAAATTAAGTAATCAAAATAATGGTTGAATTTAGAGAGAGAAGAATAGAGAAGGAGAAAGTGGTGATGGAGAGAACAAAGTATTAAGAGTTTGTTATTTCATTGATTAATGAAAATAGATGATTAACAACTATTTATATACACATAACTTGTAGTGCAAGTCATTTAGTAAATAACTAACAAACTTTTAAAGTAAAGCTAATTATTTAAACTAACTTCACTAATGATTATGGATTAATCATCTAAATTAAAAGTGAAAATGTAAGGGAGGTTGTTGTTTTTTTAAAACTAGAGGAGGTTGTTAGTGTTGTTTAAATAAAACCGAGAGAATATTGTGAGTGCAATTATCCGTATACTGAGGGTAGTTTTCACATCTCTTTTCTTTATAGGAATTTACACTCACATAAAGAGTGTCTTTTCTCTATTATGAGATAATTAGAGTGTATTTTTTTTGCTCGTTACAAAATATTTATACATATTACATGTATCTCTAAAAAAAAAAAATACATATTATAGTAAATCTAAAACTTGGAAGCAAGCAATACTAATTAATTTTTATTTGAGTGGGACAAAAAGCATGCAAATTTTAATACGTATAAACATTTAGCAATAATCACAATCCAAATAGTCACACAAATAAAACTTAATACTTTTGAAATGAAACATAATAATAAATCTCACATTTAACAGACTCCTTGACAATTCAAGATTCTGTTTTGAACCTAGAATTCTTATTCTCAACAATCAACATATTTTGATAATTTATAGAAAATATAAAAAAATTCCCTCAACTTTATATTAAACAATTAATCAATCATTATCCTTCTTCATTCATATCTGGTTAACTTTTCTGCAATTGCACCTGATCTCACCCTTTTTACCAGTAAGAGGCTTCAAGTTACCCATCTTAATCATAGAAACTCCAAAATCATAAGCAAAAGCATAAGAATTTTTACTATAAAGTTGAACCAATCTATCACTTTGAGAACCATCACCTTTAAAAAGCTCTTGATCAGAATGAAGAAGACCCCTTTTATACAACAAAGCCTTATAATATGATGTGTCAACTTTGTTAGGTGTAGAATCAAATGGTGCTAAATTATCGTCGCCGCCGATTTTAGGGCATGTCTTTTGCAAATTGGCAGCAAAATTGGTGTCTATGTTGGTGTCATTGAAGATCCTGTCTCTAAAGTTAGTGCATTTGGAAAATCCAATTGTGTGGCCACCAGATAGAACAACTAAGTCTTTAAGGTTAAGTCCATGAGACTTGAAATTTGTGATGAGTTGTGAGAAATTGAAAAATGGAGGAGGAAGATTTGTATTTGCTGCATCCCTGCTTGCAAATCTTGAATCTCTTCTTCCTAGTAACACTTGGTACCAATATTGCTTACCACCCAGCTGTTAAATGATGAAAGCAAAATTTCTTAGTTGCTAGGGTTATATATACTACTCCAAATTCACCAATAAAAAAAATATACTACTCGAAATTTCAGTTTTGATCCGGTTAAATGCAGTCTATGTATTCAAAATTGCGGTTATATATAGACCTCAAAATCTTTTATATTTTCTGAAACAACTGTGGTTACACAAATTAAAACCTTGTTTAGAAGTGAAAAATATTTGAAAGACTTACAATGGCAACAGAGTCTCGAGCAGCTATAGCTAAAATATCGGCGCATGATACGACATCGCGTTTGCAAGCTTTGGTAACTGCTTCTTTAATTTGATCAACAACCTCAAAACCTCTAATTGAATTGATATTTGGAAATGCAGTCTTCTCACCAATGAAGGTAGGGGTATCATCTAGCAGAACCGATCCATCACAACCCTATAATGGAAATTGTTCATATGTATTTGTGACATGAATATGATGCACTTATAATTTAACTCATAATAAGTTTGAAATTAATATAGAAATATAAATTTTGAATAAAGAAGGATCTATATTTTAGCATGTTACAAAATTATCGCTTTTTAATTATTGTTGTATTTTTCCTTCAAAAAATTATTGTTGTATTTTTACATCTAATTCTATAGAGAGTATACAAAAAAGTTTAAGTCTCTTGCATGAGTACAACATGAACCCAACTACTTTTCTTGCAAACTTGCACCATTGATACCTAATTGTTTGACATGATTATTAGATATAAAAACATCAATAGAAGAGTAAAATATCCACTATTCATATTAGATATTGCCTTGCTCAAATATATAGTTATACTACTACAAAAATAATGAATTAATTTATGTTCCTTTAGAAACTAATTTTATTTTTCCTTCAACAATTTAACTTTTATTTTTTCATATACGTTGTTTGAATAATAATGTGTAAAAGAAATGCATGTAGCTTGGTTGGGGGACTAAGAAATATCAAAAAATAAAGTTTAAACACTCAAAACTAACATAAACAATAATTTACAAACATTTTTATTTAGAGAATGTACATTATATTGACTTTACTTAATGATTCTAGAAATAGCATCATAAATTTATGAAATTAACAAACTTACGTTAACAAAGCAGTCATGGAAATGCAAACGTAGCAATGATGCTCCCATGCGTGGCTCACGAATAATTGCTTGCTTAACAATTGAATTTATGATTGGCAATGCCTTGGGACAAATTCTGTCATAATAATTTGGAGTCAGTTTTGCAATGGTAGGGCTCAAAATTGTTGCAAAAGTGACCACAAATAGCACGAATTGGATACGAGAATCCATTTTACTCTATGCTTGTGTATATGAGACTATAATTTGAGCAAAGATTTTGTTTTTGTGAGTATCTAGCTATAGAGGGATGATTTATATAGAATGGAAATGTAGCAACTTTTATTTTTTGATGAATGAAAATATAGCAACTGGGCTATAGTTATTTACTTGTTAGAGTTGTCAACTTATATAATATTTCAAGTCATAATGTACCTACTACTTATATGTGCTCGCCTGCTTGGTATTGACCTAAAAAATTCTATAAAAATTGCTTAAGAATGCAAGTATACAACCTTTAATTTATCCACCTTTACCATTGGTTATAGAAATGATATGCATGTTGCTTTTATTATACCTGTTTAAAGTTTTTAAGGCCGAAATGAATATTAATATATGATGATGATGATGATATTTGGTAAGTTGGTGCACCCTCGTATAACTGGATAATGAGGGTAAAATTTGATATTTTATTAATTATTTTTGACATAAAAGAATTAAATGAAAAATTTATTTTTTGTATATATAAGAAGAGTTACATACCTTAAGATCTAGCTGGCTAAAGATATTAATTAGGGCCGATTCAATGGTTAAACAACCTATCCTAGGATTTTAGGCCTCAAAATTTTGGATAAAAAAAGACCTAAAAAACTTCAATTTAGTTATAAATATATAATATGACAAAATTATTATAGATGTTTGCCTGGCTTTAATTCATCAAGAAGAGGCCTCAAATACTCTTGATGTTTGGTTCAAACCCTGGGTTTAGCAAATTTAATTTTTATTTTATTTTAAAAGACCTCACTAAAATATTTGCTTTAAGCCTCTTAAATTTTTGGGTTGTCATTGATATTAATCTTTGCAAGGGCACGTTAATATAACCAATGCTAATTAATTTCTTTCACCTCTGTCAATATTTTTTAACTCATTCACTTTGTCAATATTATTATTTTTTTACTTTGACTCATTCACCTCTATAGTATAGTTTTTTTTTTTTAACTAAATGTTCTAAAGAATTAGATGACCCAAAGTGTCCTTAGAGATATGCCTATGAGGGTGTAACTAATATAAGAACTAGACTAATACGCGTAATCCAGTAACATGAAAAGATCCTTCATAAACAAAAATTACTTCTACACAAAGCGTATATATACATAAATAAATACATACATAAATACATTTATTTATTTATTTTATATTGAGTTGAAGAAAAAATGAAAGGGACTTCTAAACTTGCAAGTAGTAGTAGTACACACAAAAAAAATAAAAATTGCAAGTAGTTGTTTGTTAAACAAGTAGTGAAGCGAATGTGCACCCGACTCCTTAACAGATGTGATGATGTTACTCAATCGTTATAGTTTTATTAGTTAAAAACTATATGCAACTGTAAATTTATTGTCTGAAATGATTGCTCCCTACCAGTTTTACGAATTAAGAGTCATGCATGATATGTGAGAATGAATATTATATATGTTAGAAATACAAAATAAAAGTAAATTCCATCTGCTATTATACTTATATATTATAAATCTATTATCTATCAAATAACTGAGTTTTTTTTTTTAATTTATTTATTTATTTTAAATTTTAAATAATCACGTGCAATTTTATAACATTTCATTATCTTATAGGAAAATTATAAATTTCATTAGTTACCACTTTAAATTTGGACGATGAGCATCATCAACATTAATTATTTGTTTAGTATCTCATTTGTATTTATCTATTCGTTTTTATTTCTTCTTTTGATTTCTTTCTTCTTTTTGTAAACATACCTAAAAATTAAAATACTCAAGAGAACGTACATGAACCTTGCTACCAGGGTGTTCATATCTAAAACAATTCAAATTAAAACTGCAAACTAATATAAAAAGACTAAAAACTTTACAAAATTGAATATTATTAGATTATTTGGATGTCCTTTTTTTTTTTTTTGTGGTGGTTGGGGTTTGAACCCTATACCTTTATATATTATGCATTGTCCCTACCAACTGAGATAAACACATTTTGTTGGGTTTGCAAGTTTTCTTGAAAACTAGTTTTTTCAAGCTCTTTTTTTCTTGGATATTTTACAAAATTATATAAGCTTTGTTAGTTTAGCTGATATGTTATATAGTATTCAGAAAGGAAATTAACTTGGGCCTTTTTGTATATCATGTAATTTCCTAAGTGGTAGCCAAAGATAGTATTGCTTTCTAGTTACTTTGAATTAATTCATATTAGCGCATGAAGAATTCAGGGATGTTAGTTAGACCATGGATTCTAAGAAAAAATTCATTTTAAAGAGGGTAGAATGCAATATCCCAAAACATCGAGTACTCGAGAAATTCTGATAGAACAAAAAGGACTTTATCATTGTTAGTCTTTTGACATGAGATGAAGAAATCCATTTTTAAAATCAGACAACAACTACCATTACATAATCTTGTTGACCTCGAGTTTAAGGTAACCCAGAGATACATGCTGACATATTGTCAAGGCGCTTATAGGATTAGAAGTGGCATATATGTCAACATTGACTTTATCTTTGGGTTACCTTAGACAAGGCCAAAATCCAAAACACCAAGTTGTATTTTGGTCTTGACTAAGTCACTGATTTTTCATCTTTGAATACGTCTATTGATATCTCTTTCAAGTTTCGACAAATAGAAATTTTCTTTCACCGAAGACATGATTTTATCTCGTCCAAGATGACCTGCTAATCGTCCATCGTGGTCTTCCCATTTTTTTTTTTGAAGAAACAAAAATGATATATATTCACACCAAACCAAGGCGCCTCTTTAGCACAAGGCGTGCTAGAGAGAGCGCTAAAAAAACAACTAGTCTGACATCCAAAACAACAAAACAGGAACTAGCGAATACCCAAGCAAAACAATGGGTCTGACCGCCACTGCTGACAACCAAAAATAAAAGCGGCATTATTAGCACGCAACCACCAATAGGAGTGGAATTTAACCTTCTCAACAATCTCCGAAATAGGAGTAAAAAAGTTATTGAAAATTCTATTATTATGTTCCTTCCAGATAAGCCAAACACAGAGAAGCCAAATGAGCTGGAGAAAAGATCGCATAGTCTTCTTGCCTCCTAAAGAATATGTAAATAGAAGAAAATGAGCACCGAGATTGTGATGATGAACACCTGAAAAACCAAGCCAAGCCCGAACTTGCTACCAAATAGAACCAAAAGTAACACAATGCAAGAACAGATGATGTGCGGTTTCAGCAAGACCGCAACCTGCCACGCAATAGGTTGCCTCGTCAGGAATGATACCACGGTTGTGTAAATTATTTTTTGTTGGCAACCTGTCTCGAAGCAAACGCCATGCTAAAATAAACACCTTCAATGGCACCTGAGAATGCCAAAATGGCTTCGTGTAGCGAACCTTAAGGAATACATAAGCCTTTTCCTGTGAGCAAAAATCTCTCATGTCTGTACTTGAAAGGATTACAATTCAAAAATCTCACAATTTTAATATGATGGTCCTTATTCTTAAACAAAGGTCTGATAAAGTTGATCAATTTTTAGGCCATTACCTTTGACCAACTACAAGTTTAAAATGATTCGTAAAATTCTAGCAGATATATTTTCTTTGATTTCTCCTGAAATCTTCTCTGATCACCAAAGAGGTTTTATTAGAGATATGCCTATTTCAAATCATGCAAGTATACACCATTTGAAGTAAAATCTATAAATAAAGATCGTCCTGATAAGGAGCACTGACGAATTCAGAAATGTTGGCTTGCGGGGGCAGAATTTTATATGATAAAATATTTATAGAAAATTTTAGCAATGCAAAAGTGATATAAGAATAACATCATTATCATTGAGAAAAATACTTGAGATTATAAACATTATACTATTATATATTAGAAAAATTCAAGACTCATCAACATTTACAAAAATTGTTCTTTACGTATCTTTATGTTTAAAAAATATGGTAGAAATTATTTAAAATTTCATCTCAAATACATTTATACATTTGATTTTATAAAATTCATAAGCGAATTTTTTTTTTTTTATGGTATAAATTTTCATTTAATGGAGACAATCTATTATTTTAAGAGGGGACAATCATTAAAATCTCAAACATTTAACAAATATAACCGAAATAGTAGTGGAGACCGTTGCCGCAAACTGCTCTACCTAGATCCGTGGCTGATGAGGAGAATGATTGTGTTCTAAACTTGAACACTTTTGTAAGTAAATAAACTTTTTTTTTTGTGTAAAAACAAAAAGATAAACATTTTCGATTGACAATTAAAATTGAATTTGGGTTTTACTTTTTGGTGTTAACCTTCATGTTTTAAGGGGAAATAGATTATGGTAATCTGGAGTTTGAGGTAAGTAAATTTTTGCCAATTATTGTTTTATCTGGTGATCGAACATAGGTTCTCCTGAATAATTAGTCGTTGATAGAATGTTTGTCGTCGTTGATGGAACTCATTATCTACATGAGCTCAATTGATTGATATTTTGAATTTGGGGTTTAGAATGCATGTTAATTTAAATGAGAAGAAGTTGATCTATGATTCAGTTGATGAAAAGTAGTTAAGAAAGACTACAAATTTTTCGTCTCATTTTTTCTTTTTATAAAAACTTACAAAAATCAATACTTTTATAAATTATAAATATCACCTTTCTAAAAAAATTAGTCACATAAAATTTAAGACTTACAATGAAAACAATAAATTGAAAATCACGTTTAACAGACTCCTTAACAATTCATGGTTCTGTTTTGAACCTAGAATTATTATTCTCAACAATCAAAATATTTGAATAATTTATAGAGCATAAAAAAATTGGCACAACTTTATATTAAACAATTAATCAATCTTTATCTTTCTTCATTCTGCTGTAGTCCATCCATCATTATAATATTCAGTTCTGATTAACTTTTCTGCAATTGCACCTTATCTCACCCTTTTTCCCGGTAAGAGGCTTCAAGTTACCCATCTTAATCATAGAAACTCCAAAATCATATGCAAAAGCATAAGAATTTTTACTATAAAGTTGAACCAATCTATCACTTTGAGAACCATCACCTTTGAAAAGCTCTTGATCAGAATGAAGGAGACCTTGTTTATTCAACAAAGCCTTATAGTATTTTGTGTCAACTCTTGAAGGAGTAGAATCAAATGGTGCTAGATTGTCATCGCCGCCGATTTTAGGGCATGTCTTTTGCAAATTGGCAGCAAAGTTGGTGTCTAGGTTGGTGTCATTGTAGATCCTATTTCTAAAGTTAGTGCATTTGGAAAATCCAATTGTGTGACCACCAGATAGAACAACTAAATCTTTAAGGTTTAGTCCATGTGACTTGAAATTTGTGATGAGTTGTGAGAAGTTAAAGAATGGAGGAGGAAGATTTGTATTTGCTGCATCCCTGCTTGCAAATCTTGAATCTCTTCTTCCTAGTAACACTTGGTACCAATATTGCTTACCACCCAACTGTTAATTGAAGCAAAATTTGTTAGTTGTCAATCTTATATATACTAGCTAGAAAAAGTTGAATGAGTGAACAAAAAATTAAAAAACCAAAAAATATTAAAGAAAATGCCAACGAGTGTCCTTCAATATTTAGTGTTTGATTTAAACATGGTTTTAAATTAGAGTTTCGGTTGCGGTAATGCTATAAACTTGTATTGTAGAAAAATTTAGCAACATAGAAGACTATTATTTTTTTTTATTTTTTATATTGCAGTCGCAATTAGGGTTAGTGCAATTTAAAACCATGATTAAAAAGTGCAAAATATTGGAAAGACTTACAATGGCAACAGAGTCTCGAGCTGCTATAGCTAAAATATCGGCACATGATACGACATCGCGTTTGCAAGCTTTGGTAACTGCAGCTTTGATTTGATCAACAACCTCAAAACCTCTAATTGAATTGATATTTGGAAATGCAGTCTTCTCACCAATGAAGGTAGGGGTGTCATCTAGTAGAACCGATCCATCACAACCCTGTGTAGATTCACAATGTTCATGTATTAGACTATGTATAACATAAGTGATTCATATGTAATTGTGACAATTTGATAACAGTATCACATTACACATACATAAATATGTATATAAATTAACTGTATTGTGACTATAATAAAGCTAAACATAATTTTATAAATGTAATCAACTAACTTACATTAACAAAGCAGTCATGGAAATGCAAACGTAGCAATGATGCTCCCATGCGTGGCTCACGAATAATTGCTTGCTTAACAATTGACTTTATGACTGGCAATGCCTTAGGACAAATTCTGTCATAATAATTTGGAGTCAGCTTTGCAATGGTAGGACTCAAAATTGTTGCAAAAGTGACCACAAAAAGCACGAATTGGAAACGAGAATCCATTTGCTATATGCTTGTATTAGACTTTGATTTGAGCTAAGATGTTTTTGTGAGTATCTAGCTATAGAGGGATGATTTATATAGAATCAAAATTTACCAACTTTCATTATTTGATGAATGAAAATATAGCAACTAGGCTATAGTTATTTACTTGTTAGAGTTGTCAACTTATAAAATATTTGAAGTCATAATGTACCTACAACTTATATGTGGCTGCCTGCTTGGTACCGTTGACCCAAAACCTTCTATAAGAATTACATTACATAAACATTGCCACCTTCATCACCTATACCATTGGATATAGAAATGATATGTATGATCGATGGTACATGTTGCTTTATTATATTTGGGAAGTTGGTGTACCCTCGAATAACTGGATAATGGGGGCAAAATTTGATCTATGGTGGATTTTTTTAATAATTTATTTTAAAATAAAATAAAATCACACTTTGGAGTTTTCATTTGTTTTTTTTTTTTAATTTAAAGAAAATAAAAAACAAAAATAATCTAAATGCTTCTAATGATAAAGTTGTCTTGATTAGTTTCTCTCAAAATCATTTTCAACAACGGATTATATATCCTTTAAAAAAAATGGAATTATATAAAAAAAATGATTTTCTTTTGGCACAATGTATATTTTTAGAAAATAAAAACTAATCTTGAAGTTATTGAAGTCAAGATCATCTTTTAATAATCCACAACAATCTGACCTTGTATTCTTCCTGCACAATTAAACACTTTATAATTATTACGACTTAAATATTTTAAAGATGTAGATGACTCAAAACCTCCTTACATGTATGCCTAAGTGGGTTTATGATCTCTAATTAATACAAGAACTGGACTAATATACGCGTAATCCAGTAGCATGAAAAGAACCTTGATAGAATCCGTCAAAAAAAAAAACTTGAGTTGAAAAAAAAATCAGTTATTAAATACATTATTTTAATAACACGAAAAAACAACCACATTTTTTTAATTAACTCCACAAAGCGTATACATATCTTATAATTTTTTTAATTATGTATTGAATTGAAAAAGAATGAAAGGGACATCTAAACTTTGGAAGTAGTTGCTTGTGGGACAAGTAGTGAAGAGAATGTGCTCCCAACTTCTTAACATATGTAATGATGTTACTCAATTCCATATAGTATTAGTAGTTAACAATATATACAACTGTAAACTGCTGTCTGAGAAAATTTACTTTAACAACTTAACATCATCGTTAGTCTTTTGACATAGGATGAAATGAGTCATTTTTTAAAATTTGTCCACAACTTTCATTAAATATAATCATTCCGATGATGAGTCCGTGGTAACCCAAAGGACAAAGTCCATGCTAACATCTTCTCAAAGTTCTTATGGAATTAGAACTGGCATGAATAACCTAGGGTTTTGAATACTTCCTCTATATTCTTTTTTTTTTTTGGTACAATACTTCCTCTATACTTAATTATAAAGACTTCTGAAAAAAAATTCATTAAATATAAGTTGATCTCTTACAAATTACCAAAATTATGTATTATTCTTTCAAATATAATTCAAATTAATTCTAATTACTCTGGTCTTTATTATTTTTTGGAGATTTTTATAGTCTTCTTTATAAGAGAAAAAAAATCACAAAATGTAAAAAAAATAAAAATTACACAATCAATATTTTCATAATGTATGTGAAAACCGAGAAATTGACTTTGCGTTTGATTTGCTAAAAAATAAAGGACATGACATAACAACTCTAGTTGTTCAGTGTTTGATTTGTAAAACTGTTTCATGTACAAGACAAACTGGAGGCAAGGGACAGGACAAAAACTCATATTTTTATCCCTCACCAAACCACAACACAACTTTTTGTCCCACGTACAAGTTGTCTGAAATACCAAAATAGCATTTTGTCCCTCAAAAATCATATAAAACAAAAAATTACTCAATGCCATAAAAAATTTGTCCTGTGCTGTTCTGCCTTGTGTTGTACTGTTCTATCTTATACTGTTCTGTTTTGCAAACCAAACACATATGATGCAAATATAATATGTTAATTTACCTTTTTTTAAAGTTCCAAATTGTATTATTAAGCATTGATCATTGCATCAAAAGGCACAAATGATACACACACACAAAAATAATACTTTCACATATTGAGTTCAAAGGAGAACATGAAAGTTACAACCCAAACAATTGAACCTTAACATAAAAACTCAACATCTCTTATTTAATAACTTTCAAATTTTGACACATGACAGGTCCATGTCATTTGAACCTATAACTGAAATAATACAAAATTACTCCAACATATAATATTACATAACCAGGCATACTAATATCATATGATTTTTTTTTTTTTTAAGGAACTAATATCATATGATTTCTCAACCAAGTGTCTCGTGCCCCCTTATTACATTTTAGACCTTTTTTTCTTTTCGAATTCACCGTACACTCTATCTGATCTCAAATATAAGTAAAAAAATACATTTCTATTTCTATTTTTTTGCTTATATTTAAAATCGAAGAGTATTTCTTATTCTTGACTAAAAATAAAAACTAATTGCTCAAGGTAAGTAGGTCCGTTTAAGAGATCACAACTCTATCTGACCCTTCTACAATTAAGTTGAATCTTGCCTTGTCTCCCGGTAAGAGGCTTGATGTTCCCCATCTTGATCAAAGAAGTCTTAAAATCACTAGCAAAAGCAAAAGGGTTCTTACTATATAGCTGCACCAATTTGTCACTTTCACTACCTTGTCCCTTAAACAATTGTTGATCAGAATGAAGGACACCTCTTTTGTATAGCAAATCTCTATAATATGTATTTTCAACTCTTGTAGGAGTGAAATCAAGTGATGTTAAATTGTTGTCTCCAACATTTCTAGAAGATGCCGCATTATTACTGTCAAGTTCAACCTGAGCTACTATCATCCACTTATCACCGAAGGATGGGCTGAACTAAGATCTTTTTTGGGAATTGATGGCAACAAGATGCTTTTAATGACATATCATGGAAACAATCGGTTTCTTATAGATGTAGCTCAGCCAACGGAACTCAACACCTATCGGAATGTTGCAATGGAGCTTGACCCAATTCAAGTTACAGTGACATCCTTTTTTGCTAAGAAATATAAATTAGTAAGTTTGTTTTTCTATATAATTTACATTTAAATTTTCTTATTTATAATTCACATACCATAACGACTAATTTGTTTGATTGTTAGTGTTTTTTAAGACATTGAAGATAGATTTCGCAAACTATGTCAGAAACACTGGATATGGCTCTGTGCGAATATATGGACCAACAGAAATTGCAATAAGGTGCAATGTTTTGAAGAGGAACAAAGGCAACAGATCTTGGACTGAGTTTGGAAGTGACTGGAATTTGGTTGATGCAGTAAATAACTTTGCGAAAGGTGATGTTTTGAAGTTCCGATTTGTAGATCATAATCGTTCAAATCTGATAAAAGTTACCGAGATGTGATTTGTTCGTTTATTTCGTTCAAGTTAATTAGTTTCAGTTTGCTACCTAAGTTATGTGGTTGTCCTTTTAAATCATAATATGTTTATAAATTCCGCAAGATCTTTCCAGTTATGTATGCTAAGTTAGTCATGTTAAGTCCTTCTTTAATAATATATGCAAGTAGTAAGTGTTGCAGTTTCAATAGCTGTACTAAAAAAATATTTCTGAAGCCTATATAATTAAAAAGACTATGACATGTATTTCGTTTTATGATTATAGCTTTCATTACTTATATATAATGTTAGAATTATGTACACCTTATCAATATGTACATAAAAAATATTGATAAGGATCATAACAAACAACACTATAATTACTTCAAAATATCTTTCCCACTATAATGACTTCATGACCCTTGTAGATGGAAGAAAAAACAAATTAGATTATTTGAAAATAGAGAATATTGTAATGAAAGTAGTTAGATAAAACACTTCACCAATTGGTAGTTGGTTTCTTTAATGAATTTAGATATAGTGATGTCAAATTATCGACCACAACCCTTGTCAATGCTTCTACTATGGAAAGATGGCATAGATCGAGGAGAAAGGAATTGCCAATATGGTCGAAATTGGAATGTGTTTCGGCCTATATAGTTGTACCACACATAGTGATATCTTTTTAATTTATAAATACCTCTCAATCTACTCCATCCTTTGGTCATGAGCGGTAGAGTTTGAGATTGGTTGAAAGTTATGATATGAATTCTTCCACTCTCATGGAAGAATCTTAGCTTCTTCCCCAAATTGTGTTTCCACCTTTCATAAAAATGTGGGCATACTTCTCCATAGTCCTATAGAATATACAAAAGTTTGGAAATGAGCGATTATAATTATTATGATGTAGTAGTGCAATATATTAATTAAAATCATAGTTGATAGAAGGAAATTGAAATCGTGTTTCCTCATTTGGTACATGACCTGTTAAAAAATGATCTAATATGACAGGTCTTGAAGAATATTTTTGTCTAGTTACCATATGGTGCGTGGTGTTTGGTATTGCAATCAGATGGAAACACTTGTATGTAATTTTGAAGATGAAGTTTGTAATTGGAATGGTTTAGGTTGTTAAGATGGATGACTTATATAGATAAGATAAGATGTAGAATGTAGTTAGTTTGAATATGATTGTATATTGTATCTGAAATGTGTTAGATCATGTGTTAATTGCATCAACATTGATAATGGAAGACTACCTATTATACAAAGACAAAGCAATTATGAGTAACATGAATGTAGTATGGTTGTTAAATGTATGAAGTTATATTACATATGGGAATAGAAAAACTGGATTGATGTGTATAACTATAAAACTTTTGAAATAAAAAATTCCATTAATAAAAACATGTGATTGTAATAATTGACTTTGATGTATT
The DNA here is from genome assembly GCF_003473485.1 of Medicago truncatula. Lineage (NCBI taxonomy): Eukaryota > Viridiplantae > Streptophyta > Magnoliopsida > Fabales > Fabaceae > Medicago > Medicago truncatula. The sequence goes on from NC_053046.1 coordinate 33,067,349, forward strand.
ACTATTATTATTTTAAAGTACATATATTGTAAAATGATAAGAAGTGAGAATTGTATTTAATTGGTTATAAAAAATAAAAAAAAAACTAAAGATTTTTCATATATTAAAAGTCCTTGAAAAATATAATCCGAAAAAGGGGAAAAAAGAAAATAGTATTATGTAGAAAGAAAATGATTCTAATTTATATAAATTTACCTACATATTAAGTTAATTGGAAGAGAGGTTAGCAAAGGTATAAAGTGCGTAAGATTCCTCCGACATACTTTGAATGGTCATAGAGTTAATAATGAATGTGTTAGAGTGTAAGAATAGTGAAAAAAAATAGATTGGATTTGGAGAATATGAATCAAATAACTTAGATTGATTGATAGTGATAATGGAATCAAGTAAGTGTATTTGTGTAACCAAAAAAAAGTAAGTGTATTTGACTTGTCTAATCATCAACAGTGATGCATTGAAAATTTTGTGTAAAAATTGTATAAGAAATTATAAATAAACCTATAAAGACAATAAGAGATGGTTTGTTTATTTGATGTAGTGAATTTTTGTATTATCACTACAAACATTTACCAAATAAATGTTGAATAATATTGTATTATTGTTTTGTAAAACAACCGTAAAGTTGATTAGATTAGGTAAAATAAATGCAATAAAAATAGCATAAATGCAAATAATTAGAAGTAAAAATTACATTATTTAAATATAAAAGTTAGATTATATAAAGATATTTTGATGTTTTTAGGTCTAACGGATCATATATTTTGGGACCAAAATGACTATTATCTATCTTTCATATTAGATAAGAAAATGAATAAGTAGCATGTAGACAGTTATAGACATTTAGTGGTGTTATTATCTATGTAGACTTTATAGATAGATTAGACAAAAGTAAAGTATCCATAGATATGGCCTAGAGATCTTGACATGACTTTGGATAAGATAACATTGAGAGAACAAAAATTGTACCAGATTCTCATGAGTATATCACTACAAGAAACATTGAAGTTAGCTAGGAAACATTTTCTAGGAATAGAAGCCAAATTCCTAGGTATGCAGGCTTTCCTAGAAAGTTTATGAGGAAAAACTTCCTAGGTATATTATAGTTGTGCCTAGGAAATTTCTGAGGATCCTCCGAGGAAGTTGTTAGCTAGGAAATACCTAGGAAAATTTCCTAGGAAACGTTCCTGCAAAAAACTGCCAAAACCTGCCACCACTGTCACAGTTCAGTCGATGTGACAATTAACAATAAAAAACAAAATTTAAAATATTTTGAAACAATTAAAAATAAAATTCGAAATTCAATTTAAAATATTTTGAAATTCAAAATATTGCGCTAAAAATTTAAAATTTTAAAAATTGTGGCAATTTATTTTTTGATTTGAACCAAAATTTTTGAAAAATTCAGGATATTTAATTATTTGTTTCCTAGGAAAACTACTAAAAAAACCCAAAAAAATACAAATTTTCCCGTAAAATTATGTTAATTAAATAATAATTTTAAATATTATTTTACATTTCAAAAACCTAAATAAACGGAAAATATATTCATCGACGAGAGGGTATAGACACACCCGCAACTCGCGGAAGAAAGTACAAAAGGGACCGTTTATAAGCGGTACACCTAAACCCCAAAAACAAGACCCAATAATGATGCGAGGAATATACAACATGCCACAACCAGCAAAAACAATGTCGACAATTGCATATCCCTGCATCAAAATCGAACACAAAGGGCCACCAGCCAAAACAGAACCTAATAACTGCCACTGCAACTCAGCAACAGCCAAAACAGAAGAACATAACTGCTGCAATATCAAACTGCAGCATTCACATAGTCCACAAAACTAGCTCTAAAACTATCTAAAGCATCATATTTAAATAAAGTAGTCAAAATATTCTTCTCATCTGAAGCATCATATTTAATTGGTGTCATCACTTTCATCCTCCTCAATGTTGGGATTGTCTGACTCATCTGAACCATTTTCTTCAACACCCGATCGCCTTGATGTGCTTGCGATCAATTCCTCAAACCGTCGATCAACGCTTTCTTAAAATGCTCTATATTGCTCAGCGACCCGTTCCATCCTGCCCCGCAACTCTTGCTCCATTAGCTTACGAGCCTACAACTCCTGTGTCAAATGTTCTATCCGGGCAATCACATGAGGAGGCAACATTTCCTGGTTACTTGAAGACCCTTCTCCAAATGAAGGCTCATTGATTACAGATCCATGCTCCATTAGGGGAGCATACCGACCAAGACCATACCACTTATGTGTTGTCCCGAGTCCTGATACCTTCCTCCAAAGTTCCAGCTTGATCGCATCAGGCAATTCTTCATAGGTCGAATATTCTCGTGACTCTTCCAAGAATAGTCGTGCCTCCTCCCGAAAAGCTACCTATATACATAAATAATAAACGAAAATTGCTTAATAACTCTTAACTGCAAAACCAAACAGCACAAACAACCACAATACACAACAGTACTAGAATTCCAAATCAGAAAATAACACAATATTGATGACAGATACAGAGAATGGCAAAATTGCTTCCTATTTTGATTATCTCTCTATTTTTTTTTGTCAAGAGAACATATCCTTTATAATCAAAAGAAATGAGATTAAATTAAATAAAAAATTCAACACAGTGATAACTTGATGCTCTGCAGAGCTTAAAAATTCAACACAAAGCTTAAAAACAAAATCCAGCAAAGTAGTATCATTAAAAGTAGGTAGTGACAATCGACGTTAATGACGACAACGACATCTGTGACAGTAACAATGAAGAAAACTGCACCAATAACGACAAAGACACTAATAGCGACATATATAGGTTATTTGGAATTAAGATGTTTGTGGCAGTACCCACAATGTGATGCAGTGCAAGAGAAACTTGCCATGTTTGCATATAGTAACAAACAGTGCAGAATTTAATGTATTCCATATAGTATCAAAGTATAAATTCATCTGTGTATTATAGGAGCGATCATCAACGTAGACATCCGTACCATGTATAATAAGGAGTTAAAAAATTCATCGTTAAGAAATTAGGGTTAAAAACAGAAGACTTGCTTCTCAATTAAGTATTCTTTGTCAAATATTGCTCCCCTGCAAGCAGTATTCCGTTAAGTCAATATTGAACCCCCATTCCCCTTCTCCTTTTCGGTGCCTTCCGTAATCTTTCCTCCCTCTTCGGAATTAGCAATCCTCGTATTGAACCCATCATTCATCCATCCTCTTCATATCAGACAGCAACGTGTTGGTAAGTCAGATCGATATATCTTTCTCATACTGCCTTCCACTTTCTGCTTTGCTTTCTCCGCGCACGATGGCCAAACCATCAGGTGAAAAAAAGGTTAGTAACCACATACCAGAAGAACTTGCATTATTCATTCTATCAAAACTTCCATTAAAATCTTTAAAGCGTTTGGATGTGTAAAGAAAACATGGTCTCTCTTATTTGAAAACTCTTATTTCATCACCATGTTCCGCACGAATTTCATATATATTCCTCACTCTTACTATGATGATACAACACTCATCCTACAAGAGATTGTAGAGACACCTCTTAAATGTTATATCCATTCACTTTCTGGTGAGAGGTTTGAGAATAGACTCAAATTCCATATGCCAAATCCATTTCAAGTGGAGAACCCTCTCCTTTATATTTTAGAGTCTGGATCTGCTAACGGAACTCTTTGTCTCTGTGAACCACCGGATGAACTTGTATTGTGGAATCCAAGTACCGATGAATTGAATGTTGTTACTTCCAGTTCTATGGTCTCTATGCCACCTTATCGGGATCCTTACCCTGCTCTTCATGGATTTGGTTATGACCATGTTAGAGATGACTATAAGATTATTAGGTGTATACATTTTTTTCCACTAGAAGACGAAGATCTTTTTCGTCTCAACTTGTTGAAGGAAGATGTGCAACGAGATGAAATATCTTATGCACCTGTATGGGAGATTTATAGTCTACGATGTAACACTTGGGAAGAACTTCATGTCGATATACCTCCACTTTGTTTTTCAGGTTTATTGTACACAGATGGAATATGTCATTGGTTGTCTAGAAATAATGCTCAATATTACATGGTGTCATTTGACTTGAGCAATCATGTGTTTTTTACAACATTCACGCCCTTAGAAATACCGACAGACATAGATCCCAATCTTGATTTTGGGGATGTGATGAAACAATTGGTGATGTTAAATGGTTCCATTGCTTTGATCTCTTGGTATGAATACACGGCCACCTTTCACATATCAGTTTTAGGTGAACTTGGTGTGAGTGAATCATGGACTAAACTCTTTATTATTGGACCTTTGTCCGACCTTTTAACGTATCCTATTGGAGCAGGGAGTAATGGTGATATATTCTTCAAAGCAGGAGATGGAAAACTAGTCTTTGATTTAAGAACACAGATGATTGAGGAACTTGACGGTGTGGAAAAAGCATATTCCGAAATAATAATCTATAAGAAAAATGGAGGAATAGATCATTAGTTAGTTTTTGTTCTCAATTATTAGGATCATTTTATCTTGAATAATAAAAAGTGGTTTGTCAATCACCCATTATCATATTTATGATTATACGAAGCATATGATAAACTAATAAATCATCTTGTAATTATGAATGTTGCAGCTTTGACAATTTTATATTGAAAGTATTTGTACCGTCTTTCTATTTGAAAATTGATGTGGTTTAACAATTGTTTGTATTTCATTTTTTTCTACTTGAAATATATGTTCATGTTTAAGTATCTTGACAAAGCTTAGATTCTTCAGATCGAATACCTGACAGCTTTAACAATATGACATCTCTTATGTCACTAGATTTTTTCTGGATTTAAGCTTTTGCAGTATTTCTGAACACTACAAGAAAATCACTTATTTGCTACAAAACAAATGGTTGCTAACTCACAGCTAATTTCTTGCAAAACTCATTTAGCTACCCTTTAGTTGTGATTTAGCTGTCATACTGGCCGTAGCATGGATTGGGCGGCAAATTATCAAATAAAATATTTCCTAGCCAAAACCCAACTAATCTGTAGCCAAATATCGGTTAAAAGTATAAGTTCCGCAACTAAATGGCTTGGATATTGTAGCAATAGTTTCGTAGTAAATCTCTAGCTAAAAGTTCCTAGCTATTTCCAATGAAAATCCAAGCTTTTACGATTTATTCACATAATATAAATGTTGCTCAGTTGTTTATTCTTAGGCGTTAATCCCAATAAATATATAGCAATTACACACTAATTTCTATGCAATTAACACATGCAATCTCTAATATGAATTAGGCATATACCAATTGAATAACGAAAAAAATACATTATATCATGTGTATTTCAATGAATTCTTGCATAAAAAAGAAAATACAACTCAAGACTCTTGTTCTATACTATTATCACCAATCACCAACTAATTCCAAGACATTGTAGTCCCACCAAGCCAACGAGCAACATGAGGAGCATAAAATGGATGACTTTATCGATTATTATTTCATTGAAACTCAAATCTTTTTCTCGGATCCTCTTCTTGCAGTCCACAACCTTCGATCACATCCTCCTTTTTCCTCCAAAAATCTCTTTTGAATTAGAAGCAAATTTGAACAACCTGATGAAAATTATATAAAAAAGATATTATATTGGTTTATACCTTTAACTAATTTCATCTTTTCCACAGGACGATGCTAAAAAGCTTAGTTGAGGCATGAGATCCCACACTTGCAGCCTGAAGAGCAGCTAGAAAGAAGCATCCTACAGGGACAGTGAGCATAAGGAATAAATAATGAACAACAATGCATATCCCATTCCCATTGAATCACACACATAAAATAGTATATGCTTGCGATTCATAAAATGGGTAGATTCATAAACATTACTTTAAAATGTAGTAAGCACGTGAAAAATTTAACTGCATCAAAAAGGAAGTATGATTTTAATATCTCCTAAACATGCGCAGAGGATGCAGAGTGGTCTATGCTAAAATAACAGACAATCACATTTCCTTTTTAAAACTGAGAACAAAATCTCCAACTTATGATAATAGAACTCTAAAGTTGATTAAACTGAGAACAAAATCTCCAACTTACTAGCCTTCACTATAAATGCCAAATTTATATCCTTTATTTTCTAACAATCAAAGCTGCAAGTAGACTACATGCCGGTGTTGTAAAAAAGATATCAAACTCAATAAATAATAGTCACTTACCGGATGACAAAATTTGGCTGCTTCTCCGCCTCTAGCTTCCTGTTGACCAGGATAACCTATGCATGTAAATGAGAAATCGGGACAAAGAACACACGAGTAAATGAAGACTTAACTTTCTATCACATTTAACATGATTTGTGGTAAATGGAAATAAAAATTAAAGGAGCGTGATCTGTAAAAGAAGGCTAAGATCATGAGTTTATTATTGGTAACATTACATTGCCTAGGTTACAATGGAATTGATTGGCAAGGGATGAAATTTTTGGTGTTTGGTTTGTATGTGAAGACTGTGATTCCAAATTAATGACACAGTGAAGAAATTGTAGACATGTTACTTTCTCTAGGTAAGTGGAAATAAATAACTTGGCAATCCTTAGACTTTGAAGGATGAAAGTTCAGAGAAAATATTTAAAAAAAGTTTCTATGTATGTACTTCATAAATTCCTTTAACCTTTTTTGTTTTTCCTTATTTGTGCTTAAAATTCCTTTTTTGTTTAACCTTCATAAAGTTTCTATGTATGTACTTCATAAATTCCTTATTTGTTCCACATCATGCAAGATCATTTCAAACATATGAGCCTTCATGCCTTAGAATTTAGAAACGTTATTTCTTTTTCTGACATTAGCATATAAGTCAAAACCATACTGATACTGGCTCTACAAAACTTGTACAATAAGGCACATGGATCGGTCAGCATATTCTAGACTAATTTCATGTGGAAGCCTTGGTCATTATCCCCAAATTCAGATACAGCTAGCATTGCTTACCAAAATCTGTGGCATGAAAAAAATGTAAAAGCAACATGTTTAAAGAAAGGATGTTACACTATTCACAACTATTGGATCACTCAAAGGCTTAATAAACTTGTGTGCCAAGTTTCGTCAGGTTTACGGAAGTATGATTCTAGCACAAAAGAAAGGAGCTGAAGAAAAAGTAGTGTCAAACATTTACATCCCACAAAAGAAATGGCCTGAGGGTATGGTAGCAGCAGAAAGAGCTGCAACTGACAGCATCAAACAATGTATCCACCATGCATGGGAAGAATATCATCAAAATGTTTGAGGATGTGGAAGACAATTTCAACTTAAGTGAAAGTGAACTACAAGATGGACACATCAGATTTGACTTTTGATGAAGTCAGTATGGCTTGCTACAATCTCAACGATCCAATAGGCTTTAATGAGGCTTTGGATGTGGCCTCCATCATCATAATGTGGTTCATATATAGTGTGTGTTTGGTTTCCCGTTTGTAACACACAAAAGCACGTTTAAGTTCAATTCTAGTACAATATCCTAGACCATTAAACATGCTTATAGATATTAAATTTCTCTTAAGTTCAGGAATATACATCACATTCTTCAAAAGGAAATCACGGTCATTAAACATTTTGAGACGGTTAGTACTCATACTTTGAATTCTACAAGCCTTGTTATTACCAAGGCGAACAACTCCATCTTCTTTCAGCTCCAATGTTTCAAAGTACTCCTTTCTCAGACAGATGTGATAAGAGCATCCAGAGTCCAAGACCCAACCCTTTTCAGGTTCCCAACTTGTCACGGTTAGTGCTCCAACACTCTCATAACCTTCCTCTTCACTTGCAATTTGATCGGATGAACTACCACTGCCATTGCCCTTCCTCTCATGACAATCATTCTTGAAGTGACCTGGATTGTGACAAATAAAACATTTGTACTTTGTTTTATTACAACCACCCTTCGGACTAGACTTTTGACCATGAATTCTTACATTTCCCATTTCCTCTGTTTTCACTTCTCCCCCTTGAGACATTCAAGCCTTCTCCACTATCATCAACCTTCAACTCCTTGAATTTGGTTAACTCTTTGGTTCTCAAAGTTGCTTGACCTTCCTCCAAAGTGATAGTGCCCTCTTTGCCAAAACTCTTTGTATTCTTGAAATTCTCAAAGGACCTAGGTAAAGCATACAACAGGTGTAAGGCTTTATCCTCGTCTTCCATATTTACATCTATGTTCGCCAAATCATCAATAATCTTATTGAATTCCGTCAGTTGCTTCATTATTGGTTTTTGACTCGACCATTCGGTAAAAGTAGAGTTGTTGTTTCAGACATTGTCTATGTGTCCAGGACTTGGTCATGTACAATGAATCAAGTTTATTCCACATAGACACAACAATAGTCTCCCTTGCTACCTCTCTCAACACCTTATCCCCAAGACACAGAACGATGGCACTGATCGCTTTATCATTCATCTCAGTCTTCTCAGCAGGTGTTAGATGCGCAGGCATCTGTGCTTTTCCCTTCAATGCTTCAACACACTTTTGTTGAATTAGAATTATCCTCATCTTTACCTTCCACAATCCGAAGTCGTTACTACCAGTAAACTTCTCAATGTTCCACTTCGAATCCATAATACCTGGTTATTGATTTGACCTTCGCCCCACGGTGGACGTCAATTGTTGTGAATTTGTTGCAAAAATCATACCAATAAAACTTGATGTGTGGAGCATATAAACCAAGAAATCAAATCAAGCGGGTGACAATATAATTCAAACAAAAATAAAACAGCAACAGATAAAAGGCAGAAGGAGAACACAAGAATCTGTTTACCAGTTCGGTCTAATGATGATCTACTCTGGGGGAGAGAGCAACTCTCCATTCTACTATAATAATATGAGTTTCTTTACAAAGAAATATTGAGGGTTACAAGAATTAGTCTTCAAACCTAATTCTACCCAATTCCCAATCTCTTCCCGTGACCAAGAGACTCAATCCTAACAGTGTTTTGTTCAAGGTGAATCAAAACAATCCCAACCCTAGTGTTTGTTGCCAAGAGAAATTATCTATAAACCCTAGTTTGTATGTTGGCTTCTAAACCCTGTTTTATGTTCCTGCGATAATTCGGCCACTGAAAATTCACGAGACAAAAGTCTCCAAAAAAACTAGTCAAAATCGACCACCGGACAGAACCATTCAGCCATCGATTTTGACAGACAGGATGAATTATTTTTTGTCACTTTTCAACACCAACAATAAAAAAAATTAAGCAACAATTATGATGATACAATAACTTATTTAAGTTACTTCAACCATTTTTTTCTTCTCACACTGTCACAACATGGATCTTTCAATCCAATGAGAAAAAAATAAGCAATTGTTTATTATATGTTATACCCTATCTCTTAATACAATAATTCTCTCTAATAAAGAAAAATATAAGACTTCTTTACAAATCCACTTTATAAGCAATGAAGAATCGCCACAATGTAACCTAAGCCATTAATAAGATTCACTTTATAAGTTATAATTCTAGAACTGAAGAGTTTCATCCAAAACTATGTTTATTCATCATATGAAGGTAACATATAAATAGGAGCCATGGACTAATTAGCAAGAGCAAGGAAAAGCCACGATAACTAACATTATTAATCCTAATAACTCTCACTGATTACCTTGTCTCGTCTTAAATGCAAAATGGATACAAAATTATCAAAGAAAGGTCAAATGTCATTTTCCATCGAGAAAGATATTGCTGCAACACCCCCTTTTTGCTTCCTCGTATTTATTTTATTTAGCTAATACTCTAAAGAAACCCATAACACAATGAAATATTAGAAATTCGTGCTCTACTACTAACCAAACCATAATAAAAAGAATATCAATATGCTAATTGCTAAGTAACCAAACCATTCAGTTACAATTCCAATTTCAAACCAACCCAATAACTTCCCCATGGTAAAATTTCTGTCCTTTTTTTTTTTTTTTTTTGATGTTGCAAGGCACAACTGCTTCTGTGATGGTTCCTCTCCTATCCAAGTAATGTAGCCATAATGTTTAATGAATACTAGTAAGCAGCAGTCCATCATGGACACAGTTGCACGGATATAAGGAATCAACTTTCACATCGAAATGTTGTGTTTGGTCTGCTGTTGTGCGGAGTTTGGTGTGCTGCGGTTTTGTGTGCTCAACAGCTTGTTGGTTTTGGGAGAGGGATCCCTTACTGTTCCAGTTTTTTCTGTTTTTTAGTCTATGCTTTTGTAGTGCTAGCTATAATGAGTTATAATGGGTGCTCATGAGCCTTGTATGGCAATATGGTACTTGGAAAAATAATCAAAATTATGTGAACAAGGTCATGAAATGTAACTATCTCAAAGGTACTTGGAAAAATAAGCTTCTGTTATGTAAAAGAAACAAGCTTCTAAAGAGCTACCAAAACAAACTTCAAGTACACAATTCACGATTATTCTACTACAATCACTACACAATTATTGAGTTGTTGTAAGGAACTAATTTTCCAATGCACGTTTAGCATTCTCCAACGCTGTCTTGGCTGCAATTTGCTTTGTGTCTCTCTGTACAGTTTTTATCCTTGTTGTTTCTACTTCTCGAGTTTTATCTTTTTCGGTTATGTCAACCTCCAACATTTTTTTTATGTCGTCAAGCTGAGCCTCTACTTTTTTTTGTCTCCAACTCGCAAAATTTCAACTTGTTTTGTTTTTCAAGGAGTACGGCCTTGAGATGACGAACTTCTCAACTAAGCAAATTTCTCTTCTGATGTTAGTCAATTCTTGCTTTCTCCTCTTCCAATAATTTACTCTGCTTCTCCAAAGTAGGGGAGTTTTCCATGGACTTGTCAATTTCTGCCATAGACGTTGAGAGATTGATGAAGTCTCATACATAGTCAGAAAATTGTTTACACTCAAATCTTTAAAGATTTAACGTCGAAAAGGCATTTATAGAATATTATTTTGAACAATAACTTTGAAGAACCTACCGTTGCACACTAGACTCCTCTGTTTCAAAGAGCATCCTGAAATGTATACCAACTGAAACTCAAGCATGATACACAACTTTAACATACTCAAGCATGATACTCAGGGACGGTATGACAAATTCGGATGGACACGCACTGAATTGAAAAGAATAAAATAATGTTAATCAAAAGAAATATATAATGACTTAAAAGTTCGACAAATGTGTACAAGTTATTACTGTTATACCGTGGGTTATAGAAAATAGTGAAAGGGCTATTGGTTGCAGCCGCATGAGCTACTGCAGCAAGAAGTCCCAAGTGCAAACTATCAGTTGACAATACTGAGGAAGGCATTACAGTTTGTGGCCAGATAGCATGGCGGATACCAAAAAGCAATTGGTTCTTTTCATTCCTATTGAAGAAGATGCACTTGAGTTGCACCATTGATAAGATCATCATCATAATAAAGTAAGAAGATGAAAAAAAATTGAATCAACGAACACTTCTCTAAGCCTAAAGCACTTGTCATTAAGAATGTTTTAGTATTGAAAGCATGATATATCCAAGGTGGATGAATAGACCAAATTAATGAGGTCGAGAGCATAGAAAGCGTCCACTTTGAAAAGCAGGATATAATAAAATCACTTGCCAGGTAAACATCACAGAATCGCCAGCAACAAGTATTTTAGCACTCACAAAAACACTCCATCCAGTTGTAAGTAGATGCCTGCAAGAGAGAAAAACTTCAAAGATTATACAAAAAGTAACGACGTATTTTCATCCCTCAACAAGAAACATGTTCATGAAACTGAAAGGAAAACTCCGACATTTGCAATTAAAATGAAATTCAGCTTTGTAACTCACCTCAGAAGATATGCCTAAATTTCTATTCGGTACCATGCAAATCCCTTGCTATTAACACTTAACCAGGAGGCTGTTGGAAGAAATCCTGCAGGTCAAAATTACAAAGACTTAAGAAACTGATAGATTTGGTAGATAAATTTAAGTTTGGTAATTGGTAGCATTTTCGACAAATGTTTACCGAAGGAGGAAACACTTTTTCAGCCGCCCGACGAGGCACAAACAATCCCCCGTGAGTGCTTGTGTCACTTGACTAGCAGTCAAGGTCTTGCAAAAGTAGTTTGTTGGCTGTTTACTGGGAGTTCCCAACTCTGCTGGAAGGTAAGCCTCTTTTTGCTCTTGTTGCAAACGCATACATGGTTAAATGCTTAAAAATATATATACCTATCTAAATTGCAAAACCAGTTATATCACTTAAGGCATTGTGTCATACAACATTCAAAGGTTGATCTAATAAATGATGTATGCGGTCTATAATATAGATCACATACATAATTTATTAAATGAATTTAAAAGGTTGATTTTTGCTTATAACAGTGACCAGAAGGTGTATTTCGTTTCCACTTCTACATTCTCCCAAAAAATTCTATAGTTTATTGAGAGTATGAGATGATAAAAATTTCTACTTTTTGAGTAGACATTTTTTTTTTTGTTTAAGAAAGAACAGGATGAAAATGATGCTTGTTAAAAAAGTGATAAAAATGATGAAGTTGTTGATAGATTTTATGGGTTTATTTATTTTAAATAAAAAAATAAAAAAACAAAATAAGATTATCTCAAGTGGTTTGCCAACTCATCAGTTTTGTAATAAAAAATGGAGAAAAAAAAAACATAAGTGTTACTAATAAATAAGATAAAGGATCAATACAAAAAATAAAAAAGTAAGATAAAGGATCTCTAAATTGATTTTGCCTAAAATAAATAAAAAGGAGATTCTATGGTGCAATCAGGAAACTGACTTTTTTGAAAAAGTTAATTTTGATATTAATGTTTGATTCATTTTTAAATTGTTGATTACTGATTAATGAACAATAGTAATTCATCTAGTAATGCTTGCAACATCTTGGATTTACAGGTACTATTTTATCGTTGGCATCTTTAACATGCAATCAGAGTTGATGATATTATGTGATAGTTTTAAGTGTTACACTTTGTAGGGTGTTACACTTAAAACAAGATAGGATAAAATTAGATTAAGTGCAGTCTTGTTAATCTGATGAATTGATGATACTATGAGGATTGAACTTTTGATGCCACTGTACAAACAGTGGGGCAGTGCTCACTACATTTTTCATGCTATAGTGTTAACTTCACCAAAAAAGTCATTCTCACTACTTCACTATAGAATTTTCCATAAATTAAACACTATTGTATACGAAACATATTTGACATCTTAGTGGTAATTCCATAACCCATCAATTTATTATTTTGATTTTGATTGATCAAGTTCGTAAGTGAAAAATTGCGGTTTTGAATTTTAATAAAAAGAAAAAAGGTGTTAGAATATTACTTGCCCGTTAAGAAGATTAATCTCTAATAGCCTAGTGAGTCCATTCAATTAGTTCCTAATTTCCTATATAAAAAAGAGTATGAACATGCTAAGTAACCAAACCATTCAGTTGCATGCAATTTCAAACCAACCCAATAATTTCCCAAACAAGTATTTTCTTTCCCTCTTTCCCGCTTCTTTTCTTTTCTCCTCCTCCTCCTCCTCCTCCTCCTCGTCCTCGTCCTCGTCCTCTTCCTCTTCCTCTTCCTCTTCTTCTTCAGCAAATTTTACTTTTTAGGTTCATTCAATTAATGATGTATGTGGTTCATAATATGGATCACATACATCATTAATTGAATGAAGCTAAAAAGTAAAATTTACTTATATTTTGAGACGGATGGAGTATATTACTTAAGCCTTAAGCTAAAACTACAAACGGTGGCGATGGTATATGGACGGTGCCAATATCATTCATAACAAATGGTGGCAATTAAACTATTAATATTATTACTTAACCCATAAGTTTCCGAAAATTGCTGTTTACACATTTGATAAGGCTGTGCCACACGAGTAAATGACATTTTTACCCCCTCGGCAGTTAAACTGCCGAGGAAAACCTCGGTAGTTAACTGCCGAGGAAAAAAAAAAAAAAAAACCTCGGCACTTAAGTGCCGAAGAAATCATCAATTTTTTTTGAAAATATTATGCTATGCTTATCCTACAGTCATAACAGACGTAAAAATATACAACAAGAATCATCATATTAATTTGTCCTAAATTTGACTTGGCATAGCATAATGTTTATCCTGCAGCTAAGATCCCTGGATAGTACAATGTTGTACTTTTTATCCAATTTCTAAATATCATCAAATTTCCAATGAGGTCTTTCTTTGTGCAGGAAGAAAGTTAAGTTAATGTTATTTGATAGTTAGCAAGTATTCTCTCTCTTTTTTTTTTTTTGGTGAGAAGTTGGCAAGTATTCTGTTACACTAATAGTTGATGTAAAGATGATAATGATAACTCATCAATTTTAATAAATGTTTAATTTTAGTTTTTCTGTTTGTGATGCTGATGGACTATTTGTTAAAAGTTAGTATACTCCAAGCATAGCATAATATTTTCAAAAAAAATTGATAGTTCTTTGGCACTCCGAGGTTTTTTTTTTCTTCCTTTTTTCCTCGGCAGTTAACTGCAGTCTAATTTCTAAAACTTCGACAGTTAACTGTCGAGGGAGTAAAAATGTCATTTACTCGTATAGCACAGTCTTATCAAATGTGTAAACAGCAATTCTCTAAGTCTCCTAGAGTTTGCTTAATTTAATTTATAACATATTTTTTTTATCCATATATTCTCTATATTTTATTGCCACACACACACGTCTCCTCAACTTTATTATTATTATCCCCAACCTCTGTCGCCCGAACCCTAAAAAAACAGTATCGCCGCTCAGCTCAACAACAAGAGAATTGCGATAAGTTATTTATTATTATTATTATTATTATTACTATTCTTGGATCCACCACCGCGGTAATCTAATCTCAGCTCAAATCAGCTCAATGGCTTCCAATTCTGCTTACAGTAGCAGTAGCAGGGACATTGCAAATGGATTTCAGCTGGAAGTTGTTTCTGCCACAAACGAAAAGAAGGTAACTAGCTTTATTCACGATGATATTGCCTTCTCTATTCTATCAAAACTCCCCATTAAATCTTTGAAACGATTTGAATGCGTACGCAAATCATGGTCTCACCTTACTGAAGACGAAGACTCTCCTTTCATGACTATGTATCGCAACAATCTTTTTTTATCTCAACCTTATGACGGTGATACATCTCTCCTGGTTAATATGTGCCCTAAAGTAGAAAGGTTCCATTCTCTGTCTGGTGAAAGGTTTGCGAATAGGCTCAGTTTAATTAATCCAATTCAATCCGATCAAGTACTTCAAATCATTGGCTTTGGGAGTGTTAATGGCATACTTTGTCTCCAATATGGAGAAACAAGAATCTCACTGTGGAATCCAACTACCAACGAATTCAAGGTTATTCCTCCTGCTGGGACACGTCTTCCACATATTGTTCATACATTTAAACCTGTCGATCCCTTTTACATTCAGACTACTATTCATGGATTTGGTTATGACTCTGTTGCTGATGACTATAAGCTCATTTGTCTTCAATCATTTGAATCATATTACTTTTATAATGATAAGCAACGCATGAAACAGTCATTGTTGTTGCAACATAAATCTCTTCAACCCTTTTGGATGATTTATAGCTTAACAAGTAATTCGTGGAAGAAACTCTATGTCAATATGCCTCGTTCTTCACCAACTTTTCAGTTGGAATATTACCATGGAAATCACCGACTCTATATGGATGGAGTGTGTCATTGGTTGTCTCTCCCGACTTCAGGAGCATGTATGGTATCATTTGACTTGAACAATGAGACGTTCTTTGTCACACCCATACCCTCCTACATTCTTAGGGTTAGACGTCGTGCATGGCAACAATTGATGGTGGTGAATCACTCTATTGCCTTGGTCTCTTTACCTTATCACAACACACAAACTTTCCATATATCAATTTTGGGTGAAGTTGGTGTGAAGGAATCATGGATCAAACTCTTCACTGTTGAGAATCCTTGCACTCTTGTTGAGTATCCTATTGGACTCGGTATGAATGGTGAAATAGTCTTCGCAAATGAAGACAACAAACTACTTTTATTTGATTTAAATACCAAGAAGATTGCAGAGCTTGGTCTTAATAGAGAAGACAAAATGGGTTTTCATCAGGTTAACTTTTACAAGAAAAGCCTTCTTCCAATCAAAATAATAAATAATTAATTATTATTTGTCCCGTTTTACTCATGATTGTGGTTATTGACATTTTACCTTTCGTAGAAGTGGCATGTCAGTTGCTAATATCAAAATTATTATCAAGTATTTGAAAGACACATTCTTGTTGCCTAGGCCTTTTGCTTTCCTTTTTTATGCCTGCATATTCTCCATTGTAGTTTCAGAATCCAGATATGTTATCATTTGGATGGATAAATGTCATAAGTTCAATATTAATACAAAAATATATTGTTTGTGCCTGTTAAATTCTTTAAATTCGTGACCTTGATCCATGCAATTTGGTTAAATGAAGTCACACCTATGCAATTTGGTTTCAGTACCTTGCTCTTGATTAGAACTCGTGACCAGATTGAAACTTTTGTTGCTATTAGATTTTTGTTGTGTTCTCTTCACTAATAGCTATAATTGCAACGCAATTTTGTTGCTTTTGCATTTGGATTGAAATAGAAATTTATACGTTTGATTCAAATAGAAATTATTTATACGGATTAACCTTAGTAATTTCGAAAGAAAGTAATGCATCCGATTAAAACGCCTGTTTGAAATGACCGCAGATTACATTTAGTATGATGCCACTTTACATCTATGATGAATTGCCTATATTTCCAAATATATGAGATTACAGATAGCTTACACAAGTCTTGTTGTATTAACACTAGCTAAGCACTGCAATAACTGACTCATAAAGTTAGTTATGGCAGTTGTACACAACTATATAGCTCACTCACAAGTGTAAGTCAGTAATAGGGAGAAATCTGCAATTGCAGGTCAGCAACTAGCTTTTATATAAGCAGGTGATGTAACTGTTTGTAACAGAATCACATTTTATGAAATCAGAACGTTAGAAATCAATTGAATCTCTCAGCAGATTCTAATACTAAATATTGAGATGATAGAGATATTTTATCATTTTTACTTTGTAACACTCAAAACTGAGACAAATTAGTTTTAATGTTTAACAGATAACAATATTTGGCCATTTATTTGGCTGACTCGTTTGAATGATATAGTTCTCATATTTTCCACGATATCTATAAATCCATATACTAATCTGTCTTGGTAGGTTGAAGGCAGTTTTTATGCAGCCTTTTAGCACTGGCTGAAACTGTTATCCTGCACAATGCTATAATCATTTTAAATTTGAACAAGAGAGTGATACTTTTATATTTGTTGCAATGCTGCAGGCCTTCAATTACAATTATGATACCTCTTTTGACCTTTTATTTAGTGATAGGAACAAGTATAATTTCATAAAACTTGCATTTCATGGAAGTGTGAAATCAATAATCTTAAATAGATCCATGTTGGAGTCTGCAGAAATCAAAACTTGGCATTGCAACTGTGCACTTATCGAAATTTGCTATTCTACTTTGCTATTCTACTTCTTTTTCAATCAGCTCTTTGAATATTCCTTTCTTTTGCTTATTTTACCGACCACAAAAGTTATAACCTATCAATTTTCAACTATTTCTAATTCAACAAAAAAAGAGTAGAAAGTGGTATAGGTGGAGTTGCTGCTCTTACAAACGTCGGAAAAGCTGTATTAGAAGGGATGGGATTCTTGGAACTGCAAGTGCTCTTACTGATATGGTCGCTGCATTAGAAGGTGGAAATTTCAAAGAGAGCACAGCAATATGGCATACAATTTCGTTTATTGCAGCGGCCTTCCTCTTGATTTGTTGTGTAGTAGCTCATATCGTGTATAAAGGAATTAGAAAAGGTGTTACTGTGTCATTGTAACTCAAACAACTGAGCTTAATTCAATAGTCAATCTGAATTTGATTCGCTCATTCTCTGTTTTGTTTTTCACCCTTTTTTTTTATATCACATTTATGTACGAAGAAGTGCAGCCAAGTGTAGAGACTAATACTAAACTTAGCGACGTGAAAGGTGTAGACATGCCAAAGGCTGAACTTGAAGAAATTGTTGATTACCTAAAAGATCCCGAGGTAGAATTTTCCAGCATTAATTCATGTTCTCTAGCATGGAATAGTTATTTGATTTACATTTGTCCTAAGCTATTCCAATCTCGTTGCTTACTTATATGATACCCCAAGAAGTTTTATTATTCTTCGGGCGTTGATATGTTGACACAAATTTATTAAATAGTGATCATTCTTTTGTTGACGAGAAAAATGCCGTTTTAGTGCAAACAGAAGAAAGTAAAAGTTGTTGAGAAATCAGTTCTATTGCTCTGGTTAATAATTCTAAACAAATTGAATATATATAGCACACACACACTTATCCTTATGTTTCTATATGCTTCCTGGTTGTTTTACCTTAGTTGGAGTGAGTAAGCAAGAACAAATAAAGGTAAGGAGAGTGTGGCGGCGGCCGTTGACAGAAAAGCGGTAAGTAAAAGACGAAAGCTTTCTGACCGAATTGGAATCAGTTCTGCCAAACTCTCATTTCTGTTTCTTCAAATTTTCAAATGCTTCTGCTGTTAATTAATTCTTTTTTTTTTTTTATATATATATATTTCTTTCTCTTTATTTTTTATGCTGTTATTTTTTCTCTTTTACCAATGCTGTATGTTACTCCCCATTGAAATCAATGTTGTATTTACTTTCTTTCTTACTTCTCAAGTTATATCATATATACTTTTCTTAACGGCCACATTCTGGCCTGTATTGTTATGTACTATCTTTAGATAACTCTTTTCCCTTGTCACAGCGCCTTGTCTTGGTGGCGAACTCCCAAAAGGAGTTTTGCTTGTTGGGCCGCCTGGCACCGCTAAAACAATGTTGGCGAGACCTATTGTTGGAGAGGCTGGGGTTCTTGGGGTGCCAACCTAGTTGGGATGTCGTCGCTTCCCCTGATGCCTCACCAATGTCCTGGCTTAGCAAAAAAAATATATATATCTAGATTCGTTCCGAATATATATTGAACAAAAATTTCATTTAAAATCAAAAGTGTAAATATATTGTCTCAAAATATATTAAAGAAAAAAATTTCTTAAAATTAAAAGTGTAAAATTGAACAAAAATTTTATTGATTATTTTTTACATATATTTGGATTTGTTCCCAAAATATAGTAAATAAATTTTTTACTTCAAATTAAGTGTAAATTTGAACAAAATTTTCATTGATTTATTTTATTTACATATATTTGGATTGGTTTCCAAAATATATTGAACAAAACTTTTTACTTCAAATTAAAAGTGTGAAATTGAACAAAGTTTTCATTGATCTAATTTTTTACATATATCTGGATTAGTTCCTTTCTTCTCAAGTAATGGACGTGAATTTGAAGAGGCGATTGTTGGTGTTGGTGCACAAAGGGTGAGAGATCTTTTTGCTGCTGCAAAAAAACGTGCACATTGTATAATCTTTATTGATGAGATTGATGCTATTGGTGGAAAACCAAATCCAAATTACCAAATGTACTCGAAGTTGACTTTATATCAAATGCTTGTTGAGTTAGATGGACTCGAACAAAATGAAGGCATAATTGTGATTGGTGCTACTAACTCTCACGAGTCAATAGATGAGGCTTTGTTGAGACACGGGCGATTTGATCGCCGTGTTGATGTTCCCATACCAGATAGAAAAGGATGGCTGGAGATTTTTGAATATCACATGTCAAAGGTATGCTTTTACTCTTGAAAAATATTTATCTTGGGTGATGGCTTAAGAATTTTTTTGAAGCACTTGTGCACTGCTTGTACTATATTGGTGCAAAGAATTGTGTAGTATGATTTCCTTAAGCTATGTTCAGGTGTCTGCTGGATACTTCACACGAGCTAACTGCCTAACACACGGGATACTTTTTGAATTTTGTGTATTTATATTCAAGTTTTGTAATTGTGAATGTGCAAAATTGTGAGATATAGCAAGGATGTGGAATATAGAATTGTTAGAACGTAGAAGTAAACTTTGAATGTCTGTGTGTTTCTTACTCCAATACAATACAGGTTCTGACAAAAGATAATGTTGATCTGATGACCATTGCTCGGTTTACACCTGGGTTCTCTGGAGCTGACCTTGCAAACTTTTATAATATTGCTGCCCTGAGGGCTACAAAGTATGGTGCCAAAGCCGTGAGCACGCATGATTTAGAGTTCGCACGGGAGAAGAATGAGGGTAACTCAGTTGTTACATCAGAGGAGTTAAGAAAGAAGATTGCTTACAATGAATCTGGTCATGCCTTAGTTACAATTTATACTGATGGTGCGTATCCTGTTCGCGAGGCAACTATTGATCCACATGGGCTGAGTCTTGGCAGGGTTTCTCATTTGCCTCCTGACAACGATCGGACTAGTCCTTCCCGTAAACAGACGCTTGCCAAACTGGATTTTTACATGGGAGTCCGGGTTGCTGAAGAGCTAATTTTCAGACAAAGTGGAGTTACTGCTGGTGCATCCTCGGATCTTTTGAAGGCAACCACTCTGGCCAGGAAAATGGTTACCAAATATGGTATGAGTGCTGAAGTTGGACCCGTGAACTTGGAAAAGGGGAGAAGTATGAGCTCAGAAACTAGGCTGCTTATTGAGAAAGAAGGGAAGAATTTGCTTGAGATTGAGAGAGCTTACAACAATGCAAAAACTATTCTAACCACCCATCAAAAGGAGCTTCATGTGTTTGCAAAGGCTCTTCTGAAGCATCAGACACTTACTGGACTAAGATTAGAGATTTACTTGTAAATGTCAAATCCCAGCAGAAGCGGCAGTCACGTGTAGTCAAAGCTAAGGGAAGTTCATGGTCCAATCCAGCAGCTGATGAGGATGAGGCTGAGGCTTCAGATGCAACCAACAATGCAGCTTAAGCTTCAGATGCCGCGACCGATGCAGCTGAAGCTGGGCCTTCTCAGACTTCTTAGGTATGAGTGAGTGGAGTCACAATGTTCTTCAACAGTAAAATAACAATATGTAGAATCGTTTATTGTTGCAAAAACCATCCCATTTGTTTGTATAAAAACCATTACCATTCATCTTTTAGAAAAACAGAATTGGAAATAAAAATAAATTGACACTAATAAATCTTGACTGAATATGACATTTTACGTATGTTGGACTTAGAAATTCTTTCTTTCTCCTTATTTATTCTTGCCTCCATTCTTTTGAGAAGAGAGGATCTTTAATTTTTTTTACTGAGTAAAAGCAATTATAAAAATGACCAACAATTTTATGCTGTTATTTTCTTGAACTTTCGGTGCTAATTTATCTGTTATAAAAAATATTTTCCTTCAAATTAATAGTGTGAAATTGAACAAAATTTTCATTGATCTAATTTTTTACATATATCTGGATTGGTTCCCAAAATATATTGAACAAAACTTTTTATTTCAAATGAAAAGTGTAATTTTTTTAGGGGAACAGTGTAAATAAATTGAAAAAAATATTTTTCTTCAAATTAAAAGTGTGAAATTGAACAAAGTTTTCATTGATCTATTTTTTTTATGAACAATTTTTTCTGACTGTTATGCAGGGCATGAAATTATTGCCAAGTGGAAGAAGAAATGTCTTTTATCTTACCATGTATGGATCAGTGGTGAGTTTGATTCAGTTTTAACTGATGCTCATTTGCAGATCGTCATGTTTCATTTATCATTAAATTACTTCCTCAGTACTTAATTATAAATACTTCTGAAAAATTTATCATTAAATATAAGTTGATCTCTTACAAATTATCAAATGCATGTATTATTCTTTCAAATATAATTCAAATTAATTCTAATCACTCTGCTCTTTATTATAAGATTTTTTTTGGAGATTTTCATAGTCTTATTTATAAAAAATCACAAAATGTACAAATAAATTACAAAATCAACATTTTCATAATGTATGTGAAAACTGAGAAATTGACTTATAAAAAGGGATAGAGTATGCATGCAAATATAATGTGTTAATTTACCTTTTTTAAAGTTCCAAATTGTATAGTTAAGCATTGATCATTGCATTAAAAGGCACAAATGATACACTGACCAAAAAACATAGTATATTTTCACATACTACTATTTAGCATTTCTCATTGAAAGTTACAACCCAAACAATTGAACCTTAACATAAAGGGTTAGTATGTTTTTACCCCTGTAATTTGGGCGAGTTTTGGTTTTTCTCTTGTAAAAAAAAAAAGTTTAGATTCCAACCCTGTAAAATAAGATTCTTTGGTTTTAGCCCCTGACCCATGTGACTGTGCATAATTGCTGATGTGGCGAGCTGAGTGGCATGCTGACTGTGCATATCTGATTATGTGGCGTGCTGACTGTATAATTAATTTTTTTAATTTATTTATAAAATATATATATAAATTAAAAAAATTCAGGATTTTTTTTTATTACAAAAAATATTTTCTGAAATATATATTTTTCGAAAATTCCAAAATTTATAATTTAAGAAAAATATATATTTCAAAAATTTTTAAAATTATTTTCGAAAATGTTGAAATATATATTTCAAAAAAAAATTCAAATTATTTTCGAAAATTTGGAATATATATTTTTTGAAGTTTAAAACAGATTTTTTTTCGAAAAAGAAGTTTTTTAAATTTTCTCAACAAAAAAAAAATATAGATACAAATTTAGGAAAATTTAGATTTTTTTTTATTACGATGTGTTACAGATTTGAGAATATTTTTTAATATTTAAAAATTGTGGATAAAAAAAATCTGGAAATTTTTTTAATATTTAAATTTATTCTTATCTATTTGTTACATGTGTTATTTGTATTAAAAATTGTGGGCATTTTTTAAAAGAAACAGCCAGCCCAAAAGCTGAAAGGGGTTGTTTTCTTTATATATATATTTCCAAAAATATTATATAAAAAAATTCATACGCTTACTATATTTTGAAACTTTCGAAAAATTTAAAAAAAATTAAAATTAAATAAAATTTTTAAAAATATTCGAAGAAAATCCAAATTAATATTTTTTTCTTAAATTTTTTATTTTTTGAAAAAAATCCAATTTTTTTTTCGTTTTTTAAAAAAATTGATTTTTTTTCTTGATTTTAAATTTTTGAAAATTAATTTTCAGTTTTTTTTTTTATCTTTTTAAAAATAATTTATTAAACCATTACACACATGTCAAATTTAAAAAAAATTAAAATTAAAATAATTACACAGTGGCGTGCCACGTCAGTGTCCATTACACACGTGTCATATTTTAAAAAAAAATTAAAATTAAAATAATTACACAGTGGCGTGCCACATCAGCGTCTGGATGAGGTCAGGGGTGTTTTGTGGAGAATGTTCATATTACAGGGATGTTTTGTGGAGAATCTTTATATTATGGGATTGGAATTTAATTTTTTTTTTTTACAAGAGGGTAAACCGGAACTCGCACAAATTACCGGACGTAAAAATATATTAACCCTAACATAAAAACTCAACATCTCTTATTTAACTAACTTTCAATTTTTGACACTTGACAGGTCCATGCCATTTGAACCTATAACTTAAATAATACAAAGTCCTCCAACATATAATATTACATAACCAGGCATACTAATATTATATGATTTCTCAACCAAGTGTCTCGTGCCCCCTTATTACATTTTAGACCTTTTTTCTTTTCGAATTCACCGTACACTCTCTTTGATCTCAAATATAAGCAAAAAAAATACATTTCTATTTATATTTTTTTGCTTATATTTAAAATTGAAAAGAGTATTTCTTATTCTTAATTGAAAATAAATATTAATCCCTCGAGATAAGTAGGTCCGTTTAAGATATCACAACTCTATCTGACCCTTCTGCAATTGAGTCGAATCTCGCCTTGTCTCCCGGTAAGAGGCTTGATGTTCCCCATCTTGATCAAAGAAGTCTTAAAATCACTAGCAAAAGCAAAAGTGTTCTTACTATATAGCTGCACCAATTTGTCACTTTCACTACCTTGTCCCTTAAACAATTGTTGATCAGAATGAAGGACACCTCTTTTGTATAGCAAATCTCTATAATATGTATTTTCAACTCTTGTAGGAGTGAAATCAAGTGGTGTTAAATTGTTGTCTCCACCATTTCTAGGACATGTCTTCCTTAAAGATGCTGCAAAAATAGGATCAATGTTTGTTTCATTGTAAATTCTGTTTCTAAATGTAGTGCACCTAGCAAACCCTATAGTGTGGCCACCAGAAAGAGCTACTAGGTCTTTTACATTTAAACCTTGTGATTTGAAATTGGAAATAAGCTGCGAGAAGTTGAATGTTGGAGATGGAAGATTTGCATTTGCAGCTGCTTTGCTTGCTGTTCTTGCATCTCTTCTTCCCAATAACACATTGTAGAAAAATTGTGGACCTCCCAACTGTTAAAAGTGACAATAGAACATTATGTATAATTTTTCAAATTTTGCCCGAAACCTAACGCTTTAAATTAAAGGTATATTTTGTGTTTGACATGTGTCGGTATCATACACCAATACGACACCAATGCATTTAGTTACATTCGTAAGTGTTCATTTAATTTGTGTAACACTTACTATGGCTACAGAATCACGAGCTGCTGTGGCTAAAATATCAGCACAAGATACAACAGGGCCTTTGCATACTTTATCAACAGCTGCTTTGATTTCATCAACCACAGAAAATCCTCTGATTGAATTAATATTTGGAAGAGCTGTCTTCTCCCCAGTGAAATTTGGGGTATCATCTAGCAGGACTGATCCATCACAACCCTAAAATTCAATCATTGATATTAAACTAGTTAAATATGTTTTGAAAAATGTGACATGTTCACATGTGTTATCTTTATATTTAAAATATTAATGTGTATTTGAATTAGTAATTTCTATTATATGAGAAAATGTTCTTACTTAGATTACCAATTTTTGGACCATATTGAAGATCACAAGACACAATTAAGAAATACTCTTTAGTTGTTGTTAAAATACTTAGCATGTGGAAATTTGAAATTTTAATTTTCTTGAAGTTGAAATTAAAATAAACTAAGGTTTTTAATAGAAAAAAGTAACTGAAGCAAGCGGCCAATAATTAGGTAAGACAGCATTTTCGTAAGAATTTTAAATTTCATATGTGTTCTTGAAATTTCTGTTTGTTTGTGCCCTGCATAAAATAATTAAGATTCCATTTGGCCATAAAATTTATATGAAAAATCTGAGTTCAATGTTTGAAATTGTCAATATGGAGACATCCAACTTCATTTAAAAAATTGTATGGATGTCCCTTAGCGAACTCTAGTGGAACAAAATTTAAGAACTGATTTTAAGTGTAAGTACACACTTAAAACCAATTGAAGATGGTTTTAATGTAAATTTTTAAATTAATGAAAATATTTAAACATATATACTAAAATTATGTTTAGTCAAAGGATAATAACCACTTCTAGTATTCTACAACATGCATGGAACTCTTCAAAATTATGTTTTTTTTAGGTATAAATCAAGCATCATATATGTGCAATCTTGTAAACACTAATTTCTCAAGTTAGATAAAACCACGATCACAAAAAATATTGATAGTCCATAAAGTTAATACTAAGGGATATCCCGTGCTAATTGAGCATTAAGAATGATCAACTAATATTTATATTATAACTTACATTAACGAAGCAGTCATGAAAATGCAAGCGTAGAAGAGATGCTCCAATGCGTTTTTCCCTAAGAATTGCATGGAGAACAACTGACTTTATGGTTGGTAATGCTTGAGGGCAAACATTATCATAAAAATGAGGAGTGAGCAATGCGTTGCTAGGGATTAATGATGTGACCAAAGTGACCATAACAAACACAAGGAATATTTGACAAGGAGAACTAGAAGCCATTATGTGATGTTTCTTTTGGCTAAGATATGACTCTTAACTTAGTCTAAGAGATGATTTATATAGAGATGAGGTACAAGGCTCACTGGTTTAATTTATGTAATTATCAATATTTTTATGGGTAAATACCTCTTTTCGTCCCTATAATATTAGCGAATTCCGGTTTCAGTCCCTGTAAAAAAAAAGATTTAGATTTTGTCCCTGTAATTTCAGATTCTTCCACTTTTGGTCCCTTATTCCACCACGTAAGCAGAATTTGTATACATGGCATGTAAAATGAGGGACCAAAAGTGGAGGATTTTGAAATTACAGGGACCAAAAGTGGGAGGAATCTGAAATTAAAGGGACGTAATTTATGCAAATTCTGCTGACGTGATGAAAGGAGGGATCAAAAGAGGAAGAATCTGAAATTACATGGACAAAATCTAAATCTTTTTTTTTACAGGACTAAAACCGGAATTCGCTAATATTATAGGGACGAAAAGAGGTATTTTCCCTATTTTTATTTATGTTTTTTAAAGGTGAGATGTGTGTTACTCTTTATAAACTCATATTAGACTTTATTGTAAGACATTATTTTTCCGACCTTGTCCATTTCTCGCATACCCTATTTTTATTTTTATTTACAATAATGCCCATAAAAAAAATAAGTATTTTTTCGCATTATAGAATCCAAAACCTCATATTCATTATTTTTGTAATAAAATATAACGTCCGAGAAATGAATAGGATAGAAAAAGTAATAGCCTTATTGTAATCATATATGTCGGACTTGAGTTTTTCTTAATACATCATTCGATATGCTCAATATAAACAAATGATGACTCAAATCGATATGCTCTAATACCATATTAAATTTTATATTAAGTTTAAATCGTTTTTACAAAACTGATTTATAAAATAATCAATAAAGTTCTTCATAACATTATTTCAGTTTATTTTTAATTTTAATATTTTAGATATTACAAACCAACTTTACGTGCCCTGTTGTACCATTGACCTTATAAGGTTGGCTACAAGTGGATGGAAATATAAGTTGTTTGAGAATATAAGTTGTTATTGTCGGGTATATATCCTTTTACACCCACACACATTTATGACACGTGGCAAAAATATTGAAAGAAAAGATGAAAAGGGGTGATGATATGATGTAAAATTACTAAAATACCCCTAACATATGGGGTGTACACAAGAGGTGTATGAAAAAGGGTGTCTGCCTATCTTTTTCCTTGTCTGAAATGGAAATGGAAATGGAAAAGCCAAGTGTTGAAATCCGTGCTCAGTTATTTCAAATACATAACCTATTAGACTTAAAAACAAGTTGAATTACCAACCAAACATTAATTATAAAATAAATAAACCTGATCTTATGATTTTGAAGTTTTTGATATGGAGAAACAAAATTAGACATAAATTGATATTTTTAGTTTTAATTTCTGTCGTTAATTTAGCTTTTCCAATAATGAATTTTTTTCCTATTTTTAAAGCTAGGTTCTCTCGACTAAAGTGGTCATATTTGTGACATTGTAAGGTATTAAAAATAAACACATCTTTTAATTGAAATTTGAATATTGATTTGTCATGTTATAAAAGACTAACATATTTGGTTAAACTCAATTCTTGTTGATTTTAGTAGTGATTTTTTTAACTTATAAATGAATGAATTTTAAGTATGTAGCTAAGCTAAGAGCTGGTACAGATAAACAAATCAAAAACCAATATTTCTTCTGTCTTCATTTGAGAGGAAAGTTTCTTCTGTCTTATATAAATATTTTTACGTAAAAATATATATTAACGTATTCTCGTATTGAAACATTATCTATTTATTTATTTTAACCATGTTTTGGTCCAGAATATCCACCAAGTGCTTTTCATATTCAAGAGTTAGAGATAGCATTCAAGTACAGTACTGGTTTAAGATGCTTAAAATCTTTTACCACATGGACAAATCATGTTGGTTGAAACGTTATTATCTAGTAGATATATATAACAATTATTTAACTATTAATCCAATGCATGTACGTAACAGTAATACAGTATATCAAAGATACGGTAGGTGCATGGCCATATTTAAAAAATGAAGTCAAACCAATCATATGGCTTACCATGCACGTGAATAGTTTCTTTTTCTTCTCGGTCCTTTCCAGGGACAAACTCACATTTTTTATTGGTTTATTTTAAAACTTTCGATTTTCTAAAGAATCAATTTTAGTTTATGATTTAACATGTAGAAAAAATAAATGTTTGTATATGGAATCTTAGGTGAAAAAGAGAGTTCTTGTAATGGAAAACAGAGTTGTTGCAATATTACAACCAAATTGGGGACGGTTAATTTTAGGATGGTGTTAGAAATGAGTATCGGCTGGAAAGAGGGTTTATCGAATTGTTATATTCTATTAGCTCAACCTACAAAGCTCCATTGGATGAGAAATCATTGATAGAGAAGTTTGAACTGTGCAATGGACAATATGTCGTATATTTTGTAAGGAAAATGCTTAATGTCATATTTGACTAGATGCATGGTTAGGTGTGAGCGTGGTGTATCATAACATAGAAAATTTCATCTTAGTTTGTTTTCAAGCTTACTTTAGGAAAGCGTTTCCATTTTTTTTTTAAAGCAATATGGTTTGCATGCTGATGGACTATTTGGAGGACAAGAAAATGCGCAAATTTTTCAGGAAGTTGTTTCTAATTTTTTTATTTTTATTTTGGTGGTGTCCGGGTTCGAACCCTTATGCATCGTCTCTATCAACTGAGTTAAACTCACGAGAACAAAGTTGTTTCTACTAATATTAGCTTAGAACACTTGTAATGGAAGATGAAGGTCAAACCTAATACCATAAAATGACAAAATATCTATAAATAATATGATAAAATTAAAGTGATTGGAATGCACATGCATCTAGATTTGCAATATTGACGTCAAAATAATTTATTGAATAACTAATCTTTAAAAAAAAGGAAAATGAACACCGCAACATGACCGGAAATCAAACAACGCCGCACAAGACAGCGAACAACACAACACCGAATCATACAACAATATCACAAAGAAGAAAAAAAAGTTAGATCTACGTGAAAATCCCTTATTTAGATTGAAATAAATAGAGAAAATGAAAAGAGTAATTTCAAGTTAAAAATTGATCCAAAACCACCCCCCATCAATGAAAAAAAATGAAAGAGATAATCTAGAGAGAGAAAATTATGATCAATGTGTTGGAGAGCTTTTGTACTTCTTCCGTTTCTTTTTAAGTGTCTCTTTTGGAGAAAATTTTGTTTCAATTTAACTGTCATTTTCAAAGTTCAATGCAACATTAAATGTTGTTTTACCAATATTACCCTTAGTTATTTATTGTGGAGAGAAAATTATATGAAAGAAGATATTAAATTAATAAGGTCATTATGATAAAAGTATAAATTATTGTATCAAAAGTAGTACTCCCTCCGGTCCTATTTACAAGAGAAAGTTGACTTTTTAGATACATTGAATAATGTATATATCTAGTCAATAACCTAAACCAAATACATAAATTATTTAATGTATCTAAAAAGTAAATTGTTTCTTGTAAATAGGACCGGAGGGAGTAATATTTATTTATTGTCTTGGTATGTGTAAAATATCAAAAGGTGACAATTAAAAAGGAACGGAGGTGTCTTAAGAAAAACGAACGGAGATAGTATTTAACATCTTAGATTTTTTTTTCTTCAAAAAATACATCTTAGATTTTTTATTTAGCACATGGACCGTGATAATGAAAAAAATATTACTCCATCCGTTCCTTTTTAACTGTCATTTTTAGAGAAAAAATTTGTTCTTATTTAACTATCACTTTCAAAGTTCAATGCAACATTAAACGATGTTTTACTAATATTATCCTTAGATATTTATTGCGGAGAGAGAAACATATGAATTGAAATATTAAATTAACAAGGTCGTTTTAGTAAAAGTAAAAATAATTGTATCAAAAGTAGTAACATTTATTAATTGTCTTGATTTGTGTAAAATGTCAAAAAGTGACAATTAAAAAAGAACGGAGGTAGTATTTTTTAATGATATCCTTAATTTAAGTTGGGTAAGCCCTTATTATCCAATTATTTGATATCATGTTGTTGTTTTAAAATATTTAATTATTTTGAAGTAAATTTAAATTTTGAATTAATTTACTTATATAATACCAATACTAAAGAAACCATAGAATTTTTCTCTTTTTATCCATGCCAATTTATAAAGGGAATGCAATACCTTTACAAAAACAAAGGGATGGTGATATTAATTCACACGCTTCAGTTTGGTGGCACTAATGTCTTTATAAAGGAAATATGTGGTTTTTTTTTTTTTTTTTTTTAGGTAGTTTGGTTGGCTAGCATTTGGTTCATTTGAAAAGAACAAAATGCAAGAATTTTTAACAATAAACAAATTTCTTCGGAGCAATTATCCGAGTGTGTTATACTTTGTTCATGGTGGTGGTTAAAGTCTAATGATCTAACTTATTTCGTTGATTTCCATTCTTTGTGGTCAAACCCTTCTCTTTGCATACGTTTCACCACTATGTAATGGGGGATGTGTTATTTTTCTCCGTTTGTTTTGAAACTTGCAAACTTTGTATTCGTTCTTTTTCCATTGAGGCACATTTTGTGTTTTAAAGGGTTTAATTGACCTACTTATCTTTATCTTTTAGGCCGGATTTTTCCTTTTCAATTTTACGCTTTTATTTAAACTATTTTATCATTTTTGTTAAAACTATCAATTTAAAAATTGGATAAATCTCATTAAAATAGGAACAATATTAGACACGATAAAAAATCTTATTTTGACCTTATATAACAAAATATTGTGTTATAGTGTCAAAAAATTATTTTAGATTTAATCTTCACTTAATTATTATTTTACTAATATAAACAAAAAGACAGACATGTTAGTGTTCGTCTTGATGTTAGTCAAAGATAGTGCAAACAATGCGTTGCTCATGTTGTTAGTTTTTTTTTATCATGTGTAACAAAATTTAGAGGACACTACGCCCTCAAATATGGCTAAATAACACAACCTCTAGTTATGAAAAACCAACAAAACCTCCACTTAGATGTCACGGTACTAGAAATTAGTTTGAGGCAGATCTCCCTTCACTTTCTTATGCTTCATGTGCTTGGTCCCTTCCATAAAATACCTCACATGTAAACCTCATTCACAAACAAAATAATAGGTTAGGTGGCTGTGGTCATTCTCTTTTTCTTAATATTTGTTAAAAAACACAATATTGTTGAGTCCATCAAGCACCAACTAGTTCCTAAAATAAATAACATTAACAACCTTCTTTAACTATGATTTCACCTTCCAATCCATTTATTATCTGGAAATAGTTGTACAGTGCACAATTCTTAAAATTTACTTTCAAATAATTAATTATTTGTGCATAAAGTTAAATAACATTCTATCTTCTTCTAAAAGAGGTTGATCAAAATAATAAAAATAAGCAAACGTATCATCTCTCCCTCTGTCACTTTATGAAAAGACTTCCCTACAAAGGTCTCATACTTAAGATGAGTAGTTGTTGTACTAATAAATTCTTAAAAAAAATACTCATAAATGTGTGTTACTTTTAATGATAAATTAAATATGGATACATTTTAGAAATAAATCATTAATGCAGTAATGCACCTAGAATTTTAAATAATTTTATATTAAAGGAAATTTATAAAATAATCTTATCATCTGGGGTAAATGAGTAATTGAGATTCACTCACATCCTAGTTTGCATTTGCATACCCTAAACTTGTAAAATTTATCCATAACATCTGTATTTTTTCATTTTGAACACCCTAAAAAATTAAATTTCAACCTCTCACACATTAAGGAGAAAAAGATGACAAAAAAAAATGAATGATTTGTGAACAAGCCAACAACCAACAACTTATTTACTATTTCTTAATACTTTTTAATTGATTTTGATTTACCTTCTCTTCACAATGTTATATGGTGTTATACTAGTTGCCCAATTTTAATTGAACAAATAACACAACTAAAAAAAAAAACAGAGAAATGAGTCCAAGATGTCCAACTTACTAACCTTAGCTCAAACCACCCAACGTGAAGAAGTATATTAGTTGTAGTCTATGAAGTCCCAATACTTCAAAATGAAGATGTATCTGTATCGTATCCTTAATTTTAAAAATTTTGAGTATCCATATACCCGTATCGTGTCCTAAATTTTAAAAATTTCAAGTATATATCCGTATACTCGTATCATATTGTGCTCGGATCTGTACTACGTATTCAGGCTTCATAGGTTGTAGCGATTCAAGATACACCCAACAACTTATTTTCTTTTGTTATTACATATACATTGTTGAGAAATGTTATTTGAAAAATCCCTTTTTTTTGACACCAAAATCAAAACAACAAAAGTAAAGTATAAACATAATTTAAATATATGAGATTATGACTCGTGTACTCGTCCGCTCTTTGTATGGGAGTGCATCAGTAATTTTTTGTTATTTTTGTTAACAGTGTCGGCCCTTTTGGCACTAGGTTGTATGTAAATACTTAATTGTATCGCACTCTTTGTACATCTTGTACAAGGTGTTTCATCCACAATTTTAATATATTTCATTTTAACTTGTGCAAAAGAAAGATTATCGTAAAATAATTGTTCTAATATCATTTATCTACATTTTTTTTTTACAAGCAAAATTAGAGAAGAATAAATGTGTACACGTGGACAGGTTTTGGGCAGTATCACCTTTTTTCCTTCATTTCAACCCTCCCTCACAAGTCACAACACTGATTGCTCTCACTGCCGCCAAACTTCATCACTGAGCTGGTACGTACTTGCACTCTTCTTCATTCACTGTAACTTTTATACACACCCCTTTAATCCTTATTTTTCTCAATTTGTTTCCTACCTTAGTATCTCACTTTTAATTTATGCAAAATTCATATTTTAGGTTTCAAATGTTTTATATGAATTAATATTTCCACAGATTTTCCATTAAATGGTAGTATTATGACTCTATTTGTTAAAAAAATAAAGAATAGTTGATAAGTTAGCTTATAAGTAATAGCGGATAAGCTAGCAGATTGAATTTGTATTGTTTGGTAAAATTAAGGATTGAACTATCTTATAAATATGAAATGACATAAAAGTGATATATTTAATGAATATTTAATTTGTTTTCAATTGAGATTACAATGTAAAATTGAGATGTATAATGATGAGTTTTAAACTACTTGGATTAGCTTATAAAAAAATGTTACAACCTAGTAAAGTTAAGTTAGAAGCTCATGAGAAATTGATGGTTACCAAACATGTCTTTTTAAATAAAATGAGCATATAAGACATAAGCTAGAAGCTCAAAATTATGTCTTACAGCTTAGATGAGAAAAAAAATTGATCAAAGGGACTCAATCAAATTTTTGTTTTTGGAATGGCAAAGGAGACTTAATCCCTTTTGTGTGCTTTATTTTAATTTTTATTGAGTTTTTTTTGTACCTCAGTGTGTGGCTATGGAAAGGAAAAGTGGCTTAATCCCTTCTCCCAGGGCTAAAAAAAAAGCCAAAACAGGGAAAGAAAAAGTTGATGAAGTAGAAATTCAAGAACTTAGCCCTTCTTTTGCTGATCTTCCATTTCCAATCGCCACCGACATTCTACTTCGACTTCCCATCAAGTCTGTTATCATATGTAAATGTGTTTGTAGAACATGGAACACAGTGATTTCTGACCCACATTTTGCCAAAGTGCACTTTGAGCGATCACCGTATGGTTTCTTGATTCTGACATGTGATCGAAGACTCGTCTCAAGAACTAGTTTGACGGTGAATGCAACGACAGTTATTTGAAGCTTGAACCTATGTTCAAGCTTCGTATTTGTGATGTCAAATTGGTTTTGGATAAAAGAGATGACAGGTTGCTTGCCTTTTTGTGTAAGATATAGCTACATATTAATTAGAATAAGCTTAATACTTGTTAAGGAAGTAGAAGTTAGTTGTGATTAGTTAGAAGTTTGTTATATAAGTTAATTACATTAAGATCATTATGTAAATTGAATCCTACTAACAGTCTATCAACTTCTTCATATTACTGTTGAAATTCATGTGGTAGGAACAACATTGAGGAGAGTTGATCCTACTACTTCATGGTATTTCTTTTGTCAATGAAGCACTTCATTGGATCCTTTTTTTTTTTTTATAGTTTGAGATGGTCAATATTGTATTTCAACTTTGAAAGTGAGAAGTTGCAAATCTTCTCTTTTCCTTCCTTCATACACAATGAAATCCCAGATGAAGGTGTTAGCATGGACTAAGGCTTTTAGAAGTTCAACTTTTGCTGCATCTTATAGGGATAGTAACTACTATATGTTGGCCATTAAAACACTTTTAGAGGGGACGCTCTATATTGGAGTATCGTTCTAAGAGAGGGTTTATCTACTACTATAAAAAGAATCGAAATAAAAAAGTTATAGTGAAAAACAACTTGAAGTAATTCTTCATATTCCTAAGTCTCATCTCACTCAAAGATATTATCACTTATTCTTACATTATATGGTGTATAAACTTAAGGTTACTTTCTTAAACAATCATTTCTTTTTTCTCTTAGTGTTGTCAAATAGCAGCTACGGTGCTATAGCTTTACGGATATTTGTTTCACAAATATTATTCTTACATTATATGGTGTCTAGTACAAAGTGTAGTCAAATAGGAGTAATTGTTCTTGTATTGTCGTATAATGTAGTGTAGCGGAATTTGAACAAATTATTGTTGAGTGAATAGGCAAAAATCTCCCTGAATTTGTAACTTTCGTCAAAAATTTCCCTGATTTTTAAGAAACTTCAAAAACTCTCCTGAAATTGTTAAACGTTAGTCAATTACCCCCCTCAGTTTGTTTTGGCTGTTAAATGACTTTATTTATTTATTTTTTTTGCTTTCTTCATCTTCTTCCTTCCACTTTTTTCATCATCTTCATCAATATTCATAAAAAAATCAGAAAAAAAATTAAGATACAACAACCATTAACAACATCATCATCATCTAGGGTTTTATCTAAGTTGGGGAGGGAAAGTGTGAAAAAAGAAAGAAAAAGAAGCAAGTGGAAAGATGGTGTGATTGAGATGAAAAGAAAAAGAAAAATGAAAAAGTTTTCTCTTGATAGTCAAAGTGAAAAAGAAGAAAAGAGTGTCTCTTTGCGAATGTGTTTATGTTAGTTCATATGCTTGCTTTTCTCCTAATGCATTGTATTGTATTGTGCTGATAGAGAAGGAAATGTAATTGTGAACTGTCCAACCAACTCATAAGTGAACTACTTTTGATAACTCTTTCAACCAGTATTAAAGAATCAATGTTTCAATAGTAAGAGGTTGAAAGAAAGAACAATGACATGCATTTTCGATTTATTTATTTTTTTAATCTTAGCCCTGCGGTTCCTAGGATAAGGCGCCCTTAGTAATTCAGAGTTTGGTTAAGAGGTAAGATAAGTTTGGTCAAGGATTATTCGACCCTAACAATTTGTTGTCAAAGTTAGCTGAAATCATGTAGCTTCATGCAAACTTGCTCAAGTCATGAGATAAAGGCAACTTAGCAACATACAATGGTTACATTTCACCAAAGGGATTCTGCATTTTGTTCACTAACGAGCCATGTAGCTCCCTGCCAAACAAAGTTGTCAGTCAGTTTGGCCTAGGGAACTTCTCTAAGCTTGAGAGCTCGTATTATATCATATGTCACTTCAACACCAAAAGGTTGAAATTCATTCGGCTTCATTATTTCCGCATCAGAGAATATACAGAACATTGTCATTGAAATGGTGCCAAAACTAATCACTAATAAATACTTACTTTATCACAATCACAGATGAGATATGAACCATGACTTGTCAAATATACTTAAACCAAATCAACAACCAGTGCTACATTATCAGATGCCAATCATATTCATCATTTACAAAATATAATTTACATTCAGAATAAAGATACAAGGCTACTTCTTTTCTAAGCCACTTATTTTGTTGAGAAACAAGTCTTTATCTAATAAAATTTTACATGTTGGGAATTATGCCTAGAATAGAAAAATGAATGGAAAGGGATTAGAATAACATGATGACTTGCATGAAAACATGTTGCAACCTGCAAGATCACTCTTGGTGAATGTTTTGTATAGCTGCATTGATACTTTTAAAATCGTATTCCATGATCTTCATCCAATTCTCAAAGTCTCCAATTTCCTATAAGTTCAAACAAAAGTTTACACAAAGTTAAGCACATTTTGTAAAATAAATTATTAAATAATAAGTTAAGAAAGTCTGCACATTCCTGACTTGACTAATACAGATTATAATAGTATATACAAAATTCAATAAAAGACACTAGAAATTAATATTCTCCTATCTCCGTCTTTATTCTTGCTCATATGATTGTGCACAAGGAATCTCATTAAATAAAGAATGCTTGGTAATAAACCATTTATCAGTGTAGGTGTGCCACAAGATTGATGCTTATTTCAACAACCAAACTCCTGCATCATCCTTGAATCTTTAACA
The DNA here is from genome assembly GCF_003473485.1 of Medicago truncatula. Classification (NCBI taxonomy): domain Eukaryota; kingdom Viridiplantae; phylum Streptophyta; class Magnoliopsida; order Fabales; family Fabaceae; genus Medicago; species Medicago truncatula. The sequence continues at coordinate 33,103,730 of NC_053046.1, forward strand.
ACCTTAAGCACTTTTTTTTTCTTTTTTTGGAAATAGCAAAAGTTTATTAAGAGGTTACCATGGCACCAGGCAGAAAACGCCTCACAATACAACCAAAATCCAGAAAATACACGGTGGCCTGCACAAGCAAAAACTGAAACTCCAAAAGGCATGGCCCTAGAAAACACACCTCCCCTAAGCCACCAAGACTAAACAGAAACAGGGCTAAAAGTGCCCAGCTAGGACAAGGGAAGAACAGAAAACAAAATTGGTTAAGCCCCTCCAAGACCCAAGGTAAAAAAATCCACAAGACTATCTCAAGCAACAATCCCTAGGGTTCCAACACCATTCCTAACCTTAAGCACATTAACATGAACATGTACAAGGAATAGAACTAAAACACATTTAGTTTTGCTTATATCTCAGAGAAGAGACGTTGTGATATCAATATAAAGCACAATGAATATTTGAAGAGAAGAACCGTCTTATTTATCAACCCAATCACCTCAAGAAAGCAGGCATGTGAGTCAATGCTTTATTGTGCACCATAATTTGGAACAAACCACGAGAATAATCATTTACAAATTAAATTCACCAATAACCCAAAAGTGGCATGACAATAATCATAACCAAAATTATTTTCGAGAAGGAATCTAACTATGGATATCTTACTAAAGAATATCTCTCTGTCTACACATTGTCACGGACATGACATGCTTCCATTCAGAGCTTTAGAAAAAGGTTTGTGATCGTGATCGTGATCATGATCTTGGCTGCAACATCATGTTTTTTTTGTCATTGAGACAATGATTCCATAATATAAAGGAATGTGACCGCGATAGTAGCAACACGGTCTCCCAAGCCCATAGATTCCAAAAGGATCAAGAGTTCCACATGCCCCCACATAAGAAGACGTCACTTATGTCAGATCAACATCAGAATAGTGTTGCAAATGGTAGTGGATTATTAAATTGGGTTATACATTTTAGAAGACCAACATTCTGAGCATTCTGAAAATCATAACCAAAATTGTTTTTGTGACATTTTCTTTTGATCCACACAACCATCTTTCTAGATGAAATTCACATATATACTCCTACCAAAAGCAAACATATTTGAGGCCAACAAAGCAACTGCAGTAAATTACCTCCTCGGGGAATTTATTTTTGGAATAAACCATCAATTTAGTCCATAAACTATTACTCTCTCTTCAAGGCAGTTCCTAAAGTATAAGAATTCCGTCAATTTAGTATCTCACTTCTTAATAGCATGGACTAAATTGAGGAATATATGCTTTAGGAACTACTTGTTATACTTATAGTTTAGTGACTAAATTGAAGAGAGTTATAATTTAGAGGCAAAGTTGATGGTTTAATCTTATTTTGAAGAGGGAATTTAGCTAGGGATTTCATATTGAAGAATATCTCTTTACAAATTCTTGGACCTAACACACTTACATTCAGGGTTTTAAAAAAAGGTTTGCAATCCTAATCTCGGCTATGACGTCGTGGTTTCTTATGTCGCTACAATCATTATTGCAATCCTAATATGTTGAGAGTGTTATATTGAATGAGATATGACCTGAAAATATGTTTATAAACGAGATACGTCCCTCACTTTACAAGTCAGTTATGTAGAGTTGAGTTAGACCCAACCAAAATATAACATCCTGATATAAATTTCTAGAACCACAATTGTACCTTGCAATTATGTTGAAGCAAGGAAATAATTTTCCCTTTTATTCAACTTGGTTATTTTAAGAAATTTATGTATCAGATTGTAATTTTAGAAATTTATATAAGGATGCTATACAAAATTTTAAGATAGTACTACCCCTATTGAACTACTCGGTTCACGCTCCCAAATGTCCAATAGTAGACGTGAAGGGCTATGTATGTTGAAACTTGAAAGTCATATGTCACTTAAGAAGTAGCTCATTTGAAAGTCGGTTTTGGAGTCTGTTTGGTAAGACATGTTTTTTAGCTTATAGCTTATGTCTTATAAGCTCATTTGACTAAAACAGACCCGTTTGGTAACCTTCACTTTATCACAAACTTATAGCGGTTTTTGATAAGCTAATTCAAGTAGCTCATAGCTTATCATTAACTAAAAAATGAATCTTTAGAAAGTTGAACCGTTAATTTTACCAAACACTACAAATTCAATCAGCTAGCTTATTCGCTAATCAACTATCCTCTGTAAGCTCATCTGCTATAAACTAACTTATCAGTTATTCGCTATTTTTCACTAAGCAGAGTGCTTTGTCCGGTTGAGTTAGGCAGAACCCAAATTTTACGAAAACACTTGTTTAGCTCAATGTTGAACACAATAATGAATGCAATTAAGAAAACAACGAAAAAACACATAATTATAGAATACCCATGATGGGTGCAAATACAAAATACACAAAAATGAAAGCAATTTGGTACCTTGAGAGCAGTGTTAAGAGAATGAGTAGCATTAAGCCACTGATCCGATTGTTTCACGAATCTCGCAATAGTAACAGCAAGAGCACGAATTTCAAGCTCAATTCTCTTCTGATAAATAAACGAATCTTGAACACCACCATTCACTGCTTCCACTAACAGATCCGAGACGCGTTCTGCTTTTCTTATTGCATCTTTCTTTGCTTTTTCTGCAAACACCCAGATGAAAAAATTGAAGATTTTGTTGATATGAGAAATGGGAATGGAAGAAAGATTGAATTTTTTTGAGAGATGAAAAGGGAAAGAGACCGGTTTGATTGGTGAGAATGAGAGATTTGTGATGATGAATGTGAATTAGATTTTGTAAAGAACCTTCCAATCCCTTTGAATCTGTGTGTGTGTTAACATTGCGTTCTTCCATTCACCAAAGATTTAGAGTTAAAGTATCTTGTAAATTATCTCCAACCAGAATGTTCCAAGTGAAAGAAAACATTTATATTGTTTTGCTAATTTTAAACATTTTTGTTTGTGTCAAGCATCTAGGAATGGATACGAGTTCGATGGTAACAATTCATCATTTTACTGAGTTTATTAATCATTGATTTCGATTATTTTATTTACATTTTTCTTTTAAAATAATTATTTAATTTAGGTCAAATATCACTTTTGATCTTTTAGTTTGACAGTGTTAACATCAAAAATGAAATATTTGGTCGAACTCACGATTATGTTTTCGACAAGGCAAATGGGTTATTTCGACATGTTGCAAAGTGCAAAGAGATTTCGACCAAGAGCATACAGACTTCGATATACCGCAATTTCGACCAAAGACAAACATAAATAATTCGAAGTTGCAATTGGAGCGCATGGTGACAAACAAGCCTGAAGTTTATTGAAGTTATTTTTTAATGTCTTGTGATTATGCCAAGTGTAGGGCTCTTAGTGAAGGAAGTTATTGGTAGTTTTTCCTGCAAAGTCTATATATATCAGTTTGTAATAAGAACAAAGGGTTGGATCCTATTTTCTAAAAGCCTTGCAACACCCACGCCGCGTTGGCAAACGGGTTCAGGGGCGAACAAAGATGGATTCCAATCACCCTTTACATTTCCTTACAATTTAATATCAATGTTCTTGTTTTACTTTCCTTTTTCTTTTGCATTTCTTTTCATCTTTATTCTATTTCTTCTTCTTTTTAACATGCTCACTTGAGCAATTTTCTATCATGTTGTCATGAGACAACTTTTTATTACGAGATGTTGGAAGAAATTCTGACATTAATGTTCTTAAAGAATTCATGAAGTGATGTCATAAACCGCGATGCTTGAACGATCCCCTTTAAAAATACATTTGTCATCATCGATCGACATTTATGTCCTAAAACCATTGATGGATAATGAAGTTTACATTACCAAAAATCGGTGTAAACAGACAGAAATGACTTATTTGAAACTTTTGAAATTAAAATGACATACTTGAGAATTCTGTCAAACTAAAAAGTCTATTTGAAACTTAAATGACTAACTTGGGAATTCTGTCAAACTAAAAGGACCAAACGTGGTATTTGACCTTTGATTTACTTTAAACATTTATGTTTCTACAGTAACCAGCCTCACCATAGTCGCACCTACCATAAAGGACACCACCTCACCTTGAACGAAACAAACAAAAACTCCCTCACTCGCCATATATCTAATGAAGTCTTTCAACTCTATGAAGTCTTTCAAATCCCCTAGTTTAGATGAGTTTAAATATATCTTTTTCAAACAGTATTAGCACATTGTAGGAGATGACACCTTCAAGTTTGTCCACACAACCTTTGAAACTGGCCATTTTGACCCAGCCACCTCAAATACCCTTGTAGTCCTTATCCTTAAAATTCAACCCCCTACTACCTACAAAGATTTTAGGCCAATCAACCTTTGTAACATCATTTATAAAATTATCACCAAAGTCCTTGTTCACCGCCTCAGACCCATCCTTGATATTATTATTGGTCTCTATCAAATCAGTTTTTTGCCTGGTAGGGGCACAACTAAAAATGCCATTGTTTTGCAGGAATTATTTCATTTTATGCGCAGTTCCAAAAAGAAGAAAGGTTTTAGTGGCTTTCAAAATTGATTTGGAGAAAGCTTTCGACAATGTTAATTGGGATTTCCTCCATTTTTGTCTCCAAGACTTTGGCTTCCCATACATCACTATCAAGCTCATCATGCATTGTGTTTCCTCATCTACTTTTTCTATCCTTTGGAATGGTAACAAAATGCCCCATTTAAGCCCTCTCATGGTCTCAGACAAGGTGATTTGTTCACTCCTTACATGTTCATCCTCTACATGGAGAAGCTATCTATTACCATTGACAATGTTGTTCATCATGGTAATTGGGAGCCTATGTTGGAACAAAATGTGTTTCACAATGAACCTTATTAAGTTTTGATGATAACAAGGTATTAAAAATTGTTAATTGGTTATTACTAATAATTGTTCAAGTGTACAGGACCAAAGGCTACTCAAGTTATTTCAATAGGTCTTGGAAGAACAATGGAAAGAAAAAGAAATTCTGAGCATCTGAAGAAAACTGCTCCTGAAGCTGAAGTGCTTCTGAAGAGATGACGTCATCAGAAGCAGAAGGTCATCAGAAGCAAAAGTTTTCATCAGAAGAAATATCTTCACCAGAAGCTACGTTTGATCCTTTAATCAAACTGAAGATTCAAAGTAGTTGATTCTCAATTCAGTCCTATCAAAGAAGAACGAAGAATTGAAAGGGAGGTATCAACGGATATATGGATAGCACTGAGCACTTGTCTCTCGTTAATAGAGTTGACAAAGTACAAGTGTACAACCACTACCTCCACTACTCTGTTTTCTGTCTACGTGTTATCATGGTTTTTGGGTGCCAAGCCATTAATTGGACTTGAACCTTTCGACCGTTGATATCTCTCTTTTTTCTTGGGAAGGGTAAAAGGAGAAAAACCCTTGAGTTTCCGGATTCGGGGGTCGTTTTCGCTACGGGAAGGTGTTAGGCACCCGGAGCGATTATGGTATTCCATAAGAACCGCTTTCCTAAGTTTATTTCTACGCTTTAGTTTTATTGCTTATTTTTGTAAAAAAGGAAGGTATGATTAGTTAAGAATGGGGGTGAGAAGAAGTAGAATTTTGATTTTATTTCGGCTTGAATGAGTTTTGACTCATTGCCTACGTACCCTTTTAAGGGATCAAAACCGTTCGTAGTTCTTGCTCAAAAATGATTTTTGTTTTTGTTGGTTGATTTTAAGTTTGAAAAGAGATTTTGAAGAATAGAGATGAGAGGCCTCAAGGGCATTAGATTTAGCAAAAAAGTGAGGTTTGATTAGTGATGAAAAAGAAAGTCTAAATGATTAAGATGAATTGAATTTTTCTTAAGAAAAAAGAAAGGAAAAAAAATGAAGTGTTGACTTCATATTTATTATGAAAATTTTTGAAGTGAAGTTCAATTGTTTTTTTTTTGAAAAAAGATGGATTTTCTCTAAGTGTTTAAAACTTAAACGCTTATTTAACCATACAATCCTATGCATACATCTAAGGTGAGTGTGTGCGTGTCGGTGCATCATAGTGTCCATAGTCCATATTACAACATTGCCTAGATACATTCTATGGCCTCTTTGCCAAGCTACAAACCAATGGTAAAATATTACATCACCGAATGAATTACAATTTGAAAAAAAGAAAACTAAACCTATGGAGACAATAGTGAAGATAATGGAGTGCTATGAAGTAATCAACATGAAAGGAAATGTTAGTAGAAAATAATAAAAAAAAATATGGCATAAAGCGATAGAAGAAAGTATGGCATAAGACGGCGAAGTGACGATGAAAATAAGTCGGAAACATGTGATGAATAATGCGCATGATGCAAGAATAAAACTCAACACATCAAAACAGTGACATATGCATAGCAAACAGTAGCAAAATTCACATGGAGTAGTATGCAAATCAAACATGACGAGCACGAATATTATGCACATGAAGTAACGGGTAGAAAATGCGAGAAAAACGACTTGAAATAGTAAAAACCCTTGACGAAACAACACCAAAATTTTTACCAACTTTTCCAAGTAAAATACCACTGAAAATTGTCAAGAAGAATAGTAAAATGACATAGTAAATTCCTTGGAATTTATTGATAAAATTTTGGAGCAAGCAGGGGTGCAGGAAGCAAAGGGGGGCGCGCGTATAGCAAGAGAAGCCAAGGGAAAGCTGAAACCCTAGGCCCAACAGCGTAAGCCCATTGGGCTTAGAGGATAAAACCTCTATAAAAGAGGTGAGACAGACTTAGGGTTTCACTTTCCCCTTGTCTTTCTCTCTCTATACTACAATTGCTCTGCCTTCTCTCTAACAAGAGTTCACCGGATTCTGGGTTGAGCCGCCGTGAGAGATGAAGGTCTGGCTGGAGCCACCGTAGGCTCGCCGGAACCTTCATCTTCTCCGGTGAGCTCCCTAGGGTTCCGGCGAGCTTTCAACCCAGAATTTGATGAAAATCACATCATTCTCTTCGTCTTTTCATTGCGATTACGATTCTGGCCTTGGCTTTTACAAACACTACGTGAATCAACGTGAATCTGGTCTTCTCACTTACGTTTTTCGTAAAATTAGGGTTTGCTCTTTTTGATGAAATTCTTTGAATCTTTTTTGAGATTCTGTTGATTCACGTACTGATGGTCCTTTTTTACGAAAAGATGAAGAGATTAACGGTCTGGATGATGTAGATCTGTGCTTTTGGTGTTACGGTTTTTGGAAATCTTTTAGGTTTTTTGCTTAAATGTTTTCAACTTCACAGATCTACATCTTCTCTGAGTTTGTTATTGACTTTGATGATGAGAATGATGAAGATTCACGTGTTTACCTGAGTTTGTATGGAGATTGTTGATTTCTTCGGAAAATCTTCAAATCTTGTTTCTGTTTTGATCTGATTTCGTTTCTGGAGACTGAAAATAAATCAGCGTGGTTCTTGCTAGCCTTGAATCTTCATCTTCTTCGGTGTAAACCCTAACTTCTTTCCCTCTTCTTCCTTCAAATCTCTGTGATCAGCACTCGTAGCTTTTCGCCATAGGTGAAGAGCTCGTGCTTCGAATTGCAGAGTCTGCAATTCAGTGATGATGATTCAGTTGAATCACTGAGAATTGCAGTAACAAACTAGTTCAGCTTTTCTGGATTTTGCGTTCTGGAAGTGGTTTAGGGTTTTTTTTGCGCCATTGATGAAGGCTTCAAGCTTTTTTCTGTTTGATTTGTAACTGCCAAGAGAGAGAGTGTGACTCTGTGTTTATGAGTTGGCACTTGATGAATGGAAAAACCTCCGAAATTCATTGCCACTGTGTTGCTTTTATAGCTGACAAGTGTGCATCTGAACCAATGAGAACAGGACACCTGGATCTGGAGAAAAAATGGCACGGCTTTGCAGTTTTGGACTTTGAGGACCTCCCTGCAATTTTGTAAAATATGGGACTGGACTGCAATTTAAAAAATAGAACTAAAAAAACATAAAGATTGGACAGTTTGGACTTAAATGCAATTTTAAAAAGTTGAAGGATTAAAATGCAAAGTAAAAATAAAAATGAATTAAAATATGTAATTTGGCTAAACGTAAAGCGAAACGAAAATAAAACTGACAAAACGAACCAATGGCCTAAATGAGGTACTTCAAAGTAACCTCCCTATGTCAAAATTTTGTGTGAAATGACCAGAATGCCCCTAGGGCTAAAAACGACCTAAACAGATTCAAATTGATCTGACACTGACTCAGACGCAAATTTAAAATGAACTTAATCAAGATTTACTGATGAAAATGCAAAAACAATCTGAAAAGACTCAGAGACAGTCACAAGGATGAAAATGGGTCCCACTGCAGGAAATGACCAAAATACCCTTCTGTATGACTTTTTGCAAATTTTGAAATAAACTGTAGAAAAAGCAATGCAATGATTCAGAGACACTTTTGAATGACTTACAAGACAAGTAAAGACATTTTGAAAGGTTTTATGCAAGAAAAACATAGGTAAAATTGTGATTGAAAATACTGCGAGGCAGAGACAATTTGAACTGTGCAGTTGAAATTTGACAATTGACAAAGTTTGAAATGAAATTGGGCCCAGTATTTTTAGGTCCAAAAACAGGGTATAACAGCTGCCCCTATTTAAGTTTCTTTGTCTGGAGAGTCAAGAGACAGAGTCTTTGGCTTGACAGGACGAAGATACTTAAATATTAGCATTTGCACTGTGTTTGGACGTAAAAATACGCCTACCCATTTTCAAATAATATGCATGCCATGCATCATTTGGATTATGAATGCAAGACCTCATGGGGATTGGAATTAACAAAATATGTCGTATCCATTGCGGGATTGGTAGACATTGACAAAGATAGTGAATAGCAAAGTAACGGGAAACTAGAAACAAGTTGGACAGGTACAAGCTGTTCTTGGATTCAAACTAGCCACTTGACCGGGGATGAAACAAACAGACAACTGCGAGTTGTTCTTATGGATTCGAACTGGTCACTCCACAGGGGATAGAGGTTGCTGGACAAACATGAGTTGTTCTTATGGATTCGAACTGGTAACTCACTTGGGGACATTGGAAAGTGCGAGTTGTTCTTATGGATTCGAACTGGTGACCCGACTGGGAAAAAGAGAAAATTGGCAAGTACGAGTTGCTCTTACGGATTCGAACTGGTGACTCGACTGGAAAAAGAGAAAATTGACAAGTACGAGTTGTTCTTATAGATTCGAACTGGTGACTCGACTGAAAACATGTAAAATTGGCAGGTACGAGTTGTTCTTAAGGATTCGAACTGGTTACTCGACTGAAAGCAAGGCAAATAGACAGGTGCGAGCTTGTTCTTGGATGCGAACTGGTTACTCGACCGATAATATTGAAAAGTAAACGGGTGCAAGTCGTTCTTGGATGCGAACTAGTAACTTGACCGAACAGAAACATATTCACTGGGGATTGGTTTGTTGACAAAATATAGATTGAGATTGACCTGACGTCGATTTGATTTGAAAGGTAGAAATTGACCGATATTATTGGCTCACAAGGTTTTGACAGAGAACCTGACATGAGTATCGAATTGGGACTGATGTTGACATTGGAAATGCGATATGCATGGATGATATAACAGTTTCATTAAATGCATGGGCACGTAATATGCATGATTATGCATGTATGAATGCTTGTAATGCATGACTGTTGGCATTTTGTAGGCACGACTTCACGGGGAAGACAAGACATCAGAGTATTGGGCACATAGTGGCTCATGCTATATTACACATTCTTGGAAATCCTCTTTGGAGATGACGTCGTTGGGAGACGTATCGGAACCATGGCTGAGGGCAGGTAGGTATGCAACTTGCTGGAGATAGAATCTTGGAAGACCCGACTGGGGAAAACGCCGTTGTGCTGGGCATGTTGTAGACATTGCATCTGTGGTCAATGCTTTTTGCACGTTATATTCTCATTTTCATTTTTTCTCATTTTTCATTACATCCCATTTTTGCCTGGATCGCCCTTTCGGGTTTTCAATCCACCGGGGAAATAAATTTTTATTGCCCCATTTTTGCCTGAACTGCCTTTTCAGGTTGTCAATCCAGCGGGGTGCTCATTTTTGCCTAAGCCGCCCTTTCGGGTTTTCAACTTAGCGAGCTCATTTATTTTCATGCATTTTCATTCTGTTTTTTCATTCTTGCCATTGACCACAGACTATCCTGAAGGAGAACCTGCTTGTAGCATATATTGAAATAGACATTCACATACCCTCGCTCATGCATGTTTCATTTGATTGTACCTTGTTGCTCAGGTTTGCTTTTCAAAATAGACAAAAGGTTTTCAATTTTCAAAATGTTTGTTTCAAGCATTGTCATTATCAAAATAGAAGGAAAATGATTTGTATATAGCTTTGAAAATAGAAGAAAATAGAGTTTTAAACAAAAGCACAGGCTCAATTTGATGTATAAGAGTGGTGGTCAGCCGAAGGCGTGACTCCACGGATTCACAAAGCTTGGAAAATGGTAATTTTATTGGTTGGTGGTACATTGAACACGGTAACCACTACAGTTCTTAGAAACTTTGAATTCACAAGTACAGAAGCTTTTGATGAAGATAGGCATTAACAGCTGCAGATGCCCCAAGGGGGACGGTGGTTGGCCAGATATAGTTACTTGCCTTTTGTTTCAATCTCATTTTTGCATGAACCGCCCTTCCGGGTTTTCGGCTCATCGAGACGCTCATTCTTGCCTGAGTTGTGTACAATCTCAGCGAGCTTTTCATATTTGTTTTTTGTCCCTTATTTTTGCCTGGACCGCCCTTTCGGGTTTTCGATCCACCGGGAAGCGCATTTTTGCCTAGGCCGCCCTTTCGGGTTTTCGACCTACCACGCTGTTCTTTTCATATTCTTAGGCAAAGTATTTCTTGACTATATCGGCATTCACTGGATTTGGAAGTTCCACACCATCCATGTGTGTAAGAATTAAAGCACCGCCGGAGAAGGCCTTCTTGACAACATAAGGACCTTCATAGTTAGGCGTCCACTTGCCCCTTGGGTCGGGTAGCTGGCTTACCCTCCTTTTCAATACAAGTTCCCCTACCTTGAATTCTCGAGGATGGACTTTCTTGTCAAAGGCAGTCTTCATTCTTGCTTGATATGACTGTCCACGAGCCATGGCATCCATACGTTTTTCCTCAATCAAATTCAACTGATCATACCGGCTTTGGCACCATTCAGCCTCAGATAACTTCACTTCCATGATCACACGGAGAGAGGGGATCTCCACTTCCAAAGGAAGAACTGCTTCCATACCATATACAAGAGAGAAAGGGGTTGCCCCGGTTGAACTGCGCACAGTAGTACGGTAGCCATGCAGAGCATAGGGTAACATCTCATGTCAGTCCTTGTAAGTGGTTACCATCTTCTGGACGATCCTCTTGATATTCTTGTTGGCGGCCTCAACTGCACCATTCATCTGAGGTCTATAGGGAGAAGAGTTATGATGCTCAATTTTGAATTCTTCACAAAGAGCTTGCACCACATTGTTGTTCAGGTTGGTACCATTGTCGGTAATAATCTTGCTGGGAACACCATATCGACAGATGATGTTGTTCTTGATGAACTTAGCTACCACTTGCTTGGTCACATTGGTATAAGATGCTGCTTCAACCCACTTGGTGAAGTAGTCAATTGCCACTAAGATGAAACGATGACCATTTGAAGCCTTCGGTTCAATTCTTCCAATCATGTCGATGCCCCACATTGAGAACGGCCATGGGGATGACATAACATTGAGAGCGTGCGGAGGCACATGAATCTTATCAGCATAGATTTGACATTTGTGGCATTTTCTGGCGTACTGGTAGCAATCATGCTCCATGGTCATCCAGTAGTAACCTGCCCGTAGCAGCTTTCTTGACATAGTATGCCCTGTAGCATGGGTCCCGAAGGTACCGTCATGTACATCATGCATTAACTGCTCTGCTTCATGTTCATCAACACATCTTAACAATACCATGTCATAGTTCCTCTTGTACAGAATATCTCCATCTAACAGGAATCTACCGGCCAATCTTCTCAGGGTCTTCTTATCTTGTTTGGAAGTACCTGGCGGATACTCACGGCTCAGCAAGAACTGCTTGATGTCATAGTACCAGGGTCTATAGTCAACCACATTTTCACCAGCCTGATCGATCACATCCCCAATAGCAAACACATGTGAAGGTCTTTCAAGGCGTTGCACTTTGATTAATGGCACATCGTTCCACTGGTTTACTCGAAACATGGAGGATAGAGTAGCAAGAGCATCAGCCATTTGGTTCTCATCACGAGGAATATGGTGCAGCTCAACCTTTGTAAAATATGTCAGAAGACGTCTCGCATAATCACGATAAGGAATCAACTTAGCATGGTGGGTCTCCCATTCACCCTTTATCTGATTGATGACGAGCGCAGAATCTCCATAGATGTCGAGGTGTTTGATTCTCATGTCAATTGCTTCCTCGATCCCGAAGATACATGCTTCATACTCAGCCATGTTGTTGGTACATTCGAACAGAATTCGGGCGGTAAAGGGAATGTGATGCCCTTGCGGGGATACAATGACTGCCCCAATTCCTTTGCCATAAGCATTGACAGCACCATCAAAGACTAAACCCCACTTGCTATTGGGATCTGGACCTTCATTAATCAACGGTTCGTCGCAGTCTTTGGATTTCAAATACATGATCTCTTCATCAGGGAAATCGAATTCAATTGGTTGGTAATCATCAAGAGGTTGATAAGCAAGGTGATCGGCAAGAATGCTGCCTTTGATTGCCTTTTGAGTTTTGAACACAATATCATATTCAGACAAAAGCATCTGCCAGCGTGCGATCTTCCCAGTAACGGCCGCTTTCTCGAAGATATACTTTATCGGATCCATTCTGGATATCAACCAAGTTGTATGATTCACCAAGTAATGACGCAGGCGTTTGGCAGCCCAAGCTAAAGCACAACAAGTCTTCTCAAGCATTGTATACCGAGTTTCGCAGTCGGTGAACTTCTTGCTTAGATAGTAGATAGCATGCTCTTTCTTTCCAGTTTCATCTTGTTGCCCAAGTACGCATCCCATGGATTCATCAAATACTGCCAAATACATAATCAAAGGCCTTCCTTCCACGGGAGGGACAAGGATAGGTGGTTCCAGCAGGTAATTCTTGATGCTATCAAAAGCTTCTTGGCATTCATCATTCCATACAACAGGCTGGTTCTTTCTAAGTAGCTTGAAGATCGGCCCGCAGGTTGCAGTCATATGAGATATGAATCGGGAGATGTAATTCAAACGTCCCAAGAAACCTCTGACTTGCTTCTCTGTCTGTGGAGCTGGCATTTCTCGGATGGCCCGGACTTTATCAGGATCGACTTCAATGCCCTTTTGGCTGACAATGAAGCCTAATAACTTTCCGGACCTGACACCGAATGTACATTTGTTGGGATTCAATCGCAGCTTGTATTTTCTCAACCTTTCAAACATCTTTGTTAAATATTCAACATGCTGCTCCTCATCTGCTGACTTCACAATCATGTCATCCACATATACCTCAACTTCTTTGTGAATCATGTCATGAAACAGAGTGGTCATTCCCCTTTGGTAGGTAGCACCAGCATTGATTAGGCCGAACGGCATCACTTTGTAGCAGAAAGTACCCCATGGAGTGATAAAAGATGTCTTTTCTCTATCTTCAGGAGACATTTTGATCTGATTATAACCAGAAAAACCGTCCATGAAGGAGAACACCTTAGATTGAGCAGTATTATCAACAAGCACATCAATATGAGGTAATGGAAAGTTGTCTTTTGGACTGGCTTTGTTCAGGTCTCTGAAGTCAACACACATCCGGACTTTACCATCCTTCTTTGGCACAGGCACAATATTGGCAACCCATTCAGGATACTCAACTGTCATTAGGAAACCCGCATCAATCTGTTTTTGAACCTCGCTCTTAATCTTGAGAGCCATATCGGGATGAGTCCTTCTCAATTTCTGCCTGACGGGAGGACATTCAGGCTTGGTAGGGATCCGATGCTCCACGATCATAGGGTCTAGACCTGGCATATCTTCATAGGACCATGCAAAAATATCCGGATATTCCCGGAGGAGTTGGATAATCTTCCGCTTAACCCCTTCCTCTAGAGTAGCACCAATCTTGATTTCTTGCTTGTTTTCCTCGGTACCTATGTTAATAAGCTCAATCTCTTCCTGGTGAGGCTGAATGGCTTTCTTTTCTTGCTCAAGTAACCGAGTAATCTCATACGGTATGTCATCACCTTCCTCATCTTCGGCTTCATACACAGGGAAATCAAAACTTGGAGGAACCGTAGGATTACTGTGTTCAACGGGTTTATTATGGTTCAACCTGCATATAATGATTGGATGATTTTAGAAAGAGTTTTTTTTTTTTTATGCAGATTTTTGAAATTAATAAGAAAATACAGACGTTTTGGTTTTTTCTGGCATTACCATTGTTTCCAAGGGAAAAACACTAAAAAAAAGTAGTCGTGGAAGAAACGACAAAATTTTATTAATCAACGGCAATGCCGAAACAAACATGCCCTTACAGAAAATATCACTCTCGCTTTGGGCAGAGCGAGAGGATCGTTATTTTGAAAACGAAGCATTAAAGCAACAAGACACACTACTCAGAAACATGCATGATTGAAGGAATGTCAATGGCATCCCAATCTCTCGCAATGCCTCCTGGTGTAACAAATACAGGCCTGAGACCAGATCCAGTGGCTTCTTCAGAGATAGCATTAACAAACCCTGCACTATGGAAGACTCCCGAGGAAACCCTTGATGACGGGGAGAACCCGAGACCTTCTTTACGCTTGTTCTCACAGAGCTGTATCACCTTGCCCCAGCCGGCAGTCTGACCTTCTTGGATGGCTCTCTGAGCATCCTTCAATGAAGCCATAGCAGCCCCAGCTTCCTTAGACTCTGCACCTTCAATGGTCAAACCTTGGAAAGCAGTCCCTTCAGCAGACCCTGCTTCAATACAAGAAAAAGAAGACAATTGGCTGACTAAGTATGCTTCTTCACCATGGATTGTAACGAGTTTTCCATTCTTCACAAATTTCAACTTCTGATGTAAGGTGGAAGTAACCGCACCTGCATCGTGTATCCACGGTCTTCCCAGCAGGCAACTGTAGGATGCATTAATGTCCATCACTTGGAAAGTAACCAAGAAATTCTCAGGGCCAATGGTTATCGGCAAATCTATCTCTCCCAGCACATTCTTTCGAGATCCATCAAAAGCTTTGACCAAGAAAGTACTTCTCCTCAACGGGGTCCCACGGTAGCTCAACTGATCTAGAGTTGTCTTGGGCATCACATTGAGGGAGGAACCGGTATCCACCAACACATTTGATATCATGTCTGATTTACAATTTACCGAGATGTGCAAAGCCAGATTGTGACTCTTTCCCGCTTCCGGCAACTCTTCTTCACTGAACCAGAGGTTGTTACAAGCAGTAATATTTCCCACTATGCCACCGAAACGATCTACCGTAACTTCGTGGTCAACATAAGCCTGCTCCAGCACTTTCAACAAGGTATTCCTGTGAGCCTCGGAGCTCAAGAGCAATGACAATACAGATATCTTCGAAGGAGTCTGCAGCAATTGATCAACGATCTTGTAGTCGCTCCTCTTTATTATTCTCAGAATCTCATCTAAATTCGAATCCTCTATAGACTTGCCTGGCTGACTCATATCTGTAGCAATGGGTGAAACGACGGTTGGAGTTACTTCTTCAACTTGTGGAGTGATTGGCGTAGCTACCTTCTTCTGAAATAATGGCGGACGAACCTTCCCGCTTCTTAGTGCTGCAGAAGTCCCTTCGGCAATATTGCTTACTGTGGCAAAGGAGGCTAGAGGCACCTCTACTCCATTTTCTATCATAGTAGCATTGTACTTGTATGGCACTGCCTTGTCCGAAACATAAGGAATTGGTCCTGGCAACCTTATCACCAAAGGCTCAGCATTCTTCTTCAAAGGTACACTCTTGACAGGCGGATCGTGAAAAACTGGCACGACCACGCAAACATCACTGACAGTCAGAAAATTATCATCCATCAAGCTTTGGATGTCGTCTTGAACAGCTTGGCAACCCAAAGGATCACGGAGGCATCCTAGACACTTGGCATGATCATGGCTGAACAGAGAAGCTTTGCACAGCTTGATGTGCAGAGGCACCAAAGGAGTTGCGACATTGCGGACATCAAGTCTAGGAGTTTCCTCACATACTTCGATCATATTCACAGCGGCATGATTTGGTAGCGGATTGTCGAGGACATGTGGGACATTATTCTCAAAAGTCAGCTTCCCTTGATCAATGAGCTTCTTCACAATATACTTCAAAGCATAACACCCCTCGACATCATGACCTAAGGCACCTTGATGAAAGTCACATTTGAGATCAGACCTGAACCTTGGAGGCAACGGATCAGGTGGTGGCTTGCCCTGTCTAGTTGTACAATGCCCTCTCTGGAGTAGAGTTGGAAGAAGTTCTGCATACAACATTGGTATAGGAGGAAAAGTTGGTCTGGTATATTGCTGCTGCTGTTGTTGTTGTTGTTGTTGTTGAACCGGCAACTGTTGTTTCATCTGTTGGGCAATTGCATTGACGGGCACTTGAGGCTGGCCCGGCGGCAAAGGGTACTGATGATAAAACGGTGGGAAGAACGGATGCTGAGAATACGGCATATATGGGTATGACGGAGGCATTTGAGCTGCATTGATAGGAGCAACAGTAGCCATTGATTGACCGGCTCCAGCTGACACCATCCCCACTTCCGTTTCTTTCTTCTTGTGGTGTCCATTACCATACCTCTTCGATGCACTCGTAGAAGATTCAGCTTTCTCAAACACAATGATTCCATCCCTGACTGCTTCCTCAAGACGGGTTCCCATAGTGACCATCTCCGAAAAGTTGTTCGGGGCAGCGATGATCATCCTCTCGACGTAATCTTTCTTCAACGTCTTTAAGAACGTCTGGGTCATTTCTTCTTCATCTAAAGCAGGAGTGATACGGGCAGCTGCCCCTCTCCACCTTTGCGCATATTCACGGAAACTTTCCTCCTTTTTCTGAGATAGGGACCTGAGGAACTCCCTATTCGGCTTTAAACGAGTGTTAAACCCGTAGTGGCTCTTGAAAGCAGCGGCTAATTCATCAAAGGTATGGATGTCATTCTTGCTCAAACTAGTATACCACTCAGCGGCATCCTCCATCAAACTATCCTGAAAACAATGGATCATAAGGGAATCATTGTCTTTGTAATTGCCCATCTTTCGGACGTATTTGATGATGTGGTTTTGAGGGCAAGTTAGTCCGTTGTACCGGTCGAAATCCGGAATTTTGAACTTTTTAGGAACATCCACTTTTGACACTAAGCAAAGGTCTTGAGTTTTGAAAGAGTCCGCATTCCCCCGATTGGCCTTGATCTCATGACGGAGTTCTTTAGCAAGTTCCTCCATCATCTCTTCCATGGTCTTGGTTACGGGGATACTTTCATGCTGTGTGTTGATGTTAACACCTTGGGGCAGGGTATGCACAAGAGGCTCAGTGACAGCCGCTGTTATTTGTGGCAAAGTAGCATTGATGGAGGCAGCATTTGTTGCAAAGATCAGAACATTGTTAGCAGTGCTCGAAGTGCCCGCTGCAGTACTGGGAGTGAAGAACGGTGGAAGCCCATACGGAAACCCCACTGGCATAGCAAAGCGAGTGTCCGCAGAAGTGGTTGTGAGCACGCTTGTAGCCACCGGTGCAGCTGTGGTTGTAGGGATAGCTGTAGCTGATTGCTCTTGAGCAGCTAGCAGAGCAGTCATGACGTCATTAGCTTTAGCCAATTCCTCCCTTAGAGTGGCTAATTCGGTGCGAAGCTGAGCGTTCTCTTCTTCCATAGCCCTTTTCTTTCTTCTGTATTCTCTGGTTCGATCGGTTCTATCAGGTTCGTAAATCCTCTGAGCACGAGCCACTTTTCACACTGAAGCAGAGAAACCAGGAGAGAGTGAGCACT
Organism: Medicago truncatula; assembly: GCF_003473485.1. Lineage (NCBI taxonomy): Eukaryota > Viridiplantae > Streptophyta > Magnoliopsida > Fabales > Fabaceae > Medicago > Medicago truncatula. Next base: position 33,121,706 of record NC_053046.1, read on the forward strand.
TGGAAGCCTTTGTGACCAATGCATGATGCATATGATGCATGATATGCAAATGCAAATGCAAAAGACTTATTTTTTCATCGAAGGAATTTTAAACAAATTAGAAATCTTTGCAAATAATCAAAACTACATAGTATTTTCAAAAGGAAGACTTTGAAATTTCAACAAGATAAACAAATGAAGCCCTCAAGCATAGGAAGTAGTCGGAGGATCATCGGACTCGGAATCTGAATCACAGTATCTGGCAAAGAAGTCTCGTCGTCCTCGGGCTCTCTTGGAATCCCTCATAAGCAGCTCGTCTTTCTCTTCTAGTTCCCTCCGGGCCTTAGCTAGCTCTTTCTTCAACATCAGATTCTCATGAGTCTTCTGCTCATCTCTACCATCCAAAGTCATGATTAGATTCTCGGCTTGATTGTACCGAGCTTTCCACACTTGCTTCTCACGACTCTCCATAGCTAGATGTTCCTGATACATATCCTGAGTCGCGGGGAGTAGAGGTAGAGGCATAGACGGAGTGGATGAAGACACGTATCTCATAGCTGGATAAGGCATACCAATCTCCTCAGCTCGATCTATCACCCACTGAGTATAAGCCTCATGAGCGACACCGGATCTCACACCTAGATGCTTCACACTCTTCCTTCGAACCTTGGACCAAGCATCCATGAAAGCTTTCCTTTGTCCGGTAGGAGCATTCGTGTAGAAGAAGAACTCTGGAGATGTAGCAAGATTGATGGGCTTCGACTTCATAGGGAAACCAAACTGTCTCATAGCAAGCTCGGGGTTGTAGTTGATTCCTCCACGGGTACCAAGAAGAGGTACATTGAGAAAGTCTCCGCAACCCATAATGATTTCCTTCACTTGAGCGGCAGGAGTGAGCCAGACGACCTCATCAGGAGTGAGAGCCATAATCCGCTGAGAGTAGGACCAATTCTCCGAGTTGTCATGGAAGGAACTCGGAAGGTGCGAAATAAACCACCTATACAAGAGAGATATGCAGCAAAGAATATACCCACGGCCCTTGAGAGTCCTGTCATGGATGGCGTGGTAAGTATCCGCTAGCAAAGTAGGAACCGGGTTCTTGGAATGAAAGATCTCGATAGCATTCATGTCCACGAAGTCGTCGAGGTTCGGGAAGAGAATGAGCCCGTAGATAAGCAAAGCAAGAATAGCCTCGAGTGTATCCTGACGAGTAGTACCGAGATTAGCCTGATCAAGAAGATACTTCGAAGTGAACCCCCGGATGTGAGATTTGGTAATAAGATGGTTGGAGACGTCGGAAGTCTTGAGGTAGAGATCCTTAACAATAACCAGAGGAGTAAGAGAAGTCCCGGGACCGGTGAAAGGCGTCTTCTCGGCTATAGGCAGACCCACTAGATTGGAGTAAGCCTCGAGAGTAGGAACCAACTGGAAATCCGGGAAAGTGAAGCAACGGAAGCTCGGATCATAAAACTGCACTAGAGTGTGCACTAGCTTCTCTTCCACATCGGTTCGGAGCAAGGTAAGCAATCCCCCATACCGGAGTCGGAACCCTGTTTGACTCTTGACCTTGAGTGCCAACTCTCTCAAACTAACCAAATCCACTTCCTTGAACTTGTAGCACTTAGTCTTCTTCATACCTGTGATTATTTACAAAAATTCTCATTTGTTTAAACCCTTCGATGAATGCATGAAAAATGTTTATGCATGAATGTATGTATGCATGATTGTGTTGTTTAGTTTACAAAGGACAAGGTGGGTTGAGGTTCAAAGTGACGGATGGACACGGCGTCCGGTGAACTAAGGCTTTGGATAGTAGTAACCAAGGTTCTAACACAGTTCCCAAACTGCAACCTCTCTCACATATATCATGGTAGTACAGGACGACACCCGTTCCATGATTATTTGTGAGAAGGTCTAGTTTGAGTGTAGTATCGCGTGACGACTAAAGTTTGAGACAACACTCAATTTAGCCACCGCACTACGTCCTAAAAAGGCTAGGATGGGTTTGGTAACTACGGTTCATAGCTTCGTCGAACAATTGAAAGTGAAGTGCCTAAGCATGACAACACACGCCGACAATATCACCTTCAAAATGCCTCAGCTATGTGAGATTGATCGCATAATCCAATACACGAGGCAACCCCCGGATCGAATTGTCGATTATATCTCTACCTAAACATAAGTTCACTCAGCCCGGGTTAGGACTTTTGATATTCTCACCCCACACGTTAAATGAAAATAAACAAGTATTTACAAATGTAAGCAATAAATCAAAGCATAAATATAAACTAAGGAAAACTAGGCGTGACCCGCTAAAAAAAAACATATGTCCCCAGTGAAGTCGCCATTTCTGTTATCATGGTTTTTGGGTGCCAAGCCATTAATTGGACTTGAACCTTTCGACCGTTGATATCTCTCTTTTTTCTTGGGAAGGGTAAAAGGAGAAAAACCCTTGAGTTTCCGGATTCGGGGGTCGTTTTCGCTACGGGAAGGTGTTAGGCACCCGGAGCGATTATGGTATTCCATAAGAACCGCTTTCCTAAGTTTATTTCTACGCTTTAGTTTTATTGCTTATTTTTGTAAAAAAGGAAGGTATGATTAGTTAAGAATGGGGGTGAGAAGAAGTAGAATTTTGATTTTATTTCGGCTTGAATGAGTTTTGACTCATTGCCTACGTACCCTTTTAAGGGATCAAAACCGTTCGTAGTTCTTGCTCAAAAATGATTTTTGTTTTTGTTGGTTGATTTTAAGTTTGAAAAGAGATTTTGAAGAATAGAGATGAGAGGCCTCAAGGGCATTAGATTTAGCAAAAAAGTGAGGTTTGATTAGTGATGAAAAAGAAAGTCTAAATGATTAAGATGAATTGAATTTTTCTTAAGAAAAAAGAAAGGAAAAAAAATGAAGTGTTGACTTCATATTTATTATGAAAATTTTTGAAGTGAAGTTCAATTGTTTTTTTTTTGAAAAAAGATGGATTTTCTCTAAGTGTTTAAAACTTAAACGCTTATTTAACCATACAATCCTATGCATACATCTAAGGTGAGTGTGTGCGTGTCGGTGCGTCATAGTGTCCATAGTCCATATTACAACATTGCCTAGATACATTCTATGGCCTCTTTGCCAAGCTACAAACCAATGGTAAAATATTACATCACCGAATGAATTACAATTTGAAAAAAAGAAAACTAAACCTATGGAGACAATAGTGAAGATAATGGAGTGCTATGAAGTAATCAACATGAAAGGAAATGTTAGTAGAAAATAATAAAAAAAAAATATGGCATAAAGCGATAGAAGAAAGTATGGCATAAGACGGCGAAGTGACGATGAAAATAAGTCGGAAACATGTGATGAATAATGCGCATGATGCAAGAATAAAACTCAACACATCAAAACAGTGACATATGCATAGCAAACAGTAGCAAAATTCACATGGAGTAGTATGCAAATCAAACATGACGAGCACGAATATTATGCACATGAAGTAACGGGTAGAAAATGCGAGAAAAACGACTTGAAATAGTAAAAACCCTTGACGAAACAACACCAAAATTTTTACCAACTTTTCCAAGTAAAATACCACTGAAAATTGTCAAGAAGAATAGTAAAATGACATAGTAAATTCCTTGGAATTTATTGATAAAATTTTGGAGCAAGCAGGGGTGCAGGAAGCAAAGGGGGGCGCGCGTATAGCAAGAGAAGCCAAGGGAAAGCTGAAACCCTAGGCCCAACAGCGTAAGCCCATTGGGCTTAGAGGATAAAACCTCTATAAAAGAGGTGAGACAGACTTAGGGTTTCACTTTCCCCTTGTCTTTCTCTCTCTATACTACAATTGCTCTGCCTTCTCTCTAACAAGAGTTCACCGGATTCTGGGTTGAGCCGCCGTGAGAGATGAAGGTCTGGCTGGAGCCACCGTAGGCTCGCCGGAACCTTCATCTTCTCCGGTGAGCTCCCTAGGGTTCCGGCGAGCTTTCAACCCAGAATTTGATGAAAATCACATCATTCTCTTCGTCTTTTCATTGCGATTACGATTCTGGCCTTGGCTTTTACAAACACTACGTGAATCAACGTGAATCTGGTCTTCTCACTTACGTTTTTCGTAAAATTAGGGTTTGCTCTTTTTGATGAAATTCTTTGAATCTTTTTTGAGATTCTGTTGATTCACGTACTGATGGTCCTTTTTTACGAAAAGATGAAGAGATTAACGGTCTGGATGATGTAGATCTGTGCTTTTGGTGTTACGGTTTTTGGAAATCTTTTAGGTTTTTTGCTTAAATGTTTTCAACTTCACAGATCTACATCTTCTCTGAGTTTGTTATTGACTTTGATGATGAGAATGATGAAGATTCACGTGTTTACCTGAGTTTGTATGGAGATTGTTGATTTCTTCGGAAAATCTTCAAATCTTGTTTCTGTTTTGATCTGATTTCGTTTCTGGAGACTGAAAATAAATCAGCGTGGTTCTTGCTAGCCTTGAATCTTCATCTTCTTCGGTGTAAACCCTAACTTCTTTCCCTCTTCTTCCTTCAAATCTCTGTGATCAGCACTCGTAGCTTTTCGCCATAGGTGAAGAGCTCGTGCTTCGAATTGCAGAGTCTGCAATTCAGTGATGATGATTCAGTTGAATCACTGAGAATTGCAGTAACAAACTAGTTCAGCTTTTCTGGATTTTGCGTTCTGGAAGTGGTTTAGGGTTTTTTTTGCGCCATTGATGAAGGCTTCAAGCTTTTTTCTGTTTGATTTGTAACTGCCAAGAGAGAGAGTGTGACTCTGTGTTTATGAGTTGGCACTTGATGAATGGAAAAACCTCCGAAATTCATTGCCACTGTGTTGCTTTTATAGCTGACAAGTGTGCATCTGAACCAATGAGAACAGGACACCTGGATCTGGAGAAAAAATGGCACGGCTTTGCAGTTTTGGACTTTGAGGACCTCCCTGCAATTTTGTAAAATATGGGACTGGACTGCAATTTAAAAAATAGAACTAAAAAAACATAAAGATTGGACAGTTTGGACTTAAATGCAATTTTAAAAAGTTGAAGGATTAAAATGCAAAGTAAAAATAAAAATGAATTAAAATATGTAATTTGGCTAAACGTAAAGCGAAACGAAAATAAAACTGACAAAACGAACCAATGGCCTAAATGAGGTACTTCAAAGTAACCTCCCTATGTCAAAATTTTGTGTGAAATGACCAGAATGCCCCTAGGGCTAAAAACGACCTAAACAGATTCAAATTGATCTGACACTGACTCAGACGCAAATTTAAAATGAACTTAATCAAGATTTACTGATGAAAATGCAAAAACAATCTGAAAAGACTCAGAGACAGTCACAAGGATGAAAATGGGTCCCACTGCAGGAAATGACCAAAATACCCTTATGTATGACTTTTTGCAAATTTTGAAATAAACTGTAGAAAAAGCAATGCAATGATTCAGAGACACTTTTGAATGACTTACAAGACAAGTAAAGACATTTTGAAAGGTTTTATGCAAGAAAAACATAGGTAAAATTGTGATTGAAAATACTGTGAGGCAGAGACAATTTGAACTGTGCAGTTGAAATTTGACAATTGACAAAGTTTGAAATGAAATTGGGCCCAGTATTTTTAGGTCCAAAAACAGGGTATAACACTACGCTACAAGACAAAACAACAGCCATGCCTGCAGAATTTGTACACTCAAGATGGGAATGAATTTGAAGCTTATTCTTCAAAGGACTACACCCAAATCAGGCAAAGGATCACTGGTGGATAATCAAAGGATTTCAAACGACTCTTTAGACGTGCTGATTATCTCAACGTCTCTTTCACGCCTCTATATAAAGGAGTGAAGACTTGAAGATTGTAGAGACAGATATACATAAGTTCAAAAGCGTCAAAACTCTGTCAATTTGATTCTACAAAGCACACTGAATTTCTGCACTGATTTGATACATCTTAGAAATTCAAAGTCTAGAGTCTTTTCTGTATTGTATTGTGAACACCACTGATTGTATATCAAGTGTTCAATTCAAACTCAATTCTCTGTATTTTTGTTTGATTAGAAGTCTCTTGCCTGCGTGCTTGAGCATTAGAAGTCTCTTGCTTAGTGCTTGAGCATTGGAAGACTCTTGCGTGTGTGCTTGAGCATTTTTTTTTGTGAAGTCTCATACTTAGAAAGTATTGAGCAGTTGTAATCTTTGTGATTATAGTGAAATCTCCTTGGAAGTGCAAGGGGGACTGGACTACTTCCGTGTTGTGGAAGGAACCAGGATAACTGCTTGTGTCTTTGTCTTTCTTTTCTCTGCTCTGTTCTTTTCCGCTGCAATCTGACTCTGATCATTTCATCAGAAGCAATCAAACTGCTTCTGAAGTTTTATCAGAAGAAGTATTTTTAAGAGAAAAAGAAAACACAATTCAACCCCCCATTCTTGTGTTTTTCTCCTTCAATTGGTATCAGAGCTTGCTCTGTTATCACAGCACTTAACCGTGTTACAGTTCAAGATCTATTAGAAAAACATGTCTGGAGATGAGGAATCAGTTACTACAAAATACACAAGTGTCAAGCATGACTATGATACTGCTGACAAGAAAACAGACTCTGGAAAAGCTCCAAAGTTTAATGGAGATCCAGAAGAGTTTTCATGGTGGAAAACTAATATGTACAGCTTTATCATGGGATTGGATGAAGAGTTATGGGACATACTGGAAGATGGAGTTGATGATCTGGATTTGGATGAAGAAGGAGCTGCTATAGACAGAAGAATACATACTCCTGCTCAGAAGAAGCTTTATAAGAAACACCACAAGATAAGAGGAATCATTGTGGCTTCTATACCTCGCACCGAATACATGAAAATGAGTGACAAATCTACTGCGAAGGCTATGTTTGCTTCTCTATGTGCAAACTTTGAAGGCAGCAAGAAAGTAAAAGAGGCTAAAGCTTTGATGCTAGTTCATCAGTATGAACTTTTCAGAATGAAGGATGATGAGAGTATAGAAGAAATGTACTCAAGATTTCAAACTTTAGTTTCTGGATTGCAAATACTGAAGAAAAGCTATGTTGCTTCTGATCATGTTAGTAAGATTTTGAGAAGCTTACCTTCAAGATGGAGACCCAAAGTAACTGCTATTGAGGAAGCTAAGGATCTAAATACTTTAAGTGTTGAAGATCTTGTTAGCTCACTCAAAGTGCATGAAATGAGTTTAAATGAGCATGAAACCTCTAAGAAGAGTAAATCCATTGCTTTACCATCTAAAGGAAAGACCTCAAAATCTTCCAAAGCCTACAAAGCCAGTGAATCTGAAGAAGAATCACCTGATGGAGATTCTGATGAAGATCAATCTGTAAAGATGGCTATGCTGTCCAACAAGCTTGAGTATCTGGCAAGGAAGCAGAAGAAATTTTTGAGCAAGAGAGGTAGCTACAAGAACTCCAAGAAAGAAGATCAGAAGGGATGCTTCAATTGTAAGAAGCCTGGTCATTTCATTGCTGATTGCCCTGATCTTCAGAAGGAGAAGTTTAAAGGCAAATCCAAGAAATCAAGCTTCAACTCCAGTAAATTCAGAAAGCAAATCAAAAAGAGCTTGATGGCGACCTGGGAAGATTTGGATAGTGAATCTGGTTCTGATAAAGAAGAAGCTGATGATGATGCTAAGGCAGCCGTGGGGTTAGTGGCAACAGTATCATCAGAAGCAGTATCAGAAGCTGAATCAGATTCAGAAGATGAAAATGAGGTATATTCCAAAATCCCTAGACAAGAACTTGTTGATTCTCTAAAAGAACTTTTATCACTGTTTGAACACAGAACCAATGAGTTGACAGATTTAAAAGAAAAATATGTTGATTTGATGAAACAACAAAAGTCAACTCTATTGGAACTGAAAGCTTCTGAAGAAGAACTCAAAGGGTTTAACCTCATATCAACAACATATGAAGATAGACTCAAGAGTCTTTGTCAGAAGCTACAAGAAAAATGTGATAAAGGTTCAGGCAATAAACATGAGATTGCCTTGGATGATTTTATTATGGCTGGAATAGACAGAAGCAAAGTTGCTTCTATGATCTACAGCACATACAAGAACAAAGGCAAAGGGATTGGATATTCTGAGGAGAAATCCAAAGAATACAGTCTCAAGAGCTACTGTGATTGTATCAAGGATGGATTGAAATCCACCTTTGTGCCTGAAGGTACAAATGCTGTAACTGCTGTTCAGTCAAAACCTGAAGCTTCTGGTTCACAGGCTAAGATCACATCAAAGCCAGAAAACCTTAAGATCAAGGTAATGACAAAATCTGATCCTAAGAGTCAAAAGATTAAAATTCTAAAAAGATCAGAACCTGTTCATCAGAATCTGATTAAACCAGAATCTAAAATCCCAAAACAAAAGGATCAGAAGAACAAAGCAGCTACTGCTTCTGAGAAAACAATACCAAAATGTGTCAAACCTAAAGTATTGAATGATCAGAAGCCACTCAGCATTCACCCTAAGGTACAAGGGAGGAAAAGTAAAACCTCCAAAACTAACCCAAAAGGACCCATGAAGATATGGGTACCTAAATCTGAATTGGCCAAAAATGCAGGTGTGCTTAAGGGCAAGAGAGAAACAAAGGTCATGGTACCTAGACAGCGGATGTTCAAGGCACATGACTGGAGAGAAAGCTTTGTTCCTTACCCTTACAATGAAAGATGGAGGAGAAGTGAAGTTTGGTGGCAACCAAACTGGAAAGATCATTGGTACAGGTACTATTGGTAATTCCTCCATCTCAATTAATAATGTGTGGCTAGTAGATGGTCTGAAGCATAACCTATTGAGCATTAGTCAATTTTGTGACAATGGGTATGATGTAACGTTCAGTAAGACCAACTGCACACTAGTCAACAAGGATGACAAATCCATTACATTCAAGGGAAAGAGAGTTGAGAATGTCTATAAAATAAATTTCTCTGATCTGGCTGATCAGAAGGTAGTTTGCCTTCTGTCAATGAATGATAAAAAATGGGTATGGCATAAAAGGTTGGGACATGCTAATTGGAGATTAATTTCTAAAATTAGCAAGTTACAACTGGTCAAAGGATTGCCTAACATTGATTATCATTCAGATGCACTTTGTGGTGCATGTCAGAAAGGGAAAATTGTGAAAAGTTCTTTCAAATCTAAAGACATTGTATCAACCTCCAGACCCTTAGAATTACTCCATATTGATCTTTTTGGTCCAGTTAACACTGCATCTTTATATGGAAGTAAATATGGATTAGTCATTGTTGACGATTACAGCAGATGGACTTGGGTAAAATTCATTAAAAGTAAAGACTATGCATGTGAAGTGTTTAGCAGCTTCTGCACTCAAATACAATCTGAAAAAGAATTGAAAATTTTGAAAGTCAGAAGTGATCATGGTGGAGAATTTGAAAATGAGCCATTTGAACTTTTTTGTGAAAAACATGGGATTCTCCATGAGTTTTCTTCTCCTAGAACTCCACAACAAAATGGGGTTGTAGAGAGAAAGAACAGAACCTTACAAGAAATGGCCAGAACCATGATCCATGAAAACAACTTAGCTAAACATTTTTGGGCAGAAGCAGTCAATACTTCATGTTATATTCAAAATAGGATCTATATCAGACCTATGTTGGAGAAAACAGCATATGAACTCTTTAAAGGAAGAAGACCCAATATCTCTTACTTTCATCAGTTTGGATGTACTTGTTACATCTTAAACACCAAAGACTATCTGAAGAAATTTGATGCCAAGGCTCAAAGAGGAATCTTTTTAGGTTACTCTGAAAGGTCAAAGGCATACAGAGTGTATAATTCAGAAACACAATGTGTTGAAGAATCTATGCATGTAAAATTTGATGATAGAGAGCCTGGAAGTAAAACTTCAGAGCAAAGTGAAAGTAATGCAGGTACAACTGATTCTGAAGATGCATCAGAATCTGATCAACCGTCTGATTCTGAAAAGTATACAGAAGTTGAATCTAGTCCAGAAGCTGAAATCACTCCAGAAGCTGAGTCTAATTCAGAAGCAAAACCTAGCCCAAAAGTACAGAATGAAAGTGCTTCTGAGGACTTTCAAGATAACACTCAGCAGGTTATTCAACCTAAATTCAAGCACAAATCTTCACATCCTGAGGAGCTAATCATTGGAAGCAAAGATAGTCCTAGAAGAACAAGATCACATTTTAGACAAGAAGAGTCATTAATAGGACTGCTTTTAATAATTGAGCCTAAAACTGTTGAAGAAGCTCTCTCAGATGATGGATGGATATTAGCTATGCAAGAAGAGCTAAATCAATTCCAAAGGAATGATGTGTGGGATCTGGTACCCAAACCCTTTCAGAAGAACATTATTGGAACAAAATGGGTATTCAGAAACAAGCTGAATGAACAAGGAGAAGTAACCAGAAACAAAGTCAGACTTGTTGCTCAAGGCTACAGTCAACAAGAAGGCATTGATTACACTGAAACATTTGCTCCAGTTGCAAGATTGGAAGCAATCAGGTTACTTCTATCCTACGCAATTAATCATGGAATAATATTATATCAAATGGATGTCAAAAGTGCCTTTCTTAATGGTGTCATTGAAGAAGAAGTGTATGTTAAACAACCTCCTGGGTTTGAGGATCTTAAGCATCCTGACCATGTTTATAAACTTAAGAAATCACTATATGGCTTGAAACAAGCTCCCAGAGCTTGGTATGATAGACTAAGTAATTTCTTAATTAAAAATGATTTTGAAAGAGGACAAGTTGATACAACACTCTTCAGAAGGACTTTTAAGAAAGATATTTTGATTGTGCAAATATATGTTGATGATATAATATTTGGTTCTACTAATGCATCTCTTTGCAAAGAATTTTCTAAGTTAATGCAGGATGAATTTGAAATGAGTATGATGGGAGAATTGAAATTCTTTCTTGGAATTCAAATCAACCAAAGTAAAGAAGGAGTATATGTTCATCAAACAAAATATACAAAGGAGCTTCTGAAGAAGTTCAAGCTAGAAGATTGTAAAGTGATGAACACTCCAATGCATCCAACCTGCACCTTAAGCAAAGAAGATACTGGAACAGTAGTAGACCAGAAGCTATACAGAGGTATGATTGGTTCTCTGTTATACCTCACTGCATCTAGACCTGATATTTTATTCAGTGTATGCTTGTGTGCAAGATTTCAATCAGATCCTAGAGAATCTCATTTAACTGCAGTTAAGAGAATCTTCAGGTATCTGAAAGGAACAACTAATCTTGGACTCCTGTATAGGAAATCCCTAGATTATAAGTTGATTGGATTCTGTGATGCTGATTATGCTGGTGATAGGATTGAAAGAAAATCAACCAGTGGAAATTGTCAATTCCTGGGAGAGAATCTGATATCCTGGGCAAGCAAAAGACAAGCAACTATTGCTATGTCTACAGCAGAAGCAGAATACATTTCAGCTGCAAGTTGTTGCACACAACTACTTTGGATGAAACATCATTTGGAAGACTATCAGATTAATGCTAACAGTATTCCCATTTATTGTGATAATACTGCTACACCATTTTATCAGAGACTATGTTCAAAAAGGGATTTTAGATATACAATTCATTGATACTGAACATCAATGGGCTGATATATTTACAAAACCTTTATCTGTTGAAAGATTTGATTTTATTAAGAAAAATTTGAACATGCATTTTGTGTCTGATTGAAAAATTGCTTGCCTCTGAATAAGAAGTTTGGTTCTGAAGTTTATTCAGAAGCATTTGGTTCATCAGAAGCTCTTAACTGAGGTTCTGAGGAAAATGTGCTTCTGAAGATGACGTCAGCACTAAAACTTCAGAAGTGTTATTCTTTGCTTCTGAATAGCATGGTTAGTGGGAACGTTGGTAGTTACTTTATGTAACAGCTGTCCCATTACCCAAAAGGTAGTTTTCTGAAGAGTCTCTGACGTGGTCTATTTGTATTGGAGTATAACAAAAAGGGCAATGATGTTTTATTTGCTTTTTAACATACTTACACGCGCCCCCAATTTGTCATTAATGCTGTGTTTGTTTGTCCCTTCTGAATTGCAAACGTTTTAATAAAAACACTAAGTCAATTCACACACTTCTCACTTCACAACAAACACTTTCTATTTTCTTCTCAACCCTCTGCGAAAGTAAGCGCATTCACTCAACCTCTCAAAACACCTTAGAACCCTAAAACTACTTCAAATCAATGGCATCTTCAAGTTCTGCTGGTGGTTCGTCATCAAATATGGATATAGATACTCCAGCATATGAGATCAAAGGAAGAACTATGTCTATTGAGGAATGGGAGTTAATCATTCAAGCGGAAAATCCAGTGGATTTCGCTTCTCTAACTCACCATGGGTGCGACTTGGTAAAGTTCTACAAGAAGCAGAAGCTGATGAGTTACTTCAGTCTTCTCAATGGTCCTACTTACGAAGTGCTGGTCAGACAATTCTGGGTAAGAGCTTCAGTTTTTGACAAAGTTGCTGCTAAACAGGAAGAAGCTCAGATGATTCTGATTGATCCTTCTTTGGAGGGAAAAACCAGAGAAGAAATGAGTCTACTCGCCTTCACTGGGACTGAGATTAGATCAAACGTCATGGGCATTCCTGTAACAATCAATGAGCATGTGATTGCTCAAGCCATGAGAAGGGATGCTGCTGGGACATACGATGGAGAAGAAATTCCTAACCCCAGAACAAGTCCTTGGAAGGAAATTGTAAACAACACTATTTACGGATCAAAGGATGCTAAACCTTACAGCACCTTAAGCATGGAAAAGAAAATGCTGCTGAAGATCCAGAATGAGAACATCTTTCCCAAAGGTGGAGGAAATGATCAACCTTCACTTGGTCACAAAGTCTTTCTGCATCACACCATCTCTCAGGAAACAACAATGAACGTTCCCAAGTATATGTTTAAATACATGATCAAGGAACTCAAGAAGAGTCAGATGGAGAACAGGAAGTACGTTCCCTATGGAAGGCTGCTCTCCATAATCTTTCAAGAAGGAGGACTCCTAAGTGCCCTGAAAGACGTGGGCATTTATGATAATCAGAAGCTGGGAGCAGTCACAGGAAAAATAATCAATGGGGCAACTCTGGTCAAGATGAGGCTGATTTCAACTTGCAAGAAACTAGATACAGATATGCATGAATCTGATGTCATATCTGATCTAGTCACTCATCACATCCCCATCTGCAAGAAAGATCCCCTGGATGTACAAAGGGCCTACATCTTGGACTTCTACAAAACCTACAACAAGAAGATCAGCTTGAAAGATGTCCCTGAAGAAATGTATGGTGGTGATCTGCCTGTGGCCAAAGGCAGAAAATCTAAGAAGAAGCAGATCACCAAGGAAGAATACCTTGCTGAAGATGCTACTGAGGAGGGTGCTCAGAAGCATCAGAAAGCCAAGAAGGAAAAATCTGCTATGTCCACCATTCTTGAGGAAGTGGAGGATTTGGATGATGTCCCTCTTATCACAAAAAGGACAAGGAATGCTCAAGAAACAGCAGAACAGCCTGCTTCTGAACAAACAGGTTCTGAGCAAGCTGCTTTTGAAGAGCCTCTAAGTCCCAAGAAGAAAAGAGAAGCTGCTCTTAAGACCATCAAAAGGAAGAGATCTTCAAGGAATCTGAAGACAGCTGAAGGACGAAGGGCAGAAATGTTGGAAGAATTGGAAGAAAACTGGGATGAAGACTCAAGCCCCAAGAAGGCAAAAAGGACTATAACTTCAGAGCCTATAGTCATGCCCAGTTTTGAAATGACTGAAGAAATAAAGTAGTATGCTAAGGAGTACTCTGCATCCAAGATAGCAGAGAAGAAAAGGTTGAAGGAAGTGTTTGAGAAAGAAAGGGATGAGCGTCTCAAGGCTGCAGGGTATGTGCCTACTCCTGACATTGCTGCTTTAGCGTCTGAGTTAGAAACTGTTCAGTATGGAGCAACTCTGCTTTCTCAAGCCTTGAAGAATAAGCAAGCTTCAGGAGCAACTTCATCAGAACCTGTTTCAAAAGCTCCAGAAGCAGTTCATCCAGAAGCTCAATCTTCAGGTAATTCATCCAAACCTGACATCTATACTCAGATTCCATCTCTACCCTCTTCACCCTCTTCATCATCCACAGAATCAGATGACCAACCCCTTAACCAACACATAGACAAACTTCTAAAAACCAAACCTACCAAACTAACAGAATTTGGAACACTTGACTATGAGAGCACTCAAATAGAATTTTCCAAAAATAGGATTAAACTGTGTGAGAAATTCAATTTGCCTACTACTCATCCACTATATCCAGATATTCCAGAACCTGTTAGTATACAACAACCTGAACCTACCCAAACAAACTCACCAAATAACCAAACTCCACAAAAAGCCTCTGAAGTAGTTTCAGAAGCAACTACTTCAGAAACCCCCCAACAACAAGAAAACTCAACCCTTCATAACTTAGAAAAACATCTAGGTGGTGAAATGCAACCAACACCCACAAAGGCCTCTAAGACAGTCCCTGGAAAGACTGTGTTAGAAAACCAACAAACAGAAACCATCCCTGAGCAAACTGTTCCTGAGCAAACTGTTCCTGAACAAGATGCTTCTGAACAAGTTGCTCCTGACCTACAAACAACTTCTGACCAAACAACAGAACCAGAACAACAACCAGAACCACCAATAATAGATTTAGCCTCTGACCAACCTTCCACATCAAATTCAACTCAAACTCAAACCTCACCCATCCCTGACAGTATCCTTGAGACTGAGTATATAGAGGAACAGCTGATCAGACTTAGTGATGAGATTCAGGCACTGATTCTTCGCAGAACAGTTCCTGTACCTCCTATTCACTATTATGATCAGTGGATGGATCTGGAGAAGAGCTTTGTTGATCTGATGAGTCAGCTCAGAACTAAATGTGTGTCATCTCACTCTGCTATGCTGAAGAAGCTATTGGATGATATGCATGAAGCAGCTAAGGAGAAAGAGCTGAATTTTGTGCCTCTGCTGGACATCACTCCTTACTATCCAGAAGAAGAGTACATCACAAGAGCTGCAAGAATTCATGCTGGGCATAAAAGGAAATTAAGGGAAAAGGATGAGCTACTTCAGAAGAAAGATGATCAGATCAAGTATTTCTTAGAATAGTTGTATAAGCAAGCCCAACCTTAGTTGCACACCCAACACTAGCTTGTTTTTTACTTTTGTTCTTAGTAGCTTTGTCTTTGTATCTTAACCTTTCTTTATATATATTATCATTGTTTCTGCATCTTGTGCTTTTTCACCTTCAATATGTTTTGCTCTGAATTTTTTTTAAGGTTTATATGTTTATATGCTCTGCTACTCTTTTTTTTGTTTTTATTCTTTTTGTTGATGACAAAAGGGGGAGTAAAATGTATAGTATTTTTAAGGCACTGAGCCCCACTATAACCTCTTCTAAATTTCTTTTAAATACTTCTGATTTGATTTTTATGAGTATTTTATTGAAATTTAATTAATAAGAATAGAACTTAGGGGGAGCTTACAAACCTCACCTTAAAGATCTATTAGACTCAGGGGGAGCTTACAAACCTCTATCCCAGTGGTCAACTTATTAATTAGATCAACAACAATTGAACATTTTAAATACTATTGTTTGTCATCATCAAAAAGGGGGAGATTGTTGGAACAAAATGTGTTTCACAATGAACCTTATTAAGTTTTGATGATAACAAGGTATTAAAAATTGTCAATTGGTTATTACTAATAATTGTTCAAGTGTACAGGACCAAAGGCTACTCAAGTTATTTCAATAGGTCTTGGAAGAACAATGGAAAGAAAAAGAAATTCTGAGCATCTGAAGAAAACTGCTCCTGAAGCTGAAGTGCTTCTGAAGAGATGACGTCATCAGAAGCAGAAGGTCATCAGAAGCAAAAGTTTTCATCAGAAGAAATATCTTCACCAGAAGCTACGTTTGATCCTTTAATCAAACTGAAGATTCAAAGTAGCTGATTCTCAATTCAGTCCTATCAAAGAAGAACGAAGAATTGAAAGGGAGGTATCAACGGATATATGGATAGCACTGAGCACTTGTCTCTCGTTAATAGAGTTGACAAAGTACAAGTGTACAACCACTACCTCCACTACTCTGTTTTCTGTCTACGCTACAAGACAAAACAACAGCCATGCCTGCAGAATTTGTACACTCAAGATGGGAATGAATTTGAAGCTTATTCTTCAAAGGACTACACCCAAATCAGGCAAAGGATCACTGGTGGATAATCAAAGGATTTCAAACGACTCTTTAGACGTGCTGATTATCTCAACGTCTCTTTCACGCCTCTATATAAAGGAGTGAAGACTTGAAGATTGTAGAGACAGATATACATAAGTTCAAAAGCGCCAAAACTCTGTCAATTTGATTCTACAAAGCACACTGAATTTCTGCACTGATTTGATACATCTTAGAAATTCAAAGTCTAGAGTCTTTTCTGTATTGTATTGTGAACACCACTGATTGTATATCAAGTGTTCAATTCAAACTCAATTCTCTGTATTTTTGTTTGATTAGAAGTCTCTTGCCTGCGTGCTTGAGCATTAGAAGTCTCTTGCTTAGTGCTTGAGCATTGGAAGACTCTTGCGTGTGTGCTTGAGCATTTTTTTTTGTGAAGTCTCATACTTAGAAAGTATTGAGCAGTTGTAATCTTTGTGATTATAGTGAAATCTCCTTGGAAGTGCAAGGGGGACTGGACTACTTCCGTGTTGTGGAAGGAACCAGGATAACTGCTTGTGTCTTTGTCTTTCTTTTCTCTGCTCTGTTCTTTTCCGCTGCAATCTGACTCTGATCATTTCATCAGAAGCAATCAAACTGCTTCTGAAGTTTTATCAGAAGAAGTATTTTTAAGAGAAAAAGAAAACACAATTCAACCCCCCCCCCCCCCCCCCCCCTTCTTGTGTTTTTCTCCTTCAGCCTAACCATATCTCTAACACGGGGCCCAATTTATCTCACATCATCTTTGCGCATATGGTGTCCTCTTGTTTGCCAAGGCTAGAAACTCTCAACTTCGATTTATCAAATATTTGTTTGACCGTTTCAGTAAGGTTTCTGGATTGAAGATCAATCTTTCCAAATCTAGAGCCTTTTATTCTTCAGGCACTCCCCAAGAAAAAATTAACAATCTCACTGCTATCTCTGATATCAGATGCACGACATCCGTGGATAAGTATTTGGGTTTTCCTATTCTCAAAGGTCGGCCTAAAAAAAAGATTTCAATTTCATCATTAAGAAATTGCAAACCAGACTTGCGACTTGGAAGAATAGACTTCTCAATAAACCAGGTAGATTAGGGCTTGCTTCATTTGTTTTATTAACCATTCCTTCTTACTACATGCATATTAATTGACTTCCCCAAAGCATTTGTGATAGCATTGACAAAACAACCCACAACTTCATTTGGAAGGACTCAAACAACAAAGGTATCCATTTGGTAGGTTGATAAGTGCTCAAAATGATCTAATTCATGTGTTAGTTTAGGCATATTTGATGAGTTGTTTTACAAATTATTGATGGAAAAGCTTCAATTATGTGCCTAAATGCCATTTATGCTTTGCATGCCTTACTTTACCCTTTTTGTGCAGGAAAATACAAGCAAGGACCAAAAATATTAGTTGACCAGAGACAACACGCCATAAGCGTGTACCAAGCCATAAGCCTAGAAGCCAGAATTCAAGAAACTCACCATAAGCGAGTATTTGGCCATTGGCGAGTTTTCTCCAGAGGCTTCACGCCATAAGCGTGTTCATGGCGAGTTCAAGAGATTCAACAGGATAAGGGGCACGTGGAGCATAACCATTGGGGCAGAAGCTGATTTCGTGCATCTCGCTTATGGTGAGTTATTTTGGCCATAAGCGAGTTGTCAAAACACAGCCCATATAAATAGTTTTTCCTTCTCTCTCTTAAGATATTATTACATTTTTATTCATATTTTTCTGGTTTTAGAGAGAGACTAGGGCTTTTCTAGAGAGAGAAACACAAAGCAAGGTAGTTAGGAGTAGATTCAAGCCAAGATTTGTTGAGACATCATGGATCTTGTCATGGAATCTTCACCCTTTCTTCATCCTTTGCAAAGCTATCATAGACATATGTAGCTACATTTAATCTTGTAGTTTTGAGGTATTCAAACAAGCTATTATGTAATCTTTTGATCTTTTAATATATGGTTCTAGCAATTTATTCAATATTGTTGTTATTCTTGCTTTTATTGTTTTATTGAGATTCAAAATGATATGGACACATACTTTTGAATCTAGAAATAGAATAACAATCTATCTTAAGTTATCACTCTAGACATGGATGTTAATATTTGATAATCACTTTTAATCTAGAACTTAATGCTTTTGGGTAATTTAATCGGTTGGGAAATCGTCGATTAAACTACCCAATCGACTTTGTGATCGTTTAAATGTTTGGAAATAACGATATTATTTGGACACGAATGATATTGTCGAGTGATTGTGATAATATAGTTTAAAAAGCTAGAATCCGTTAATCGATCGAGAGATTGCAGCTGACGCTTGGTTGATGTCTCTGACCGCAAGCGGAATAGCCCTATCTCTTCTCCTTTTACTTTTATGTTGATTAGGAAATAGTTTTACATAAACAAACAATTTATACCCAAACACCTGTGACAAATATTGTGAAAATGCTTATGAAATACGCAACTCCCTATGGACACGATCCTATTATACTTACGTGTAAATAGTTTTATGAGAGGTAAAAATCCTTCATCATAGGTTTGTGAAAAATTTCTAGGCCAAAGCACCTTGGCGGCCGAGGGATTAAATCAGCTAGAGAGACAAATGTTTGCCTTCTTGAAAAACTTGTTTGGTACTTGGTGCAATTCTCCAACAAATTATGGGTTCACCTCCTCACGAACAAGTATTATGTGGATCATCGTATGCTTCAAGCAAAAGCCCTTAACAGCAGCTCCCCTACCTGGTCCTCCATAATCCACGCATAAAATATGCTTAAAGGTGGTTACAAATGGCGCCCTGGCAATGGTTCTTCCTCATTTTGGTTCACTAATTGGAGTGGCCTAGGCTACCTTGGATCTCTTGTCTCTTCATCGACATACATGACTTACACCTCAATGTAAAGGATGTTATCAACATCCCCTCTCCTCACTCGTAAGATCTCTACACTCATCTCCCTCAAGATATTGTTGAGGCTATCAAAAACATTCAATTTCGCTACAAAAATTCTATTGAAGATGTTTTTATTTGGTCCAATAACAAGAATGAGGTCTATTCAACCAAAACTGGATGCAATTGACTTCTTTTTCATGCTGAACAGGTCACAAATATTAATCTATCTCAATCTTGGTCTTGGATTTGGAAGCTAACTATTCCGAAAAAATATAAGTTCCTTCTTTGGCTTGCTTGTCATGATGTTGTTCCTACTCTTTCTCTTATCCACCATAGAAATATAGCACCTTCTGCTTTTCGTCCTAGGTGTAGAAACCATGACGAAACTTTTCTCCATTGAATTCAGGACTGCACTCATTCTATCGAGGTTTGGTATCATATTAGGTTCAATAATTCGGATTTCTTATTTTCTTCTTGCGCCTATGATTGGTTAAATCTCTTCGCGGTGGGTATTTGGTGGTATTGAAGACATCACAATCTAGCTTGTCTGACCAACGAGGTCTGATCTCTAAATCCTCTCACTTTCATTCAAAGCTCAACAAAAGTCATTAAAAATGCTTTCCCTAAAAATGGTCCTACTGCTTCCTCAGAGTGTTTTATCAAGTGGAACTGTCTCAATCACTCCTGCACCATTCTCAACGTGGAGGGGAGCTATCTAGGAACTCCACAATGAGATGGCTTTGGAGGTCTCATTAGAAATTCTGCAGGTTTCTATCTTTCTGGTTTCTCTGGATTCATTCCTAATTCATATGACATATTACATGTTGAGCTCTTAACTATCTCTCATGGTTTACTATTGGCTCGAGACATGGATATGTGCAATTGTGATTCGTCAATTGTGCTAAACATTTTACAATCAACATTGTATGAAAATTAACATATATAACTTTATCAAATTATTTTACTCAACTTTTTTGTATCAAGTAGTCTGGTGGTTAAAATCTCACATATATAGTGAATAAATAAAGAATCCAAGTTTGAACCAGCCACGACCTTGGATAGCACATGGATGATACTGTGGTTGGTGATATTGACCAACCACAAGGTCACAAGTGGTTTCTTCTCTCTCTTTCACAAGATTTTTTATGTTATTTTTTGTACACTTGTGACATTGTGATTGACAAATATCATCAACCATATATGTCACCCAAATACTATCCCAAAACCTTTGAATATATAACGCAATGTCCCCAACTACCAATCAAGTTAAGTTCACATGAACTACCACAATATTTTATTATACTTCAAAATTATTCAAAGTTTTTTTAAAGGAAAATTATTCAAAGTTGTAAACCTTACTTTTGAACTGTATTATTTAAATAAACATTAAAAAAAAAGGACCCCATCTGCATTTATGTACACAACTACCCCTCCTAATTTTTTTACTATTTCTCCTAGATATCTCTTTCTCAATTCAACTTCACCAAATTTCAACTATCTTTTTCTTTATTTATAACTTCTTGTAAGACCGTTCTTCTTTATTTTATTAATTTATATATAGTTTTTAAATTATAAAATTATTTTAGTCTTCAATTAAGTTAGTTAGAGTTTACAGTATTAATTTATATACATTTTAAATATACATTTTGAAACTATAAAATTATTTCTACAAAGTCACGTCATGGACAATAGTTGACCCCTTCATTTTTTCTTCTTCTTTTGATGCTGTGATGAATGGCTCAGAGCACTTATATCGCTTCTTCCAATAGCCTTCCCATCAACTAAATATTACTTCTACTCCAAAATCCATCCATCCATTGTTTTCTTCACAAGAGCTAAATTTGACTCATGAAGAATTTGTTACCCTTCCTTCTACTCCAATAGTTTAAAACAAATAACTAAAATTTAAATAATTTCCTACTTCCTCTCTTCCCTCTTGCATTCTTCTCATACAAAATAAACTCTTGGCCTTTGTTTGAAAGTTTAGAGGAGAAATAAAGGAAGAGTTTTGGAAGGATGAGATTAGAGGAAAAAATAAGTAAATCTTTAAAAAAAATTGAGTGTGTTTTTCTAGTGAATGATAAAAAAAAAAAAAAAACACTTATGATTAATGTACTTTTAGTTTTGCGAGTATTATAAAAATTTATATTGGATTTAGAAAATTTACTCAAACCCCCTAAAACTCTACTGGAATTAGGTCTCTCAAATTAAGAAGATTTTGTATTACGAAGAAAACTAAACCACTCAAAATCCTCCCCTCTCAAAGCTCTTCGATCTTTCCATTTTTTTTTTCTTTTCAAACCCTCCCTTTCTTTTTCCTCGAAACTCTCAAACAAAGCCTATATAAAAACATTGTAAACATTTAACTATTTTATTACAGTCTCATTTACTCATATAATAATAATAATAATATAAGAAAAAGGTAGAGTGTGATGAATCTCAACTTGCAGTTGAATTCAACCTTGTGTTTCAGCCGTCATATTCAATCATTTGGCATATCAACGTTGTATTCACCCATCATATACTATACATGTTTGTTTTGGTCACTTGGGTTGTTAATTGTGCTAACGAAAAATGAGTATTTTTGAGGATGAGTGAACGTTGTTGACTATTAGTGATTTTTGTTTTATACGATAAATAAGTTAAGATTTAATTTTCATGGTTGGTGTGGTAACGAAATGGTGAGCAAAATTCAACCATATTTAATTTAGTGAGCTGGATAAACGAATATTCTTAAAAACGTGCTTCTCAAACTTTGATTTCCACCTTAAAAACCTATATTTAGAGTGCTGAACTCTCTACTTTGTACTAGTATATCATTGCAACACAAAATAAGAAAAATAAGACAATATAACGATATTTAAACAAACTCGTTATAGACAGATGAATTTGATAAGGAGTAAATTACACTCCCCTCGTCTAAGAGATGCTTGAATTACACTCTCATCCTCTCTTATGTTAAAATATACACTTTCCTCCTTTGAAAAATAAAATTTATACTCCCCTTCCCTTTGAGATGTTTGAATTCCAACTCCCTCCCTTAATAATTAAATATGCCCTACACTTTAATCTATTTTAATATAAATAAATATTTTTATTATATATACTAATTTTGAACTATCATTTAAGAAAAATAAATTCTTTTCTTTATAATTAAATGTCAATGATAATTAAATTTAAATATTCTGTTATTATTTAAAATTTAGAGTATAAAATTCACTTTTAAATAATCATACTGTATCACTTTCATAATTTTTCACATATTTTAATTTTATTTTGGGTTGTTTCATATTTTATAATAGGGTTTAAAAATATATGTTAACGAAATTGTGAATAAAAAATAGTTAAAAATATGTATTCAAAATTTGATTATATTAAAATGGATCCACAATACCATTTTTCTTCAAACTGTGTTAGATTTTGCTAGATTATTAGAAATAAAAAAAATGTTGAGGGAGTAAAGCGTAGATTTTAACATAAGAAGGGAGGAAAATGTAATTCAAACTTCTCTCAAAGGAGGGGAGTGAAATATTTTCTAATATGTTTTGAAAAGAGGGGAGTGAAATGTATATTTTAACATAAGAGGGGTAGAGAGTGTAATTCAAGCATCTTTGAGGGGAGGGGAGTGTAATTTACTCATTTGATAAGGGCATCTAATATGATTTTTAAAAATGGGTCAGCAATGAGTTTTTACTATTGTTATTAAATACGTTAATTTTTTATTAGTAAAAAATGAATCCCTTTTTAATAACCCTAAAAAAAGTGAGTCCCTTACAAAAAATGAGTACGAATATAACGTTTTTTACTCTTCAAAAAAGAATAGTATATTTTTTCTTTTGACAAAATATAACATTTTATTTAAAGATTATTTTGGTAGTGGTTTTATTTAAAGATTTACTAAAAAAGTAACAATGTTCACTAATGGACCAGAAAACAAGTCTATATGATCAAAAAAAAAGAAAACAAGTCTATATTAAACGTCTCAAATTTGATAGCTACTTGTCGTAAAAGTTTTTTCTTTTTTGTGTGCATAAAACTTTATTGTTTTACTTACCGGCAAAAAATATCCTTATTGTACCAAAAAAAAAAATCCTTATTATTTAAAAACACATTAATCAGTCCCATTCATTCAATAGCACAACAATAAGTTTGTACACTTTAGCATTCTCTTATTTAAAATCTTATTGTCAATATCAAAATAATTAATACTTGAGCAATAGTTCAAATATTAAAAACCAAATCTAGAGACAAAGTGTAATAATCAAAGAAAAGAAAAAGTTGCACCATATAAAACACACTTAATATTTTGTGTGTTAATTCTCCCATTTTTAAAGAAAGGTATGATAATATGGAGTTCGATCGTATGATCAAGAATTGTTCATCAAAAAATCAAATTCGATTTCTCCTAAACACATCCGAAACACATGCTTAGCTCGGCGACTACCACTTTTATATTTTTACAAAAATATTGTGTTTTGAATGATCTATGGGCTGCTCTAGTGGCTGTCTCATGTGACTAAACCAATATATGCATGGTATAATCTTCTTATAATCATTGCCTATATGTGGGGTATAATAGATCATAGATGTTTTAGCTTTGATTCTATGCGCAATACAAATAGTATTTCTCTTTGTACCAATTAATTTAATTTAATAAGAAACATACATCATGGATTGAGAAAATGACTCTCAATTTTGCGTGATTGGCCGCGGTGGATTGGACACAACGCATCACATGTTCCTTTCTCCGTTTTTGCTCCTTTGTGGAGCATGGTTAGGTCTTGGGTTGATATTTCATCAGCTGATCCGGATTTCTTACAGGATCATCTTGTTCAGTTTGTTTAGTCTTTCGGTGGATTGCAAGCTCATCGTTCTTTCTTGCAGCTTATTTGATTATGTTGTGTTTGGGTTATGCGGAATGAGCGGAATAACAGAGTTTTCAAGGTTAAGAAAAATACAATTCACAAGATGTTAGACAAAGTCAAGTTACACTCATTTTGGTGGTTGAAAACATCTAATGTCAATCTTGACTTAAACTCTCATATGTGTGGTCGAGCCCATTTGTTTGTATGAACATCGGCTAAGTTTTCTTGTTTCCTTGTTTTTTGTTGCGTTTTGACTGTACGTTTTGGTCTCCCTAAAAAAAAAAGTACGTTTTGGTCACTTGGGTTGTTAACGAAAAATGAGTATCTTTGAGGATGATTGAATTTGTTGGCTATTAGTGATTTTTGTTTTATACGATAATTAAGATAAGATTAAATTTTAATTGTTGGTGTGGTAACGACATGGTGAGCAAAATTCAACCATACTTAATTTAGTGTAGCTGGATAAACGAATATTCTTAAAAACGTGTGTCTCAAACTTTAATTTCCAGCCTCTATATTTAGAGTGCTAAACTCTCTACTTTGTACTAATGATTGGGAGTGCAACACGAAATAAGAAAAATAAGACAATATAAATAGATTTAAACCGACTACCTATAAAAAGTATATTTATTCTCGTTATCAGTTGACATAAATATTGTATAATATATTCAGTAGTTGAGATTCAGTCCTTACATATATTATTCAATGTCTCTACCGATTAAGTAGACAATGAATCCCTTCTTAATAATCCCTAAAAGAAAATGAGTCCCTAAATAAAAATAAAAATAAAAAAGAGTATAGATATAACATTTTATTAAAGATCAAAGATTACAAAAAAGTAACATTGTTCACTATTGGACCAGGCGACAAAGTTTATATTAAACGTCTCAAATTTGATAGCTACTTGTCGTAAAAGTTTTGTTTCTTTTTGTGTGAAAACCTTATTGTTTTACAGGTAAAAAAAAATCCTTATTGTACAAAAAAAAATCCTTGTTATTTAAAAGACACATTAATCAGTCCCATTCGTTCAATAGCACGACAATAAGTTCGTACACTTTTGCCTTTCTCTTACTTCAAATCTTATTGTTAAGAGCGTTGATAAGTATAACGAATAAAATTATAAGACCATTGGAAAAAGATCAGGGAGAGAAATTAGTGATAGAAAAAAATAAAATCCCTCATAAATTTTATGGTCGCAAAATTTAGTGACGGAATTAGAGAGAGATTTCATGTTTTTCCTCTCTAGCATCGCGAACTAGAAACTAACCAATTAAAAAGTGCATCTGGGCGGAATTCACGGAAAGTCTTCGTAATAAGTGGCAGTCAACAAAAAGAGGATGAGAGGAATAAAGGTCGCGATGCAGTCGTGAAGTTGGGATTCGCTTTATATAGAATTTTTCTATTGTTAATATCAAAATAATTACTACTTGAGCAAGGGTTCAAATCAAAGAAAGAAAAAGTTGCACCATTTAAAACACAATTAATTTTTTTTTGTGTGTTAATCTTCTCATTTTCAAGGAATGATATGATAATACGGAGTTCGATCATGTGATCAAGAATTGTTCACTAAAAAATCAAATTCGATTTCTTCCAAACACATCCTAAACACATGCTTAGCTCGATGACTTTCATTTTTATATTTTTACTGAAATATTATGTTTTGAATGATCTAAGGGCTGCTCTATTGGCTGTCTCATGTGACTAAACTAATATGTGCATGGTATAATCTTCTTATAATCATTGCCTATATGATCATAGCTCATATATTCTTATAATAGATCATAGATGTTTTAGCTTTGATTCTATGCGCAATACAAATAGTATTTCTCTTTGTAGCAATTTAATTTAATTTAATAATAAACATACAACATGGATGGTTAGGGGATTCTTGCTGCTTTTGAAAAGTCAATATCGGCATATATTCTTTTAATCACAACAGCCAAACAAATGTAATGATTAAGAACAAAGTTCATTTCACCAGAACATAATACAGATGTTTCCCAAATTACAAACAGTAAAAAAAAGTTGTTAACTTTTATCCTTATCAAGTAGTCAATTTAATACAAATTTTTCCAAACTTCATTTGAATTTGAATAGTTATATGCCATGCATGCCCTAATTATTTGTCTAAGTCTTTAGGATTAGGTGAGGGTAAGAGTTGCCATAATATCTCTATATATAATGTTCCACACTTCTTAGACTATATCCATCCATCTTCTAAAGCCTTATACTACTACTTAGCAAAATGGCACTTTCTTCTTCTAAAGTTTCACTAAACTTATTTTGCTTTGTTTTGTTCATGTTTTTTCTTATAGATGGTTCTTTTTCTCAACTATCTGAAAATTTCTATGCTAAGAAGTGTCCCAATGTTTTTAAGGCTGTAAACTCAGTTGTTCACTCTGCTGTTGCTAGAGAACCTCGTATGGGAGGATCTCTTCTTCGTCTCCATTTTCATGACTGCTTTGTCAATGTAAATTTATCTTCAAACTAAGTTCTTATATATGCTTTTCTTTAGTTATATATTGTTATAAACCATCATTGAGAGAAATTGGTATACCATTTAATGATGATGAAATTAGAGAGATATTTCATTTTTTTGTCACAATTTTTTTTTCCTATTATTATACACCATTTCTATATTATCCACCACTAAGAAAACTAGTGAGAAAAATTTTAGAGAAGGAAAACATGAACTTTTTCTTTAAATCCTTCACTAAATAGTGTGATGATAGTATTAGAAAGTGATTTCATTTCTTCCTCAATAAATTTTGATGCCAATTTATTTGTTCTAATAGTGATATATAATAAATATTTTTTTTTTGACAAATAATCAATATTATTATTTAGTAACCAATTGTTCATATGA
The DNA here is from genome assembly GCF_003473485.1 of Medicago truncatula. NCBI lineage: Eukaryota > Viridiplantae > Streptophyta > Magnoliopsida > Fabales > Fabaceae > Medicago > Medicago truncatula. The sequence continues at coordinate 33,148,514 of NC_053046.1, forward strand.
GGATTTCAAATGTGAAAAGAAAAATATTAATATAGATAATAGATTGAATATATTATTTTTTGGTAGTTTGATAATGAATTGAATATGATTAGTGAGTTGTATTGAGTGAATTGAATAGGGTCATATACACTTTTCATGTCGTTACGCTACTAGACTATTTATACTTTATTTTTATTCTGTACCTATCTCTTTCAAGGAGTCTTATTGAGTGACGTACCAATTACAATAATGGAACATTTCATGCATAATTAAAAAAGAATTAAAATGAACTGTCTATTGTTTGCATGATTATGCACCACTCATCTTTGAAAGCGATTTACCATGTCCCCAACATAGGTTGGTGAATATATTTTAAATAAATTAGCCAAAAAATTACTAAATTTATGTCGGTTGAATGTGTATTTTACACAATTTCCTATTTGAATATGTACTAAATTATGCATGAATATGCACTTTTAAATTCTTGAGATAGGGTGTTTTTTTTTTTGGCAAGTACCCTTGTAATTTTTCAATCTTGTGAGTTAAATACTCTTTGTACTTATCTTTTTATCATTATCTAATAAATTTGGCTGTTCAAAAAAAAATTCTTTTAAAAACATGAAAGTTTTTTTAGTAGTAATGGAAAACAACAGTACTTTTTTTTGAGGGGAAAACAACAGTACAAATTAGTCTTTTATTTCTTGTCAAAAAGATTAACTGTTTATTTGCATCGCGAATAAGCATATTCCGAAGAAAAAAGTGAAAGATAAATTCCAAAAATGCCTTTTTGAAGCTTGATGTTTAAACTTGTTTAAACTGTAAATGTGCTAACAAATAATTTATGTTCATTTTGACGTTCTTTACTTTAAACATACACCTCATATTAATTAGACATGCGTTACTAACTTTTTTACAAATTTAAACGGTGTGCGTGTGACTTTACAAATTTACCACATTTGACATGTCAGATAATTTAAATGTGGTTGACTACGTGCAATCACATGAATTTGAATTGTAAACAACTCAAATATTTATTTACCAATCGCCCTAAAACTTCATAAAGATAGGTTTTTGGTGAACTTACTTATCATAAATCGCTTTTTACTTATTGAAAACAGGGTTGTGATGGATCAGTGCTACTTGATGACACACCCTCTAATAAAGGAGAGAAGACAGCACTTCCCAACAAAGATTCTTTGAGAGGTTTTGAAGTAATTGATGCCATAAAGTCTAAGGTGGAGTCAGTATGCCCTGGTGTGGTCTCATGTGCTGATATTGTAGCCATTGCTGCTCGTGATTCTGTTGTAAATGTGAGTACAAAATCAATATGTTAAACACTGAAATTTTAGTAATTTTTCAATTATAAATTCACTACTAGAAGAACTTTAATAATCAACAAAAATTAGAGACACCAGAAAACAGCAAAAACTATAAAATATTTAAATTCAGAGCAGCCTCGATGTGGGGAGAGACTGTAGACTAGGATGTTGTCGAATTTGATAGTTGCATAAATTATATTATCCAACAAGTTATATGCATATTAGTTTATTTTTATTGAAGAGATTTTTAATGGAATAGTCATAGATACAAAAGTTATATCATATATATTTACAATAATAAAATATAGATCAAGTGTGACGTTTAAACAACCACGATACATATAACGATACATATAACTGTTTAATAAATCTAACACTTATATATCATTCGACAAAAGACTTGTTCTCCAACTAAAAAAAAGGTATAATATAATTTATAAAAATTTAAAAACCCTAATTTCTTTTCTTCCAATAAATGCTTCTATTTTCAAATCTTTTGACAAGTGTCTTATGCATAAGATATTAGTTTTTAAATTTATTTTTATTCTATCATATTTTGCAGCTTGGGGGGCCTTTTTGGAAAGTTAAACTTGGAAGAAGGGATTCAAAAACAGCCAGCCTCAATGATGCAAACAGTGGTGTAATTCCACCTCCCTTTTCTACCCTTAACAACCTTATCAATAGGTTTAAAGCTCAAGGACTCTCTACTAAGGACATGGTGGCCTTATCTGGTACATGTCTTTTTCCTATTGTTTCTAATTTAAACATTTTTTCTTCTAACTTCCATTATCATCACACAATTATTAGTTTTTATTTTGCCTCATTTGCTTGATATCACACATTTGTTTGACTAGGATGTGATGTTTAAACAACCACGTAGACTTTCATGTCATGCCTAATTTTCATTATGTTCTAAGTGACTTCTAATAAAAAAAAAAAAAAAAGAACAATGAAACAAAAAAACATGTTTATCCAACCAAGAAAATACATTAAATTATTGGTTATGTTTGAATAAAATGAAAATAGTAACACCGTTTAAATTTCATTTTCAAGACTTAGTAATCTGACTCTAGATTCTTGGTATATACAAATTCAACTTACATAGCACTATTGATTAATAAATCCAAATATTATTTGAACATTTAGAAATTATTGAAGTGCCAAATTCAACTTACATAGCACTATTTATTTTTTTGTCTCAACCTTCGATATTAACAGAAAATGAATTCTGATGGTTTTGATAATCTAAAGATCGATTTGAATATAAATAAAATCTTATTAAGGATTATCTCAGATATAATTTAAATTTGGATTCTCTTGAACGATTCGTTACGAACTAAAACGCATTAATCACTTGAGTTTAACTATTTGTTTTCTTTATGCTTCTTAGGAGCTCACACAATTGGAAAGGCAAGGTGTACCGTTTATAGAGATCGTATTTACAATGATACAAATATTGATAGTTTATTTGCCAAGTCAAGGCAGAGGAATTGTCCAAGGAAAAGTGGTACAATAAAAGACAACAATGTAGCTGTCCTAGACTTCAAAACACCAAACCATTTTGATAACTTATACTACAAGAATCTCATCAACAAAAAGGGACTCCTTCATTCTGATCAAGAGCTTTTCAATGGAGGGTCCACCGATTCATTGGTTAAATCTTATAGCAATAATCAAAATGCATTTGAATCTGATTTTGCTATTGCAATGATTAAGATGGGAAATAACAAGCCTCTTACCGGATCAAATGGGGAGATTAGGAAGCAATGCAGGAGAGCCAATTAACGAAAATCTGGATAGCACATATACTTCAGATTGAAGGCATGTTTAATCTTTAGTGTTCAAATCTATGTGTCGGTATTAGTGTTTCATAAAAGGAAACTTTTAAAACAAATCAAGTGTGTGTTTTTTTTCTTCTTCAAGTACATATACCCCAAAAGTGGTGGTATTCTTTAGTTAATTTATATGTTCTATTGATTTCTAGTGCCTTATAAAATTATATTGTTGCTTTTTAAATTTTACCCAAGTTAATGTAATTTAAATTGCAAAGCAGTGTTGTGACAAAAGTGTCACTTTAAGGACGTGTTTATGTAGTAATCACATGAATAAATATGAATGTATATTTCAATATTGAAAAAAATGAATGAATGAGTTTAATTAATATAATTTGTCTGTTTATAATTATTTTACGTATGGATGCAATGATGTGTTCTTTTTAAAAAGTCAGTATGAATTATACACTTGTAACAACAATTACAACTCAATTCCAATGAAATCACGAGAACGAAATAAACCTGAAACAAACTAATTAATTACTCCCAAACACTTAAGAGGATTAAGTTAAAAAAATGATAGTCAGAACAAAATTAGGATGTTTCGCTTCCAACTATCAATAAGATTGTAGCTTAATTTTGTCAAGTAAATGTTGCAATGTTTCCTCCTTTTGCTGCAAAATTTGATTGTTTCTTTCTTTCCATGTAACTCAAACACTTGAAAGCCAAATAAGATGAACAGATGGGCGAATATTTTTTAGAATCCTCTAAGCATCCAAACTAAAGTAAATGATCTGAAATACGCACTGGATTGACCGTGTCAATGTCCAATCAATGCGAAACAGATGACCAAATTCTTTTAAAAAAAATTGCAATTCACAAACATATAATCCACATGTCAGTGTACATTTGTTCCATAAGTTTTATCTTTAAAATACCGTATAACTCTTTTTATGTGAGTGCTGATACACAAACATCATTATATGGCAAACCCCCCTATACACCTTCTATGTGGCATTGTTTATTAATTATATTAAGGGTAATTTTGTAAATTCACACCCACTTCTCTCCTCTTCCTTCCCACTTCCCACCCTCTCTGTACTCACGTTTCTCCAACCCATCATCTTCTTCTTTCTCACCAACCACCGTCGTCGACCACCCACCGTCGCTGCTCATCCTCACCCACCATCCTCGTCGCGATTTATTCTCAACTATCCGTCACCGCCACCACACTCTATAACCGTATCCCCGTTCGCCGTCGTCGTCACCACCTTCGTCCGTCGTATCATTGTCAGAACTCACCAGCACAAACTTCGCCCACCGTCTCACCTTCAGATCTCATCACAACTTTCGTCGCCGTTGTTTCATCTTCGGTTCTCACCACCGCCGTCGCCCCTTCGTCTCATCCTCCGATCACACCACAATCCCCGTCGTCCGCTATTTCTTCACAAATATAAACAGAACCGAGAGAAAGAGAGATCCGCGAGAGAGATATGTGAAAGAGAGTTGCAGAGAGAAAGAGATCGTGGAGGGAGGAGAGCGTTGCAGACATATATTTTTTTTTGGTGAAACTCAGTTTGAGAAGAGAGAGGATGATTTGGTTGAATAAGTCAAAAAAAATTAATAATAAATAAGTGCCACATAAGGGATGTATGGGAGAGGTATGGAATAAAGTATGTCTACCAATAATAACTCTTTTATGTCGTGTAAAACCATGTATCATTCAACAATTCTACGTTGTTTTAAAATTTTATTTGTAATTCCATATAACAATAGGTTGGGAATCCAAAATCAAATCCGCCAAACAAGCCATTACTTTTGCCATCTTATGAGCTTCTCGTGCGCCCTATTCGGACTCTAAAATCCGAAATATTCCAACTTATTTTTGGAGATTTTATGGGGTTTTTGCAGTTTGGATTCTAAAATCCGAACTACATATGGTGCGTGAGAAGCTCATAGGGTGAAAAAAGAAACAGTCTCCTACAATATCATGTCAATGGGCTTTAGCTATTAAACAAATAACGGAGAAAATGCACATGACAATTTTTTATTCCACCCTACAAATTTCTCATGCACTCTACAACATTTTTTATTTTTCATTGGTAGTGGATTAATCTATTAGCGATGGCAGTGTGGATGAAACACTATAGATATTTGCATTCTTCCTCTCTATTCCTTAACTCTTTATTTTTCTTAAGCAATTGATTCGATTTAGGTTGTGAAAATTATAACCTAATTTTGGGTGAAATTGTTATTTTCACAAGGGCTTCTAAGATTCAACTTACTATCAACTAAATTGAATTTGAAAAAAAAAAAAATACTCACAACCTGAAGGGAAAGAATTATCACTATTGGGCTAGATCCATAAAAAAAGACGATCATGATGAAGCATAAACTTCGTTTTCTCAATGGAATCACACATATGCCCCATGAATTTGACCCCAAATATGTATCAATCTTGAATTAGGTGATTCCTTGTATAACATAAGTATCAATGTATGATCATGTATCTAGAAATTGCAATAGATGCATGGAAATATTTGAAAGAATGTTTCTCGAGAGTTACTGTATTCATATTACTTTTGGATATTACTTTTCTTACTTCTCAAACTACTTTTTGTCGACTGTCGTTGACTCAACGGCGGTTAACCATCGTTCGATTTTTCAAAGACTATTAAGTGTTAGTGAGCACTTTTAAAATCGGTTGAATTCATTTAAAGAGTGATTGAACCGTTCTAAAAAATATCTAATAACATTTAACTATTGCTGAAAATTTGAATGACAATTAACTGTGATTGAGGTATATTTATGAGAAATTTGAGAAGTGAGGATGAATTTCTAATTGGGACAAGCCAATTAAGATGGTTGAGTTTAAAATATATACCTTTCCCTGCTTGTATGCTTGTAGTTGATGACTCCATGTGAAGACTCTCATTATTGCAACGCAAGTTTTTGAGCTGTACTTGTCACTAACTAGAAGGAACTCTACTTAGCTACAGTGACGCAGTTTGATTAATTTTTAATTAGTGTAGATAGTTTTTATTTTTTGGGAGGTAAGTGTAGATAGTTATATCAATGCGAATGATTAAAGAATAAAGATATGTATCTTTGACTAAACATATGAATTCTATATTTAAATCACAGATAGATCCAAAGGCTTATCATTAATATACTTTTTTTTTTAAAGAAAAAAAATGTATATTATCATTAATATACATGTATCTAGGAATCCTGACAAGAACATTATTTTATCATTTTTGGCGAAATAATTTTTGAGAGGAAATATTATATAGAACTTTTTTTTAAGGGTATTATATTATAACTTGTCAACCTCGTATAAATGCTTCCTAAAAATAAAATATGTAAATGCGATTTCAGTTTGATGTTATTTTATTGAATACTTATTATTTATTTGAAAGATTGAATATATCATTTTATGAGGCATTATTTTAATGAATAGTATTATCAGTTAAAATATACATTATCTGCTGCATTATAAGTTGTCCAACTAGCTTCAATTGCATGTTGTAAAATTATTTCTTGGTTTCTCTTCTCAAACAACATGTAAAAATATAGAAAATTTAAAGGGTTAATAGGTCTTTATCCCCTGTAATATAGGTCATTTCCGGTTTTTCCCCTTGTAAAATTTTTATTTTGATTCACCCCCTGTAAAATATTTTTGTTTTGATTTACCCCCCTAATAGGCCAAACAAAAACGAAAATTTCTTGAAAAGAAAAAATAAAATTGGTTTTTGTTTAGCCTATTAGGGGGGTAAATCAAAACAAAAATATTTTACAGGGGGTGAATCAAAATAAAAATTTTACAAGGGTGAAAATCAGAAATGACATATATTACAAGGGGGTAAAGACCTATTAACCCAAATTTAAACTCCATGCCATCTTGATGGTTTCATGTTTGACATTAAAGACAACGTTTTGTTGGAAAGATGAAGTTTCTCTGGTTTCGAATGTGCATGAGCTCTCAAGTAATATTGATCACGCTCTCTTATGTGTCACACTCATAAGAGAAAAATGTTCAAAAATAAGTTTTTCTTTATATTTTTTAATGTATAATTGTTTTATTTTAATTCTACATTCAAAGTAATATACTATTTAATTTGTTTTTTTTTGGTATAATTATATTATATTTGCATTTTTTTTACAAGTCAAAATGGAATTATATAATTATATTATAGTAATCCCAAAAGCACAAGGCGTGCCTAAGAGACCACTAAAAATATACGAAGTATGTCACGATAAAACAAACAACATCAACCTATGCTCAAACAAGCTAAAGGGTTCGACCACCAAGTTTGAGTACCAAAAACAAAAGTGACATTTTTAGCTTTCAGCCATCCTAAAGACATCAATTTAACTTTGTCCAACAATCGGGGAATGGAAATTGCAATATCATTAAACAAGTGATTATTATGTTCATTCCACAAAACCCAGACACAAAGAAGCCATATTAGTTGCATGAAAGACCGTCTAGCTTTGCCACCACCTGTCATATGAGTAAACTGCAATAAATGATCAAAAATATTATGAGAATCCACCCCGAGAATATCAATCCACTTGCGCACAAGCTGCCAAATAGAACCAAAAGTGGGACACGTTAAAAAGAGATATTAAGCCTTTTCAGGATGACCGCAACCGGATATACATGCGCACATGTCAGAAGAGAGCACCCCTCTAGCCGCCAAATTTGATTTCGTTGGTAAGCGATCACGGAGAAGCCTCCATGCAAAAACCGATACATTCAAGAGAACCTGGTGATGCCAAATTAACTCCATTGTTGAATCCGCAATAGGAATGTCCTAAGTCGTTAATAAATCATATGCACCATGAACTGAATAACCATATGACGGGTCTGGAAGCCACACCCATCTATTTGAAATATTAGAATGCAAAGAAACATCAAGAAGTAAAGCCACACACTCTGCCAACAACTCCTCCTCCCACATACATGATGACAGTCAGTCATTCCTTATTTTTAGTGTCATTTTCATAATATTTTGAGTTCACAAGCAAGCTTAAACAACAAAGAAAGCAAGAAAAATAGAAAATTTTGAAGAAAGCAAAATCGTGTCACGATTGTTGAAAACGTGTCACGATTTAGAGCACATGATGAAGTTCATTCGACATTGTTTAAATCGTGTCACGATGGCTATTTCGTGACACGATTTTAAGAAACATACCATAGTGGCGGCATATATTTTTGAGTTGATACACATAATACATAGAGGTGTCGCTAGGTCACTTGTGTGCTATATAAGGACAAGCTGCACATCACAATAAAAACTCACGCTTGGTACAGAGAGAAGGACGTCTTGGAAGAAAAAAGACGCACGGATCCCGAGAAAAGGAAAGAGGCAGAAGACTAGCGCATGCACAAAGGGAGACTAGCATATCAAATTCAAGGAATTCTCATGATCCATATCTGTAATTTCTTTAATTAATATTGCTTAATCTTTTTATCATGAGTTGCTAAGTTTTTCTAGGGATTAGGTCTGAGATGATTTTGTGTAACCCTAATTGAAACATGTTGCTGTGAAACTTTATTTATTGTGAATGACAATCTAGTTTTTATTCAATTCAATTGTTTTTAATGCTTTTTATATCCTGATCAAATATAAACATGATTTAGTGAGAATGAATGACTACTGACCATAGCTTTCTACTTAGACAGAATTGAATTATTCTAATAAACATGGTTAGTCTAGGAATGGATAATCATTTGTTAGTGATCGTTTGTTAGTGATATTAGGTTAACGTTCTTAAAACCTTCAAAGATTATTAGACCACCTAAGGAATTAGGGGCTATAGTTTGAGAAGAGGATCCTAACTCAAGGGATTGATTATGACTATTTTGTTAACTATCGTGGAACTAGAAAATCATTCATAAGAATAGGTGCAGTATATCAATTAGGGGAACATAGATGATTCGAAAGACCTAGTCTCATCTCTCTCTTATTCTTTCCATCTCTATCTTTATATTATGTTTATTTAATTTTATGCAAACCAAAACTACGCCTAGGGCAACTAAAAGAAATTTATACATCCTAAATATTTACTTTATTGCTAAATTGAGATTAACTCAGTCCTCGTGGGAACGATATTTTTACTACTTCAATAGTATTTAGTACACTTGCTAAAAATATCTATCAATACACAACCTACGTCTCCACCTCCACGCGTCCCCCCTGATCCAAACCACAAGAGAACAAATTTGTTACCGTAATGGATTTGTTCTTATCTAAGTCAAACAACCGCCAAAAATGCACACAGAGAGGAGTCTCACCAATCCACCTATCACACTAGAACAATGTATCAGCCCCATCACCCACCTTTCTCGATACACTCTCAACAAACCAACTATCACCAACACCACCGCCCCTTCCCTAATCCTCCCCACCTCCCGCCACCAAGAAGAACCACTCTGACCGCCAACCTCCCACCTATTTCGCCATAGCTGGTGATTAAAACACTATACCATAAGCCTCCTCTATCCACTAACATCCTCCAACACCATTTACCCAACATAACAATATTAAACTCCTTCAATTGTCCCACCCTCAGCCCTCCATACACCTTTTTTTAACACACAGTATTCCAACCTATCCAAGTAATTTTTCTATGTTCCTCCCCTGATCCAAACCACAAGAGAACAAATTTGTTACCGTAATGGATTTGTTCTTAGCTAAGTCAAACAACCGCCGAAAATGCACACAGAGAGGAGCCTCACCAATCCACCTATCGCACTAGAACAATGTATCAGCCCCATCACCCACCTTTCTCGATACACTCTCAACAAACCAACTATCACCAACACCACTGCCCCCTTCCCTAATCCTCCCCACCTCCCGCCACCAAGAAGAACCACTCCGACCGCCAACCTCCCACCTATTTCGCCATAGCTGGTGATTAAAACCCTATACCATAAGCCTCCTCTATCCACTAACATCCTCCAACACCATTTACCTAACATAATAATATTAAACTCCTTCAATTGTCCCACCCTCAGCCCTCCATACACCTTTTTTTAACACACGGTATTCCAACCTATTCAAGTAATTTTTGTATGTCCCCCCCCCCCCCCCCCCCCCCCACAAATAAAATAAAATATTTAGCAGAGATTCAATGGAAGAGATTTTAACTTATGGAGTTCTGAAGAAGGAAAAAGCATAGACAGACAAAGAGGTCAGAATAGATTTAAGTAGAACCAAGCGGCCTCCAAAAGAGAGAAATCGGCTTTTCCAACCCGACAACCTAGATTTAATACGATTCACAATAGGGTCTCAAAAGTTAAGTCTCCGCAGATTACCCCCAATAAGCAAGCCCAAATACGAAAGGAACCTTACCCACTTTACAACTCAACACCGACGTCGCCTCGTCTAACCAAGAATCAGGAATATTAACCCCCACAAATAAACTTTTGTTAAAGTTCACCTTCAATCGCAACATCCCGCCTAAAAAGTAATTAATAAATAAATAAATTATTTGGGGGACCATCATGGCTCCTTTCCTCTCGAGAATTCATACATCCCTTATCAGTATATGGACAGCTATCTCTCGAGCACAGGTTATTAATTATGAAAATAAATAAATTATTTTTAATAAATAATAAAAATAATCTCATAAAATTTTAAGCTCTCTTTTTTTTTTTCTCTATAACTCTTTCAGTTTGTGTGGAAATAAAAAAATCTAAATTGACATAAACGAAGGAAAATTAAATTAAGTTAATTCATGGTAATTAGTAATAATATGTTGGGTGATGAGGAAGCCCTCGGAAATCATATACGGGACAATCATACTAGTGAGAGTGACATATTACATCTTTATCTAAAATTTTAAGAAATTGAGTCAATAAATTATCTTACTTATAAAATGTTCAACTTTCATTTTAGTAACGTGAGACTCCTAACTTGCACTTTCTAAACAACAATCTCCTCCTCAAATGTGAGTCCATCAATTTATTGTGCTCCTCCTCAAGCGAGAACTATTTCACCCACATACATTTACTTTGTACCATCGTTGTTGTTGTGCTAACGGAGCACGCCGTTCGAACATCACATCTTTATCCAAAACCTTAAGGAATTGAATTTATGGGTCTTCTCACTTATAAAATGTTTCACTTCCACTTTCACAAGCAATGTGAGACTTTTAACTCACATTTTTTAACAACAGTCTCTCCTAAAGTGTAATCTTTTTCATCAACATACACTTACTTGCACTTGTATGTTGTTGCACCAACGAAACATGTCGGCTAAACACCCCTGATCATGAAGACTTTTGACACAAGGAGCTGTCATTGCTGCTGCGCCGACGAAACACACGGCGAACAAACTTGATCGAGACGACTTTCGACACAAGAAGTCAATTGAACTCTATCACGACGGCAGCCATGGGAGATCATAAACTTTGGGAAAGAGCAACAATGCAAATGAGTTGGTCACTATATATCTTTATCCAAAATCTTAAGACATTAAATTTATAAATCTTTTCACTTATACAATGTTCAACCTGAATATAATGTGCGACTTATAACTTACACTTGCTACCCAATTTGTTGAGAGTTGAGAGAAACAACATACAAATATATTTCTAGCAACGGTGACAAAATCAAGTTCAATTCAATATGTCTTGTTCAGAAAAAGTTAAATTATATATGTCATAATCAATACACATCATCGCCACAATAAATGAAAAGAAATGGAAGAAGGACTAACTAATACAAATGGAGCATTTTCCTAAAAAAACATCAAATGGAGCATTCAATATACTTTGTTTGACACTAGCATAATTTAATACTACATCTATATAATAAATACACATATATTCTTTCATAATTGACAGATTGAGTTTCACACGTCAATGAATCTTAAAGAGATTTTGTTGGTAAAAAGATTGACTTAGATTGCGCACCTTTACTTACATGGAGTAATTTTGAAAGAATTAAAATGGTACAATGGTTTTGAATTTTTTATTCGTACCCAAGAAGAAGGCAAGAACAAGAGGGTTCTAATTTCAAAGCTTGGTTAGACCAGAGCAATTGAATCATTCGTTTTCACAATCAAAACTGCGTATGCTTATCAAAGCAAGAAATGAAGAAAGAGGTTTTATCTTTTTATTTTTTACTTTTGAATATTATTATTTAATTAGATTCCACACACCACGTAATATTTATATTTTATAGTTCAATTTAAATGCCCTCACTTCACTAGGGTTATAGATTTGTGTTACTAAGCCCGGCATGGTACAGTACGTATTTTTGGCTTGATTTGGGAGCTGCTTGATTTGTCACTAAATGATGAAGATGGTAATTTAAAAACTATTTTATTCTAGATTTACACACAAGCTACGACAAGAACAACCCCAACAAATAATCATATTTAATTTTCTAGTTTTTTTTAGAGGCTCTAGATATTATTTGTAGTTAAGGGTTTATTGTACTTACCTTATTTGGTCATATAATATAATATTAGATTTTTTATTTTTTGAACACTGATATACCTAAAATTCATACCTTATGGTTGGAAAGGTAAGTTTATATGCATGCATAGTATAATTTTACTTTTCTCACATCATATGCATTTTCTCAAGTGTTCACATTGCAATCCAACAACCACTAACCACTTGCACAAGCATATATTCAATGTAGAACAAGGTAGACTTTCATTTTGTTTTCCCATCAAAAGAACTATGTATATCTTGTCAAAAATAAATAAACAAAGAACCATCTATATATAAACTTTGTAAATTAAATCATGAATATGTATTTTTTTAGGGAATCATAAATATGAGTTAGATCTAAAGTATAGACTTATAATTAATCACAAGGGAACAGGAACTACATCTACACGTCAAGGCAACCGTACCTTGTCTCCATATATAGTGCTTTACTTAAATGTTTTACATCCTTTAAATCTTCAATTAATTGGCACAGACTTCATGTGTAACTCACATATATAATGTTTAGTCAAATAGAGATTAATATTCTCCCACGTGCAATGGTTAATTGTTCATCTATATTCATGTGATCTTCTGTGCCAATTTCTATAATTAAATCATATATACTTCCTCAGTGTATACGTTTCTCATGGTATTCTCTATAGTATTCTCTTTTCTTCTTTTACCAATTTCTAGATTTTTCAGTTGACTTTCTTTCCCTCCATTTTGTTTGTAAGTTAGATATTCTCGATCTGAAATCGAAATCGTGGAGACTAATCACTCAAACCAAATGGGATTATAATGAACGACAAAACTCTTGATATAATTTTTTTTACTCCAACATATGTGTATGTGTACAAGGAGCAAATTTAAACATGTGTAGTATGTGTACACGCTTCAAATTTTCACAATATAAATGGTCGCATTTGACTACGATTTAAATATTTAATAATTGAAAAAAGAAAAAAGGAAGTTGTATATGCTACTCATAATGCATTATTATTCGTACAAATGAAGACAAATTATGTAAAATAGAAATGGTATAGAATAGAAGTAGTAGAAAATATACAACTAAAACCAAATATGAATGTAGTGGTACTAATTTCTTCCCTTTCCCCATAACCTCTCAACAAAACAAAAGAAGAAAGAAAAAGATGACCAAAAAGGGTCAAGTTATACATCTACTCATATAATAAATTAAGCATGATTATTCCTAGAAAATAAATAGCAACCAAATAGACCTAAACAAAATATGGAATATTTTCACTAGAAATAGATCCATGACTCATTGTTGTTTTAGGTGGAGTGTAAACAGATGAAGTTGAAGACGAAGACAACGACGAAAGGATAATAGATTGAGAAGCCAATACTTTTTGTGGCGGAGGAGGAGCTGGAGACGGAGGAGCTAAAGTCGTAGGAAGAGGAAGAGGTTGAGAGTTTGCACTTGTAGGCATTGATACTTGAGAAGAAATGAAACTAGCTGCTTCTCTATATTTGTATTTTAGTAGCTCAGTTCTTACTGCATGCAACTCTGCTTGTAAAGATTGGACTTGTTGTTGTAATGATGATATTGCACCCATGCATCCATAAACAGGATCTCTTAACCTTAAATTAGCTTCATAAACCATACTATTTGCTGCATCTGCTCTTTGTCCTTCAGGTACCTCCTAAAAAAATTGATTTAAAATTTGACAACAAATCAATTATAATTGTTAGATCAGTAAAAACTATTGACTTAGCTTGGTCATAACTTTTTGTAAAGTCAGACATATGACTGGTTGTGATTTGTTTGTAGTGTAAAAGTTTTTACCTAACAGACCGTGTATCGATGTTAGGTTTATTACTTATAAGTTATTTAAGATAATAAAAGTAACTAATTTGAGATATGAGTTAGGCACAAACCAATAGCAATTTAGAGACATTGCTAGCACCAAAGACTTTATGAACAGCTGCAAATTTTTGAGGCTCATGTGGTGAAAAATAAGGAGAGAAAGGGCATTCCTCAGCACATCTTCTTCTCAATAGCTTACATGCAGCACAAGGGGTTACTGTGTTTAAGGTTGTCCCAGAAGTTGGACCATAAAGATGCTTCCTTCCCATTTGAGAAGAAGTTTCTCCCTCTGAGTTTATTTTTGCTATTTCATCTAATCTTTCTTTGGCAAAAAGAAAACACAAAAACAGCATGTTAAATAGTATCCTTAACCTTGTTGAGAAATATATATATTGCTTGGTGCATTATTAGAAGAGGTAGGGACCAAGAACATAGTGAAAATCTTGAATATTACATCTCATGAATAATTTTTTTGTTTTTTTATGTATGTAATGAAAAGGGGGCTAGGAAATTATGTGTATTTGCTAATATTTACCTGCCACTGTCTCTGGACATCCAAACATGCTTGTTGATTGTTTCTTGATCTAAGAGAAGGTTGAGAAGAGAGAAAACTTTGATTCAGAAATAGATGCAGACACAAAAGAAGGTCTGAAAACATAAAAGTTGTGGAAGAAGTGCTTATAAGGTAAGGTTAAGGAAAAGTAGGTCAATGATCTTTATAAGAAAGGAAAACAAGACAATTGGAACTATTAGAAAATAAAAGCTTGCAAGATTTTTTATTGTTTTTGTCTTAAACTTTTCGACTCTAAAAAAAAGAGGTCCAATAATCTAGAATTTGGTCGAAAGATATATAAAGTCTACACATATTAGGATTTAAATTCATGTTCTCTTCAACTACACGTTGAAAGCTCATTAACTGTATATTGTTGTATTCTTCGTAATTATTTTGGCACGTCTTATACTGATGCGATTGCGTTTGTCAGTATTAATATAATTCATTTCGGCAATATAAGCATTTTAAGAGACTATTAAAACAAAAGAGTAGGTTGTATTATAGCCATTTTAGAGAGAGGGAAAGTTCTCTTTGTCAATGACTTGCACACGTGTTAGTCTTTATGGAAAAAAGACAATTGACTTTAGAAAACAAACAAGAAACATCAATGTCAAATTATATATTCACCAGATGAGTTTTCTTTTGAGTATTATTTCGGAAAATGCTATGGGCTACAAAGTGGTATATGCTTCCTTTTATTGGATGCCCTGTATTTGTCTCACATGTTTTCAAATATAGGCTATATATGAGGGACCACTTAGATTTTGCAATTGTTAATGATCATTGACTAATTTCTTATCCCTTAATGGAAACAGTTTATAATTGAGGGTAGATTAAAAATAGCAGGGTAATTTCACCCTTATGTAGCATAGTGAACTTCAATTGACATCTTTGTATAGTGTATTGATTTAAATTTGTTGAAGTATTAAAGTCATAGACACATACGTGGTTGGACAATCTCATTCTATAAGTTGATTTTTAAGAATAAGATTCTAATTCATTTAACATATGATATCAATATCATATTTAACATGATAATTTAAAAATTAGACTTAAGACCCATCCTAAGTGTGAATATTGAAGTTCTATAAAAATTTCATATATCAACAAGATTTCTTAAATGTTGCACGTTTATATGTGGTAAACCTCATCTTATGAGTAGCTTTTGAGCTTGAATCCAAGCTGTTTTTCTATTTATTTATTTTTTATAAAAAATAAAAAATAAAAAAAAAAAAAAAAAACTACCTTAGCTACTTCTCTAAAACAGCAACAAAACTAACTAACAATCAAGTGCTAGTTATCTTATTAGCTATGCACGATTATATGAATCAAAAGGTATCGTATATTGGTTGGTATTTAATCCATTATCTTAGACAAGACAAGTTCAGATTTTGGATCATCTAAACTTTGTAAAGTGGAGACGGGTTGGTCCATGATATCAGCTTACAAATTATCTTCTTTCCTAATTAATTATTATTGTATCAGTCACCATATGGTAAGGAATGTTGTAAATTTCAACCTCTTGTTAGAACAAACAAGATCAAAGAAGTAGAGCAAATATCAATAGCAACCGGCAACTAAATAGTCAAAACAAAAATATTTAACTAAGAACAAATCTAACAACTTATGTGTTTATCAAATCTACGATCAAACAAAAGAACAAAGATAAGAGAGGAAAAGAGTAAACACATCGAGATTCTTACTCAGTTCGGCATAAGTTGATTTATGTCTGGGGAAGAGGGCAGGTATATAATCTATCGTAGATGAGTCTTTACATGAGATACAAAAAAGTTACAAGAAATTAATTTCAAGTGTTCTCATAGAGAACCCTAATTTCTACTCCTTTTCAAATCTCTCAGAGCCTACTAAAAGATTGTAAGAGAAAACAAATATTTCCTTCAATGAGATCTCACTACCGAACGTGTTTAGAATATGTTCTCTAACCCAAAAATCTCACCTAAAAACACTCAACCCTTAGCATTTAAGTTACATAAAAGTTCAATTTTTCGATTTCTCAATCTTGTCTTAAAAAAAAGGGGGTCATACTAACAAATATTTACCGAGAAAAGTTAATTTTCAACTGTTTGAGAAATAAATTATACAATTTTCGATATATTATTTCTACTTTTGGTACTTTAATGTTTCTTTTAAGAGTACATGTTAACATTTCCTTTAAAAAAATTGAGAGTTTATTTTTTTATCACGAATAAAGAGTTCCCTTAAAAAAATTGGAGTATTTTACAATTGTTTTGTCCCTTGCAAATAAAACAAATTCTTACCACTGACCTCACATACAATTTTCTAATTTTGAAGTTATTTTATTAACTTCTACAATCATCTTAAATAGTCTGTTGTAAGCAGATGTTTGTTAACCTTCCAAAGTAGAATGGCCTCAAATATCAATAGTCTCCATATAGCCTTTGCAATTCTCTTCACTACTTTGGTCTTGGCTTCAGGTATCAAATTAGTTTCATTATTCAATTTTATTGTATTTTGTATAAAAATATTTGACATTATGCGAAAGGACATTTGAAAGGAAAAAAAAAATTCCCTTTCAAAACAATGTTTTCCTTTTTTTTTTTTTTTGAGGGAAAAACCATGTTTTCCTATATGTATGCAACATCTTTGAAATATAAAAAGCTTCTTTATATCCTTAAAAGAAAGAAAAAAAACAAAAAAAACTTCTTTATAGGAGAATATCGATAAAATTTTCAACAATGTATCAAAAAAATAATAATATTAAATTGTTTATACAGTTTTTTTTTTTTAAATATTGCACTCCCTATGTTGGTTGGTTTTGTTTCAAATTTATGCTTATAGTTTGTAGTTCCAAGTGTGTTTTTTTTTTAGATTTTCCATCATTTTTAAAAAATATTTGATTTATTTATTTTAGGGAAATGTACGCCCTTACAGCACAAAATAAGAAACTAAAATTAGAAATAAAATCTTAAAAATTGTGTATTTTTAATTTTAAAAGCTTTAAATTTTATCTTTTTATTTTGTGCATTTATTGATTAATTCTTTTGTAGCTTCTTAACTTGTACCCTTAAGGCACAAGTTAACAAAACGCTTTATTTTAGTATACTTTTTTTTTTGGTAGCTTATTTTAGTATACTTTTACCTTATAGAAAAATGTGACTTTATCCTAGTAAATATTATGATCCAAACAATTTTTAATGATTTATTTTTGTTATATCAGGAGGTAATGGTTTCACTAATAATATTGTAAAGGACGATTGCATCGTCCTTGGTCGATGTCGTAGTATACGTTGGTGTTCTTGGAATTGTGCATCATATGGACGCTCCAATAGTCTGTGCGAAGATGGTCAATGTCTATGTTGTGCTTGATAACATTAAGATAATTGATCTTTCTTAGTGTGTTTGTATAAGTATACAAATGCAGCATATGAAGATGAAATAAAATAATCTAAATTAAAGTATTTATGAGTTCTTTTTTTTTTCTTCCTAGGAGTGTAATTATAAACTGGTCACAAGTTCTAACTCAAATAGCAAAAATACTAAAATTGTTTCGTTGGATGATAAAATCGGGGTTTGAATATAGATTCCTCCATTTTTGTTTGTATGAATTTTCTATGACATAGTCATATATGGATAACATATTTTTAAAATAGTCAAACATATTAAAATGAACACTATTCTATACTTAAAATATGCCAGAAATAGAAATGAAATAATAAAACATTTACGCATTGCGAAAAAGAAAACCACCCAAACAATACAAGATTCACATCTAAGCACAAATTGAATCACCTAAATATTGCAAATGAATAAGCCACCAATGATTTAAATTAAAACAAAATCATGAAAACTTAACTTTCAGCCTTTTTGGAATCATATAATGTTAGACAATGACAATGTCTTTTCATTAAAAAAAAAAAAAAAAAAGTTTAAATGCACTTTTCACTTTCTATATTTCAAAAAGTTGTGATTTTGACCCTTTAGAAAAAAAAAATAGATATTTTGATCCCCTAACTTTTGGCCCTCTTTTGATTAGCTGATTTTATGCAAATTGTTCAGTCTCATGGTTTAAACTGGCATGGGGATAGAAGGATGCTGATAAGTGAAGTCAAAACTTTCATGGTGTCCAAACTAGCATGATAAGTGAAGTCCAAACTGATGAGTGGATCCTTCTTTAGGGGGTCAAAAGTTACACCATGCCAGTTTGGACTTCACTTATCAATATCCTTCTATCCCCATGCCAGTTTACACCATCAGAGACTGAGAAATTGGCATAATCTCTATCAAAATCAGCTAATCAATAGAGGGCCAAAAGTTAGGGGGGTCAAAACATCCATTTTTTTCTAAGGGGACAAAAATCGCAACTTTTTGAAACATAGGGGATGAAAAATGCATTTAAGCCTAAAAAAAACATATTATTTATTTCTTTCTAAATAGACCAATAGAAAATTAATCAAATTGCGTGACAAATACCTTTATACTCTTTACGAAGTCGGATAAGCATGGTCGTATTTGACTCAGATCGAAGAGGACAATTATCCTAAGCCCAAAAAAATTTGTCTAAATATCCTAAAAGATGTGGCCAAGATAGTAATCAATGTCTAACGTAATTATCCTTATTAGCCAATCTATTATTCAAGAAATTCCAAACAATGGGAGACACATTCGATGAAACCAATTTATTTCAAACAATATCTTCGTGAATTCGTGATTCTAACACCCTCTTCCTCTACATCCTAAGTTAGCATTTGATACACATCTTTGATTGACTCTTCACTACTATGTTCTCCATTACTTAACTAACGCAGGTGTATTTTCGATATTTCAATATCTTAGGTGTGTTCCGGCAAACAACGTTAGCAAAAAGAAAATTACACTTGATAACCAACCCCTCCTTCTACACAAACAACATATGCCTTCAATTCCACCCCTCCCTTTTCACACCCCCACCTCACATCCCAACCTAAAAATCTCAACCACCAAGATATTTGTGTTCAACTAAACCAAAAGTTCTACTAAACCACTCACAAAGTGGTCTACTTTCTAACTAAGGATACCGCCAAAAAGAATTATGTTCTCCGTTATTCCTCACTGCCTGGAACATATACATATCAAACCACCTCCCTCTACTCAATCCCACCCCATCACTAATATTTTGTAAATCCTTCATTTAAACTATTGATGTATATCATGTTATTTTTTAACGATACAATAACAATAACCATGTTTTATCTCACTATATGTGGTCAGTTACATTGATCAAATGAATCTATAATGTTCTATCATAAATTATGTTTTATCTAACTCTTTAATCTCTAGATATTTTTATTAGTTTCTTGTTTTACTTTTGTTTTTATCTCTGTCTCTAGTGGTTTGACAATTGTCCACATGATCTATACTCCTTACTACAAAATACACAAGTCTTCTCTCTGCATGTTGAAATTATGACACCTCTATTTTATTTAAATAAACTAAAATCTATATGTGCTATTTATTTTTTGAATTACATCTGATGTGCTTATTTGTATGAGTAATTTTTAAGTGATAGATAATTAATTCAATTTTTTAATGAAATTACAAGTGATGAAACTAGTTTGTCAATTTTGGAAAAAGTGGTGCAAATAATGAATCAGTTTGGAATGGTTAATGAGTGATTGCGTCTAGTGAGTTCAACTCAAGATACCAAAATTTTTAGAGTGCATCTCCCTTATTTCTTACTCTTAACGCCACTTTCTTCTAGAAGAAAAGATTTAACCACTCCATCCACCTCTGATCACTAATCCGACCACTCTTACCAACTATCACACTTCACAAGTTTCTTGAACCGCGTTTAACAATTTGTAAGTGCATGTTTGAAGCCTCTCAATGTGAAACCAAACTTCTACTAGATATATTACAGGTCTATAGTTAGTTAACATAACTTAGTTAATAGCGTCATTGCATAATATATGTAGGGTTGTAATTTGAACCTCGAATTTCTCATTTACTCACCTTAAAAATTGAATTTATTACCACGGACTACTTGACAAAAAAAAAATTTGATAAGAGCGAAAAATATACATATAAATCTTATGGACCTTTTTATTTTTCATTTTTGTTAAATCAAATATTACAACAAAAAATGCAAACCAAAGCGCAAAAATGTATGATGAATATTCATACTTTCTTTTTTGTTTTAAACTGAATTGGCCGGATGAAATTGATATACTATAGTATATTTAACGAGGACTATACATCACCCTTCATAATTATTAATTGGTTTAGGCTCGATTCAAAAATCTAAATCGGAAGAAGGAAAGGAATCAAACTTATTGTAATCAAGTTTGAAAAATATATATGATGCTTACTATAAGTTTGGCATATACAATCTTTCCAATTCTAGCTATAGCATCGCTTATTATTAGTTAACCTTAACCATAACCATAGAGAAAAGTACCATGATCTAAACATCACATAAAATCTCCAAGCAATACCTTCTTGAACATGGATGAATAACTCCCTCTTGATCTTACATTACCAAAACACACACTAGAGCTAGTAACATCGTAAAGATCTTCATTTTCACCTTTCCTCGAGTGTATCATCGGAGAAGATGGCACTGAATATGATGTTGGCCGCGGTGAGGACACTGACAAAGATGACGACGATGATGATGAAGAATAGGAGACAAAAGTTGATGACGCCGCGGGGGACCGATCAAGAACACAATCCTTTTTTGTAGTACGCTTGTGGAATAGTGATTGTAAAAAAAAGTTCTTTTTGGCTTTGGTTATTGGTTTTTTGTTTGCATTTTGGAAATAAGATGGTGGTGGGGTGAGAGGAGGGAGTGAATTTTGGTTTGATCTATGTTTAGGTGTACCTGGTTGAGATTCCCATACAAATGGAATTGATGCAAATTTGTTTCCATGGTAATCTTCATTTGAGATATTGGATAATTGTCTTTGTAGTTGCTCATCTAAGCACATCATCTTCTTGTTCTCTTGTCTTTGTACAATTATGGGAGATGGCTTTTGGAGAAAGTTTGAAGGCTTTGTCATGTTTATTTGGTGGGGTTAGCTATTTAGCAAATTGAGGGTGTGTATTTATGTTATAATGTATATATAAGTAGTAGATTAGAATTTGTGTGAGACATGTTCAAAGGGTTTTGGTATAATGAAAGAGTAGTTTAAGACTTTTTTAAGTTCAAATGGGAATCTCTAACATTAGATTGGAATTAATTGGTAGTGGGTACATTTTGTTATTTTTAAGTGGTTTCCACATTCTAGTGGAGTTTTGTGATCGTTGAATTAAGAAAGGGGAAGTCAACTATATCCAAATAATTAAATAGTGATATTTTTATTTTCTTATTCTTTCAAACGATGGTTTAGAATGAAACTAGCTTTTTTCTACAAGTACATTTTTTTTTAACTTACTCTATAGGTACATGTTAATTGTCACATGTTACCGTCATATAATATAATGTGACCTTAAGATATTACACGACCTTTCGTTAAACACATGAGATATTAATGAAAACGTCATAATGATAGAGATCAAAAATAATATTTAAACTTTTGATAGAGATGAAAACCGTAGAAAGTATTTACAGGAATCAAAACCAAACTATGTTTACAATATAAAAAAATCATGTTTAAAACTAAAATCATCATTTTCCAGTGAAGAAATGGAAAAGTGAAGAGACAAATACTTTATTCTTATGAATGGATTCATTTCACTAGAGCTGTCAAAAAGGGGCCATCTGTCCCGTTTAGGCCGGTTCTTACAAACTTCAAACTTTATCGGACTGGGCTAAAAAGTCCAGTTAAAAAATATATTATTCGAGACCGGCCCTACACGGACTGCGGGCTAAACGGACCGGCTCGTATTAAAAATTACTTTTTTTAAAAAAAGTACTATAAAACAGTCCTATAAAATTTCTTATAAATAATATGTTTAAATAATGTTTAACACAAAAAAAAAAAAAATTATAAATATTTTCGTACAAACGTCATAAGGTAAAACGGCGAGGAAAGCAATTTTAAATAAATTACATACATTATAGTTATAGGCATTTATGTATTAAATCTTTAAAATTATAAATAACGAAACGAGTAAATATAATTTAATATTACTTTTATATTTGTGTTAGTTTATCGAATTTTCACTTTGATAATCAACTAAGTGTTCTCGTGAGCTTAACTCACTTGGTATGGACAATGCATAATATATGCAAGATCAGGGGTTCAAACCCCAGCCGCCACAAAAAAAAAAAAATATCAACCAAGTAAAAAATTATTTAAAAAATATATATAATTTATAGGATTTTTTATTTATGCAGGCTAACGAGCTACCCGCAACCGGTTCGGGCTATCCCTAACGGGTACCGGGATTTTGAGGATCGGGCTAAAAAACCCTATAAAAATTCGAGCTCAATATTTAAGACTCAAACCCTATAATTGATCAGACTAAACTGACCGACTCATACGGGCTGACCCATTTTAACAGTTCTACATTCGACCTTAGATACCTTCAAAAGCATAGAGTATGCCGAACTAACTGAGTAAACCTCATTCGAATCATGATTGCATGATGAAAGATCATTCACATTCACATGTTAGAAAGTAATATATCTTAGACTTATCAACTGACCATCACATCATGCTCTTAAACAAGAAAAATTATGGTGAAGTTAAATTGTCAATCATTAAGCATTTGTGTATTTAATTCATGTCACGTCAGATTATATGGTGTATTGCACATTTGTCTATAAGGTGTGTCATTATATCTTTACTTATGACAATTGTGTCCCTGATTAAATCAAAATTAAACATAGATTCCTATTTGTGCACTAA
The DNA here is from genome assembly GCF_003473485.1 of Medicago truncatula. Classification (NCBI taxonomy): domain Eukaryota; kingdom Viridiplantae; phylum Streptophyta; class Magnoliopsida; order Fabales; family Fabaceae; genus Medicago; species Medicago truncatula. The sequence continues at coordinate 33,172,228 of NC_053046.1, forward strand.
GATTGAAATTCTTCTTAATATTTTTGTATGGGAACTGATCTGTAATAAGGTAAAGTTTAATTTTAGAGTGGTCCACCAACAGGACACTAGCTGGCACGACATCGACAGTTATACTATTGGTTAAACAAACTAACTTTTTTTAAAAAGTCAATTTTCTTACTTCACCGTAGAAGCCCCATTAAACAAACTTACCTCCCATCCATCTAAAGTCCCACATCCACTCATCGCTGCCTAATTGTCCATATTACCCACCATAAAACCTTGTCAATATGAGACTTATAAAAACATGTGGAAAAATAATGATGTTTTTCATTAATGTAATCAAGGTCCCATAGCGATAAACGATTACTAGAAGATAACTACGAAACAATGATGTTTGAAAGAAAGAAAAAAAAACTAAGAAACAACGTAAAAAATCAGTGTTAAACAAATGTGGTGATAGTTTTATAAATAATAAACGTATACTCTCTATAAATATATCTTTGTGAACAATGGTGGAGAATATATCTTTGTCTAAACGTTGCAACATTTTGGGAAAGTTTTGCTCCGAAAATTTTCAAATATATCTTTGTGAACAATACGCTAGAAATAGCATGGCTATTCTCATGGAAAAATGTTGTGTCGCAAGAAATTTGTGAACAAATATATATACCTCGTTGTAACATTAATTTTTTCATAATCAAAGTCACACATGCATGTATTCCATTAAAAACAAAACTAACGACTCAAAACATTCATGATTGATTCGCTATATTTTATCTCGCTAAAAATAGCATGACTCTTTCTCATGACAATTAATCCTTCAAAGGTTTCCTACTCGTGGTAACATTGAGTTGTGTTGGTGTCCGAATGTCCGAGTACTATGTATTTATTTTTGACTTAGGGTTGAATATTTCTTGTACTTGTCACTTTTTTTTTCTTAATAAAGCTTTTTTTATGTTAAAAAAACAACATTTTCTATTTATGAATAAGATATATACTTATTTTGAGACCACATTGATGATGAGTAACTTATTTTTTTGATTACTGATGACTAACTTTTATATTTTTAAAAACATACATTTTATTTAATCATTCATCACAAGTGCAAACCCAACACAAGCAAATCAAAATAACATGCATGGCCATACAGTGAGAATGTGAAACCAACACTAAAATTAATGAATGGGCACGTGGTGCTACCACTAGAAACACATGCATTTGTCAGGTCGTCTTTGCTTATTTTAAATATTGTCAATTTACGTGGATCTATATCTCATGACATAGGAAAAATGACGAGTATTTTAATTTTCACGAGCCAAATGAGCTAGGTCACATTTTTGTAATATTACAAATAAATAAATGTATCCTAGTCCTTGTTTAATACGTATAGGGTGCGTTTGATTTGCTAAAAAATGAAGGACAAGATATAACAACTCTAGTTGTTCAGTGTTTGATTAGTAAAACTGTTTCAGGTACAGGACAAACTGGAGGCAAGTGACAGGACAAAAACTCATATTTTTGTCCCTCACCAAACCACATCACAACTATTTGTCCTACGTACAAGTTGTCTAAAATACCAAAATAGCATTTTGTCCCCCAACAATCGTATAATACAAAAAATTATTCAATGTCATAAAAAATTTGTCATGTACTGTTCTGCCTTGTGTTGTACTGTTCTGTCCAGTACTTACTGTTTTGCAAATCAAACACACCCATAGTGTGAATGTTCAAGGAAACTTCTTACTCAATTAAGTTGCCGCCTAAAGACAAACAAGATGTTACCCACTCCCAAATGGCATTTTGTGAACAAACACCATCGGTTAGTCCATCCTAATCATCATTCTCAACATTTTCTTTATTTTAATCATAACATTTTATTAGTTTGACATGAATATTGAATAATGACTAGTTAACGACATTAGATCTAAGATCAAACCAAACAAAAATGATCCAGGACAGATTATTAGGTAAAACTTAGTTATATATGCATGTATTGATAATCTAGCCACGGTTTACATGGATAAATTTTTATACAACCAAGGAAAAGGACATGGTCTGGGTACTATTGGTCTAGATTATATAATTTGTCTTTATTACTCTAGACTAGATTATATCTTCAACAAAGTTTTATATGCATATTGTTCTTAAGTAACCATATGCATACGATCTATATATAATATCCCAAGTTGTTTGCAAATGTTTGACAAATCTTAAAATCAATTTGTGCATTTATTGATCACATAGATGAAACATCTTCGTAATTTTTTGGTCAAATATCTCTTTTGATCATTTAATGCACCAAGATCCTTTTAAGGACCTATTTGAATCTTAAAAAACTTCAAATAGGTGCATTGAATTAGCAACTTGAATGACCTATTTAAAACTATTAATCCAATATTTTTGTCAAATTTAAAGGATTAAATTAAAAGAGGTATTTAGCCTGTTTTTTTTCTTCATAATTAATAAAGATTAGTTCTTCGTAAATATAATATACTTAATCTCAATAATATATAACTAAAATATTTTATGAAAATAGAAAATGCATTGTATTATCTATCCTTGAGCATAATATATGTTAGATCAACAGTCTGGCACAAAAGATTAGATAAGAGATAAACGCAAAAACAAAAACGTTCAATGTTTGTTGGTTGATCAATTTTCCTACATCTAGGACAGTAAAGTAAATCAAATCAGTCGTAGTTCCTTTGTGTTATTGGTGAAAGAGTATACCTTATAGGCTACAGCCATACCCAACACCAATTATTGGTCCCAACATCAGGGCCGTCCCTGAAAATTTAGAGGCTCGGCTCTGGGAATGAAAAGTGGTCAGTAATAAAATCAAAACGTTTTTTTTTTTTTAAAAGAGCAATGTTCTATTTATATTTTTTAAAAGATAAATACACGGTGCCGTATATATGCGGAACATCCAGAGATGAAAATACTACCGTATACATGAGGGAATGAAATAATTTTTTTTTATTGGAGGATATATATTATACTGGGTATAAAAAAAATAAAATTGAGGTCCATCCTTGAGGGAGGCCCAGCTCGTTTGAGCTGTTTGCACCCCCTCAGGGACGCCCCTGCCCAACATGATACCACTAGAGAACCTGCATCCTCACTATCCGGTACAAATTGTATTGTCCTTAAACTCGGGACAATCCCTCTTAAAGTGACCAATTTGAGATACTTTAAAGCATCTATACTTCGACCAGTCATCACATTTTGAGTTCCCTCAATTTCCCTTACTCTTACCTCTTCTACCTGAGAAGTTCAAGCCTTATCTACTCTGATAAACTCTCAAGTCCTTGGACTTAGTTAACATTTTGATTCTCAACACCGTTTGAACTTCCGCCAAGGTGATAGTGTCTTCTTTAGAGTAAAGTATGATGTCTATGATATGCTCAAAATATCTTAATTATAGATCCAATAATAAATTATTTAAAAGTTCATAGACTTAATTATAAATTATATAACTCAAATCAGAAATTATGATAAATTTAGGAACATTGTTTTTTTTTTAAAGAATCGTGTTAACAAGACACATGTTAAGCAATAAAATATACTACTAGATAATTTGGGGGTGTTGAAAAAATAACTTTTAAACTTTTAAGTTTTAAGGAATATGAATATGATACATTGTTTGCACGACTTATTGGTATTTTTTTTTAAAAAAAACCTATTAATAAATTCTTAAAAATTAACAATTCAATCAAATATGATCAACTGCATTCTTCAATAATCTTAGTGTGATTAACATTTATCATCATCCTGGCTATTTCAACTTAGTATGTTGAAGCATATTAGATAACCAAAATGAACATTCCAACTTTATAGCACCATATCTGTCTGATGTTCTATACATGATCATCTTTGATGCGACATCGATATATGTTATTATATTTGATTCTTTCAATATGGGCGTGTCTGTGATGACCTAAAGATCATTGTTGCGTATATGTACTTTGCGGGGTAGCACTTCGGTGCCTTTATCTTTGGTGACTTTGTTTCTATCTCTCTAAATCATTCATTCTCTCTCATCTAAATAATTTATTTTAATTATTCATCAAACATTCTCTCATCTAAAATAAATTAAAAATATCTAAAGGCACCGAAACCAAAGACGCTAAATGTCACCCTACTTTGTGCGTAAGAGTATAGTATTGTCAAGTCATGCAGTTTCATCGTGTCTCGCTGTTTGACCCTTTTCTCGTACCATCTCTTAAAAGGGAAAAAATTGACACATGGCAAGTTAATGGATGCAGCTCACCATCATTATCATGTGTTGGACTTGGAACCACATATTCATCATGCATTAGTAGTCTTACACGTGTTTGGTTGTATTCAGTTTCCATTTGGTGATCTTCAATCCAAATTCAATGTTAGGTGTCGTTTAAGAGGTATTAAGATCTACTTCATTTGTTAAAAGTAAATGGATAATATCATTTGATGACTGATACATACAAAATGTATGTAATAGGATGAGAACTATGTTACCCCTTTATGATTTGAGGATATTTACCCTTTATGATATTAATCAATCAAATTGAACAATGTATACTTTATTAACGAAGGCTCCGTTTGGATTGACTTATTTTGAGCTTATGTGGACTTATCTACTCTCATAAGTCTTTTTAAAGGTGTTTGGGTAAATAAATAAAAATAGTTTATCATAGTTTCATAAGCTGCTTATGTCATATTTTAATAAGCCTAAATTTTTAGCTTACCCTCCGGCTTAACAAGGAGCTTATGAATTTATGTAACCTCCTTCGATTCTCTCTGGATCCACTTTTTCAAAACATATATTTTAATTTTATTTTTTTGTTTTTAGAAAGAAAAAAAAAAACATATATTTTAATTATAATGTTAGTTATCTTTGATTGTGCATGAGTAACACACGTAACTAAGATTTTTTTTTATGGAAGATTTTTATTATTTTTTTGTTACGTAACAAAATGATACTGAATAAAAAAAACAAACTTAACTTGTCTTTTTTTGGTAACAAACTGTACATTAATATCTATATATATGGTAAGTTTACAATCATAATTTCTCAAGCTTATATTTAAATTATTATACTTTTTTTTTTAAAGAAAGCTTATCATATATTATTATACTTGTGTATGATGATGTTTAGACTATTTATTTACACCTCTAAAGTTAATTTTGTCTTATATGAATATTGATATTTTTTTAAGGACGAATATTGATTATACTATATATATAATTATAATTAATATATTATAATATTATATTTTACATCTTGATTAATTTTATCAAAAAAAATTTTGATAATTGTGGTTCGATTCTTTGATTTTTTTGTTAAATTAAAAATATTTAAAATTTCGATAATTGTTTATGTAATGTCACATCCAAACACTTCAATTTATGTAAGTACTTGTTAGTGTACATATCCAAACATAAATAACTTATCAAGTATAAGAGCTTATGATTTAAGCTCTAATGTTATAAGTTCTAATGCTATAAGCATTTATATAAGCTGTTTATCCAAACGAGACCTAAATCAAATATGAAAAGATTTTTTAAATATAATTTGTTATTTGCATCTTTACTCCATATTCAATTAATTTTCTTTTATTTTTCCCATCAAAAAATTTGATGAGATATTTTATTTCCACGTTTCAATTGTTTAGACAAATTTTGTTCTTCTAATTTCTTTAATGTTTTTTGTTTCAATTTTTTATTTTTCTACAATTTTTTTGCACCATATCTTGTTTTTTTCAAGCTTGGATCCGGAAAAAAATAATTCCAAAACGTTATTTTTTCTGATATCAATTATATATTTTTTAACTAGATTATTATATATTATCATATACTTGTATCTATTAATATTAGTCTAAACGTTATCTTATTTTATCAATGAGATGACCAAATGCTATTAACTTAAACAAATATTTTTTTGACAAGTTATAAAAAACGAAGACTTGTTTTAGTTCTCGAGAAAAATTATAAGACCTAATTTAGGTACAGTTTGGTCAGACTTTTTTTCGGTCTAAAAGCTACTTTAAAATAAAGTTAAAATAAAACTCTATAAGAAAAAGGCTAAAGCTGTTTGGTTTCTTTATTTTTTTTTAGTTCTAAAGTTATTTTTGAGTTAAAAGCTGTTTGGCAAAATATTGTACAAAACTTTGAATTTATTATTTTTTGGTGGTGTATGAGTTTCGAACCCGGGACCTTGCATATATTTATGCACTGTCTATAAATAAAAAAACTTTGAATTCATTATGAATTAACATAATAAATAAAAAAATGTCTAAAATATTTTTTGAAGGGAAAAAATGTTTAAAATATAAAGATATATTTTTACTAATACTATATTTACTCAATGACGTTTATTTTGTGTAACATGAATACAAATTTGTACAATATTTTTTCCAATTATACTCTATAACAAATTTTGTTATAAGAATACCATATTTTTAGTGTTGGTCAAAAAGATAAGAATTTATATTATATAATATTATATTTGTTACATTGTTGGTGTCATTGAAAAAGATATGTTTAGTTTTTTTAATAAGAAAAAGATATGCATAGTTTGTTACAATACAAATGTGTAAATTATATATAAGTATAATTTTTTTAGGCAACTACACTTGTACTTTTAATTAAAATTAAAATTTTATAAAAATAATTATACGCATTACACAACACTAACAAAAATTATACGCATTAGCATAACAAAAAAAAACAGAAAGAGGAACATAAAGTATTACTCTAAACGCTAACGTGTGTGTGTATTTCCGTGGTTGAAGAAAGGGAATAAAAATATTCGATGTCATTCATTGACAGCGTGAATACAAATATTTGCGAGGTTGTGAGGATCAAAAGATATTGAAATTAATATATATGTGATAAAAAGATAATAAAATTCCTTAAAAAAAATAGATAATAAACTTAAATGGAACCTCATTAAAAAATTAGGACCGGTTAAAAAAAAAAAATTGAAGAAAAAAGCATATTGAAAAAATAAAACAAAAGGTTGCCGGCGGGAGTTGAAGAGAGGTGCTTGTGAAATAAATTGGGGAGAAATAGTTTTTTGAAGTAGCATTCATCAACTTTCGGTTAAAGCTCATTTCATTCAATTTTATGCATTCTAAAAAAAGTACTTTTTTTCGAAGGTACTTTATTGATATTGTGTTTGGCCTAGCTTCTCCTTAAAAACGTAGAAAAACTGAAGAAAAAAAAAAGTCAGGCCAAACGGTACCTTAGTCTCCGAAAAATATATAATTCACCTTTATATTTCCAGAAATATAAAGAGATAAAACTTAGTCTCAACTTTCTTTACTTTATTGGTTTAAATCATTGTAGATCTACACTTTGAAAATTGAACCTCCAGAAAATGGTGGGACATCCATTGTTTTCATCCAATAAATAAATAAGTGGTAACCACAGTTCGAGTAATCGTGAAGGCTCGCTATAGTTCATCTGATTCATAAAAAAGGTTTAACCTAGGTTATAAAATGATATGACCATATTTAGATGATTAAACTACACTCATCTCCCTTAAAAGATGCTTGAATTACACTCCGCTTTCCTCTTATGTTAAATATACACGAGTCCCCACACCTCTTATGCAAAACATATTAGAAAACATTTCACATTTAAAATGTATTTTATGTTCTAAGTTATAAAATTAATAACAAAATATTTAAATTTAATCATCATTTATAGTTAAGTTACAAAGAAATAAATTATTTTTTCTTTTTAAATGGTGTTTTCAAATTTGTAGATATTGTAAAAATATTTAATTCAAGCATCTCATGGGGGTATAAGTTTTATTTTTCAACGGAGAAAAATGTATATTTTAACTCAAGAGGGGAGGGGAGTGTAATTCAAACTTCTTTTCGAGGATGAGAGTGTAATTTTCTATATTTTAATTGATCGCATGTTGAGTTTCATTTTGGGTTATCTGATGCAGAAGAAAGGTTGAACCTTTGTCATAAGACATTTCTTTAGTGATTTTGTTTTGTTTCAAATTAATAAAGTCCTTAGAATAATTAGTTCATTTAATTGAACATCAAGTACGACTTAATCGTGAGACTCCATTAATTATAAGAACAATATTCTTAAAGAATCCTCGGTTAAAGAAACCTCTGATGTTAGTAAGTTTGTTGTGGCACTGAATGCGAGTGTGGATCCTACGTTGCAAAAAGAAGTTGAGTTTATGAATGCTTGGATGGCCAAGGCTGCCGAGAATGATGTACCTTTTATACCACTTCTGTCGAAGTCTCAGAAAAAGAAAGGGAATAAGAACACCAAGGCTCCCTATCAAACCCGCTCATCGGGTTCCGTTCCACCTTCTCAATGAATATTATTTTTTTGGAATATTCGGGGAATTGGAAATAATGATTCCCGAATTCGGGAGGGGAACTGTTGTGCTGACTAACTTGTTTCATTGGGACATGTGTTGACTGACACCGTATGGTATACCATTATGCCTTCTTCTTTGGCGCCGGACTTTTCGAGGGACATAAATGGATTTCTCTTAGTCATTTATGTTTCTGTTTTTGTTGCTTTCCTTTTTATTTTCTGAGGGTTTTGGCCTAGTCCCTCCTCTTGTAAATACTTTTCCTTTTTTTTTTTTTTTAATAATATTACGTATTGGAAAGGCGGTAGAGCATGGGGGTTTCTGTTTGGTGCCAACCTAGTTGAGATGCGGCAGTTTTCCCCTGATGCCTAACCTTTCTCTTGACCTTATAAAAAAAAAAAAGTGGTATAACATTAAAGCGTAAAGATCATTATGTGGGTATACTGATGATCATTTCTCACGGATCATGGTTTAATTTGATTCTCTTCAATTTTAATTTCGATGGTCTAATTTGACTTATTCAAAACAAAACAAAAAATATGTTTAAAAAAAAACTTATTGAATTAATTCTTTCATAGTTATAATTTAAATTAAATTACGATGCTAAAAGAGAAGAAGTGATAACTAGTTAAACATTATTTGATAATTTGGATCCAAAGATAATTTGGTGATATAAAAAATAAATTTTAGAAAATAAAAATCAGAGTAAAATAAAATTAACAAGGGAGAGACACATGTACATAAAAAAATATAAATACTCGATTACTTTTTATTGAAAATATAAAAAAATATAAATTAACAAAAAAAATAAACTAAAAGTATAACAAAATTTGTATATTTAACATAAAATACACAAGTTCCGATACAATTTTACTATTTTAAACTTTTTAATATATGCAAATTTAACATGTCCAAACTTGTACACGGTAAAAAGAAAATCCATATAACAAAAATCGAGTTTTATGATTTTAGAAATTTAGGTGTTTTAAAATGTATTTTTTAACAAAAAGGTGTTTTAAATTCATTAATTGCATAACGTTTAGACCAATATCTTTTTTATTCTTATCAAAGAAAATAATTTTCAGACTAATATATTCTATCTTAGGAAAATATAATGTTTATTTTTTATTTTTTTTTGAAATATATAACGTTGGTTTTTTGACATGATGAACAAACATTATATATCTCAAAAAAAAAAAAAAAAAAAAAGGATTTTGTGAATTTGTGAGAGAAGAAGAACCAAGATTGAAAAAACACTAAGAAATAGTGTAAAAAAAATTCTAAAAAAAATGGTGTAAAAAAATATGCAGAAAAAGAAGAGATGAAACAAAAAAAAAAAACAGTAAAGAAAATAAAATAAAATATTTACACAATTGAAATGAGGTAACAAAAGATTTCATTAGATTTCTTGATTTAAAACATAAAAACTCATTAATTGAATGTGGGGTGAATATGTAAATAACATAAATATATTCAAAATACGTAAAATGCAATTATATGTTTGACTTTATTTAATGTAGTTCACATTGTTCATTTTAATTGGTCCACATCAGCCAGGGTATTTACCCATTAATTTAGAGAGGGTAATCTAAAAAAAATCATGTTATAGGTTTTACTATTAAATAGGTTCCATTAGTATTAATTATTTTTGTATTTTTATTTGTTCAAATGAAACAAATAAAGAGACTAATAAATGAAGAAGGCCTTGACTTGACTCGATTAAGACATAAAATTCGTAATAGATATAAACCAAAAGTATCTATACTTTTTCCATTTCTTTTCAAACAATGTTTTAAAATATTAACGCTAAATTAAGGAAGTAGATTTTTGAACATTTTTTCTTCTGTTATACACGCTCATTTTAATCTACAATAAAATCATTTTCCTGCATATATTTTCTATTTTCAATAAATTTAACTTTTTTGTCAAAAAAAAAAAAATTAATTTTATCTTTTCCTCGTAACAAATAAATTTTCATTATTATCATTTTGTCCAATATATTCGCTCCATCCCTAATTAAAAGATCCTTTTGAGAATTTTTTTGGTCCCTTTTTATAAGACCCCTTTGTTATTTCCAACTACATTAATTATTTCTTTACATACATGCCCCTATTTATTATACATCTTTTTCTTCAATCAACAATAAATAACATGTTGAAAACATAAACTAACCTTCTTTCTTAAAGGATAAAATTGTAAAAACAATAGTGATTACAAACAACTTTAATACAAATATCCACTATCTTAATTCCCGTGATTTTGGCAAAAGGATCTTATATATAGGAACGGAGGGAGTATATTTTTTTCTTGCACACTCTATCTCTCTCCTATTTTGAACTACTTCTCTTCACTTTCTTTTTGTTTCAACTAGTCTTTCACTTTTTCTTTTTAAACATTGGAGTTTCTTTGTAATTTCCATAAGTTTTGTTCTTTTCTTTTGCATTTGAAATTTTAACAATATTTTTTGAAAGAAGAACTTTTTTATATAGAATTTAACCGTTATTATAGATAATAAAATTTCGTTTGAATTTGAAGATAACAAAAAATAAACTTATATATATAAAAAAAAAAATTAGTTTTTCGAATATATATCATTTATTAGTTTTATTGAAAAATAAATAATAATAATTAGAAAAATGTATAATTGATTAATCATAACTTTAAAATATCAAATCAACAATTAAATAATGGATCTTTTTAACGAGTGCCCCCAGAGTACTCTTTAACGATTCTAAAAGAAGAAATTAATTTATAAAAAAAGTAAAATATTTCAATTTCTAATGCATTGATTACACATATTTTCATAAAAAGTTACTCCGAAATGAGTGTCACTTTAGTAAAAAAAAATTGTTTCAAAATAAATGTCACTTTACATTTCCAATACAACTTTAATTTTTTTTTTTCCAACTTTTCTCTCACACAATTTTCAATGCAACTTTAATTTTGTCTTTTTCTTATAAAGTAAGGGCAGTTTAGTGAAAACGTTATATTCAATAATTATTTCATTCCATTTCTTAATCTGTGTGTCAAAGCCTAAAGCTACACTCATTTTGAAACGGAGGGAGTACTATTTAAAGTTCTTAAATAATATTCCGGAGACACTCGTTAACTTTTCCCTTAAATAAAAATGATAAATCTAACCAAGTTGTTTGGGCTCCCGTGGCAAAGAGCTCCTTCCTCCAAGGATGTATTGGGAAATACCGAATTCGATTTCTAGGAGGAACAACGTTTGACCAGTGCACATGCCTCTATACACAAGCTGAATTAGTCGTCCACCTTTAATGGATCGAAAACCGATGTAAAAGCTAAAAATGCTAAATCTAATTCAAACGACACTGTTTTTGGACACAGCCGACGTATAGAAAGGAAGGGAGGGAGTAATAAAATATAGTATAAAGTATATAAGTAACGGTTGTAATAGTTAATTATTATATTCATTTGTATCAAAACTTTACTTCATCTCCTTCTCTCTGACTGTGTTGGTGTATCTTCCCAATTTTCAAGGTTAGTTCCGCTACTTTCCATTATTCATAACTATTCATTCATTTTTTTGTGTTCTAATTCAGTCTAATTAGCACCTTTTATTTTTAGTTCTAGCTTTTCTCATGATTTCAGCGCATAAAGTTGTTAATCGTGTCACCACCGAATTTAGTCTTGAAACTTCAAGATTAATTTTGAAGCTCAACTTTATTAATCCCTTAAGTCAAATTTATGTTTTGGTTGCAAACGATCATCCAGAAAGAGTAATTTTTTGGTGTTTGCAGTTAATTTTTAGTGATAAATTTTGATGATCATATATATTTTGAATATTCTAAAAGTGCCCTAAAAAATATATATATCACTTGATTTAAAATCTATGAAGCACGAATACAGACACCGGACATGACATGGACATTTTTGTCCCTACGCCTAATCCAATGAGTGTATGTTCTTCATAGTTTAAATTTCAATTTTAACCAAATGAAATTAGTTAAATCACCCTTTAAGACTGGAAAGGTGTGGGATTTAATCTTTAAATGGTTGGATTGGAAAGCAAATGGTTGGAGTACTGAGTTAGTTGATAACTTTCTATTGTTCAATTCGATGTGTAAACGATAGAATGGCAAGATGGTTTCGCGTTTAATCTGGTTTACAACGACTTCGTTTATTTGATTTGAAAGCTATGATATTCTCTTTAACGGGAAAGTCTTCAATGTTTTGGAGGTAGTTGATAGTCTTGGTCTTGGTTCATTTGTTGGGCGGATAGGAACAAGAATTTAGTCTTCTCAAATTGGTGAGCGAGTCCACTTTCTTGCAGGCGGCAATATCACGCTGTTGCAGTGGAGGAGTTAAATATTTTGTCAATGGTGAAAGTTGTTGTTGTTAGCAGTATAAATGTTGGAGTGTATGGGGTTGTTTTGATACGGTGAGATGATGTACTGAGATTTGGAGTCGTCTTGAATGCAATCTGATTGCATTTTCCTCATGCTGGAATAGCAAACACTTAATTCTAGTGGCTTTGTGATGTTGTGGGTGGATGGATATGTGCTACCACATTATCTCGACCTGTACATGTTTAGATTGCATCTCTTAAGTAGATGTTGTGGTAGACAAGGTGCATAATATTTGTATGTTGATTTTGGAGTAGCTTTGAACATCTTGTGCTAGTTTACTCTTTATTAATAAAAGTTTGGTTATCAAAAAATTAAAAATTCACCCTTTAACAAAGTTTAACCAAGCACATTGAATATTGTGATTCTGACTAATATGTACTTTAAGCATATACTAATTCTTAATCATTGTCCTAAACTCATTGTAATTAAGACTTTGTTTTGCTCATTGTAAGTAAGACCTTGTTTTGTTTAGCTTTTTAATTTTGCTTATTCATGATAATCTGCAGCTGATTATTGAATGGAGTATTAATGTTTGTTTATGTTTGGTTTTGATTTTCAGATTTCAGACGAGGGACACCAAGGAAAATCAACTTCCAAAATCTTCAGTATACTTCTAAGGTTCCTCAACTTAAATTTGTAGCACATATATATTCTTCAGTTCTGATTGACATAGACACTGCAGAGTAGGGGATGAATGTGCTGTCTCTGAGAACCATAAGATTCTATCCTTGATTCATTGGCACACAGGGTTTTGTTGTTGTGCCTGATTTTCTTTTGAATAGGCAAACATTTTTTAGTTATTGGTTATGTTAGATTCCAGGGTTTGAATCCTAGGACCTCCTGTTTGAAACTCCTTTGGTGCCCCTTACAAGATCTTGGGAGGAAGTTTTAATCCATATTTTAAGGCTTCCTATGGAGAATACATCAAAAGTCTTGATGCAAAGATATGAATTAGGAAGATTACTAGGCCAAGGAACTTTTGGAAAAGTTTACTATGGAAGAAGTACAATAACTAACCAAGGTGTAGCTATTAAAATGATTGACAAAGATAAGGTTATCAAAAATGACCAAGCTGATGTTATAAAAAGGGAAATATCTGTTATGAGACTTGTAAAACATCCAAATATTATTGAGCTCTTTGAGGTCATGGCAACAAAGGGAAAAATTTATTTTGTTATAGAATATGCTAAAGGCGGTGAGCTTTTCAAACAAGTAGCAAAAGGAAAGCTGAAAGATGATGTTGCGCACAAATATTTCAAGCAGTTAATTAGTGCAGTTGATTTTTGTCACAGTAGAGGTGTATACCATAGAGACATAAAGCCAGAGAACATTTTATTAGATGAGAATGAGAATCTGAAGGTATCAGATTTTGGTTTAAGTGCTTTTACTGAATCCAAAAGGCAAGATGGTTTGTTGCATACAACTTGTGGAACTCCTGCTTATGTTGCTCCTGAAGTGATCAAAAGGAAGGGTTATGATGGTTCCAAAGCTGATATTTGGTCTTGTGGAGTTGTTCTTTTTGTTTTACTTGCTGGTTATGTACCTTTCAATGACTCCAATTTGATGGAGATGTATAGGAAGATAAGTAAAGCAGAGTTTAAGTGCCCTAATTGGTTTCCGAAAAATGTTAAGAAGTTACTGGGTAAGATGTTGGATCCAAATCCTGACACTAGGATTTCTATCGATAAGATTAAACATTGTTCTTGGTTTAAGCATGGATCAAATGGTAGACCGAAAAAACGTGAAGAGGAAAAGAAGACTATCTCTTCTTTGGCTACAAACTCTGCAGCCCCGACCTGTCAGATTGAGGGCGAGTCGGTGTCCAATACTGACACCAAACTGACCATTGTGACAAATCATTTGGATCAAATGGATGAAACTGAAAAGCAAGAGTCGGATTTGCCTTTGAGTATTAATGCATTTGATATTATCTCTCTTTCGTCTGGTTTTAACCTATGTGGATTTTTTGAAGATAGTTTTCAGAAAAGGGAAGCGAGATTTACTTCGAAACAACCTGCATCAACCATTATTTCGAGGCTGGAAGAGATTGCTAAGAGACTGAAGATGAAAATAAAGAAAAGAGCTGCTGGTTTGTTGAAACTAGAGGGAGTCCATGAAGGTAGGAAAGGGATTTTGTCCTTTGATGCTGAGATTTTTGAGGTTACTCCATTTTTTCATTTGGTTGAAGTGAAAAAATCAAATGGAGATACATTGGAATATCAGAAAATATTGAATGATAATATTAGGCCTGCTCTTCAAGACATTGTTTGGGCTTGGCAAGGTGAAGTACAAGAACAACCACAACAGTTAGAGACTCAGCAACAAGCACAGCCATAAGATCCTTGTTTCTTTTACATTTCATGCTATACAATTTTTTTTAGAATAATGTTGTTTAATGCAAAGCCTTTGTGTGTTTAACTATGACATGACCTTATTGTAACATATTATTGTGTATCAAATTTGACTTGTAAATGTTTAGTTTCAGTTTTTATGTATAGTTTCATGGTTAACAAACATTCCCAGTGACTTCTCATGTTTTAAAGACATAAGTATTGAAGTCATGGTAGCTTCAACTTGAAGATTCTTGTTAGCATTAAGAGTCTCTTCAAAACTCATCCGGAATACGTTCACGCACTGAAGATTCTACTACTATTTCATGAAGAATTTAAGCTAAGAAACTTGCTTTCTTAATTAGTGATTGTAGGATATCTTCTGCAATTGCAATCATCATCATAATATAAAGGTTTTAAACTCTCTGCAATTGCATCTTGATCAACCCTACTTGAATTTTGTCACAATATTAAGGTTCGCAGAATAATCGCAACTGTGCAATCATGATTTAGAACCATGTTCATCCATAACCAAAATAATTTTTTCAGATAGTGATTATAAAAAATACAAACTAACTAGCCACTAGTTTTGAGTTCTGTTTCATTATCTTAACTAGCGATTGAAATCTAATTTTGTACCACTAATCAATCCTAAAATACCAATATAGCATGCTGTCAAACCAAGTATCTGTTGAGAAAAGCCATGTGGGGTGTAGCATATACAACGTTAGAAAAACAATAACAAAAAAATGAGGGTAGGATAGTAGGCAAATTCTATCTATAAACAATAATATTCCATACCACAGGCTAATGGAGCAAATAGTATTATTCCAGTTATGATTCTTATGAATATCACACCATAAGAAAAGGGGTTAGGATTGAGTTTCCAAAATATTACATGGATTGAGTTTCCAAAATATTACATATGAGATGAAACATTCATATGACCTTTATGTAGGTCATGAAATCACAAAGGTATGAACTATGAATATGTTTCAACTATTACTTTGAAGAGGATTTGACCAAATGCTTCCAGAGATAACGACCAGAAGCCATGTCAATAAATGTCCAAAACCATGATTCTAATGCAGCCTTAACCTGTTGTAAACAACAACAAAAAAAGCATGATGTAATAAAAAGTAAACATTTTTCTTTTAAGAAAAATCTTAAGGACTGAAAGGGTGGGAGAGGGAAAAACCTTGGACTTCGAAGGTGCATTTAAGGTTGGTTTAGCAGAATCCAAGGTTTCCTTTTCAGGAATGTCTTCATTGTTTTGGTCCAACTCAGTGATTTGAGGTTGAGATCTGAGGTTTCTGAGAACAAAGAAGCCGGCAAGAGTAGCAGACAAGAATATGAGAATGAGTCTTAGAGGGCACATCTTGAATGCTGTCTCAGTCTATCAGAAGAATCAGTGTGATTGTGACTATGTGTGAACCTGAGAGTAGGAGTGGACCTGACAAAGCAAAAAACAAAGTGGTTGGTGGCTGGTACTTATCAACTTTTGTCATTTTCATTTTGTTAGTAACTTGGTATAAGTTGATGCCTTCATGACTTTCACAAAGGTTTTCATTTGTAAATAAAAATGGACATGTTCTTTAAATTTATTCTTTCAAGACTTCATAAGGTTTTTCTACATGGGGTGATCTCAGTGCCTTTGACTAGAGTACTTTAACTTTTTAGGCATGTGATTAGGGTGTTTAACTATTGATTTATGCATATAAACATTGATCATTTGAGAGTGTAATTCTTAAAGATATATTTTATGATGGATGAATACTTGAAAATCATTTGAAACTTCAACAAAACCGACTTCATTCTTCAGACATAAAAGTTTATGACACTCAACTCAATTTTCTGATAACAGACGATCATATCATTTTTTTTTTTCATTTGTACGATTATATATATATTTTTGGTAGATAGATGAAATGACAAAACAATTATAAACCCATACACACAAGTGGAGGTACCGGGGTTCGAACCTTAGTCATGACATCCTGCCTAACAATTTCGGCATTTGGCAGTTGATCTAGAACTTCTGGATCGATTATATATTTATTTTAATCACACTAATTTAATTTTAGAAAATCAACATAGATTCTTTAATTTAGAAAGGAAAATAAGTCTTATTTCGTCCTCTCACATGTCCTAAGAAATTATCTATTCAAACATTTTCTAAGTCACAACTTAAAATAAGGAATGAAGATTCATTTTAGTACCTCCAAAAAAACTTGAAGCCCCGATTTGGTCTCTGAATAAAAGTAAATGTTTGCCGAGGAGTAAAATATACTGCGATAATTAGGGGTGTAAGTGGTTCGGACAAAACCAACAAAATCGAAAGTCCAAACTGAACCAAACCGAAAAAATATCCGACCTTGTTTGGTTCGGTTTGAAACCGATCTGAACCAATCCAAACCGATCTAGTTTGGTTTGGTTCATGATTTTTTATTTCGTGATCCGTGAAACCGATGATAACCACACTCCTTATTTTACTAATATTATCCTACCTCACACAAACTTATGGTTAGGCCCAAAATTAAAGTCCAACATAAAATATTTTATAATCCATTCACTTTCTCTCATCTCGTCAGTCAACTCTTTCATTTCTACTAAAAAAGAAACCATAGCCGTCAACCACACCAAACCCATTGTTCATCGCCACCGGTCACCGCTGAGATCGTTCATCTCTTGGTTAATTTTATCATGTTTATGCCATTGATTTATACTCATTTTATCTCATTGTTTTCCATGTTCATTTTCTATGCCATTGATTTATACACGTTGTATGTCATTGTTAAGTGAAGATTAGAAAAAGCCATTTAAAAAAGAAAGCGTTGCGATTTTGCGATTATCTAAGAACTAGAAAGCCATGTTCATCTCTTTGACTATCTTTTTGAAATTTTTGTGTTTGTTGATAAATGATGCATGTATGGATCATGGATATTGAAATATTTGAGTTTGATGAAGTTGTTTTTGAAGAATGGTGGATGTATGAAATATTGAGTAAGGTTAGTTATAAAAAGTTGTTTGAAAAATAGAGAACATGAAAAAAAAAACAAAATATGAAATACAATTATACAAAATTCTATGCAATATTTTGTGAGAATATGAGTTTTTTTAATTATATTTTTAAACAAACCGATCAACCGAACTAATCCAAACCGAACCAAACCAATTAGTTTAGTTTGGTTTGGTTTCTTTTTTGAAAAACAGTGAAAACCGAACCAATCCAAACCGATAAAGGTTTCATCGGTTCAGACATTTTTTGACTGAAAACCAATCCAAACCAAACTGTTACACCCCTAGCGATAATCTAATCCTACTTAAATCACCGTAAGAAGATAGAGAATTAATAATAAAAAGAAAGAGACAAATTAGTCTCTAAAAATAATTATCAAATATAATTTTTTTTCTTCAATCAATCGCTAATTTTTATTTTTTTTATCTCTTTCTTCCTTTACATTCAAAAGACCACTCTTATGTTGGTCCTAATATGAGATCGATTCAAGATGAATTTATTGATGAATTTTTTGTGGTGTTGGGGTAATTCTTTTTTTTAGATCAGTTAATTTGTCTCTTCTTAAATCATGGAGGATTAACCAAAAAAAAATCATGGAGGATATTGTCCCTTTTGATAAAATATCATCAAAAAGATTTAGGAATTAAATTCGATCTCCAAAATTGTCGACAACAAAAAAATTTGGTCCTCCAAATTTTTTTTTAGGAATTAAATTGTATTTTTTTACTCTGACAAAATTAACAAATTCTTAATTTTTTTTATTCAAACAAAACCGCCACTAAAAACAAACTTGAATAAGGATAGTTTCATTAAAATAAAAAATAAAAAATAAAAACTAAATGAATAATTTTTTTAAGGAAAAAACCAAAATGAATAATTAATTCTCAACCTATTGATATAAATCTATAAAAATATATATTTTAAAAGAATTTCCACAGTAACTAAAAAGAAAGAAAAAAGAATTTCCACAGCCGGGAGTCGAACCCGGAATTCAATCAATTATCGAGTTTAACCAATGAGCTACTGTGGATGTCTTGTCGAGTTTTTACAAATTCATTTAATTATATTCTGCAAACATTTAATACACTTTATAAAACTGTAATCGCTAGTCAAAAAATTCTTACTAATATTACACCCAAATCTTGCTGATTTTCTCACAGCAGAGATATCATATTTGGTTTAAGTGCTTTCATTGATTTTTGGTTTTGACATAGTGAGCAAAAATCACGAAAATGGTTGCGACAAATGTTATTACGCTACGATGAAATGCAGTCACCGATGTAGCAATCAGTAAGGAATAAATATATTGTCTCATTAGATTTTTTATGCTCTTATCTCTTCTAAAAACATTAAAATCTGGATTTATTAATGGTTAATATGACTTTTAGAAGAAACAAATTCTTTACGAAACTATGAAAATAATTAGATTATAGTGTTATGAATTCTACCAAAAAAAAAAATTATGAAATTATGAACAAACAGTGAGAAATTAAGCTATTAAACATTATGATAGTATAAAGAATTTTAACCACATTTATGGAATATTGTGATTAATTCACACTATCGCAAGTATCCATAACAGCCGAAATTGCAAAATCCTCGACGCGGACGTGACCAACACTTAAAACCTTGGTTATGATGACTCCAAAGCTGATATTTGGTCTCGTGGAGTTGTTGTTTTTGTTTTACTTGCAGGTTATGAACCTTTTAATGACTCAAATTTGATGGAAATGTATAGGAAGATAAGCAAGCAGAGTTTAAGTGTGCTAATTGCTTAATGTTTGGAAGATTTGTGTAGGATGTTGCATCCAAATCCTGACACTAGGATTTCTATAGATAAGATTCAATATTGTACTTGGTTTAAGTATGAAGCAAATGGTAGACCGAAAAAACATGAAGAGGAAAACAAGACCATCTCTCATGTGACTATAAACGATGTAGCATCGATTCTTTAGATTGAAGGTGTGTCTGATGTTCGAAATGTGTTTGACGCAACACCAACACATATGACAAATCATTTTGTTCAAAAAGTTGAAACTGAAAAGCAAGAGTCTGTTACACCATTGAGTATAAATACCTTTGATAGAATTATTGTAGAATTAATATTCCATACAAATTTCAATAAAGCATATAGTATTATTGTAGTTATGAATAATATATCACCACCATATAAAAAGGGAGTTAGAATTAAGTTTTCAAAGTACTATATATGATATGCAACATTCATATATGATATAACATTTATTCCTATCATGAATATCACAAAGGTATGAAAATGTTGAGTAACCAGACTTATAAATTGAATGAAGGCACTCCTTCACTTTTATCCCATGGGAAACCAGACTTATAAATTGAGTAACATGACTATAGTTATTCTTCAACAAAGCACAACTAATTCCTGGTCAAGATAAAAACATCAGACCATAACTTACAAGATACTTGACAATAAAAAAAAATTAGATGTTTCATTTGTGATACATCCCTTCACACACAAAGGGAATATTATATTACGTACAACCCTCTGAATCAGGTTACTAATAGTTGGAAGACAATTATTTAAGAATCTCCAAACAAATAGTGACATCTTTGATGAAATCAAATTATTGTTAAAAATCTTGTAGAACGGAGAATCTGATATTAAATCAAACGTAAAGATCAATTCATAAGTTTCTTTAATTGAGTATATGCCACCAGAATTAATGTCTTTATTGACAAACATCATCCACATTTTCATGCCAAAGAAAATTAGCTAAAAGAGTCTTGCACCCCCTTAATTAACTCTTCCTTCCAAGTGAACAAGTTTGTTTGTCCTTTCACAAGAATATTTTTATAAACTAAAAGATTAAATAATTTATTAAAGTGATCCTTTAACACCTCTCTATATCCTTCCACGGTTCATATTAAAACAAAGTGTTGCATCAGTTCTATATTTTGTATGAAATATTCTCATCAAACCATCTCCCTCCACTGCATCATCACCTCTCTCAATACTACAAATATCTTTCCACCATAACGAGGCTACTTCCTTGCTCTATTCATCAACTCATTTAAAAGTCCATATTTTTTTTTCCAAGATTTTATGCCAAAGACCATCATTTTGACCAAAGCTTTTAAATTTCCAAACCACCTTTTTCTTTTGACCTAAACTGTGGCATAAAGTAAACAAAACGATAGAACCTTAATTTTTTTTTCAATAATTGATGAAAGAAACATATGATAGTGTTGTTAATTTTTTTTTTTTTAAGAAGCTGACAGTGTTGTTCCCGAATGCAAAAATAATTATTTGATTCATTATCACATCCATGATAAATCGTCATCATCATCACACTATTATTATGCATTATTACCATTTTCCTTACATGATTCTCTGTCATGGGCCTAATATAATAGAGCTCTTTCACTCATTATCATTATATTAGTATAAAATTGTTACGGTTTGTTGCATGCTATATATGTATTGCACTCTAGATTTGATTTTCTTTTAATCTATTAATAAAGCAAATATTATCTATATTATAGCGATTGATAATTATAAAATAAAAATTGTTGCTTTTCTATGCAGAATTTTGGTCTCTAAAGTGAGAAAATAGATGAATAAAAAAATACTATTATTTTAACAAACTCATAATTTACTATAATATAAATACAATAACTACATTAATTTATTATTTAATGATGGATATTATACTCTAAAATGAGTTGGTCATATATTTTAGAGAAGTCGAATCCATCCAAACACAATAAAACACCTTACATAAATTTTATCGAAAACAACTTGACATTAACCACATACACCTTCATCATGTTCCTTCTCCACCTACTAATAATGAATTAGGTGTTATTCTTGCTAAATGAAAAAACAAACAACGTAGACCCACACACACTAGAATCATGTTCCTTTTCCAACTAATACTAAACTAATTAACCAAAAAAGTGTGTAACATATAATTTTAGGTTCAAATATATATATACCTGGCAGGCTAATATTTCGGGTTAGTTGGTATTACTTTCTTGGAATAGGTAGGAATTGGTTTATGAGAAGTTCCACCATCAGCAAGATCATATTTCTTTGTCCGAAAAAAAAATAAAAAAACTTGTCAAAAATGATAAGAACAGAACAGCTAACAAAAAGTGCAATAATTTAAAATCTATAGAGTTTTTTTTAGGAAAAATCTATGAAGAGTTTTCAATGTAAAAATTAAGATTTTTATTAAAGTTGAAATTTTAAAGACATGAAAAGGAATTTTTTTTAGAGAATCCATAGTTGTTTATTCATTTGAGAATTTCACAATAAATGAAATAACATATTGTTAAGCAACATATAAATAAAATGACTCGTAAATTGTTAAACAATTTTAGTTAAGATATGATGTCCAATAAAACTGTGTTGTAATTCTTAACTTAATGTAGTGATTTTGAAACTTCCTTATGATCAAATAATGGTATGAGAGTCGATGATTCGATCGACTCTTTATACCAAAAGTCTTTGTAGCAATGTGTGGTGGTAAGTTAATGTGTCCCATTGATGTTTTGTCATTATAGAAACTAAAGATTTTCGTTTGTTGATTGTCATTAGTCCAAACGATCCTCAACCTCCCATCAAAACCTTAAAATCTTGGGCATGGTGGTTAAACATACACGTGCACGGTTCAATTAGCTTGGACAGTATCCCATCCTGTGAGATTGATTCCATGGCACCTTTCTTGTATGCTTTTTGCTTGGAGTTTAAGTCAGCTCACATACGTGGACACCTAAAATTACTTGTTCTTGTGAATGCTTCAGCTGTACTAGTTTGAAGATTGGTTGAGAAGTGACATTGATTGGTCACACGTATACTATGAGTTATTTTCCGTCTAGTTCCACCATATCTTTGGCATGATTCACACCCAAAAACAAATCCATGTTGTAATTTTAGTTGTTATTATTATATTTCAAAAGTTAATTAAAATTTACCCATCAAAAATATGTTTCATATGTTTACTTACTTGCATACTTGGTCAAAGACTTATGTATGAGGTGTAACATTTATAGTACACTATGGTCATTCCTTTCATGCTTAAAATTATGAACTACACCACTCACTAGTATTTGATACAGTGTTCCTTATTTTTCTCTTAAAATAAAACAGTATTAGCTATAAATGCTTTACAATCAGATGCGTACATACTTTTTCAAAACTTCCATACTAAATTACTCATACAATGCATCCCTCTTATCAATAGAACATACTTTTGATACGGAAAATTCATTTTCTTCGTACTTATAAATTTGAGTTTATACTTCCGGTTGCATCATGGAAGAATCTGTTGTATCATAGAAGGATGTGTTTATTGAGGCGGATAAATTAAGAACAGTGACTTTGTCACACCTCAGGTTTTATATCGGTTCACTATTGTGTAGGTTTCATATGAATTGTTGGCGGAGGATGTCGATAGAAATGTGTCAGCGGCCAAGTCATACATCATTACATCAATATTAAGCACAAATAAGTTTACTTGATATTTCACTTATGTACGTTTAAAATAATTAAATGATATAGGAGCATAGTTTTGCGGGTGCGCATCCAAATATTTGTGATCAAACCAGACTTCCTCATCAAATGAACGAAAGACATTGTGCAGTCGACTCAAACCTCCTTTAGGAACAGAAAGCTTATGGGACAATATCAACAAAGAGTTCTATGCTTTGACACACAAAAAGTAAATAGACACTAAACTACATAGGGGCCAATATTGGCAAAGAGACTGAAACATATACACCATAAAAAGACTATAGGCATCAACATCTTAGTCTCGCTCTCTGTTATTTAAGAAATGGAGAGTAATCTCAACTCATCTAAAGGACAATATATCGGCAAAGAGTGTGAACCCTATACACTTGGAAAAGATCATAGACAACGAAAGACAAGTATGAGCAAATAAATTTAGGAAGCAATATCGACAAAGAGTCCGAACATTAGACACAAAAAATATCATAAGCATCAAAATGCATACGAGACAGAAAGCCTAGGGAGTAATATCAACAGAGTCTGAACCATAGGCACTAAAAAACTAACCATGGACATCAAAATGCCTATGAACTAAGGTTGCAAGGACCAATCTCTCCATTAATTATGTGTTTCCTACGTAATTAAATCGATCAACTCGACCGAGAATATCATACACCAAATAAAAAAGCCAATCATAGGTAAATGGTAAGCAACACAAAATGTCATTCTAATCAAGCCAACACATGCTAACTATAGCCATCAATTTATGCTTGATGTTTGAGGACTTAGGATCATCCAAGTCTACCAGGGGTGATGGAACTGTTCTCTGTTTTCCCTTGACAAATTCAACAAGTGACTGGTAAAATAAACAAACATTTGCAGAAGATATTTTCTCACATTTATTTTCAAAAAATGAAAAAACTCAAGATATTTTTTTCTCAAACTGAAACCAAATGATAAACCACAAACATCCATTTTCTCAGGTTACTTCCACAAACAAATCAATACAACAATGTGCAGTAAACACCAAAGCATCAAAATTATATATACACTAAACATGTATAGTTACAAGCTATTAACCTAGATAACACAAGAGAGTTCCATAATTTTTTTTTATATATTAAAGTTGTAATTTGAACGAAATAAGAAATATCTCACTAGTCAACACTAGCAGGGACCGCATGAGACTGAGTTTGGTCCTGATTCGATGTCGTTGCATCGCACAAATGTGGCCTCAACTTATTCTTCCACACTTCCTCGAAAGCAACCGCGTCCCCACCAAACCTCTTCACCTCGACCACAACCATCTCAGCGGTTAATCGGTAAATCTCAATCCCAATCACCAAATCCCCATTCTGCTCTTCAATTTCCACCCCACATTCCTTCTTCCTCCTCACCACAAGTCCCTCTGCCTTCGCGGCCGCCTCAGCCTTCTCCACAACCTTCTCCGGTAACTCCCTCAACATAAACCTCTCACCTTCACCACCATCAATAAAAAACCCTGAAAGATTCAACCCTCTAGAGAAAAACGATATAATATCAAACGCATTGAAATCCAACGGTTTTCCCTCTTCTTCCCCATTATTAACCTTCTTCTCAAATTCAAAACCCTCCTCATAAAACTTCACCTCTTTATACCCTTTTCTAAACCAAGGATCCCTCAAAATCTCATCAACAGTTATCCTCGTCTCCGGATTTGTATCCATCAACCGCGATAAAAACCGCTTTAGATCCGGTGAAAACCACCGCGGACACTTAAATTCCCCACTATATATCTTCCTATACATCACCATCAAATTTGGATCATTAAATGGAAGATAACCAGCCACAAGAACAAACAGTATAATACCACATGACCAAATATCCACCTTAGCTCCATCATAACCTCTCTTCGCTAAAATCTCCGGTGCCACATATGCAGGTGTTCCACAAAGCGTGTGTAACATCCCGTCAATTCGAACTTGCTCTTTCACTGCACTCAATCCAAAATCCGAAACCTTCAAATTCCCCTACAATTCATTGCAAAATCCATAACAGAATAACAGTAATTAGTTTCATAAATCATTACAAAATTGCAATTAGTTACAGAACCAAAATCAAAATCAAAATCATTCGCTAATACAATTGTATCAATACCTTATCATCTAGTAACAGATTTTCAGGTTTCAAATCACGATGAAAAACACCGTGTGAATGACAATATCCAACAGCAGAGATAAGCTGTTGAAAGAGTCTACGCGATAAATCTTCACTAAACCGTCCTTTATTGGCAATTTTTGCGAATAATTCACCACCTTTAGCAAACTCCATAACAAAATAGATCTTCGTTTTCGTAGCAAGAACTTCATGAAGCCGAACAATATTCGGATGACGAAGCTTACTCATAATTGAAATTTCACGTTTCACATGTCCAGCGAGTCCTGTTGCGGAGATTTTCTTCTTGTTGATCACTTTCACAGCCACGCTCTGTCCATTCTCGGTGTTCCGCGCGTGGTATACTTTCGCAAACGCGCCACATCCTAGGAGTTTTCCGAGCTCGTATTTGCCGAAGAGTGCGGTGGTAGCATCTGCCGGAGCTGGCGCTGCTGCCTGTTCGATATCCGACATTCGCGGTGGTGGTGGTTGTTTAGATCGAGCTCTCTGTTTGAGAGAGCACGATCGATGAATAACTTGTTTGGGAAAATGCAAAGATTGTAAAAGTGTTAATCACTTTTTTCAGATATGGGAATTAGTTTATGGTTTTTCTGTTGTTGAGAATATGCTAAACTTATGTAGAAAAAATGCTTTTTTGTTTTTTTATTGTTGAAGGTTTGGTGGAAGTTTAATTTGAAAGGAAGTGGTGTTGCAGAAGGTTCAGGAAAGTGTTAAGGATGTGTTTGGTTATTTATGTGTCAATTATCAACCGCTGGGTTTGGGAGAAAAATGAAAAGCGATTTTTTGCTGCCTTACGCGTGAGTTGAGGACTGTTAGGTGAGGTATTATTGCCGTTTTAGTTGTTTTTTGGCTACAATTATTGTTTTTTTTGGTTACATGCTACAATTATTGTTTGAGTTAAGTTATCTTTTTTATAAAAAAAAAATAATAATAATAAGTTGATTTATGTTTGGCGGTAAAAATTGATTTTATAAAATTGATTCCGTCTAGAAATGAATTAATAGTAAAATGATTTATGTAAAAATTAGTTGAACGAAAACTCTGTATGGAATAATTAAATGGTATGTGTATGTTTGATTCAATTTTAGAGATGTCATGGAGCCTGTTTGGTTTGGCTTTTCAGCACCAAGAAGTGATTCTAGAACCTTCAAAAGTGAAAAATTGAGTTTTTACTGGTGTTTGTTTTGACTTTTAAGAATTGATTCTATCCTCCAAAAGCAATTATCCTTAAAGCTACAAATCCTAACTTATAGCTTTTCTACAATCAATTTTACATTAAATTTTCTATTTTGATTATTAAAATCTATTATTTTCCTTTATTGCCCTTTATCAATTCTCCTTCTTTTTGCTTTGTAATTTAATTTGATGAACCAAATTTAATTAGAAAACTTAACGAACCAAATTAGCGCCCAAAAAATATTTATGGTCATAGACTTACAAAATTTTGAATTTTTCTTTACGGTGTCCCTATTCAGATTTACAATATTTTTTCTTTTACATTTCTTTTATGCTATATTTTATCATTTTTGGCAACTAACCCTAGTATTATTTAACTTAAATATATTTTATCAAAAAATATAAAATATATGAACAAATATTTTGTAAAAAAAATTAGTTTAATGATCGTGTTTATTATGTTTTAAATTAATATATAGAAAATTTATTTATTTAAATTAAATTATATATCTACATTTAGTATTGATCTACGTATACATTCGACTAGGCACATTTACTTGAATTTATCTATGTCCATTTTAGTAATTATACATTCAAAAGCAATTTTGATAAAAACTATCCAAACAACATTCAGTTTGTTTAATCAATTCTGCATTATTGTATCCAAACATAAATCAATTCTCTCAAAATCAATTATGTCATAATCAATTCTATCAGAATCAATTATATCCAAAGCTGAACCAAACACACAAATAATTGATTTTGATTTAGTAGAATTGATTATGACATGTTTGATTATTTTTGGGTTTAATTGTTTTTACCTCTATAATTGATTTTACTTGAAGCTATGATTTGTAACTTTTGATTATATAATTGATATTTTCATATAAATTTATAGTTCAACTCACTTTTACATGAATTCATCCGAAAACAAATTATTTTACCTTTAACTCAATTTTAATCGGCTTCAATTTTGTAGAATCAATTAATTCTTTCAAAATAAATTTTTGTCTAACAAAGAAACAAACATACACTACAAATTATTTCATGCTGAATCAATTTTGAAGACAAAATAAACCCTACTTAAAACCATAAGTTAGTAAGATCCATCTCATAAACTTTAAAACAAACACTCAATAAAAAAAAATCTTGGGTAAAGGAGAATGTTGCGTTCGATGAACGGTAAAACTAGACGGAATAGGATTAGGAATGACATCATTAGGGAGAGAGTGAGAGTGACACCTACAATAGAAAAGTTGGTCGGAAATATTCTTAGATAGTTTAGACATGTAGATAGAAGATACATAGATGCAATCATAAAAAGAATAGATCAGATGAATGAGAATCGAGTCAAAAAAAGTAGAATAAAACCTAAGAAAATTATACGAAAAACCATTAGAAATGATATATAAGTCAATTAATTGGACCCAAATATAAATTATAATTGAACACTATGACATAATTTGATTAATGTAACCGACTCTACTCAATGAAATAAGACTTTTATAAGCTAAAACTTGGAGTTCGTCGTATATTCTTACTAGTTGTGAAGCAAAGAAAACACTAACGCTTAGCTTACGCGTGGGCTACAAGAAGAGGGAAACCGTGAATTAACTTTTCGAGTTAACGAATAGAGTACACACGCGTGGCAGTTACTCATTGGAAGAGTAGTTGACTATGCAATATGATATTGCCACGACGGTGCCGACGTTGAAAACTATCTCGTTGTTTTTATTTTCTGAATTTTTTTCATTTATCACGTGTAGCAGAAAATGACTTTTTATTTGATTTTCTTTATACATAAATGACTTTTTCTTAGATTTTTTGCTATAGATGACTTCTTCTTTTTGACAGAAATAAATGACTTTTCTAACAATTTTACTACTTGTGATGAGGCAAGACATGTTAAATCGACCTCAAATTTCAATGACGAGTTTTTGACCAGACAAGTGTGATAGTTAAAAATTGTATTCCAATCATGTACACTGCATATAATCATATTCCAAAAAAAAAATGTAGAATGAACATTGTACCATTTTGTTCGAATTTGCATGGTACTATGGTTAGGGAAAAATTAGTAAAGTGTCATTCATAAAAAAATGCTAATAGATGCATTTAGGATAGTAATTAGAATAACAAAATGATTACTCTCACCATCTCAAAATATATGTATTCATTAAAAATGAATATATTTTATCCCTGATAAAACTATGTCCCTCCCCGTGAATATAGGTCAGTTTGCAGGGACATGCATTGTTATATGCAGGGGTCATGGTTCAAACCTCGAACACCCCACTTATTCACCTTGAAAAATATAAATTTTAATCAAACTACTTGACAAAAGAAAAACCATGTATCCTAACGTTAAATCAAAATATAAGCATTTTATTTATCTCTTTTGAAAATTGTAAATTGTCGTATCTTATCGGTAATGAGGGTTGGGTTTGATATAATGATTTACTTTTCTCTAAAATGGTAAATTAAGAGAAGTTTTTAACAACTCTCTCTATTGTTTCAACCAATAAAAAGAAAGAAAAATGAAATTCTCATAAAACATGTCTCAAGTAATTGTTTAAATATGATTACTCGTAATTCGTAAATAAATATTTGAATCACACTTAAGAAGGGTATCAAATTTACTTATATTATTAATTTATATGTCGGTGGTGTAAATTTATTTACACATGTATCCAATTAAATTGTCAAATAGATATTCATAGAGATATTTTAGAAACTAATTAACCTGAAAAAATGCTCCTTAAAAAGTGACATCGTCACTTTGTTTTTTTATTACCAAAACAGATTTAATTATTATCATCAATTAACCAATGTTTAATACAAGAAGGATAAAAAAAAATACGATGACTAGACTAAAAATCGACCGTCTTAATTAAAGTATGAGCAACCATGTTTGTTTATCGACTAACAAACTTCATCTCAAAGTTGAAATGTGAAGATAACTGATAAATAATATTATAAACAATAGCATAGATGTTAAAATGTCTCAAGTTGTTTGGAGTAGTTGGTAAATTTATGCTGTAAATAACCATTTGGTCCTATTGTTATAGATATTTATTGGAAATTTTCTTTTTTCCTTTCCTTTGTTGATATATAGCCTTATTTTTGCATGTTTATGATATTAAAATACAAGGGATGTCCATCCTTTTACTTGTCTTGTTGCAGCTTGTTACCTTTTGGTTTTGCTTGAGATAACTCTCAGTATAGATTGGAAATTTCATCTCAAATAAGATAAAGAAAAAGCTATATAATTCCCTCTAGCCTTATTTGTTCATTCTAAGAAAAAGCTATATAATTTTCCCTCAATTTTAATTCCCTCCGACTACAATAAAATGTAATTTGTTTTTTCTTCTAAATTTTGTATTTTAACTATAATCTTTGTTTTGGCATTCTACAGAATCAAATATCAATACTGATCACCATTAATTGATAATGTTATTTATTTCATAAGTCTATCTGACACAATGAGTCTTTCAAAAATGGCTAAATTGTATTTTTGGTGCCTTAACTATATTTAGGTAGTATCGCTTTGATCCCTTAATTAAAATTCAATTTATTTTGGTCCCTTAACTTCTCTCTATTGCACATTTTGGTCATTTCCGTTAGTTTCAATTCAAAAACGTTAGGTTTTCTTCATCTTCTTCTTCTATTTTTCATCTTCATATCATCTTCATCAACGTTCAACAACAAGAATCCTAGGAAACTTCCAGAAGAAAATGAAGAAAACCTAACATTTTTTAATTAAAATTAACGAAAATGACCAAAATATGTAAAAGATAGAAGTTAAGGGACCAAAATAAATCAAATTTTAATTAAGGGACGAAAACGATACTACCTAAACAGTTAAGGGACCAAAAATGCAATTTAACCTTCAAAAATCTATTTTCGAAAATACAAAAGAAAAAATGGTAAAGAAAATGTTCTTTTTTTTTTTTTGGTCTTAGATGAAGTGGTAATCCACTGAAAATAAACTCACACACAACTGTGAGGTCCCGGGTTCGAACCCGGGTCATGACGTCTGGCCTTGCAATTTCAGCATATTCTTTTTTTTTTTTAAAGAAAATGGTAAAAAAAATGTTGTTGACAGTTATATCGACAAAATCATAACAAAAAAACTATTTTCCTCGTCTTTTTATCAAATTTGTATTATAATAAATCACATACATATTGATCATTATATAAAGGGAAATGTTAACCGGTGCCTCCGGATACTGGTTAAGGATATTAAAAGGGAAATTATATAGTAGTTAATGCATTGAAATTGTGTAATTGATTTATAATAAAGTCAAAAACAGTTTCCTGATAATAATTTTCTTTTATGGTATGCTTAACCAGTATCCCGGAGATACCGATTAGTTGGACCCTTATATAAATGATATTTCAATACACCAATAGAAAAGCTCAAAATGAACTATCACTATACGAAATCTAGTATTTCCCTCCTACTTTCGGCTTATAAGTTTCCATTTAATTGTGCTTTCTTTATGCTCTAAGCACTCAATCTTGTGATCTTGACATTAGTAGTTCCATTATTGAAAGCATAAAGTAGTGCTTTATCATTGATAGCCAATGTAGGATAAATTCTGGATGTGATTCAAAAGGTAATAAATAACGGTTAATTAAACTCTTAGTTTTTAGCATTTATTTGACAACATCAAAGATCAGTTTGATAATTAAGACAAACAATTCACGGATCAATTTGACAGTGTGAGACATAGTTCAAAGATCATCTTAATTTTTAATGAATAATTCATGGATCGTTTATCAATATAGCAATTTATAATAACTTTCTTTTTAAAAAAAGTCCAATTTATTTTTAAAAATTTTCGATCAATTCTATCCATGAATATGTAGCATATGAGTTGGTAATCCACGTCAAAGTTTAACGTCACACATCATCACCGTTAACGGTGAGACTTGACGGAGTGGTAAAATTGATCGATGTTTGCAAAATTCAGGGACGTTTTAGTTATTTTAAAAAATTTGAGGATGAAATTGACCAATATATATAAATTGAAGGACGAAGAAACACCTATTGACTTTTCAACTCTTTTTCCCTCACAATTTTCAGCGTGTAGAATTACAACCCTCACAAATTTCAGTCTATAGAGTGGTTGATGTGTTTTAATTGCGTAGATTGAAAATGGAGAAAAATCTTAAGAAATTTCAAATAAAAGAATCCAATCCCTATAGTTCAAAATTGAAATAAATTGGGGGGTCTAAGTCTCTAAGACTAGTGCTTGCATGAGTACCATTATATTCATCTAAAATTAATTGATGATGTTGAATTTTTTTTTTCTGCCCTTATTTAATTCCAAAAATACAAAAATGCCCCACTTTTGAAAAAAATTGCATAAATGTCCTACTTTTCAGAATTTTCTGGTACCTTGCAACCCCCACATTGCGGGGTAGTTAATTTTTTAAATTTTTTTAAGGTACCCCGCAAGTGGGGGTTGCAAGGTACCAGAAATTTCTGAAAAGTAGGGCATTTATGCAATTTTTTTCAAAACTAGGGCATTTTTGTATTTTTGGAATTAAATAAGGGAAAAAAAAAAAAATTCGATGATGTTTCTAAGGGAAACTCTGTAGTTGCAACGAGTTGTGGTCGATTAATATGACGTAGTTAACCAGACAATATCCGATTTGGTAATATCTGGCTATCTGTTTCAGATATTGTCATCTTTCAATTAGAATCTAGTTAACTAATTAATATACACTACATCAAAAACAATAAACTTAACAAATATAGGCCACACTTTTTATTCGCATTATTGTGGTCCTTCACGATATTTTGCAATGTAAGCATCAATAACACTAAATCATAACCCTGATGAATATTATAAGTAAAATTGTACTTTTTATTTTTAATGAATAAGTGATGTATTGTCTATATTATAGATCACATACATCATTTATTGAATGAATTAAATATATAAATTAATTTTTGCTTATAAAAATGACTAGGAGATATATATATATATTTGGTGTTAAGTTAAAATATTAATGAGGTAAAAGTATGAATAAAGAAAAGAATAAAATTCCTACATAACATAACACTTGTTACAAATGAAGGTTAAATTTCTAGATTGCTGATGTGCATGACCGTATTTGAGGCAGGTCGAGGAGGGCGACCGCCCTAGATTCAAAAAAATAAGTTCAATCTCTCAAAAAAAAAAAAAAATTCAAAATTTGGGCCCTAAAATATAAAATCAAGGGTTCATTAAGTAAAAAAAAATTAGGAAATGCTAAAATCATATGCATTTTAATTGAAAAATTACATATCAGAAAATTGAATAACACATTTCTTAACGTAATGAAAACCATCATCTTCAAGAAAATTATTTTCACACTTTAGGAATTCGATTTTATACTTTTATATACTTATTAGTTAGGGCTCAAATTGTAGGTTCTTCTGTAGACTCCGAAACGCCCATACTGATGTATTTAGACTTTAAATTTCCCATTAAGTTTCTATGTATTTAGACTTTGAATTGGTTTACTTTTTAGCTTATTTAAAATAACTTGAACAAATAAATAAATTTTTATGTATTACTCATAAATTTAAAAATACAATTTTCGCTACCAAAAACTTATAAAAAATTAAAATTTATTTATTTGCATAAATTATTTTTCCCAAATTCAAACATAAGCTAATAGAAATGAATGGTGCAAAAACCCGATTTTATTGTTATTCAGAAAAAGAAACCTAATCTTATTAAAGAAGAGATATAATGTTTCTAGGGGAATTAGTCACTTTAGTCCTTGAATGGGAAAAGAATAGTCATTTTAATCCCTGAATGCAGAGACATTGTAAAACAGTCATTTAACGTAGACAACGTTAGTCAATTTCATGGACTAAAGTGACTAACAGAGTCTACAGTAAATGACTAAATTGACTAACGGAGTCTGTATTCAAGGACTAAATCGATCAACATAATCTACATTCAAGAATTATTTTACAATTTATTTACATTTATGGACTAAAATGACGACTTCTTTCCTATTCAGAAACTAAAGTGACTGATCATCCAATGTTTATACTTCTAGTGATATTTTACAATTAGACCATTATAAGTGTGAGAAGATATTTTCATTGGACGGTGCTCGGGTATAGATGTAGATGTAGATGTTTGTTTGAATGGCTAACATTTTTAGACACGTTATTAGAAGCATTAAAAAGATGGGACACAGAGATTTTCTTTTTTGAGGGAATATGACATGACACATTGAGATACTATAAAGTTAAAATGAAGGTTTAAATATGTCTTTGATCCTTGCACTTTCATCAGATTTTGGTATTGATCTCTGCATTTTTTTTTGTTTGGCATTGGTCCCTGCACTTTGTAAAAATATTGGTATTGGTTCTTCTGTTAACTTTCTGTTAAAAAAAAAAACACAAAACCAATGGAGTGTCATGTGGCACCAATATCAATATTTTTACAAAGTGCAGGGACCAATACTTATAGTTTTGTGTTTTTTTTTTAACAGAAAGTTAATAGAGGGACCAATACCAATATTTTTACAAAGTGCATGGACCAATTCCAAACAAAAAAAATGTAGAGACCAATGCTAAAATCTGATAAAAGTGCAAGGACTAAAGGCATATTTAAAGCTAAAATGAATCTACAACCTTTAAAAAAAGTAAGAATTTCTACAAATTGAGGATTTTTCTTTCGTAAAAAAAAAATAAAAAAATTTGAGGATTTCTAGGGTCGGCTCAAGTAAAGCGCGTCCAAGCTCTTATTTTAGGTCTCTAAAGGTTACAAAATCATGTTAAGGATTTCCAAGTATTTATAAATATTTATCGAGAAAAAATAAATTTTAACTTTTTGATAAATAAATAGATATAGTTTTGAAGATGAAATTTTCACATTGAGTTTCTTATCATATGTGGACACATGTTAGCATTTTCTTTTTCATTTTTTTGTATTCTACCTTTTCTTTCCTCTAAAATATATGTTAATTTTGATTGATAACAATGATTTGTGTTTTGCTAAGGAGTGCTCCCATAACCATTACACAAATCGTGTGTTAACTCGTAAATTCGTTCGAATTTATGTTTTTAGATGTCAAAAATGTGTTAACTTGGAGGTAAACTCGATTTTTGGTGAAATCGAAATGTTCGTCGAATTTGATCGAGTTAACATGTGTTAAACTCGAGTAAACTCGACCGAGTTTACGTTTAAAAGATATTTTTTTTATTATTTTGGGCCTATTTTCTTTCAAAGTCAAATTCTTATTTTAAGCCCAAGGTAGTGAAATTAATGTTGAAGTGAGTTCAAGTCATGTATTTGGTTTTAAAATAGAAAACCCTATATCATCCGGAGAAGAATTTGATGAAATGAAACTTTAGAAGGAAATTAACTAGTTTATTTTTTGGATAGGTTTATTAACAACTTTAAAAACTTGTGAAACTTGTGTTTTTTGGATGGTTTAGAGTCTTATGAAACTTATAATTTGCAAGTTAATTTTGTATTTTGATGCTAAGTTAAACATAACTCTTTATTATGGTGGTTATGTATACTTTGTCTTTATAATTAAGTCAT
Organism: Medicago truncatula; assembly: GCF_003473485.1. Taxonomy (NCBI): domain Eukaryota; kingdom Viridiplantae; phylum Streptophyta; class Magnoliopsida; order Fabales; family Fabaceae; genus Medicago; species Medicago truncatula. The sequence goes on from NC_053046.1 coordinate 33,207,643, forward strand.
ATTTTGCACTATTGACTTATTTGCAATATTATATTAGCTTACATATATCATGTATATAATAAATTTTATATAATTTTAATTTTAGGTATACTCGTACGAGTTTATGATTCGAGTTTACATAGGTAAAACGAGTTGAGGTAAACTCTCGAGTTGTAAAATGTTACCCATAACACTCTTTAAGCATTCTAAATTAAGTAATTATTCTTTAAAAAGTCAAACATTTTAATTTTTTGTGCATTGAATACACCAAATTTCATAAAGATTTACCATTTAAAATCCTTAAAAAAATATTCGGGAGCACTTGTTAGTATTTTGCTTATAATTTTTATGGTGGATGGCTTGTTGGTGGTTAATGAAATAGTTCATTTTGCGAAGAAAAAAAAACAAAAAGGTAATGTATGATTCTAAAGGCGGACTTCAAAAAAGCTTATGACACGGTAAATTGAAGTTTTTTTAGAGTATATGATGGTGGGGATGGACTATGTATCAAATTGGTGGCTTGGATGAAGGCTTGTACTTTTGGAGGTAGTATGTCCATTCTTGTCAACGGAAGTCCTACGAAAGAGATTAATATTCAAAGGGGGCTAAAGCAAGGGGATCGTCTAACACCATTTTTGTTCCTTTTGGTGGCTGAGGGGTTTAGTGGGGTCATGAGGAATGTTGTAAGAAAAAATTTGTTCAAAGACTTTGAGTTTAGGAATGAGGGTTTGATGATTTATCATTTACAATATGCGGATATAAAATTTGTAATAGGACGTTAAAGGCGTTGTTGAGAAGATTTGAGTTGACATCGGGTCTTCAGGCTAACTTTTACAAAAGTTGTTTGGTGGGGGTTAATGTGCCGAGAGAGTTTATGAGTATCACATGCAATTTTTTGAATTGCAGTGAAGGTGATATTCGATTGAAGTACGTGGGGTTACTGCCTACCGGTGAGTGCTAATTCAATAAAGCTTTCAATTTGGGAACCTTTATTGGATCTATTGTCTAAAAAGTTAAACTTTTGGGGTAACAAGTATGTGAGTCTTGGTGGTCGCATTGTCTTACTAAATTCAGTGCTTCATTCGATACCTATATTTTATCTATCATTTCTTAAGATGTTGGTGAAGGTATGGAGGAAGATAACCAAGCTTTTAACATGAATTCTTACGCGGAGGGGCAAGGCGAGGTAGGAATGTAAGTTGGGTGAAGTGGAGGACGATGTGTCAACATAAAAGTGATGGTGGTCTAGGTGTGAGGGATGTTAGAGTGGTAAATTTGAGTATTTTGGCGAAGTGGAGATGGAGATTGATTCAAGGTGATAATGGAATGTGGAAAGATGTCATTATTGAGAAACATGGTCGCGGATTTGTAATTTGGTGGATGAAGGAAGTGGGTGTGGTCGCGATATGCATCAAAATGGTGGAAGGATTTAGTTAAGTTAGAGGAAGTGGGTGGATTGAGGTGGTTCAATTCAAAGGTGATTAGGAAGTTGAAAATGGAAATTCAACTAGATTTTTGAAGGATTCGTGGGGTGGGGGGGGGGGGGGGGGGACAAAAGTGGAGGAGTGACGAGGATTGTTGGAGGAATGGGGTGATTAGGTGTTTCCTTGACGTAGGGATCTTTTTGTTTGGGAGGAGGAACTTTTAATTAGTTTGGATACGGATCCTCTCCAATGTATTCTCTCATGCTTCAGTCCTGCACTAATCTCAACCGTTGGATTAATCCAACAGGCTGAGAGCCAAAAAGCTGACATACTTAAAAAAAATCAAACCTAGAAGACGATCTTCTTTCACAATCCGTGACAATAATTGTTACTCTTATCATCTTCACCAGGCTTTGCCCCGCACCACCACCCCTTCCTCTTCACTGTTCAGTCCAATCTGAACCGGCCATTGACAATGACGTCGGTGATTACGAAAATCCGATTTGACGTCATACGGCTTCAACAAGAGGCCAAGGGCGGTGTCTGGTGTAAACAGAGTATTACAAGAGTCACATAATTGATAACATTCGTTTGTAATTTGAGAGTTTTCTTCACTTTTCTTTTTTAACTACAATTGATTTGTGCAAAATTGATTGATTTAGTTATTGTAGAAGAGTAGAAATGGCAACAAGAGTCACATAATTTGCAAACAATTGGAATAGATTGTTGAGGCAAAATCCCTAATTAATTTTAAAGATAATAAACATTAATGATTAAGGATTAAATGGACTTTGATTAATTCCTTGGTATTTAACTTGTGTTCTTGAGTGTTTTTACTAAGACAGGAACAAGGTTTGAATCATACCAAGATGCATAAAATCAAAGGACATTGAATCCATGAACTAATTCTGAAGTTCAGAAAGTTAGTTCAGAATGTTGATCAGAGAGTTGATCAGAACGTTCTGATGATAGTTCAGAAGGTTGTTCATAAGCAACCCAGATTCATCAAGAACATGAAGAACATGCAAGTACACTTGACATGAATAAAAGGTCCAGAAAAGTACATCTGCATGGATCTATCAACAAATAAAGGCATGGACAAGGAACTATGTCAAAAGGATCTTTAATGTTCATCCAAGACTATGAACATTAAAGTACTAGGAATATTCCAAAGAGAATATTGTCCTAGATGATGCATTCACTGCACTTCAGTTGTGTCTTACTATTAGGTTTGATTACATTAAAAGTTAAGTCTTACAAATCAACCTAAAGTAAGAACAAATGGAACATTCTGAGATCAGAATGTTCACTTATGCACATGCTTCCAGCCATGAACAGTGTAGTTAGTGGAAAGATGGAAACGCTAGCAAAAGGAGATCTTGCATCAGAGATAACGTGTACTTTGATATGAATCAAGCAAATCTCCTTGAAGCATGGGCCTGAAGATTGCAGATCCACTATCCTCTTTCTCCTGCACCAAATCCAAGACAGATTTGAATCAACTTTATCCTACTTTTTCAAGAAACTTTTGATGCATATGGAGAAGTAACTTTTGAGGGATAAAACTTGAACAAATCTCATGTCACGTATTGGATGGACCCAGGAACTCATCAGACATTCATCCTTGATGAACCCCGATAAAGAACATCATGAATATCAAACATTCTGATGAAGAACACAACAACATTCTGATGTTCATCCTGGGAACTCAACAACATTCTGATGTTCAGAATGTTCACCCAGATTTTCAAGTAAAAGCTTGTGAGGCCCAGGACACGTGGCATAACACCATTGGTCACCTTACAACGGCTATATGAGCCCAAAGACTCTATAAATAGAGATCAAAGGCTCAGCATTACTTGCACCATTGCAAAGCATACAAGAAAACAACTTGATTTTGTTTGAAGCTCTTGCAAACTGAAATTGATCAATCTCTAAGGCTTTCATTTACTTAGTGCAAATCAATACTCTCTGTTATCTTAAAGATAACTTCTTCTTCCTCATCTGTTTGTTTCACAAACATTCAACCTCCATACAAATTGTAACAAAGTCTCATCTAGCTTTAGGGGTACTAAAGTGTTAGGTTGAGCAAAGGTTGTAAAAGTCTAAGTGGTTAACTTAGCAACAAGGTGCAAGCCTGCTGAGGCTTAGAGAATACAGAATTGTAATTGTTCAGGTGAACAAAGTTTGTAAGGTGCAGGATTTGAGAGGTTATCTCAAGCATCATAGTGGCAACTCTCACAAGATTGTGAGGATTGGACTAGCCCACGTTGGGTGAACCACTATAATTCTCTGTGTGTTCTTTCCTTCTTCTCTATACTCTTTAATTACAGTATACACAACACACACTTACACATTTACTTTATTAAACTGTTTTTGTGTATGAACTTCAGAACGTTCTGAAGTCAGAAAGTTAACTTAACTATTCCAAGTAAACTACTTGAGAATCACCTTTAAGTTTCAGGATAATTTTTAAAGGGTCACAATTCAAACCCCCCTTCCTTGTGACTATTTTATCTACTTCATAGATGCATGTCGAATTACTGTGACTTGTTTAATTGGCTGGAAAAGAAGTTAAACTTATGATTGTTTTAGGAAAACCAGCAACAATCTGCATCCCACGTTTTCTCTCTCTCTCTTCTAGAGTGCTTTTTTAATTAATTTATTTTTTGGGTAGTTTCTCAACCGTTGGATTGGCCGCTGGAGGGATGGCTGGACAAACATAGGCAGGAGGGGATCCATATCCAATTAGTTTGATGGAGGATTTGGAGGGGTGTATGTGGAAATTTTTTGAGGATGGGTGGTGGTGGAAAGCGGAGGAAGGGGAAATTTTTCGATTAAGTCTTGTTATAAGAAGCTAGAGAGTTTGTTTGTGCGGGAGGAAAATTGGAGTGGAGATGTAAATAGAGTATTTGAGTGTATTTGGAAAAATCCAGCTCCATCAAAAGTGGTTGCTTTCTCTTGAAAACTTCTTCTTAATAGAATTCCAGTGAGAAGAAATTTCGCTAGACGGAATATTTTACCATCGGAAAGATCTTTGTTGTGTGTATTGTGTGAAAGAGATTAAGAATCTTCAAATAATTTATTCTTACATTGTAATGTGGTAAATAAGATTTGGGCAATGGTGATGAGGTGGTTGGAATTCTCCTTTAACACTCCACCCAATTTGTTCATGCATTGGGAGTGTTGGAGTAAGGAGGGAATAAATAAGAGGTTTCGAAGAGGTCTTTTGATTATTTGACATGCAACAATTTAGGCTATTTGACAATCTAGGAATAATGTTATTTTTCAAAATGAGGTGATTGATCTTGAGGCAATAATGGAGAATATTAAGGTGTTATTGTGGCGGTGGAGTTTGAGTAGGCTAGAAATTCCAATATGTTTGTATTATGAATGGACTTGGAATCCAAAAGATTGTTTGTTGAGGTAAGGGGTGTATTGGACAGAGCTGGTGTATTAGGCAGAAAAGGTTTTTTATTTTTTATTTTTTTATTAGTTTTATGCTATTGAGGTCTGCTGGAATCTATTTTGAGCCCAAGCCTGTTATCTGCGGGCTTCTGTTGTTGGGGCCATTTGGCTGTTTTTTGGTCTGTTGGGCCTACCTTTTTCTTAAGGGGTGTATGGTCTATAAGCTGGGGGGTGTTTGTTGTTATTTTCGTTTATAATTGTTTCCCGGGTAATGTTCCATCTATATGCGGCATCTTTGTAAGATTTTCTGTTTTGTGCAGCCTTGTGCATCTTGCACATGTTAGCCTCAAACAATGATAATTACATCGCTTTAGATTAAGTGGAAACAAAGGTTGATTGCAGCGCTTTCGCATATTGGAGCTCCATGTGGTGCCATCAATATTGTACGGGGTTTTGAGTCTTGTAGCTTGCCTGAAAGATTGTCTTTAACTCTTTATGTTTCTAGCTAATTGTTTTGATGTTAGGATTTGTTTTGTATATTCCATTATTGCATTATTTTGATGCTACTCAATTGTATCTATCTAAATCAGAAATAAAATAGTTATTGCATAATCCTTTTTACACACATAAATCATGGTCTCAATTTTCTTTTTGCAAAAGAAAATTTGGATTAATAAGGTACAGAAAAATCAACCATAGATATCACAAGAGGTGCTAAAGAACAAATACATTAATAAAAAACAAGAAAGTCCAACATACATTACTAATATTATGCACCAGTATACATTCCCTCTACTAAACAATGGTATCAAATGTTCAATACATTCTCTTATTAGTGGAAAATTAGTTCTTGCACTACCCTTTTCTATGCACCTAAATAACAATATGCAATTTGTAATCATACATCTTCCAATTAGTGTGAAGAGCCCATATGTTAGTATTTAAAGTTGAATTTGAAAGGAAGAGATGTTGTGTATTGCAGAAGGTTCAGGAAAGTATAAAGGACGTGTTTGGTTATTTATGCGTCAATTATTGAAAAGCAGTTTTTTTGTCCTTCCGCATGAGTTGTTGAGGACTGTTAGGTGAACTGGTATGTTTAGATATATTAATGTAAAAATGTGTTGAATATAATCTACAAGCTCAACTCCAAAATGTTTGTGGGTGTTTATTTCTTAAAACTAGTCTACAGACTCTAAACTAATATCTAGTAGGTTGAATAGCTTATAATATGCAAAATTTTTTTTTTTTTTTTGGGTTAATAGTGTTTTACCCCCTGTAATATAGGTTATTTCCGCTTTTCCCCCCTGTAAAATTTTCTTTTTGGATTTCGTCCTTGTAATTTGAAGTTTTTTGGTTTTGGACCTTCATGAATTTTGACTGTACAAAATCGATAATATGTCAGGGGGGTAAACCGAAATTTGCTCGAATTGCAGGGGGTAAACAAAAATTTTCTCAAATTACAGGGGGCAAAATTTTTCAAGAAGGTCTAAAGTAAAAAAATTCTTCAAATTATAAGGACGAAATTCAAAATAAATATTTTACAGGGGGAAAACCGGAAATGACCTATATTACAGGGAGGTAAATCACTATTAACCCTTTTTTTTGTTGTCAAATAGCTTAGTGGTTAGAAAGAGAAATGGAGTGTCAGACATTCGAACCCCGACTCCTGCATATAATATGCAATCAGGGGCGGATCTAGACATAATGGTTTGGTGTGACAAAATTATAAAAGAAATTTTTTATTTATAATACAATATATATATTAGTAATGCGAAAGTTAAACGGAAAAAACACTATAGCGAAGTAACGGTGGCGCTGGGAGTTGAACCGTGGACATGACTATATACCAATGGATCACGCATCAATTTGTGAAACATTGTCTAATTATGTGATATATATTATCTTTTCGGTCTACTATATTGATAAAAAAAAAAAAAATTGGACTGTAATTTGGTGTGGCAGCTGCCACACCATGCCTAACATTAGATCCTTTTGTATATGCAATATCCCTACCAACTAAGTTAAGCTCACAGGAATACACTATAACAACAATTTAATTGGTACTATATGAAATCTAAAAAGAAAATAGAAATGGGGGTTGTGACTCTTAAGTTGAACATAAGTAATACTTATAACATGTTGAATCATGAATAAGTCTAAGTTGTGCTTCCTAAATTTGTTCTCGCACCAAGATAGGTAAATGGGTGATCGAATATGTACAATCAGTCCAATACTCAATTACTAATCCAACATTTGTCTGGAATTTGTCACAAAGATTCAATATCATCCTATGTTTTTATCATTTGTTTGGATGCATCGACAACTCTAATCCAACATGAAACACACTTAGGTTGGTTTGGTAGTGTTGATTTGAGATTTTAAGGTGTGTTTTTATCAAGGTTTTAGATTCGATTATATACCAATTTCAATGAACTATTTTCGCTTTTTAAAAAACTCTAATCCAAAAAATAAAATAAAAAAGGAGAAATTCATGGTACTAGGATGCATCCTTTGCTCCCTCAAAGAAATGTGATACAAATGCTTCTTTGTCGGTATAGCACAGTCATGTTAGTATTGGTACATGTCTCAAGAATGACTAGGGTTTCTTTGTGTTTACTCTTATAGTTTGGATGTCTATGTCTCCCTTTCTTGAAAGATGAAGGAGAGATTTATGGTTTGGAGACAAATGTAAATTGGCTTTATGATTTGGACAAAATTGACTATGAGTTGGACTCCAAGCAGGTTGTAGATAACTTTAGTGTATGTATGTTTGAAAACTCGTATTTTTACATTGATACTATACGATAAACGAAAAGTTATCTTATGGAGTTTCAACTAACATTGCACCTAATGTAAAGATACTAGTTTTCACATTGATGTCTCAAATTTTGGTGATATAACAAGGTAGATATTTGTTCGTTTTTTATTTTACAAACTTATACATTGAATTCCTTATGAGACAATAAATGGGGATTAACCACACTTTAGCTCGTAATAGGTAACTCCCACATTTTCTTTGACGTTCCTACATGTATTGTCTCAATATTGTTTCAAATGAAGTGACTTAATTCTGCTTTTGTGAAAGAAAAAAAAAATTGTTGTCTAATCTAAAATACTTACATAATTATTGTAATTGTTTTTCTTCTTTCTCACAAGTGCTTCTTGACAAAGTTTCCAAAATTAATTAACACATGCACTGGTATTTTCCTAACATGCATACTTTTTATTTTTATTTTTATATTACTTAATCTAATATTTAAAGTATGAAAATCATGTGATCAATGATTTTTTTTAAGAAGTCATACTATATATTAAATGGTGTGTATAGAAAAGTATATATTAAAAAAATATAAAATATGTAAATTTCTTAAATAAATCACATGAGTTGTCGTCAGAGAGATTGTGCATGCAAGAGATACCTTAGTTTATCCAATAAAATGATAGTTGTTGAAATTTTTTGATGGTGACCAAGATTTGAACCCCAAATTTAAGACGATGGATATTGAAACTTGGTTTAAGCATATACCATATCATTGTGATAAAATAAACAAAATATCTTCTTGATGATATCGAACAAGCTCATAAGTCGGTTTTTTTTTTTTTTTAAGGGATCATAAGTCGGTTTTTTATGCACTTGATTAAACAATGAATTTCATCATAAAATATTCAAACAATCAAATGAAAAGTCTATTTCGTTTTGCTTGACTCCTTTTCATTTCATTGCGATCATTTTGAAGTATAAAATCAAGTCATCACGACGTAACTGTGGGGAAAATTGATTTTGACCATATCATGGTTTTCTTCTTTGAATTAATGATCTTTGCATTATACCCTACAATTGGTGGACCACAAATTTAAATGGATCACTCTATAATCCATCTATTTTGAAATGTCATGAGTTGTATCATAACTTTTATGTGTATATTAATGAAATAACTATCAAACAAACTTGATTCATATCAATTATGTTGATAATATTCCATCGCCTATCATGTCTTTTGACAAAAGGGTGCACGTGAAGTATGCATTATATTCCAACCAGAAACCTTTAAATTGTTCTCCTTCACTATTTGTGTTTTGTTGTTAAACTAAAGTCATGTTCTATTTAATACCGTTTCAATGTCTCATGCACCAAATTTCCTTGATTAAAAATAAACAAAGCTTTGTTTTTTAAGAAGTTAAATTAGCCATATAAATTGATATCGAGAAAAATCGAACATAAAACCTTAAGGAAGAGCAGACTCTCAAGTCGCAAATCATTACCACCGGACCAAAGCAAGTGAGTTAAAATAAAATAAAGCCCTTCATAAAATTAAAATAAAAAGAGCGATAAAACTCAAAGAATTTCTAAATTGCAAATAGCTGTCATCCACAAAACAAACCTAAAATGGTATTAAAGTCTATCCACAAAACCATCCACCATTTGAATATAGACAAAGTTAAAAACGAATTCATGAAGAGTGACACGTCTCACTTTATAAACCAACTTTATAAGGATTGTTAGACCATACCCTACCCAACCCAAATTCTAATACTAACAAACCAAACAGACGCAATTCACCATCAAATGGCCCTGTTGAATGAACTTGTCTTCATAGATTGCCAAATGATGAAACGATATAATTTTGCATCTAATAATAACATCCATGTATGTTTACATTAATAGGTCTAATCGAGGTTGTTTTATATATGTCAAATCAAGTTCTGTACTATGTTTTCATATTCAATATCTACCACACAAACTAAAACTAAAACAACTCATCTCAACTGGATAAGAGTCTTCATATAGTTACTAAGATGAAGTGATCAAATATATCAAACAGAGAGAAAATTAAATATTCATTAATCATGGCATGTAATACTTGTTGCCACACTTGCATCTCCATGCCTCAGGATAGTACTCGGCTGTCACCGGTGTTCCCGGTGGCACCGTCACATGGACCGGTTTGCAAGGTATACATTTGCCACACTTGGCATTGCATCGCGGCGGAAATGACCCGGGTCCACCTAGAAACCTTCTTGGCCAATCTACGGAGACCTTTGATTTTTCTTGAGACTCCATGTCTTGTCTAGTTTTCACGTTAATTTGCTGCCCAAAATAATCATAATTAACCGGTCGTTAATGCTCGAATAACACAACCGTAACTATCATATTTCGTTAATGCCCAAAATAATCATATTATTTTACAAAAGCCAATCATGCAATATATTAAACTACACCGTCTAAGAATAACACTTTGTAGTTTCTATGAAATTATTGTAGGTCACCGTGATTCAGACATGTTCACGGTGAAATCAAACAAACACACACTATAATATCATATTCTTAATATTCTGCATAGTACCATGACATGTGTTGCCTAATTAATATTATTATACAGTGGACTCCACATATATGATGGCTCACATTGCAGCGGGTCCATAGACACACCCTGCAACCTATTATGGCTCATATTAGCCAATTTCTGTTTTTTTCTTTCCATAATTTCTTTCTAACCTCTCTCCACCACTAGTGACCATTATAATATTGTGACTAAAATTTTACCCTTAGATTATAATGCAGAAAAAAAATGTTGATGAGGTAATTTTTATGTAAATGCTAGTACTAAAGATAAGATAGTATTAATTGAAAAATACTAATAATCAGAAAGAATGTATACAAAATTGACAAGAATAGTGGCTATACCTGTAAATCTATTTCAGATTTGAAAAATATGGTACACCTAGTATCTGCAATAAAGAAAGAACTAGAAGGTTTGAATTAGATGAACAAGATGTAATAAATTTAATAATTTATCATTTAAACATGTATTAAAGATTAAAAAGAATTAAAGAATGAGGAAGAATTGCATACCTAGACATTTAATGGTTGAAGCAGTAGAAGTATTGGTGAACATCATTGAGAGCATAAAAAAGTAGAAACTATAAGAAAGATGTATTTTGTTCATGAGCTTAGTGGTTTTTCTCTTCCTCTCCATGAACAAAAGAAAAAACTAAATCTCAATAAAAGCACCACTTGTATGATTGTAGATATATATGATTGACACACGCACACACAAACTTTCTTTTTCTCTAGCTATGACCCTATGAAAGGTAGTATTTCAAACTATAAACCAATAATAGTGATGTTTTTCAACATATTCAAACTTTGCATATTCCATGCAAGTATTAAGCTAAACAAATACCTAACTTTTACCCTTTTTTTTTTAATATAGAAAAACCACTCTTTTCACTTCACATTTCACACTTCACACCCCTTTTTTCAACTCTCACACTACTTTATGCAGGTAGCTAGAAAGAGTAGAAAAATTATAGAATGGTGATTTTTTTGTTTTTTTATGGAAGGGTAGGTTGCTTATCTTAGGAGGTGTGTGTAGATTGTGACAGTGGGGGTTTGAATAGTACTTTGAAGAGAGGTTAAATAAAGTAAGAAAAATAAAGGTGAATCTATGAACATCATTACTTCCTAAGTTTTACCATGTTTAGGTCTTTGATTCTCTTGCAGCCTTCTTTGTTCTCTATCTTTCAATGGTTCCTAAACTCAGAAAAACTAAAACAATCTTCTCAAAACCTTCACTCTCATGCTCACTGCACACCCTTAACTCTTTTTTCCTATGCTTCTTTTCCCTTTTGTATATAGTTTTTGTCCTCACATTTCACCTTTGAAATATCTTATAAATTTTAACCACTTATTGTTAACTGTTTATTGCATGTCCTTTTCTATAGTCATTTCATTAGTTGCACTTATTAATTTCAAATGAAATTCAATCCGCGACCACAATCTAGATCGCGACATCAAATTCAAGGTAATCTTATAAATTAAACAGTAATAATTATACACATATTGTATTATCTACTAAACCTTAAGCTTGAAAAGAAGTTAGAGACGTTATGTACAATTGACCAAACATTATTATCAAACATCGTGTGGTTCTCGGTTATTGTTTTGAACCACGATTGTTGAGTTAACATAATGCGATTCTCAACGATATCAAGACCAATGTGACTCCGATTCAAAACATCTATGCTACCAATAAATTATTGATGCAACAATTTGGCATTAGGATACATGATAACTTCTAATATTCCATTTATTATTATTTCAGAGTGGCTTTTATTATTATTTATTTTTCTTTTTTGTTTTGTTTGCCCCTTCCAACTATGCATTTGCATAGTTTTCTTCATTATGGATTAAAATAATTCGTTCCAAGGCTGAAACAGTTTATTTTATGTATATACACTGCAGTTTCAACTTTCAACTTCTATAGAGAGGTGAAGTGGTTTGGAATATTTTGGTACTTGCATTAAAAGCTCATTATGTACTTAATAAATAATGCACATAAATACAATATTTAAGTTCACAGTGTTTCCACATGGACTTTTACGGAAAAGAAAAAGTACAAGAGGTTGAAAATGTACTGCATACCTTGTTGCATCTTGAAGTGGGTCAGCTTCTTTCTCAAAATTTAAAAATTTACATGAGCTGGTACTTGCGACCTATGAAAGACTTGCATAAAAATTGTACAAACACTCCAGCATCAACATCAATAATAATTTAAGTAAATAAATTAATTGAATGTAATAGCATATTTTAGTGTTGCATAGATGTCGGACCCAGACATCGGCATATGTCGGATATTTGATACGTTTTTTATTAGAAGTATCGATGATATAGAGCTTGTGAGTGCTCTATAATGGATTTGGTTTCACTTTTGAATGATACAAACTTGATTTAATATGTGTAGAATTAATTTTAACATGTTTGGTTGTTGATAAGTAAAATTGATTTTGTCCACAAGTCTTAGTTAAACTAGTAAAAATACCAAAATTATTAGACCAAACATTTTGACTGAAGTTCGAACTTCGGCTCCTGCACATCGGTGTGTGAGTTTTCAATAATTATTGTCATTTCGTATATCTAGAAGAAAAAAAAATACAATTAATCATTTCAAATTTTGAAATTTATTCTGATTTAAAGTTACAAATTTTAAACTTTTACTTCTTGAATTTATTAATTAGTTCACTCTAAAAGATGTATCAAAACATTAATCATTTTACCTTCAACTTAAATGTTGACATAATTAATTTCAAATTAATTTTTATTATCATAGAACCAAACATATGCGCAAATAAAACTTAATACAAATAAATTCTTACATTTCTCTATCAACAAAATTCTCACATCTATCTATAATGAAATTTGAACCTACATCTTTATTAAGATATACTCTTTCCCGTCTTAAATGTAAGTAATTTTTGACTTTTTATGTTCATACAATATATGATGTATATGATCTATATTGTAGACCATGTACATCATTTATTGAATGAATCTAAAAAATAAAAAGTTGTTTACATTTGAGATCGAAGTGAGGAAACTTCATCCTTATCAATTAGACTTTCATTGTTTTAGAGTGGACCAACTTTCACACGAAAGAGTCATGTATTTACAAGAGTATCCACTGGCAATGCACGTGTGAGGATGATGGGTAGATGTTGTTACAAGGACAGGGACTTATGAAACACTCAAGCATTTCTCACTGACCAATTATTTGATATATTAGAGAAAAGGATGTAATAATAATGGGTGCTAGTCAAATTGACTGTTTAACTAGTCCAACAATTAGCTTAGATTCCAAAAGCAAGAAGGTAGGAACAAATATGTAAGAAAAATGGTCGATTCTATGACAGGGAATATATCTGTGTGCTTTATGTATGGATGTTTTCCCATTAATGCTATTCATCATACATAAGGTAATGTCTAAATCACTTTTGATGTGATACATATTTTTTTTATAGAAATAAAATTAACTCACTCATTTCATTCGTCAAATATCTTCAATACAAGACGAGATATAATCAAGATATTGGCGACTAACAAAAGACAATGATATTGATGCTCTAGCTGATAAGTGAGGAATATTTGTTGGCTTGTCTCGTAGTAAAATTATCCAAAAGTTTGATAAAATTTGTAAAGAAGCTTTACAAGCGTATAAAATAGGATCAAATTTAGATCAAAAATTGGGTTTATCGGCAATTTCATCGATCACTAACTTACAATCTAGTTCTATGGACGAACTACAATAACCCGAAATCCGTTACCAAATTATTGCTTACTTTTGCTTCATTAGGTAGTGGGCTACCATATCTTCAAGTTGTTTGTGCTCAGATAATATTTAGATAAGCACTTAAAAAATAATACAATAAAAATATATAATCGGTGAGATTAGATATCTATATAAATTTGTACCCAAAAAAAGATATCTATATAAATATTTTTGAAGATGCAAACGAATTAAGTTTGTATCATAGAGTGTGAAAGGCTTTACCATTAAATTTCATCAATGGTTCATCATCATTGTAATTAAGGTTTAATGTTGACTCTTGTTTATGATCATAAGCTTGCATCAAATTTTCAAGATCAAAATGCCATGCCATTGCTAATTTAAGGACAATATCACGTGAATGTTGAGAAATAAAGTAGCTGAAGACAATCTTGACTAATACAACAAGTGTCCACATCAAAATAGAGAGGCAATTGGTCCACTTGTATGAAATCTATCACAAGAGCATATCTTTGTTCTCATGTTAAAGATTATTTTGGTCTTGGTCGGGTTACAGCTTACCATATACCACAATTTGCAACACAGATATTCGAATATCACATGGAGCTATGTTCCATTGCTTCTATTTAGTATGGATTTGAATTAAGAGAATGAGCAAAATTCAAAGTGAGAAGAGTAATTTTCCAATAATAATTGGACTATTACTTTTTCCATCCTATGGCCTTCTCCCGCGCCCTGTAAAATTTCTAAAATTGCTCTTGTGCATTTCGGATTTTAAAATCCGGATTCATGTTTACTATTTAGGATTTTATAATCCGGACAATTCTTATGTATAATCAGCCATCAGAATCTCTCACATTTCAGCAGTTTTGAATTTTGCTTTTAAAAACAACAAAAAAACTAAGTAAAAAATGCTAAAAATCTGTCAAATAAAATCATAAAAATAGCACAAAAAAATTCTAAAAATCAAATAAAACTAATGCAAAATTTTTCGGATTTTTCTGAGAATATGAAAAATTAAAAAAAAATGAAAAATGGGTCTAAACGATGAAATTTTGGATTTTGAAGGGCGGAGTCCCGCAAGAAGTCCCTTCTAAGGGAGTCATGGTCCTTGAATTTTTTCTGATTTTCTGGGGAAGTTTCGGAGCAATCCGATCAAGTAGCCCGAAAACCTGGTTTTTAACTAAGAACAGGTAACAATGACTCAAAACAGAAGGATGAGAGTTAGGAAGATTAATATTGTCCTAAAATGACTATCCATGTTACAAACATGTTTAAAATTTGTGCTGATACAGTTCAGATTATATAATCCGAACTGTTTTACCTTGAAAAGGGGTGTTTAGGGGGTTTCCGGATTATGTAATGCGCCCTATTTTTTGAAATTTCTGGATTACAAAATCCGGAAAAATCCGTTACTCATTTTTCACCCTTTAACAAAAGAAAACATCATTCCGGATTATATAATCCGGAATGCTCCGAGGGTAATTTTGAAAAAAAATAGGGCGCACGAGGAAAAACATAAGGTGGAAAAAGTAATGCTCTAATAATTGACCGTTCTTGTGGGTATTGTGAAGTTCTTTATGGGCCCATATTGAGAGGTTTAGGACATAAGGCAACATAAGAAAATTGCTTTTTAGACTAAACGTTTTGCTATGGCATACATGTAAATGACATTTAATATCCGCAACTGTAGTTAACTACACTTCATTGCTTAATTTTTTTGGAGCGAACGGTAATTAACTATCGTTAAAGTATTTTGATCATTTTTATGTGTATGATAATAAATCTTTTAGTGTAAACAACAATTTTCATATAAAAGGCCTACAGAAAACTATCAAATTATCAACCCAAAATGGAGTTTAAGGAAGAAAAAAAAAAGTTTGAATTACAGGGTTCTCAATCAAATTAGAATTAAAAGTTATTTGTGTTGAGAAATTACTGGCTGCAAAATTTAAACTCACTCAAGTTGGTCTCCATAATTTTTCACTTACAGGTTAATTAGTTCTTACAAGTAAATACAATCCAAATATATCTTATGTCACACTGGTATTATGATGTGGAATGTCATAGAGATAGTTAATATGACACCTCATATACTCTAAATGACAAATTATTGAATTCTTTCAATTTTAATGATGTTTTCTCTATTCATAAAGTTTAGAGAAAACATTTTCTTTTAAAAAAATATGAGAGATTTGAACTAAGTATTTTAAGGTTTCAAGGCTAAACCTATATCACCAATTTAGTACCTCAAGTGTAAGTTTAGAGAAAACTGTCAACTCAATAAAATTTGAATGATATTCATTGGTATGCAATTCAACATTTTTTTTCTCATCATACCATTTTTATGAATTTTATATGTTTTAAAATGAAGATACTACAATTTTATGAATTTAATCAAAATATTTTATGATCTAATGAATATCGTTCAACAATTTTCGTTAAAAATAGGCTCAAATATTAAAATATCCTTTTCATCGAACTCGATAAAATTTACACTTCAAGTTATCTACTCTAATGTACGGATGATAATGTAAACATTTTTGGATAAATAAATGTTGGCGTAGTTTCTAAGGTTTGAACTCTGAATCTCCTTGTTAGTAATCATTTAGTGTTCTTCAATTCACCAACTAAGTTGTCTACTTGGAACATATGATGGTGAACTTTTTATTTGAAATATATATATATATATATAGGGGCATATCACATGAGAATGAGTATCTTATGTGAGAATGGTGAGAATAAATTGCAGCCATCAGATTAAAAGGAAAGGTGAAGATAACTTGAAGTGTAAATTTTGCAGCCAGTAATGTCTCAGTCTAGTGTGAGAGAGCTTGATAGATCTTCTACCGTAAGCGAGTATCATTCACCGGTAAAATCAACGTGAGAGAATTTGATAAATCTCCTACCGTAAGTGAAAAATACTTTAATGTTCCTGTATAAATCTATTTTTATTTGGATTGTTGTACACTATATTTTTTAGAATGGTAGTCAATTAAGTGATGTAGTTATATGATCCCACACATTTATGTAGTCAACACATCAATAATCGTTGTTGGATCAAGTTCAAACCATCCAAATTAAAATCTCAATATTTGATATTTTAAAAATGAAAATATTTGTTCAAACCTAAATCCTGATCTCGAGCTAACAATCATCGATCAATGTATTGACTATGTAAATGTGTGGGAATTCATGTTATTGCAGGTTTTTATATGTTCTAATTCTCCTTAACTTGCTTGCCATCAAATAAAACACGTGAGAATTGGTCAATATAGTACCAGATATATACATGAGGAAAAGCCTCAAAACATTTGTAACTTGGCTGTTTTTATCCCCTTGTTCTCATGCAAGGTCCTTCAATGCCTCTCTATAACGTTCTCTATCATTTTTAGGCCTGCTTGTTATAAGAGCAAGGATATCATTGTCTCAGGACACTTTCCTTGGATTTGTATACTTTTCAAGACCTTAATATTGATCCTTTGTCCCACCACTTCTAGACCTATGATAGTGATATAAGAAATGTGGGGGGTGAAAATGTGCAGGAAAAATGTACCTTTTAGGTCCTCATTTTCTCAATAATTCAACTATATATGAATAAAGCTGACACTTTCTTTCTTCTTTCTTTTTCTATGAGTTTATTTGATTTTGACACAAGAATCTGATCGACCATGTGCTATGAATTTATTTACCCCTTGATCAAAATGGATAATATCTATATCTACTCATTAGTTTTGTACTGGCTTTATGTGGGTTTATTTATATGCAAAATATTATGGGTGTTTGTCCCTAAATTTCAACATTTTTCATTATATTCAAATGATCATTATCTTTTCTCTGAGTTATGTTTATCCAATTGATTGTCTACATAATAGTGCAAGTTTAAGGGTGACTGGCCCATTGAATCTTTGCTTTTTTTTTGTTTTTCCACTTTTCTTTATTGGATTTCAACATCACTTGAAATTATTTATTTAAGGCTCAATTGAAATTGTAACGTTGATCTTCCTATTCTTATGGAATTGGTCAATCCTTTTTAAAATTTAGTTTAATTTTCTTCTCTCACTTAGACCATCCAAAAATTGGAGTGTATTAACTCTATAAACATCATAACATGATAAGTACGTCCATTGTGAGAAAAGAAGAATAGTATAGTGTCTTAAATAGGTATCCTCTTTCAATGGATCTCATTCTTTTAAAGATTAAAATTTGAAATATAATGATACATAGTTATCAATAGATGATCATTGGATACTGTTTAAGAAATTTGTGTGTGATTAATGGATTCCGTTTAAGAAATTTGTGTGAAGTGCTGAATTAGAGGGAATGGACGTTTACTACTATTAAAATCAAAAAGGGTGCATGGCGGAGGATCTAGCAAGATTCGGATCTGCAAAACGGCACCGACAGAAAAAAGGGTGGTGCGGCCGCTAGAACAGCAAACACCACCAAATTAACCATCTAGATCCTATACCACCAATGGGTTTGGTAATGCTTTATCCACAAACAGTAATAGAACTACTCTTGGTAAGGACTTGAATGGAAGATATCTCTTTTCATCTTGGAGATTTTCTTCATTGAATAATAAGGCATCAAAATCATTTTCCATAAAACCATCCTTAGATCAAAATCAACAGGAAGTAAGAAAAGGGATTAATTGTTTCTTGGAAATGTCGGTGTTGGCTTGCCTGCATTATTGGGAAATAGAAAAGCTTATGCCACTGATGAACAAGGTTCATAGCTATTGTCGAGGCTGATGGTAAATGGAGGAGGAAGAAGAAATGACATGAATTTAGGGATTGAAATTCAAACTCAAATCGGTTGGATCCATGGGTCGGTTTATTTAACCCATTTCATTTGGCCCAATCCATTTAAAAGGACAAAAAAAAAAAATAGAATTGCCACGTCAGCTTCCCATTTGGTGATTGGATGAAAATTGACGGCATGGACTAATTTAATAAAATGTAGAGACTATTTATCAAAGGGGCGCAAAATGTAGGGATTGAAAACATATTTAACCCTTCATTATATTATATTGGTTTTACGACACATCAATTAAAAAAATGTTTGTTGCATCGTCTATTACAACTAAAAATGTATTGTCTCAATTGAGAAGGAAAAAATTGAGGAAATAATATAGAGATTTGACCATTTATCTCAACATCATTAATAGTCAAGACTAAGAGTAGATTTTAAATGTAGAGATCATTGGTCAAGATTTTTTTATCCTTTTGTATCTAAGATTGTTGGCTTATGGATTATATTGTTGTTCACCCGCTATGCTCCACCGTTTATTCATGTCCATCAGAGTGGGGGTGATGGTGTGTTTGTGTATACTTCAATGCTAAGTTAGTGAAGGTTCAAGGGTGATTGACCCATTGAATCTTCTCTAAGTTGGATTTAAAAAAGGAATATTCCTATAATTTAACTCAATGAGATCAATCTCCTTCTCTATATTTCTTTAATTGTCAACTGAATTCAATCAAGATATGGTTATTTTGATATCCTTCACAAGTAGCACCAGAATAAACTAATATCAGAATACACACAAGTAGCACCACAAATTCAATATGATGAAATAGAAAAAATACGGGCAAATTTGTAATTGTATTATTAATGTGTTTCATTCCATTGAATACACCTCTGATTAGGGGAATGAAAAATTGATTGGATGAATGGTATTGGATGGAATGAGTTCCATTACATTCCTTTTTTACAAAACCAAACAATAGAACCACGTTTTATCTCACTTCATTCCATTCCACCACTTATCAATCCAAACATAACCTTAAAATTTGTTATTTAAAGACATCTATTTTGCTCTCTTCAATAAATAATTGAAAATATTTTTGATAAATCCGTCATCAATATTGCATTGAACTTAACAAACTTAATAAAATTTAGATTGAGACTAACTCATTCAACCTTACAATTTTCGAATTATAAGATAAATGATTGTTTTCATTTATAAACATATTGTCAAGTCACGTCTCATATAATATAAGACGTTTAACACACTTTTCGGTTCTCACGTCTATGATTTGACATTTGAAGCATTGATTTCATAGTGAAAACTTGACAAAAGATGATCCAACATGTATTAGATAAACTTTAATATCATATTATAAATGGGGTTAGACAGACAAAATTCGCGGTTGTGATTGGATCCACCCCATTTTCAAAGAACTCTCATCTAATTGCATGGGGATCCACCAATTCAATAGTAGAACACTAAACATGTATTAGTACCAACAATACAACACACTCGCGTGACATTTTATTGCCTTTGACATTTCATTGATTTTTCTTCCAATACCATAAGTAAGTATGTATGGTATCTTTCTAACACTCTCTAACATTTATTTCTTCATTCAATTAAATTCATATGGTACCACATTTTAAAAACAAATTTGAAATAAAGTAGTGTTTCTCACTAAATAAAAATACGAGTGTAAAAAGTAAGTTAAAAAAACAGTGTTCTTATCCTTAGTATTTTTCAATATTTCAAATCCTCCATAGTTTAGGTTGCAACTTTTTTCCTGCACCTGCATTTACTATTACTACCTCACTCTCTGGGTCCTTGTCTTTGTTGATAAAAGTAAAACTTTTCAGGGTTTTGAAATAGCGCACACACACACACGTATTGAGATTCCCGATTCAACTCTTTTTCCCAAACACCCAAAAGTCCAAAACAACACAAACCTCAACAAGTAATAAATACTTAAACAAATTTCTTCAAAAATATAGTAAAAAATACTTAAACAAACAAATCTATATAAAAATAAATAAATGAGTATATATCTTAGATACTTTTTCTAAAGAATACCCCGTCTCAAATTATAATTTTTTTTAAAAAAAATTAGTTCCAAATTATAAGTCATGTTACATACATACATACATATATATATATATACATACATACAAATTTGCACATGATAGAAAAATCCTATATATATATATATATATATAAACCTTTAATGTTATTTTTTTTGTCAGGTAGCCTAGTAACTAGAATTTACGTGAATAAATGGGGTGTCCGAAATTCGAACCTCAATCTCTGCATATAATAATGCATTGTCCTACCAACTGAGTTATGTTCACGGACATTGTAATTTTCTTATTATACCTTGAACTGGGTATGATAAAAACATCAACTACTATAATAGAGTATATTATAATATTCTAATAAATAATTTTCAGATTTCACGGAGTTACTGTTACAGAACCAAACACACACTTGCATTCACACAACACAAAGTTCTAAACTTTGAAATGTCAGAAACACACAACATGATTCCAAACACCACTGAATCTCAACTCATAACCTTGTCCTTCTTCACTTTCACTTCCACTTTCCGGTGAGTTTTTTGCCTTTCATTGTTCCCTTAGTTTTAGTTCTGCAATACTTGTTTTATTTATTTTTTCAACATTTCATGTTTTTTTTAAGGTTGCTATGTTTGAATGTAACAATGGTGTTTTATTTTAAGTGTTGAACTATTACATTGTCATCTCAATAGTCTTAAAAATCTAATTTTTTTCCAAAAAGGAACTTTTTTTATTTGTGTGGTTAGGAAAACTCATTTCATCAAATGTATTATTGTGCATGATTTTGCAACTTTTTTTGCTTTTTTGTTGATGAAAGAATGAAGGGTCACTATTAGATTGATGTGTAAAAGTTCAAAAGTTGAACTCTTTTTACAATGGAATTATCAACAAACACTAAACCAGTGAAACCCAACTCAAATATATCAGAAATGGTTTACAAATTTGCCAAAGTTTGTAAATTGAAATCTATTGGGGTTTTCTCATCTGAAATCCCTAATCTTCAACATTTGCATAAACCCTTTTTCAATGAGGTGCTTCTGAGTGGAAATAGTAGTGAAGAGATCAAATGCAATGATAAAAAAGTTCATGCTCATAACATTGAAGTGAAAATCAAAGAAGATGCTAATGGTGATTTGGTGATCTTGAATAAGATATTTGATTCTGTTTTAGATTTGAAATTTGCATATCTTAAGCTTCAACAAGCTCACATCCCTTATGATCCGAAAAAGATTGTTGCTGCTGATGATCTTGTTGTTGCTGAGATTGAGAAGCTTTGCAAGTTCAAGAGTGAGTATAAGGAGAAGGAATCTAAGAAGGCAATTATCAATGCTCAACTTTCTGATCTTTTGCTGAAAGAGATTGTCGTTAAAGAAGTTTTTCTAGGGAAACTTAAGACTCGAAAAAGTGGGAAAGATTCAAAGCTTCTTCGGTTGCGGCGATTGCTTCATGATTTGGAAATAGGGAACACAAATCTGAATGAGAAAATCAGACAGTTAAGGTTAGAGGATAGGAAAAAATCAAGTGTTTTGAGTGTTGATAAGTTTCAAGATGTGTTTAAGACTGCTTCAAAATCTATTCATGATTTCACGAAACCGTTGATTAGTTTGATGAAAGCTTCCGGATGGGATCTTGATATGGCAACAAAGTCGATTGAAAGCGATGCTGTTTATTCGAAAAGATGCGACAAGAAGTATGCTTTTGAGGCCTACATTGCGCGAAGAATGTTTCATGGTAATGCATTAACTTCTTATGATGTGAGTGATGTTCTGAAGTTTGATGACCCATTCGAAGCACTGATGGAAAATCCAGACTCAGATTTTGCGAAATTTTGCCAAGCAAAGTATCTTCTGGTTGTTCATCCTGAAATGGAAGTGTCATTCTTTGGCAGTTCAGATTACCGAAAATTCATAATGAGTGGCAAGCATCCAAGAACGGAGTTCTATCAATTATTTGCGAAAATGGCGAAATGGATTTGGATTTTACTAGGTTCTGCAGTCACAATCGATCCTAATGCAACCATGTATTCTGTGAGCAGAGGAAGCATGTTCTCAAGCTTGTACATGGAATCTGTTGAGGAAGAAAACATGTTCGCGGTTCCTTCAGACGAAGAACGAGCGACCTATAAAGTTCAGTTTATGATCATGCCGGGGTTTAAAATTGGACCAATGTTTGTGAAGTCTCGAGTTTATGTTTCACAATATCATTCAAGCTCAATGGTGGCTACTTTAACCGGTAATTTGGCTAACAGAACCACATAATTTGGTGTTTGAATACTTCTGATGGTACCTTAGCTAGAGCTTTGATCCACAAGCTCTATATTTTGTAACCTTAATGACCTGAATACCTGATATATCTTTAGTTACTTTAATTACTGCACTGTATTTTCTTTTAACCCCTTTAAAATTTCTCTATAAACTGTAAATAGATGGTTAACTGAAATTTTTATGATGGTTTGCAGAAGTGGATGACTAAACTCCTGTTGATGTATTTATAAAGTGTTTCTTATAAACCTTATGCTCAAAAAAAATTGCTCACTTCCAACTTCATGGAACTACAAAATTGAAAACTTGTGTAAAAATAAACAATTTGAATAATATCTATTTATATTGACTCATTACTCCTTAAGCTTGTCATATTCCTCATTATCTGGAGAAAACAAGTCCTTGCAAAGCTCACCATAAAATCTAGAAACTAAGTCAACGAAGACAGGACACTTAAGATTCTTCCAACAGTATAGAAGTTCTTCAACATCCATCAAGTCCTTAGTCTTCCCTTCTGCCACAATCATCTCTGCCAAATAGTTCTCGAAACTCCTGCATGCGTCTTCCACTTCTTCGCTCGAAGCTTCACTTTTTGAACCTTCTGTTTGGTTTTTCCTTACACAAGCCGGTGTAAGTGGTGATGGAAAGATTGGAGTTTCCTGCATGTTTGAAGGGCTCTTGAAGCTTTGCAACATGTTGTAGTCTCTGGATTTCTTCGGGGAACAAAACACTGATAACAAAGAAGACATTGGTTTTGATGGGGAAGAGGGTTTTGGTGATTTAGCTTTTCTGAAAGCTCTTATAAATATAAGTTTCTTGGGTTTAAGTTTGAAGAAAAATATTAGTTTTTTGCATGGTTTGAGAAACTTGGATTTAAAGATACTCAATGCTTTCACTTTCATCTCTAATAAGTAAAGGAGAGTGTAGTTGAAGAAAGTTTAGTACTTTTGTGGGATGATGGATTTTGTTGCTTGTACTAGAGTGGTGGATGTTTGTTGAGACCAAAGTTGTTGTAGAGGGGGAGAGAATGGGAAATGGATCCTATGTGATTGCGATTTTATAAACCTACGAATCTCAACCGTCTAATGAAGGTTGAATGGTTGAAATCTAATTATGTTTTAAAGTTGATTTGTAGAGTTTAAGTACTAGTCGTTGGATGAAGATTGAACGGGGAATCTAGGTGGGTGGGAGGGAGGGAGAGAGAGAGAGAGAGAGAGAGAGAGATTGTGATGTTAGTTAGAGAGAGAGGGAAGTATATTGGTGTGTTGATTTAGAGGAAGTGTGGTCTTTAATAAGTTGTGATTGTTGTGTAGGAATATAAGTTGGTGAGTGTGGGCTTCACGTTTTTGAGTGATGGAATTGGAATGGAAATGGCATGGCAATAAGATGGATGCATTTCAACACATTGCACGCGTTAATAGAAGCAGATTGTCTTTAGCTTTGTAATGTGACCATTTCTTTTAATTTAAAAAAGCATTTTAGTTAGATAAAAACATACACATAGTTGATTAAACATTATCCTATGAAACTCCTTTTATTTTATTTTATTTGTATGAACAAAAAAAAAGATTATCCCATGATTAGAATACTATGAGTTAGGTTAGCTATAAGTTATCAGAAAGTTTATATATGAAAATTTATATTATTTAAACACAAAAATCGTCACCGTGTACGAATGAGTGTGGTTTGGATTAGAGGAGAGAGAACCATATATCGGAAACATACGGTGATGTTTGAATTTTGTGTCAAAAATATATTTTTGTAAAATTTAAGTGTTTAATTAACCATTTGTAAAAAAAAAAGAAAATTGTTTAATTAAATAAAAAAATATAAGTGTTTAGTAAAGTTAAACATTGTTACATATAAAAAGAGAAACCTAACACCCGCATGATAGCCTAAAAACTCAACCAAATTTGAATTTGATGTGAACTAAAATACTAAGGTTTTTTTTTTATTACCTTTGAAAAATGGTGGGTAATTTACCCACCAACCAATGAAAATGAGCAATTTGTTGGTGGGGTCAAGATAGTTCATGGATACCACTTAAAAATGTGTTTATATGACTAATGTGTATTGGTTGGGGTAAATTACCCACCATTCTTCCATGGGTACCCTAATTGTCACCAAATACTAATCATATAAAAAGTATCATCACCTGAAAACAAAATCTTGTTGTGCATTAGATTTCCATGTTGTAATCGTATTCGTAGGCCAATTTGCTAAACTCTGAGGACTGCTTAGTTTATTAAAAAAAATAGAGAAATTAAGTGCAAAATTCCACAAATCAAACTAATCCAAAAAAAATTAAGAACTATACAAATCAAAGAAATGAAAATAATATACGCTTTACTGTTTCCTCATCATTAGTTTTTTTTTGACAAAGTTTCCTCATCATTAGTTAAAAAGTAAACGGTCCTCGAGCTTAACTCAGTTGGTATGGATAATGCATAAAAATATACAAGATTTGGGGTTCAAACATCGGCCACCACCAAAAAAGTTAAAAAGTAAACAATCCATATAATTTCAAACAAAATAAATTCATAAACTTGTGAGTTGTGACTCCTTAGCTCATGTTCTCCATATCCCGGGATAAGGAGGAGACAATTTCCATTAAAAAATGTAGTTATATATTATATGTTTTTTTTTTTAAAGAAGTTATATATTATATGTTTTTTTTTTAATGAAGTTATATATTATATGTTAAAAAATTATTAAGTGTTAATAAAATTTTCTCACTAAATTTGCTATGTTATTTTACCTTATGCTCTTTAGGTACCGTTTGGTCAGACTTTTTTTCGGTCTAAAAGCTACTTTAAAACAAAGTTAAAATAAAGTTCTTTAAGAAAAAGGCTAAAGTTGTTTGGTTTCTTTATTTTTTTTTTAGTTCTAAAGTTATTTTTGAGTTAAAAGCAGTTTGGCAAAATATTGTACAAAACTTTGAATTTATTATTTTTTGGTGGTGTCTGGGGTTCGAACCCGGGACCTTGCATATATTTATGCATTGTCTATAAATAAAAAGACTTTGAATTCAGTATGAATTAACATAATAAATAAAAAAATGTCTAAAATATTTTTTGAAGGGAAAAAATGTTTAAAATATAAAAGATATATTTTTACCAATACTATATTTACTCAATGACGTTTATTTTGTGTAACATGAATACAAATTTATACAATATCTTTTTCAATTATACTCTATAACAAATTTTGTTATAAGAATACCATATTTTTAGTGTTGGTCAAAAAGATAAAAATTTATATTATATAATATTATATTTGTTACATTGCTGGTGTCATTGAAAAAGATATGTTTAGTTTTTTTAATAAGAAAAAAATATGCATAGTTTGTTACAATACAAATGTGTAAATTATATATAAGTATAATTTTTTTAGACAACTACACTTGTACTTTTAATTAAAATCAAAATTTTATAAAAATAATTATACGCATTACACAACACTAACAAAAATTATACGCATTAGCATAACAAAAAAAAAAACAGAAAGAGGAACATAAAGTATTACTCTAAACGCTAACGTGTGTGTATTTCCGTGGTTGAAGAAAGGGAATAAAAATA
The DNA here is from genome assembly GCF_003473485.1 of Medicago truncatula. Lineage (NCBI taxonomy): Eukaryota > Viridiplantae > Streptophyta > Magnoliopsida > Fabales > Fabaceae > Medicago > Medicago truncatula. The sequence goes on from NC_053046.1 coordinate 33,234,180, forward strand.
TTCGGTGTCATTCATTGACAGCGTGAATACAAATATTTGTGAGGTTGTGATGATAAAAAGATATTGAAATTAATATATAAGTGATAAAAAGATAATAAAATTCCTTAAAAAAATAGATAATAAACTTAAATGGAACCTCATTAAAAAATTAAATGGACCGGTTAAAAAAAATAAAAAAATAAAATGGAAGAAAAAAGCATATTGAAAAAATAAAACAAAAGGTTGCCGGCGGGAGTTGAAGAGAGGTGCTTGTGAAATAAATTGGGGAGAAATAGTTTTTTGAAGTAGCATTCAACAACTTTCGGTTAAAGCTCATTCCATTCAATTTTATGCATTCTAAAAAAAGTACTTTTTTTCGAAGGTACTTTATTGATATTGTGTTTGGCCTAACTTCTCCTTAAAAACGTAGAAAAGCTGGAAAAAAAGTCAGGTCAAAAGGTACCTTAGTCTTGAAAAGAATGCAAACGTTTGTCTTTCTTTCGCATGTAAATATTGTTTAAGTGGTATATACATTTATATAATGCTGGAATTTTTATCCGTGCTATCGCCTAGGTCATAAACAATGGAGAAGCTAATATGTTGCAATATAATGCCCGTTTGTTTTGGATTTTTTTGAAAAAAATATATATTTTTTAAACTAAAAAATCACTTTTTTAATTTTTGTAGTGTTTGTTTTTTATTTTTAAAAAATCCTTGTTGCTAAAAAAAAAAGTCATTTTTAGCTTCAAAATGAAAAGCTAATTAAAGTAGTTTTTTTTCTAAAATCTATTTATTTTACAAATGCAATGAACTTAAGTGTAAGAGTTTCAAAACAAACTAAAAATGATTTTAATGATAGAAATAGTCGTAAATTATTTTAACTCAAAATATATTTTATTTAAAGCTGAAACAAACGCGAAAAGGTATCAGTAATGAAAATTTTTACTCACCACATATCCACCATCATAGGCTTCTGAAGTCAACATTTTTTTCATAAGAATTATCAAAATTAATCTGATCATGGACAAAAGGGGATGGCAAGTCATCAAAGTTATGAAAAGGAAGAACTTGTTTCTCAAGCTGAAACATCATTGGTGGGGTAAACTTAGGAGTTGATATCTTCCTTCGAAACATATCCTTCAAATGGATAACAAACTTGCCCATACCAACAAACACCATAGTCACCCAGGATCCGAGACAAACACCGTATAAGTTTTTTAGGGCATGCCAACCCTTAGTCAAGTAAATGTTGTCATTGTTCCTCTCGACCAACACCTCAAACTCATTGTAGTTAGAATCCACCAGACTTGCATAGCGTCCAATTTGGTCTCCAAAGTCATGACCAAACATTCTTCGCAAAACAACATTCCCTAATAGTAAAAAAATAATACAAAACAACATGTTAATAGATGAATGTGAATGGAAAGTATGATCTGAAAGGATGAGAGGAAAAGCAGAGTCAATCAAGCATATATCATGAAAAGTGGAAATCCAATCAAGAGACCATTAAGTGTCATAAACGCTAATTAATGGTGTTTTTGTCAAACTTTGTAGCTAGATTAAAAAGATTGGGAGAAATTTTGGGAAGATGTTATGTATTTGAATTCCATCAAGAGTATTGGAGTGTTTGAATTCATTGCGCTAATTAATGGTGTTTTTGTCAAACTTTGTAGCTAGATTAAAGATTGAGAGAAATTTTGGGAAGATGTTATGTATTTGAATTCCATCAAGAGTATTTGAGTGTTTGACTTCCTTGCGCTAATTAATGGTGTTTTTGTCAAACTTTGTAGCCATATTAAAGATTGGGAGAAATTTTGAGAAGATGTTATGTATTTGAATTCCATCAAGAGTATTTGAGTTTTTGACTTCCTTGCGTGAGTCAACATGTATTTAAAGCGTACATTTATGTTTGTCAATGATTGGAAGAAAGTTTGGGAAGATGTCATTTTCTGATGGCTTAAGACTTGACAAAGTGATTTGTGCGTACCATTAAAGCTGGAGATCAAGGGCTGAGATGAAGTTGGCTTGTGTGGAGATTAGTATGGATCAATCTAATGGCCAGAATGAGTTGGCGCCCAAAGTATTAGGATTAGGGTTTGGACTGAGTGTTGCAATGTTAATTATGATTAGAAATAAGTATGATATACCACTCAACAACAAACAATAATTAAAATTCTGTCAAAAAAAAAAAAACAAACAATAATTAATTCCCGTTAGTGACATTTTTAGTTAGTTCGGGGTGCCAGAGGGCAAATCAAAGGCGCTAAAGAGCAATTGTTTTATAAAAAAAAAAGGTGACGGGCTGTTGGGCCTAAATCTATTAGCGTTTTTGGTCTTTTTATACGATTTTCTATATATACCCCCCAGAAAAAAAGCCTTGCTATATACATCACCTGTTAAAAATTTGACCCCCCCAACAAGCCTAGCCCTTAGGTCGTCGTACCCTCAGCATACGGACAGGGCCGGACCTGATGTTTTCATAGAAACTGATGTAATTAGGACTTTGATAAGTGTTTGACTTATACTTAAAGAAAATTTCCTTTATGTATTAGAGCACACACTTGTTAGCATTACCTTTATAATAATAAAATAGACAAAAAGAAACCTACCAAAAGAAATAGACAATAAAAAAGGAGGAAAATATAGAAAAGAAAAAGAAGTAAACGAATCTAATACTTTGAGAGATGGTTAAGGAAGCACTAAACATGTGGGGGGTATTCTAGATAAAAAGGCAAAGAATGCTATCATTCATAAAGCCAAAAATTGGGGAATTAATGGGGTCTGAATCAATGATTATTTGTTCTAAGGTCAAATATTATACACCACCCAAACACAGCGTGGAGAACCATATTATGAGTTTCAATTCTTCTACTGCCAGCAAAAATATTGAGGTGCAGTGCAGTCCAGACAAAACAAAGATACAATACGTAAGCAAAGAAGGGATGCAATCCAATTACTACTATTCACTAGGACATGATGAAACACAAAACATGATACAAAACTATATAAACTTTTTAGTCAAAATTTTAGATATATTTAACTCATTCTTTTGTAAGTTAAGATATTGGTCAAACAATATGTTTGTCTAACATGCGTAAGTAAAATGATCTTGCATCATGTATAAATGTCTTTTTTACAATTAAATCAATAAATTATACCATATCTCTTTTAGTTTAATAGTAGAATTTATTGATTCAACGGTGAAAATTAACTTATACATGATGCAGGATTTGTTTCACCTGTGTATCATAGAATTGTCAATTTTTAATAGTCTTTTTTAATTAGTAAAATTTACAAAAATATCACTAAATCATATGTGTCCTTTTCCTAATTAATAGCCTGAAATCTATATCATTTTTTTATGGAAATAATGAAGGGTGTATAACATTTTTTTATGGAAATATAGAAGCATATAATTAGGTAAAAATGTTGTTGCATAGTAATGTCTTCTAGACATTTCCCTAGACTTTGACCTTCTAGTCCAACAGTAGTCCCACAGTGAAACACCTATGATCATCAATATATATACAATTTTAGCATGCAACTTTTTAAGAGGATTGTACCAACATATTTGAGTGTTCTTAATTTCAACTTCAGAATGAACAATTTTATCTTTTATTTTGGTAGAAAACCTTAACTATTTTCTTGGCATCTCCTTTTCCATAATGATAAATAGTGCATATTAGGAAAAGTTTCATGCACAACTATATATCATAATTTTATTTTAGGAAACTATATATCACACTTGTAAGTACTATATGAAGTTGATTATTTAGATTGGCATGAATATAGAAAACTAATAATGTCATAGTAATGTAAAACAGTTGTGCATGTTTACTGGTTAGCAATGATGAGAGAAAGTAATTTGGTAGACAAACTTGGTCCCTTTGCTTTAATTTTATGACTTTTATAATGGACCAACAAAACTTTATATTTTTCATCTTATAAACCAAATTTTCTAGCCTTACATATCTTTCATTGAAATTGTGAGATTCAAAGGGTTTGTGCTTATATCAATTATCTCTTATGGGAAACAACAGGTTCAAATTTTCAGATATGATACCAAATGCTTGGTTTTACAAGCTAAAAGATATGAGCAAATCATCAAGGAAGAGAAATGGTTCTCATCATGTTATGAAGAACAAAGTTATATCTTCACCAACAACATCTCAAAGGTCTCATTCAAGCTATTCACATTATTTCTCAAATGAACCAAAAAGGAATGGTAAGTTATTCAACACACCAAGTCAGACCAAAGATTTGAATTTTCCATTTAATGATTCACCAAGAAGGTCTTCAAAGAGAAGGGCTAAAAGAAAAACCATTTACAAGCCTTCTCAACCATTTGATCAAGTTCAATCACAAGAACATGATTTGTCTTCAATTGAAAATTCTTCTTCTGAGTCTTATCATAATCAATGTGTTTCTTCTGAATCTGAATTTTGTGATAGCTTTTCTGTTCCTGATTTGGTTAACTGTAGTTGTAGAGTTAGCTCTTCAACTAATGATATCATCATAGACATGAACAATGAATCTTTTCAAGGCAATTCTAAAAACTTAGATGGTTTTGATGCATTTTCACAACTTGGTTTAGCTCCAATATTAACAAAGCAAGTCAAATTTGAAGAAAAGATTGCCAAGGTGACCGAATCGCGAAGTTCAACTGAATCAGACGAGCGAAAAATCGATCATTCATTCTCTACCAAAGTTACTCAAAGAAGGAGAAGAAAAAGTCAAATAGCCAGAAAAACTTCTCCTAATTCTCAAGGTATAAAGCTTAGAGTGAATTCACCAAAAATTGTTAGCAAAAAAATTCAAGCATGTGCAAGAAAGAGTATTTCAAAGAATGATGCAGGGTTTGTAGATGGATTTGCAGTTGTTAAGTCTTCAATTGATCCAATAAGTGATTTCAAAGAATCAATGGTGGAGATGATTGTGGAGAATAATATAAGGGAATCAAAGGATTTGGAGGATTTACTTGCTTGCTATCTTTCTCTTAATTCAAGTGAATATCATGATGTTATAGTTAAAGCTTTTGAGCAAATTTGGTATGACATGGCTCAACTTAGAATGTAAAGATCTTATTATTTTCAATGCATGTTTATAAGTCTTGTAATTAATTACAACCACTCTATGGATTAAACTTCTGTTCTGATTCTTCTCTGAATATCAGTATTCTAAATTTAGTATATCTCAAATGATTTTAATTTTTGTTTTCAATTTTTAAAAACTTGAAATGTGCATGGCAATATGGAATCTTGTGTCATGAAAAAAATTAATTATCACACTTGCATAAGAATTTTATTACGTATTGTGATAACTGTCTCAAGTTTCAGCCAAAATCTCTAGGTGAATTAAGTTTGCAATTGTTGAAGTTGTTTGAATTTTTCTAGTCTTAGTGTAAATTGAAAATTTAGATAAATCTTGATTGATTAGTAAAAAAAAATTGTCATGTTAAAAAAATAGTGCAAAATAAATAAAAACTGAGAAAATCGGTCCCTTATATCGAGTTTTATATAGGTACAAAATATTAACCGCCATTTAGAAGCGACAATATAAAACTTGTAGAACACATAAGATTAATTCTTCTCTTTCAGTCGAATTTTCTTTGTATGCAAGAGCTCGAGACGGATCTTATGTCCACCAGGATGAGAAACATTAAATATATCAAACATAGACATGTTAAAAGGGTTTGCAAATTGAGCCAATTAGCAGGTTAAAGTGGTGTTGAAAGTTGTAACAACTTCAGTTAGAGTTGTAGTTGAAATGGCACCCACATTGTCAATCAAAACTTTGGACATAGTGAAGGCACTGGAAACGGTACAATGATGCTTGAAATTTTGCATTTCAGAACACATGAAAGCAACTTAGATAAAAAGTCTTTATAATATAGTTCTCATTTTCACCTAGCCTCTATCTCAATTATATGCAAAATAAAACAAAATCTATCTCTGTCTCTTGTTATAAGTGATTTATTTGTAAAAACAAAATTGTGGGGTAAAGGGTGTACCTAACTTTACACTTATTTAGAATTTTACAAATAGCAATTAATATTCTTAATCTAAGCCAAAAGTAATTGTATTTTTCAAACGTGGAGTTTTTGTTTACTCTATGGTTGACATTAATGACTTAATAGTTATGTTATGGAAATATTTATATTATTAAACTATGGAATTATTTTTATAAGTGTTATAATAATATTTTGGTATTTAGCACAGATACGTTAGTGTTGTCGGTAAGTACCATGTTAAACTAACAACTTGTTAAAGATGTTAGTGAAATTTCGTTTTTACTGTCAGGGACCTAAATGACAGTAAGTATACAGAGTCAGTGACCTAACAATAAGTTGATGATATTGATTTTCGATTCAAGGACCTAACTGACAGTAAGTATACACAGTCAGGGATCTAACAGTAAATTGTGGATATTGATTTTCGATTCAGGGACCAAAGTGACCATTTTTTACTTTCACTTTAGTCCACGTAATACTCATTGTCAGCGTGCCACATCATCACTTAACATATTTTTTTAACAGCAGTGACTAAAGTGATAACGGAAGTCTAGAGTCATAGACTTGTTTGTATTTAATTTTAAGTAAGGAATCTATATGACAACAAAGTGCAGAATCAGAGACTAAAGTGACTATTTACTCTTAAAAAAAGAAGCTATCAAAATAGCCAGAGTAATTAATAACCCTCAATAGCTTGCTTAAAAAAAAACCTAATAACTAGGTCTTAGCAAAAAGTTATGACAATTTTTGAGATTGAAAATAGACATGGTGTACATGTTTCTTAGTCAACATTGTAATTAAGATGTTTTCCTCAATACATGATTTTGCTACAAGTATTGACACGTAAAGGTAGCTCCTAGAACTGTGGTTAATTATTGCCATATTAGGCAAAATGAATTACCATACAGATTTTTGAAGTACCACATACTCCCTCCGTTTCAAAATAGAAGTAAATTTGACTTTTTAGATTCATTCAATTAATTATGTATGTGGTTCATATTATGGATCATATACATCATTAATTGATTGAACCTAAAAAGTAAAATTTGCTTATATTTAGGAACGGAGGGAGTAATTAAAAATTTGGTTTTCTATGAACAAGTGTCGAGTCTACTCCTTCGAACAGAATAGAACTACAATGAACATCAAAATCTCAGTCAAAAGATGGTTGATCTGCATCTAGCTTCACTTTTCGACATCCAAATGTCATTCCACACTATCAAAACAAATAAACTACAATACTGTTTTGAGTATAAAAATTGATATTTAATTTGTATCTTGAACTATTTTAGATGTCTTGAAAATGTATTAAAACCCTGAAAGATGACAAGTATGTGTTCATAAGAAAGGAATGGAGCTAGACATTCTAGCAATCACCATAAGATAACCAAAATCACAATTCACAACACAAAACAGGCTGGTAGAAAACTATAAATTTTTTCAAAGGAAGGACCACAACAAAAGTGAATAAAATAGTTCATTGATCCATTGGGAGACCTCCCCATAATTGCACCGTTGATAAGTCACTTTACATAACATAAAAAAAATCAAGTAGGTCAAGTCATGTTCCTTTCAAAAATCTACTATACACACACTGCAGATTCTAGCTAGCTAGCAAGCTAGCTTCAATCCAATTAATCCACCTCAATTTTTGTATTTTCTAGTGAGGCTGAAATTTATGAATTTGGTGTTTAACGATTATAGTAGCATACAAAATTTTGCTTGTCTATAACCTTATAAAATGTTTTTATAATATGGTTTACTTTACTCTCACTAGTAAAACTTACTATAAGACATGTAAAACATCATGATTCTATTGAGATTCAATATTACTATGCTTTAGAATTAAGGGATAAGCAGTATGATTTTATTCAAATCTACATATCTATAATCATAGTCTAAAAATCAGGTCATGTATTTAACAAATGAGACAGACTTAGACCTAGTGATACCGTTCCACACCTTTTATTATAATAAGGAATCATCAAGCATAAATGGGTTCCATCATTATAAATATGATTTTACCAAATAAAATCTTAGGATTGATCAAAATGGTCAAATAAAAGGTGCAAAGTGATTTTATCCGGTAAATTTTAACTTGGATAAAACCCTAAATTAATTTTATTTGGGCGAACGCTCACAAATGAAAAAAAATTAAAAGAGAATAGATTTAAATGATGTGAATAAATATAATTTCACTTTTAATTTTTTACATTTGTGTGTGTATATAGCCAAATAAATTTAATTTGGATTTATGCTGATGTAAGAATTGTTCAACAATCCTGCTTGAAATAGGACACATAAACTCTATAAACTCTATTCATGAAGCTAGCTAGGCACATGTTCATCCTGAATTCTCGTTTGAGTGTTTGGCCAGAATTAGAAATCATCAAAATCAAAGCATCAATAATTGATTCCCATGGAGGAAATTCATGTCACCGTAACAATGTACACAAACCAACTATGTATAGGACCGGTGTTGACCTTGAGAAGTTTTCCACATGGTTCTAAGTCTTTTTTTTCTTTCTTTCTAAAACAATAATAATACAAAATTTTCATTGAGCGAAGAGTATCAAAATTAGGGAGAAATGGAATGCAAGCGAGTAATAAACTACGCCGCTAACTCTTTATAATTGAAATTTTGCAAGAGATTCTAATTAAAATTGGAACATATGTTCCAAAACTGAATAAAGCAACTAGTAAAATAAAGAGGTAATATTCATTTTGGTCTCTAAATATATAATGAGTAGCGTCAGGGACTATTTTGACTAACATAGTGCACAATCAGAGACTCTCTTAAAATTTTAATATATTAAGAGACTATTGTGATTACTCATGCAACAAAAATGACTATACGCCTAAAATAAACAACCAACATCATGGATCTTAACAATTATCAACCTGCTTCAACAAGCACTATAGAATTCTGTTCTAGCACCCTTGAGTAAGACTTGGTTCATGGACAAAAAGCATTTATTTTCAATCAACACTCCATACACATCTATATTTTTTTTTTTTTTTTTTTGGTTTTAGACATGTTCCTTCCACAAGAGTTGATCATGTTCGAGTACTGTCTAACACTACATTGTGAGCACCTCTCTCGATGGAGATTCAAACATTAATTATTTACATTGTGAGAGACAACCTTATTTAAGTCGCTTGGTTCTACTCCCTTGGTGGCAAAATTTTAAGGGATGGTTACATACATACTTGAATACTTATCAATGGTATCATAGCTGGTTGCCGGTGGTCTAGAAAGGACTAACAATGAAGGGGCTGACAGGAAAGGCCGAGTAAAACGTCGTATCGTGCGGCCGCCAAAACGTCTTATAGCTAAATTTTAAAAGAGCTCCCAAGTGCTCGCATACTTACCACAACATTTTCTTCAAATAATTCATTGGAAATATGCTATGAAGCACTGACACGTACGTGACACTTACACATAGACATTAGTAAATAGCAATAATTTTCTCAAGTCATGTAGTTGTCGGACAATGAGACTTGTCGAACATGCCTTAAATTTGAAGTGTTTGTTTTTACATAGGAAATATGATAGCCCCATAACCGGGTTATTTTCTCAAGTCCATTTATACAAGTCTATATAGTTTTCAATGTTCAAAAAGCACTCATTTCTAAATGTTTCTACATCACTTTAATATTTTCTACCACACTCCTTTTAAGTGTTCTTATTAATTAATTAAAACAAAAAGTGTTCTTATTAAAGCAAATAGATACAATCTGTGACTATTTAACATCATAAGGTGACTGAAATCCAATATTCTCCACAGCACCAACTGTCTTGACTTGCCTTCTTTTGTTCAACTCATCAACCAATGATCTGTGTAACAATTGGCTCCGTGTATCGATCAGAGACCTATTCCGTGTCAGTTTTCGATTTTCCATCACCATCTTACTTTTACTTGATGAACAATTCTGTGATCCTCCTATAATTTTACAATGGTTGCAATTGTGACTCTTCATGATGGGAAGCTTATCTTTTCTGATTGAGGCTATATTGTGTTCATGGTCATCCATAGAATAATAGTTCCAGTTTGAATATGTCCCTTGTGAGGAGCATCTTGAACTGTTATCATCATGCAAATCATCTGCAACAAAAGTTTTGCATGTTACCATGGAGACTTAAAAAATAGTCAAACCAACATTTATCTCGTGTTTTAAGTTCGTCACAATTAAGGTCGCAATGTAGTTGCAAAAACTACTAAAACTGTATAATGCATTTCGAAACCATCATATAGGCCTGTCACGAAAAAGGATGGAAATGGAGAGATAAAAGACATACCATGGAGCAAATAATATCCGTGCGATATTTCCTCAGATTTACTGACAAAATCTGGTATTGATTCATGTAACGATGAAGAAGAAGAGATCGAGCGGAAATGAAGACGAGATTCATCGACATCATCATCTTGATAACTGAATGTATGGAAGGAATCTGAGTAATCATTTTTCCATCTATGTGGTAGAAGAGCAGATATCTCTCTATTGATCATATTTGCAATATCAAAAGGATCCCAATCAGAAATCTCCAATTCTTTTACCATCTCCATTGCAACATCAATGGGAGTATCAGTGAGAATATCAAATGGAAAATATACATTCCTAACAGAACCTGCATTAATATGAAGAAGAAAATATTGTTAGGTAAAATTAATTACTAAAATTCATTTAGAAAACATAAAGTATATGTATATCATAGTCAAATTCCTTTCATGTGCACTGAAAATAGAATACATACATTTCTTATCTGAAATTTGTACTTTGAGAAAGATAGTATCATCTTCAGGATTCAACTTTCCTATGACTTTCATTTCAGTCCTTTGAAATTCATCACTCAATTGAAGTTTTTCCATCTCATTTTCATTCAAAAACGGCTTCTGAATTTTTAACTTCATTGCTGATGATGTATCATCTGTCGAAAGAAAAGGTTCAAGCAACAAATCTTTCGCTGACGGTCTATTTGCCGCAGGTTCTAAACATTTTCCAATGAATCTCCGCGCTTCCCCATCTTCAATGCGGAAAAATGACATTGGTAGCTTCCCCTAAAACAGAAATGTTACTTAATCAAACATCAAATTTTACTGATATCATGAGATCTAAACCAGAACGTGAATTTACCGATGTCACTTTCTTGTATATCTGTGCTGGATTAGTACATTCACTATATGGATAATCAGATGTGAGCATTTCCAATACACACATGCCAAATGAGTAAACATCAGCAAGTTCATTGTATTCTTCCTCGTACATTTCCGGTGCCATGAACTCCGGTGTTCCTAACACAAAATAAGAAATTTTTTATTCAAAATATATAAATATAATAGCAGTGTAGCTTAACTGATTTTAGATCGATATTAAAAGAGTTGAATGATCGGAGTTCAAACCCTAGTGAAAGAGAAAATACTAACATAACAACTAATATACTGATGTTTAGTTTGCAACATTGAAAGTCATTCGCTAAAATGTAAGTACCTATAACACTATGAGCTGATTGAGAACCTTGGAGAATTGCAGCTAGTCCAAGGTCACCAATTTTCACTTGTCCAAGATGACCATTGACAAATATGTTATCACATTTTAGGTCCCTATGGATTACAGGTGGATCATGGCCATGTAAATAAACTAGACCTTGTAAAATTTGGCGCGCCCAACTCTTTATTGCTTGTAAGCTTACTCGCTTATATTTCCTCCGGTACCTGGACGTGTTCGAAAATTGTCAATTATTTTCATCAAAGAGATAACAAGACAGAAAGTAATATTCTCAAATTTTAGTTATCGATGATCACATTCATATAAGCATAATATAAATGAAATATTCCGCGTTTTGATAAGGTGCATGTCATGAAATTTCATATATAGAAAGAAAATTACTCTCTCAGTGAGCCTGATGTGAACATTTCTGTAACAAAGTTGAAGTTCTTGTTATCAATATCAATCCAAGATGTGTAGAATCGCATGATCGACCGGTGCTTGAGTGTGCTTAGGAGATGAACCTCCGAGTAAAGGCGCTGCAAATCGTCCGGCGTGTTTAGTACCTCGTTGAGTCTGACTTGGTTCCATGCTACCTCTATTCCAAGTACTTCATCAATTGCTTTGTATACTGTCTTCATTGCCCCTTTTCCAAGAACATCTCCAAACTAATCAATCACACAGAACATACAATATTTGTCACATTAATTCCATTATATGAGACGGTTTCTTTCAATCATTTTCACTTGATAGATAACAAAGATTAAAAACACATTTTTTCTCTCAACTATCTATAATTTTAGGAGATTAAGTATCTTAATCATGGTTTTAAACAAACGGCATGCGATCAGTATCACAATATAAAGTTTTTGATGTCTCTGCAACCGTTGTTAAGACGGTCACATTAGTATCATTCGACTGCTCTCTATAATATCAAAGATCGCGACACGGTCCAATTTAAAATTATCTTAATAAACCTAATAACCATATAGCAAATTGCTTAACATATCTTGCAACACTAACCATGTACACAAAAATGAAAAGAAAAAATCATGTTCCTTGTAAAACAACATACTTATGTAACACAAATAACATACTAAAACTTGAATGATATAACATAACACATGTTACAAGAAACAGAGGAAAAAACAGAGAGAAAACAGAGTATTTTAGAACTTACCCTACCATAGCGACCAGTTGGATCAGTTTCCACATAACGATTCTCTTCCTTGAATTCCTCCATGCTCTCTCTCTTACAAAACATGTCTAATTCTTAGCTATATACACACCAAATTAACAATAATCTTCTATATTATCGTTCGTGTCGCGATTCTTGATATTGCAAACAATTATAGTCAAATATAGTTGATGCAGCCTCAATCACGGTCGCATTAAGATGACATAAACATTAACGTGAAAAGAGACTCAAAAACACAATCAAAAGAGTTTAGAATAGTCAATATTCTTGATTCTTTTGCACATGTTAAAAACCAACCATGTTAAGTGCTTATAATAAGTTACTTGCAACCAATTGAAGATTTTTTTTGTTTGTTTTACTTATTTTCTTTCTTGTTCTATTTAGAAACGAAAGCAACACATGAAAGTGTTGCACTAGCATAGAGTTTGACATGACATGGGAATAATCCTATATAGATAGAATATAGATACTATTTGACTTGGCAATTAATGAGTTTCCTTTAATATCCTTTGTTTTTTTAAGGGGTTTTATGGATTGTGAGGATAAAGGGTAGGGATATTTTGGTCATTTAGAAAGAATGAATATGGGAAAAGCAATAAAGGACGGAACCTTTGAAAGAATATGTGGACACGCTTTGGTGGGTGTAGTAGCAATAGTAATCATTTGTGTGTGGAATAGGAAAATCTAGAAAGAAAACAAAAAAACACAAGAAGAATGTGGCAAAGTAAATGGAGGAAGGTGAAGGAAGAAGAATAAAACTTGGGAAGAAGAAGTTGAAGAAATGAACTTGTAGCATCTTTTTAATAATGAAATGGATGAATCATGAATGGCAACATGACAATTATCTATCTATTTATCATGCATGTAGTTTTTTATAGAACACTTGGAGATATTTTAAATTGTGAAATGATAATTTACTATTAAAATTTTGATGTAAAATACGATTATATTGGATTTTTATGTGTATTTTCATCTTTTGAAAGAGAAATGATTGTTTATCAAAAATTAAGGAGAAATGATATTATGACACAAAATTAACATCAAGTTCAATAATATATTATATGGTTAATATAGTTCAGATATGTAGTTGATGTAGTTCAGTGAATTGTTAGCGAATATATCAAGGCATGACAACTCACTAATCATCCACTAAATATGGTTAATCCCAATTTTTTAATGTCATTAATCATAATTTTCAAGTGTATATTTGATCAAAAATAATGGTTAATAAAAAAATCATGTAATTTGAACACCTAAAAATCATGGTTAATAACGTTCAAAATTGAAGTTATTTGTGTTCATTAAAATAATTAATTAGCTGCTAACACATTGTTATTTTTATTAACTATCCATTAACTATAATTAAGTTTTTTAATGGCAAGTGTTAATAATTAGTTGTTAGATTAGTTCTCTAACTTCTTATCCTTTAGGTAAAATCAATTGAACTGAACCAAAATCTCCTATACTACATTTAAGGAAATGAACCACCACACCGATTCATAATTATAAATAATTTTTTTAAACTGTTTACAATATATTTCAAAAATATTTTACCTTTAACAAAATAACTCAAGAATCTATTGCCTAAAATATATATCATATCATATATGCTATCTATTAGTATATTTAGAAGTGTAAAACTTCAAATAACACAATTGTTTAGATATATCATAGTTTTTTTTTATATGTTTTAACTTTTAATGACCATATTATATATCCCATTCAAGATTGCATCATCTACATTGAAATGTAATTGTCACTGCTATATATGAAGAATCGTAATTGGACTACCACTATTTAAAATATTGGACATGCATGTAGCTGCAAAGGAATTAATTAAGTTTAAAAAAAAGTCATAAAATGAGATGATTATCGACATTGTGGGGCTGTTGGTGGAACCCACTGTGACCTCATATGCAGCATTGAATAGATTGTGGTTTTGAACATCTATTCTCTCTGATAACTTTTGTGATAACTTTATCTCTCATATTTACATTACTTTTTATTTTATCTTTCTATTATTTTGGTTTTTGTACAAATATTTATTTTTTCTTTGTAAAATATGATTGTCATGTAAGTTGTCAACTAAATGATTGTTTAAATAACACTTCTCTACACAAAGGGTGGGTCCAATTTATGTAGAAATAAACAAAGTTTAATTAACAAGTAGCCATTGCTGAGGAGCCTGTGGCTGTGCATTCATGTTATGTTGCATGAAATCCAAGAAATACACACAGACGTAAGAGAAAGAAATGATATTCTTCAAGAAAAATAGTAGTACTATAATAAAAGAAGTAACACTAGTCAATTTTATATATAGGATAAAAAAAGTTGTTTCAAGAGAGCATGTTTGGCCCTTTTTATTTTCCACTTCTCTTCTATTTCTAAGGAGAAGTTGGGCTAAACATAATTTTAATAAAAATAATAGAAGTATCTTTTTTTTTAAAGAAGGAAATCAAATAAAAGTGGTTTGGCCCTACTTTTTTTAGGTCTAAAAGTTACTTTTAGAATAAAGTTGAAAATTAAAACTTTTAAGTTAAGTTGTTTGGTATTTATTATTTTTTGCAACTTAATTAGTATTTTTAAGTTTTTTTTTTGACAAAAATTAGTATTTTTAAGTTGAAATTTGTTTGTTAAAATACTTTTTATAAATCTTTGAGATTTTATTACAAATTATCATAAATGAAATAAAATAATTTTCTTTATAAATATAAATTATGTAAAGACCTGATTATATAAAACATTGTTATAAAATAAATTGAAAGATTTTGTCATAAAAATAAAATTGAAAGAGTTTGGAAAATAATCCATTGTTAGAAACATAACATCTATTAAAAAAAATATACAAGAACAGGTTTGACCAATTGAGGATCATTTGTTTTTCTATTTGTACTAGTTTTTATTTTCGTACTGGTTTGGTTATAATCCAATAAAATATGAGCAATCGCAAGGTACTAAAGAAAATGCAATGAATATGCAACGAATAGGATCCAATAAAATAAAGTTTTGGCAGGTTTCCTTAAAAAAAATAGTGGGAATAATAAAATAAAATAAAAAATGGTTTATGTGGGAATCGATGGGTGGGAGCCCAACAGTAGCTCCGAAGAAGTTACGCAAAAGTTCAATTTTATATCTTATTTTTGAAGTCACTTTTATTTGATTTCCTTCTTTAAAAAAAAAAAGAAACTTCTATTATTAAGAACTTTATTAAAATTATGTTTGGCCCTACTTCTCCTTAGAAGTAGAAGAGAAGCGGAAAATAAGGAGGGCCAAACATGCTTAAAAGTTTTAATTTTCAACTTTATTCTAAAAGTAACTTTTAGACCTCAAAAAAGTAGGGTCAAACGCAATCTTAAGTAGAGTTATTAAGCTTAATAATTACTCCTCCTCTTTTTTTTTTTTTGACAAAAGAAATAATTACTCATCCTTTAAATAATAAGTGATCTTTTTGTCAAAAAATATTGTTCTAAAATAATTGATCTATTTCACTTTTTAATGAAATATTAATTACTTTTTTTCTAATTATAACTCTAATTAATATTACTTTTATCACTCTCAACTCAATATATTCAACTTTACATTTATGATAATGGTAAATTTATTAATATATGATAAGAGCACTTAGAACATTTCTCTTCGTCACTTATACATATTTCTTAATATATGTGAAATGAGAAAATTGTTCACTCAATTTGGGACTGAGGGATTAATTTTTATAAAATATTAAAATTATTTTATTGTTTTATCAAATATTTTAATTGAATGTAACTTATAAAAAAGGAGAAAGTAAGATGATTATTATTAATAAAAGAAATATTAATAATCATTTCAAAATTGTCTTATTAAGATATGAACTAGGCCTCTTTGAGGTTGTCAAGTAAAATTCTTAACGCTAAGGTGACAACATGATAGACTTTATCAATTGAATGTAATATAAATATTTCAAACATATAAAGTCATATTTTTATCACTAAGTTGACACATCATGAGATGAACTAAATATATTTTTTTTAAATTTCAAAAACTTAAGATAAAAGTAACGAACATCTTAACCAACAAATCAAATTTTGAGCTTACTTTTTTTAGAAACTTTTATAATATTTTTTATATATGCCAGCAAAAAAAAAAAACATTCATATATGTATGTATATATAGATTTAATAGCATAAACTAAATCTCCATGTAGAAATATTTTGTGGGGACAAAAATGTAATATTTAGATTCTTAATGCTCTCTTTGCTAGTTTTCTTGTGTTGTTGGTTTCCTTTTGTTGTAATTTGACTTGTGCTGTGAACTATTCTTTGCACAACTGGTGCTGGAATAGTTTGTTTTATCATAATAACAAAATATTTTAGCTTTTAAAAAAATAAAATTTTCTTTCAAAAAAAATTGTAAGGAGATAAGATTATTTAACTTAATTGACCCAGTTTTTTATTTAAGCTTGACCAAATAATTGTGTTGAGAGGCTTAACTTTTACCACACACTCGATTTAAATAAATTTGAGCCTTTTTTCGTCTAAGACACACTGCAAGGTTCAATGTCAAATTCAGATGAATATTTTCACCCAAACAATAAAGTATTGTCCATTGAATTATGTTTTGCAGACAAAAATAACTTTGATATTTGAAATTATTATAATCAGATGAATATTAAAATATTCATGAAAAGGGATCACGGAAAGTTTAGAACCATACAAAGATAATAACATTGCATCACCCTCCCCTCAGGTTTCAACTTTCAAAACATACAAAATTCTTTTTTCAAAGATGTTGAATTATATATTTTGATCCCGATATATATTTTTTCATTAAACTTGTTTTAATCTTGTTCAATGATTTTTTATTTTACCAAAATGATCTTATTTTACCAAGATATGTTAGTATTCCTTGAAAGTCCTTTTACCTTTAAATTTCTATTCAAAGAAATTATAATTTTTTCTTTGTTTTTTTAAGAAAGGAAATGATAATATTATTGACCTTTTTCTCCAATGCTCATTACGCGTCTTTTGCTAGGAGGTCGGTTTAGGTTCCTGGAATCTTATTATATATGGTGACAATGGTGTCTTATGTACCGTTTAGTCAGACTTTTTTTGGTCTAAAAACTACTTTAAAACAAAGTTAAAATAAAACTCTTTAAGGAATAAACTAAAGTTGTTTGATTTCTTTATTGTTTTTTAGTTTTGAAAGTTATTTTTAAGTTAAAAGTTGTTTGACAAAATATTGTACAAACTTTGAATTTATTACTTTTTTGGTGGTGTCCGGGGTTCGAACCCCGGACCTTGCATATATTTATGTGTTATCTTTATCAACCGAGATAAGTTCACTAAGACAAAACTTTGAATTTATTATGAATTAACATACTAAAAAAAAAAAAATTAAAATATTTTTTGAAGGGAAAAAATGTTTAAAATATAAAAGATATATTTTTACAAATACTATTTACTCAATGGCGTTTATTTTGTGTAACATGAATACAAATTTGTATCATCATCATATAAAGGACTTGTTAAATATCTGAGTAGGAGAAATAATTTAAGGAGGCTCAAATAATAACATAAATAATATCAAAGTAGTTTGGAAAATTAAAAACAATAATCATCTTTTTTAAACAAAAAAGAAACACAAATCATCACAAACTCAAACATTTATACTCTTCATCAACACAACTCCTATTTGATTTCTAACTTTATTCATGTAGCCTCCATCTTGTACTCTTCGTGGATTATATGAACTGATTTCTTCATTTATATTGCTTTCTTCGTCACGCTCAATCATATTTATTAAACTCTTCATCTTCAACTCCACACATTCGAATAAAGTTGTGGAGTGTTATTGTTGCAACTATGACCATTTGTTGTTTGATTAGTAAAAGAATTGTGGAGCTGAAAAATATATCTATAATTTGTATGTGTGCGTGTATATAAAGAGAATAGTTGATTTTTTGTTTTTCAATTATACTCTAAAAAATTTTGTTATAAGAATACCATATTTTTGGTGTCATTAAAAAAATATAAGAATTTAGTTTATAACAAATTCATTGAAAAAAATATGTTTAGTTTTTTTTAATAAGAAAAAGATACGCATAGTTTGTTGAAATATAAATGTGCAAAATATATATAAGTATAATTTTTTTAGGCATCTATACTAGTACTTTTAATTAAAACCAAAATTTTATAAAAAAATTATACGCATTAGCAACAATAAAAAAAATTATACGCATTATCGTAACAAAAAAATAGACAGACATAAAGTATTACTCTAAACGCTAATGTGTATGTATATTTGTGAGGTTGAAGAAAGAGAATAAATGGACTGGATAAAAAAAAATGGAAGAAAAAAGCAAATTGAAATATAATATTAAAAAATAAAATAAAAAAGGTTGTTATCATGAGTTGAAGAGAGATGCTTGTCAAATAAATTGCCAAGAAATAATTTTTTAAAGTAGCATTCAACAACTTTTTGTCAAAGCTCATTCCATACAATTTTGTGCATTCTAAAAAAATACTTTTTTAAAAAATACTTTATCAACTGGCTTATAGCTTATTTTTACCAAACACACTCATACTCGCAATATATGGCTGTAAAGCGCCAACGGTTCTTAGTCAAAAGATCAACATGAGTAAGGAAAAAAAATGCACCAATGGCAATAATGTCCATGCTTTTAAAAAATGGCAATGTCTACGAAGTGTTGAATGTGGTACTTCATTAAGTTACGAGGTTCTTTTACATATTAAACTCTCTTACGGGTTTAAATCCTAACATTAGCCAATATAAAATATTATAGTAAATATTTTTAATTTTGACCATGTGATGACTCAAGTTTAGTGGATCATAATCATCATATTATGAGGTATCTATATTAGATCACTTGTTGTCTTTTAGACCGAGATGTTTAGGGTTGTACGTCCAATCTTGATCAAGCATCTAGATTTGAGTTTGGAATTTATAAAATAAAAACTAAATATATAGTTTTTTTAGACTTTTTGATCAAGATCGGATGACTCTAAATACGCTGTTTTGGTGAACGCGGCTTCGTGTTCAATGCAGGGAATCCGTGTGCTTCTCTCCTCCCTTCTCTTTCATGGTAGCAATAAAAAATTTATGTGCTTACGTTTTGTTATGCTTTGGTGTCGATAATCTATCAATAGATCCGGTGAATCTACAAAATTCTGATAGAGAAAATTTATTAAAATTGTTGTAACCTGCATCAAGAATGAAGTAGTATATCATTCCAAATAGCAATTCCTTATAAAGAAAAAAAAAAGTATATCTCTATTCCAAAAAAATATGAAGTATACTTATATAACTTTGACCACTTATAAATAATTATAGTATTTGATTATCTATCTATTATCTCTAATATCTTAAACTTAGAACGAGTTTCTAGTTGCTTTCATGGGATGATCTAATGGCCATTCAAAGAATGTCCAGATATTATTAGAAATGTTAGCGATTGATACATTAGTTTATTGTGCTGTCTATATATCAAACGTTATTCATTTATAATTTGAAAGGATTTTTTATGAGTTCTCTCACAAATGATTATTTTGAAATTTAACAGTAATATAATAATGGCTTTGTATAGCAGTAGGGGTTGATTGGAGTGAATATGCTCTTTGATTAATCCAAACAAGACGATCTCTTCCAATTTAACTAGAGTTTATTAATTTGAATTGTGAATGTAGGGGTGTTCAATTCTCTTGAGAGAGAGCTTTTGCCATTCTTAGAGACCTTACCCAACTCAATAAATTAATTGCCATTCTTAGAGGCCTTACCCAACTCAATAAATTAACCTCTGCAGTTGGACACAGATAATACTCGATTTAAAAAATAAAAAAAAATAAAAAAAAGTCTACACAATTTTAACTTGAGCATTCGAGCTTATGTATAATATGGTTCTATTTGTTCCAAAAACAATATGACTCCCCATAAGCAAGTTTTACTTTCCTTTTTACTTCTAATCTAAACAAAATAAAGAAATCATGTTTTTCTCTCATTCTCTCCTACTATTGCCATTTTTTTCTCATATCAAATAATAGATGCTTTGTGATTTCCTATCGAGAATCTAACTTCCAATTGTGTCTACACAATTATCCTAAAAATACTAAAGAAAAAAATTAGAAAATCTAAATTGTGTAGGTTATGAAAAAATCATGGTGAAATCGAAGTGTCATTACTCACAATTTGAACAAAAAAATGGAATATGAAAACTTAAGATGATCATGTCTACTTGAGCTAATCCTTTTTCTTTTTGATAGAAAAGAAATACCCACTTACTTGAGCTACTCTAACATATATTTTAAGTAAAATGTATCTCTTTATTACATATAGACAAAAAACAAAATATTTAGAAAATATTTTCTTAAGAGGCATAGTACCGACAAAGAAATATTTAATACTATTGCGATGTGCTAATGTAATTGTTGGAAGCATATTTGGGTGTCAAGCACTCAAGAAACCAGATATGAATGCACATAACTGGAATTTATTTAGTGGAGGACCCAGAAAACAAAATATGTGGTAGTAATAGATGTTAAGAATTACATATCTATTAAAACACTCTTGAGGATGATGAAATGTGAACTTGATGAAAACAAAATGAGACATATCAAACCATTGTGTTAACACTTTTGGACAGTTTAACCGCATTAGTCAACTCTTTAACAAAACACCATATTCTACACTCTCAAACATTATTTTCATCCATATATTGTTTTGTAGACTTTCTCTCGATAGATTTGAAAAAGATTATGGCTTTGTTTGATTAAAAAAAATGTGTAACTAATAATCTAATATATAGTGGTTGAATTTATAGGAGATAGTTGATAAACTAGTTGTTATCCTATAAACAGGTTATTATATATGTAGTGTTTTTAAAATCAAGAGTTGAATTATCTTATAAAGGTTGCGGGAATTTAATATTTTTTTTATTGGGGAAATGGGTGTGGAGAGGGTTGGAGGAGAGGGAGAGTTTGTGGAATATAGTGCTTCGAGCGAAGTATGGTGAGATTGGAGGGAGGGTGCGGTTTAGTGAGGGGGTAGGATCGATTTGGTGGCGTCAGTTAAATCAAATTCGATTTGGTGTGGGATTGGTGGATGCTAGGTGGTTGTTGGATAATATTGTTCAGAAGGTAGGAGATGGGAGCACCACTTTGTTTTTGGAGGACCCGTGGTTGGATGACGTTCCGTTAGCTGTGTCTTTTTCTAGGCTATTTGAGTTGTCAGATTACAAAATGTCCACGGTGAGGGAGATGTTTTTATTAGGTTGGGGGATGATGGGAATGCGTGGCAGTGGAGGCGGAGATTATTCGCTTGGGAGGAGGGATTGGTGGAGGAGTGTGTGGGGTGGCTGGCTAACTCTCTTTTGCATGTGGATGTTGCAAATAGGTGGGTGTGGAAACTCCATTCCACTCACACCTATTCCGTGCAATCAGCTTATTCTTATTTAACGGCAGTGGACACTAACATCTCTGAAGATTTTGCTCAATTTTTATGGCTAAAAGTGGTTCCGTTAAAGGTTAACATATTTGTTTGGCATCTCTATCTGAATAGACTTGCTACAAAGGATAATTTGCGCAGAAGGAATGTTCTTGATCCGACCCTTGTGGCATGTGCAACCTTGTGTGGTAAGGAAGAGGATAGGGACCATTTGTTTTTTCATTGTGATCATTATGGACGGCTTTGGCTTTTGATCTCACAGTGGCTTGGTATTGTTACGATTCTACATGGTAATTTACATTCTCATGCTAATCAATTTTGTGGTCTTGGAGGTTTCTCAAAGAACTCTAGGACAGGTTTTACTATTATTTCGATTTCGGTACTATTTGTCATTTGGAAAGACCGAAACAGGAGAATTTTTCAGCATCACATTGATCATCTAGAAGCTCTTCTTGAAAGGGTTAAAATCCAAACGTATTGGTGGTTGAAAGCGAATTACATCATGTTTGATTTTGACTATCCCTTTTGGACGAAAAACCCTTTAGTTTGTTTAAAGACTGTTTTGTAATGTATGGTTTCTTTTAGGCTGTTTATAGCATTTCTGTATTGTAACAATACTTGTCAGTTACCTTAGGCACGCCTTGTGTTTGAGGGACTGCTTATTTCTTTAATATATTTCGCTTAGTTTCTTAAAAAAAAAAAAATCTTATAAATATGAAATAACGTAGAGAAATATGTTCAAGTAATATTTAATTTTTCCTGATTAACATAAGTGTAAAACTAAGAGCATAAATGATAATTAAGATATAAATTGATGAAAAAATGTTGGTTATCAAACATGTCTTTTTTTAATGTATGAACTTGTAGATACACCTTCCGGTCACTATTATAAACAAAATTTTGCATTTTAGATTCATTTATTAAATGATGTATGTAGTCTATAATAAAGACCATATACATCATTAATTGAGAGAAAAAAAAGAAAAAGAAAAAAAAAAGTAAGAATATATCGTGAATATGAGAGAAAGTCGTATTAATGAAATAAATAATAAATTTGGAGTTGGAGGGGCATTTTAGTATTTTTGAAAACCCACCCTATCGGAGGTCATATATATACTTACTGATGAATGAAACCCTAGAATTGGTTGCGGCGGAGAGGGAAAGAAGAAGGTGAGGAAAATGGAACAGGTACAATGCTTTGGGCGGAAGAAGAACGCCGTTGCAGTTACTCACTGCAAGAGAGGTCGCGGTCTGATCAAGATCAATGGATGTCCAATAGAACTGGTGGAGCCTGAGATTCTTCGTTTCAAGGCATACGAACCAATCCTCCTTCTCGGCAGACACCGTTTCAGCGGCGTTGATATGAGGATCCGTGTGAAGGGAGGAGGTCACACTTCTCAGATCTACGCCATTCGTCAGAGTATTGCTAAGGCTTTGGTTGCTTATTATCAGAAATATGTTGATGAACAGAGTAAGAAAGAAATTAAGGATATTCTTGTTCGTTATGATCGTACTCTTCTTGTTGCTGATCCTAGACGTTGTGAGCCTAAGAAGTTTGGTGGTCGTGGTGCTCGTGCTAGGTTCCAGAAATCTTATCGTTAGATTTTTTTATGTTATTGTTATGTACTTTTTTTAATAATTCAGTTTTATGTTATATTTCTGTGTTACATGTTTTTTGAATTGGTTGTTCTGTAAGATCCTGAATGCAATTGCCAAGTTGTATGATGAAGATTAGTTGGTAATTCAACAATCTCATTTCTATTGAAACCAACCAATAAAACAAGTTATGAATAAGAAGAAGAAAGATATACAATCTATTCTATTAAACATTCTACCAAAATCCTATTGAAAAATTGATTGAGGGTTGGAGTGTTTGGAATTTTTTTGGATATAACAAACTTTAAGAAAATTATGAATTATGGTAAATTTAGTTAAGAATCATACGAAAAAAGCACCTAAGGAATTTCCAAATTGATTGAGGGTTGGAATGTTTGCGAATACCCTCTTACGCGCGAGAATCCATCTTCCGTCACATGTCACCAACTCGACTCTCGTTCTTGGTCCACACCTCAGATAATTGTAGTCGTGTGTTATGATCCATTCCAACATTTTTCCAACCTTAAAACATTTTCTAACAAATTCATGAGCATCGTCGTTCTACCTCCTCCACAACCTTTTCATGAAACAACTAGAACACCATCACCAACCCTCTCTTTTAGGTGTGTACTACGAATGGTGCTGCGCTTTTGATGAAACGACTACAACACCATATGATGTCATAATATTGTCATATATCACATATTTTTCGAAGTTCTTAATCTCGATGTCTTTTTAATAATTTTTCTTATAGTTGTTGTGTCTAGGTCTTTTCTTACGTCTACCAATAACCACTTTCTTCAAACCATATAAACCTGATTTCTATTGTGACTTTCTTTTTAATATTATCGTTCTTAAGCAGATCCATTTGAGCTACTCTAATTTATATCTATTCTAAAACATTTGTTTTGCTATTGACAAAAGGCCAAATATTTGAAAATAAGTTTTCTAAAAATAACAGTGGCAAAATACTACGAATTTAATCGTATTAGGGCCAGGACAACCATGCATGCACATTTAGTGAGAGGGACCCAACAAAAAGTAAATGTGGTAGAAAAAAAATGAGCTCAGAAGTGCAAATTTTCGCAACCGAAGTTAGCGATAGTGATGAAACCCGTCACCACATTTGGCACTGGCCTGTCTTCATAGCCCAAAGTTGCACCAGCCGGGAATCGAACCCGGGTCTGTACCGTGGCAGGGTACTATTCTACCACTAGACCACTGGTGCTTTGGTGCAACTCTTTTACGCGTTTAAATACATATATGTTTCTTTGATAATTGAAGTTCGTTCATTTCAATTGATTTTTTTTTTTTTTTTGTTTTACAAAAACCACTGTCATTTTAAAACTTTTTATATTGTGTCCTTTCAAAAAAAAATTTGATATTGCTTGAACTATAGATGAAATAATTGTAAAATATATATGGAAACAGGAAGAGTGTGGTTTATAAGAAATGGAATTATCCTTCAACAACAAAAAAAGGTAGTTAATTAACTGTATTTTTAAAATAAAAAAGTGTTTTTATTATAGTTTTTTTGTGAAAGTTTATCATAGTTATAACCGAACAAATAATGGATTCTGTAATAAAAAAAAAGGTTATGCCTTTTTATTTTAATTTTTATAGGTTTCGTTCTCTAAAGATAATCTATTCGAGACGTGTCGAATGTTAAATATGAGTACAATCTTTTAAAACTCATAAGTTTATTATAGTTATAACCAAACAAATAATGAATTCTGTAATAAAAAAAGAAATGTTCTACCTTTTTATTTCATTTATCATAGATTTCATTCTCCAAAAACACGTCGAATGTTAAATATAAGTACAATCTTTGAACTTTGATTTTCAATACCATGAAGGCTTGTCATTTTGCTAGAACTAACACTCATTTGGTATAATTGCTTCTATTTTATTGTGGCAAGTACTATTCTATCACTAATTTAAAGTTAAAATACACAAATATTAATGTCACACAGGGAGAGGGTGGATCATATTGTGTTTTGAGATTGAGGATAAATTGCAATGTGAATCTTTGTGCTCTGAAGTCTTAACTCTCTTCTTTTGAAAGCATTTGCACCCATGTCAAGTATTGTGTTATCATTGTCATTTAGATGGAGCACACTGTTTTCTTTTTTTACAAAATAGAAATACTGTTGTAACTTGTAATTCATTTTTTAATATATAAGTCCACAAAGTTATCTTTTGCATTTGAATACCATTTATAATATATATTTTACAAAATTACTTTAGTTTCATTAATTATTTATAAATGAACCAGCTATTTAACGTCAAAAGTTTCATTTTTTTTATTTGATTTGTTTTGTTTAAAAAAAATAAATCAAAATGGAATATTAAACTATCCCCCAGCACAAGGTGTGTCAAATGAGATAGCTAATAATTACAACAATGTTTCAACAGCAATAACAATGGTTAGCCAACACCCAAACAAGAGTTTTGGCATCAAAAAAGTTGGTCATTCCTTACCTTCAAAATCACCCAAAAACTAGCAAACCAGATTAGATGCATAAATGAGCACCGCGACTTTTCAAGACCTAAAGATGTACCAAACTGAATAAAGTGGTCCACAATGGGTGAGGGGTCTGCTGAATGAACACCCAACCAATTACGAACTAGCTACCAAACATTACCAAAAAAGCCGCAAAACAAGAGATGGCCATCAGATTCGATTGAACCACAACTGCTGACACACAGCTGAGCATCCTGTTGAATAATTCCCCTTCGAAATAAAATAAATTCGTCTTCATAGACAATTTATTCCGAAAGAGTCGCCAAGCAAAAATCGAGACCTTAAGGGAGACTTTTTTTCCTCCAAAGAAGATTCGCAGAGACCAAATGAACAACAAAAGGAGTGAGAGGCAATCTATTAGATTTATTTTTTTTGCAACATATTTGTTTTTTTTTATTTTATAGAAAAATAAAATAATGGTGACCATTTGGATACAATTTTTCTATACTATCATAGTTTTTTTATATATAATTAATAGTTTAAAAAATATTTTTGTTTCTTTCATAAATACACCTAAAATAAGTTTTGAATATAACATAACATGGGCATAAATTTTTATATGTTTTACTAAAGGTCGGCTTACTTTTTATCTTTTAAGTTTTTATTTTATTTTTATTTCAACTAAATTTTTTTGTCGTATCCAGGATTCGAACCTCACACCTTATTTATTATGCATTGTTCTTACTAACTGAAGTTCACGCAGACATTTTTACTTCAACTAATAAGTATAAGACTTTATTTTCCCCATCATCTCCTTTTACAATTTTATTTTGAAAACACATATAATATTTTCAAAAATATCGTTGATAACCTACACATGTTAGCACAGAAAAAAGAACGGACATTTCAGTATCCGTCTTTTTTTCTAGTTTTTATAAAAATATTGATTCGTGAAAGGATAAATTGGTCTTAAAAAAGCTCTGACAAAAAAGTTAGCGTGTTATATAACTATGAAAGTGTATATTTTGTCGGGAAAAAAACTTTGAAATTGTATTTGTATAATGGTATTTTTTTATTTTTTTTTAAAATGGATATATTCCTTAAAAAAGATGAAATACTTAGATATTGGTCAACGGTGGACCACATAAATCACCATATAGATTAAGTTAATAAGTTATATCCTATTCCATATTTTAAATGGACCAAATAAAAAAGTCGGACACAAGGTAAAAACAACAAAAATTTCCTATCCTCCCCTTAAAAAAAAATCATATCCTACATGCTTAATTTTAAACAAATTCATCTTTCTAATAAATCACTAGATAGATCAAGTTATATCTTATTCTATATTATAAATGGACTAGATAAAAAAGTCGAACACAGTAAAAACGAAAAAATTCCTATCCTCCCCTTTAAAAAAATCATATCCTACTTGCTAAGTTTTTTAACCAACTCATCTTTCTAAAATAACGAATGAAAGAGAGCGATCAATAAAATAACTACATATTGTATTTTTTGAAAAGGCCAACTAATTGTGACTATTGAGATTGAATTTGCACAATGGAGATGTGGAAACTAAATCACACAATTGTAATACCAAATCACACAATTCTTTAAAAAAAAAATAAAGGTATAACTTACACTAATATGAAAAATACTTGTATGCCTCAAAATTTTAGACATGGGATTTGAACACTCACATAAAAGTACACATCATTTAATTAATTATTTGAAAAATACATTAGTTAGTTCTTTTCTTTTTATCTTTTTCCATTTTTGTAAGTGTCCAATTCGTGTACCCAAAATCTTATAACCACACGAGTTTCTCCACTTATATTATAAATAAATAACCCTAAAATGAACAAAACTGATTTTTTTTTTTTTTTTAAATAAAAGTAAAGAAAAAGACAGGTGCTCTCAACCAGAATAAGTTCAAAAAATAAAAGTTTAGTTATGATAAAAATGTGAAACAAGATCCCCTAAGAACCACAGGGCTAACATCACTTAAAAAAATTGTGAAACAAGAAAAAAAATCAACCCATCTATTTTGTCTAGTGCTCTAATCACTACCTGTGACTCAAACAAGGAAAATAGTTCTATTGACAAGTCCCTTTATCTGTGTACAATGACTAGTTCTTTATTAGTAATATATGATACAAAGTCTATGCTATTAAATAATCAAAAGAATGAAGCATGTTTTTCCATACATGTTTCTGGGGGCATCATCAAGGCAATTTTGAATAGCCATGGACTCCACCAAAGATACTGCTGTAATTAAGAAAAATAGGTAAAATATCACATAAAAGGAACAAAGTTACCTAATTTTCAATTTTTTATTTAAATAAAAAGGGGATTAACATTGCTTCACAAAAGAACAGTCAAGCATGAAACATTAATCAATTTTTCCCTTCACACTTCAAGCATCAGTATTTCAGACACAAACTAAAATCAAATCTCACTATCATGAAGACAACATGAACCAAACCATGTTATTGCTGTACTTTTGACAGATTATATTTATGAGTCTAAAGCAAGATTCAATCAAACTTTCCTTAATAACTACTGCTTGATCTTATTAAACACTAGGGTCATCATATACCTGCAACCTCCTATGCCCAAAATGTTAATTCAGGCAAATGACAATGAAAAATATGGGAGAACACCCAATTGCCAAGGAAAACACAATTCAATGTCACAAACTTATAGGTATCCATTCCTGTAAGATGTCTAAATTATTTCTATTTTACACTTCAAAGCTACAAACAGAACAGAAGTATAAACTCAACCTCAGGAAATCACCTGATATATATATACATCCCTAAATATTGAACAATAAAAACGCATGTAGGAGAGGAAAAAAGTTACCAGAATATACATGCACTTTTGTACAAAATACCAACTTGAGCAAGAAACACCGAAAAATGATAACACAACACTCAACCTAGTTTAGTCTAGTTCGTTAGCATCTATGGCTACTACCAACATTTTCCTACTTATTTGGTACTCTCATTTCTATCGTTCATCAATCTCTAGAAGAAACCCAGAGTTGATGGAAGGCATCTTCATTTTGAGACGAATGCACATTGATCTTACTTCTTAATTCTTACAAAATCGCCATCCTTTGGTAGCACCAGCTGAAAGGTAGGCAAGTCATAATATTTTCCATGTATTGACCATTATCGTTAGTGCTATTACATATTCACCATCCTTCATTGGCACTCAGTTCGAAAGCGGAGGAAAGTCATCTTCATTCTTCAAATGATAACCTTGCACTTCAATCCTGAATCTCAAACCATAGACACCCCCTTAAAGCAAAGGAAAACTAGGAGTACAAACTACAATCGTAGTGGTTTAAGCTCTAAACAAAGTTGCCAATGATTTAACATCATAAGGATTCTCTGCAGCAATGAATAAGCATCAAAGGAAAAAATTATTTTACCTTTTGGGATCTGCTACAGATAATGAATTAGACTTTTCCTCTGTTGCTATCTCCGTGTTAGGTACAGATACCCCAGAAGTAGAAATGCCTTGGTCTGGGTGATTGCTCACTTCAGTTCTTGGGGATCCACGAAGCTGAGGGCTACCAGAGCCAGACTCATGTTTATCAGACGAGTGAGGGAAACCATTAGCATGGCGTGCTCCCCACGTGGAAGGTTGAGAGAAATAGGTTTCTGAAGATCTGGGTCTACCATTACTAAGACCAGGATATACTTCTAGAGCAGGTTCAAAACTACCTTCCACAGACAAATTGACCTCTTGTGAAGCTAGAGCGAACCCATTGCTATGATTGTATCTCTGCAAATGCCCATGGGTACCGGGTGCAAGACCCCTTCCCCTACCCGGCATTGGCCTATTATCCCTGAATGGACGAGAAGTCTGCAAAATTATGAGATTAACACTTAAGTGACAACTAGATTATTGTAAAGCGCATTAAATATGTGTGTGAGTGTGTGTGTGTCAAATATTTTATAAGTGTCTATATGTGCATTCAGTTTTAATAACTATGTAGATACCATATTAGGGAAGTATGCTCCTGTTCCTCGTGGCTTTCTCTTTTCTTCTGCGCCGAAAGAGGCCATTGGTATAGTAGGATGGTTTACGAGGTAAAGTGGTCCCACAACACCATTTGAGTTTGTCTGGGGATGAATGCTGTGGTTCATCTGTAGACATTGACGAACAGTTTCCCACGAATTCCTATTATGAAACTTGGGAGACCTAGGAGGACTAGGTACCACAACAGGAGAGACAGGATAACCATTGCACATATGGCCATAATGTAGGTTTGCAATGTGACTGTCATAATCCCCAGCAAGGTCCAACAATGATTTTGAAGCTTCAGTCCCCCCAGAAACACTATTATTGTATCTATCACTATGAAAGAAACCATTTTCAAGATTATTAGCAGCATCTCGTAAAACTGTTGAACCATTAGATGCCATATTCTTTTCATCAGTGTGTGATCTGGGAGAATTGCTTACCATACCATGCTTCTCTTTCTCATCATCAAATATAGAGTTTACATCAGTTTCGCTACAACTCCTACTTTCAGCTTTCCCATTTGAACAATGTGAAAAACCATTAGTGCTCGCAATGCCTAAGACTCCGGACGTTGCAACATGTTTAGAATCTTCACCAAGTTTGTAAATTGCAACTGTATTTCCATCTCCAGAGGAGTCGAATGATGACCCTTCCAAAGAACTGATATCTTTTACTACATATCTTTCTCTTTCACTTCTAATTTCATAATTATGTTGATTTCCAGTTATCATATCCTTGGATCCAGTAGATAAACACAAAAATGAATTGTCTTCATTCCCTTGATTGCTTCCATGCCTATCCAAAGTGTTTGCAAAAAACCTATTAAGCTCATCTGCTATTCTATCTTCCGGTAACATAAGAATCCAGCCAAGTTTACGGGCACCATACTTAAATGCACTGCGTATTCGATAGAAATTACCTGAAAGAAATAAATGAATACCACCATTGTAATATGACATCAGACGACATGAATGGATCATTAGACAAATGCAAGGTACCTATGACTAATTCTTTTACGCTCTCTGATCCACGGATAGTATACAAAACCAAAACAAATTATGCAAATCAGCAGCAGTGCTAAAGTGGGAGTGTATGTAAAGGCAGTAGACAAATGTTACTAGTTGTAGTAAGAGTAGACAAGATTGTCTACTGTATTTATGTAGGCGCAATCATGCAGGGAAGGAACGGAAAGAAAGTAACCAATCCACTGCGGCATTTTTACAGATAAATAAATGGTGGTTTAGTTATTATGCCTTTTGATCTAAGCATAGCTCAGCAAATAGCTAAGGACATTATGAATTCAAAACAAGAAAAACATACATAACAATTTCACCCATAACTGTTCTAAGCCCTACCGTTCATAGAAAACAAAAAATGAGAGAGAAATATAATACAACATAAAGAAGACACACTGCAATATAGGATCTTCAATGTACTGAACTTTACCAACCGCCGTTTCCTTTCAAGAACTACAAAGTACATCCATTACAAACTGTGCTGGTGCAAGTTGTGAGGATTATTGTCTATAGTTGTAATTTTCTGAGGCAATATACAAGGGAAAAACGTACATTCTAGGAAGCCATTCCTGGCAAGTATGATGCCTTTGTCCATATATCGAGTTGTTGCGTAGGGGGGGGGGGGGGGGCATTTAGATAGCCTTTCTTACCAAAAATGAATGGTGAACAGTCATAAAGTCAGATATCAAAAATGGCTAGGTCACAGATGGGATTGAGATTAAGTATCAAGTGTTGAAGCAGTAAACTGTGCCCTAAAGGAGTCACCACAGATCATAGAGATATAGATATTTCCAAGGATAGGTAGTCCATCACATGGTATCCAAGTCTCTATGATTTGGTGGGAGGCGGCGATTTTAGCTGCATCTTATCTCATAAATCGTTTACCTTCTAATGTCCTTGCCTCCAAAACTCCTATGGAGGTTGTCTTCATTCTATTCTGACGTGTCCACCTCCAATAATCCTCGCTCTACCTAGGACACATTTTCTTCTCCTATAGAGTTTGATGTTTAATTTATCTCCATAATTAGCTTCTAGTTCCTTCTATAAATAAGAATCTTGTTATTATTTATTTCGAAATTCATCCTACTTAATGCAGGGTATTTGTGGGATCTAATGGGCCGTATTCATTTCCGGACCTTCCGTCGCTCTTCTCTGCCAAGCCAACAACTGAATCCTCCAATTCCACTGTTCATTATGTTTTGTTGTCTATCGTTTTTCCAGCTTCTAAGTAGTCTCTTCTAGCACCACAAACATTGTAAAAGTGTTTGGCCTCTATATTTCCAAGGATAGACTCGTTTCCAAGGATAAACTCATCCATGGGTCCAAGTTTTCCCTGTGTGAGTTAAACCATCTTATTTCCTTAGTTCACATCTCTTAGAATTTGGGTTGGGCCTAACTGAACCTTACAAAACCGGCATGTAAGGTGAGGGCTACATAGGTCATATCTCAATGAGGGACTAAATCCACCCCTTCAAACCCAACACAACGAAGGTGTTGGAGATTTCAATGAAGGAAACCCAAATGCCGCAATTAGGCGGCTGGGGGCGGACTGCAATGAAGGCAGAATTTCCAACACACTCCCTCACGCTCGGGCCCAATGAGCCAGAAGCGTGGACAGTGCGGAAACACAACAACATATCTAGTATAGACTCTGATACCATCTTAGAATTTGGGTTGGGCATAAACCTTACAAAACCAGCGTGTGAGGTGAGGGCTGCCCAAACTTTATAAACACTACATAGGCCATATCTCTAGACAATGTGGGACTAAATCCACCCTTTCACACCCAACACAATGAAGGTGTTGGAGGCTGCAATAAAGGCAACTCAAATGCCTCAATTAGGCGGCTAGGGGCGGATCGCGAGGAAGGAGGAATTTCCAACAACCTCCCCTGCTACTTTCCCTTTTGGTGTTCTCCCCTCTCTATTCACACAACACATAATCCATGTCCATTCTGTTAACAATTTTCTGGCATCGTTTTCCAACGACTCCCCATCTTCAACTGCATCCAGCACCATAAATCCTGATGGTTCTTCCAATATTTTTTAGTCTTCCTCTCGTCGTCGTCCTCCTCAAAATGATCATCCCATTCAAACCAAATTAAAACCTGGTATTGTCCAACACCAGCTATAGCCCATACTCCTACTAACAGTTTTTCAATCTTCCTCTACAAAACAGGCCTTGTCCTCCCATGGGTGGAAAAAGTACTGGCCTATCAGACTACATGTTTAGTGCCACTTCCGACAGGCACATCTGCATTTGGATGTAAGTGGGTATTTCGCATCATATCTAAATCATGATGGTGCATTTAATAAGTATTGTTAAAGACTACATGTTTTGAACCTTCCGCATCATATCAAATTGGTTCACTAGATTTTAAGTTATGGTTGATGTGAACCGGTTTTAATGCACACCCCTAAAAGAGTCCCACGTTGGTTGAGAGATGGCCTGAACAAGCTTTTATAAGTGGGGGGGAGCAATCCTCACCGCACAAGCCAGTTTTGTGGGGTTGTGTTAGGCCCAACCATGGTATCAGAGTCTCCTCTAAGATCCATTAGGCCACCTGCTAACAAATTTCAGCTATCAGGCCATCCACCATTTATATCCACACACCAAGCCCAATAGTGTTGGGTGTGAGGGGTGTGTTACAGAGGTCACATTGGTTGAGACATGGCCTGAAGTGTTTATAAGTGGGGGCAGTCCTCACCTCACGAGCCAGTTTTGTAAGGTTGTGTTAGGCCCAGCCATGACTTCCAAGTATCTAAAGGCTTTCAACATCAGCATGGTTGTGTTTGTTCAAACTTCACCCCATGTAATTAAGCCTATTACAGTCCAGATTGTGTTCACCATTGCCCTCTCCAATATGTGGTCTCTCCAACAAATTGACTTGAACAATTATTTCCTCCACACGATTTTGGAAAAGGATGTCTACATGACTCAGCCCCCTGGGTTTGAATCAGCAGATAAGAGGGCGATCTGCAAATTGCATAAAGCCGTTTATGGGCTCATGCAGGCCCCAAGAGCCTGGCAGAACAGGCTTACGACTTTTGTCTGTTATAGGTTTGACCAAAGTAAGCGCCAGTCCAGTCTTCCCATTCTTCATCAGAATGGCTGTTATCTCAACATTTCTAATAATGTAGATAGCATCATTGTCACAGGTGATTCCTCTCAGGAAATTATTAGTGGCAAGGTAACTAAAACCGGACCATTCGGTTTGACCAGTTGGACCATGAACAGGACGCATATCAGGTCCGGAACAACTACAAAACCACTCTATGAAAAACCACTTAATTAGTGAGTTGGTTAGACCAAATAAGGCATGTTGCCTATAAATAGAAATAGGGGTCAAGTGGAGAATTAGGAAATTAGTGAAATTATGATTGGGAGAGTCTGGCTCTCACAAATACTAGGAACTTGTATGTTCTTGATGCTCATTCAATAATAATCGTTAGAATTATAACATTCTAACAAGAATAATATATCTTTTCATTCCAATCTGATCCAGGTCCTATCACATATTACAACACAGCCACAAAACATTAAAAGCGCAGTTCAAGAGTTGCTCCGACTAAAAGGAAAAGCACTTCATACCTTTGTTGACACTACGGCCAAGGTTGTTGTTTTCCTTTAGTGGATCAATGATGTTAAGGTGCTTATGGGGAAATGCACGCAAATTTAGATCGAGCCCCCTTGGAGGTACCGAGAATGATTCCACGCAGCTTCTAATGAATTCATCAGTCAGCAGAGTATTTCCCCCATTTTCCAGTGCCTCAGCTTCACACAACAACAGAGAATCAAAAAACCAACCGAGCTAAAGCTACTTGATGATTCGAAAAATACCTTGCATACCTACTACATCAGGCGGAGATGATTTGGCAACTGGTCCCTTCAAACTTACACAATAATTGTCCCAATCAAATTTGCTGAAGTAGTCCAAAAATCTGTAGAGAACCTGGAAAAGGGCAGGGTGCATAAAATGCTTATTGAAAGGATGCATCACCAACATTATGTGATTCAGATTTCTTTTTCTTTCTTTTTCCTTAAAAAGTATGATTCAAGTAGATTCAATGCAGAACTTACTGCTAGAGGACCATCTAAGGACACATGAAATCGATGGAAAATATACAGAACTAGTGTTTCCAAAGCATATGTAGAGATCAGCCCATGGTGGGCACCAAGAATACGACTCTCATAGTAGCACCAAGCTTTAATCAGGATGATACTACGTTTGAAGATATGATCCTTGGCTACAAGACGGTCAACCTACAAAATATAAATTCAGAATTCAGTTAGCAGAAGATACAATGGAAACAGTATTATACAACACGATGAAATTCATAACACTTGTTTCAGAAGTCTTGAGAATAGTATAACACGAAGAAAATATTAAGAAGATGAATCATCCTTTGGAAGTGTTGTGTAAAGATCTTGTCCAAAAAAGTGTTGGGTAAAGATGGAGAAAAGTACATTTGAAACAGTTTGTCACAAAATTATCATGGGTCTTAAGAGGCTACTTCAATAATACCTTCTCAAGAAAACATAATGTACTGAGTCCTCCTAACTGATTGAAAGAGATGTCTACAACAATATTCTGTACAAGACATTTTACAAGCTTAACCTGCAGAAAAAGAACCACCAAAATATGAACCAGTGGATAAAATCAAAAAAGAAAACTGCTATGGAAAGAACCCGCCAAAAAAAAAGCATTTAGCATTTTCAGTAAATACATTGTTTCAATATTTTCAAGTATAAGAAATATAAAAGTCAAGTTAATTCAGCAATATACTGGCTAAAAGAATCAGCCTACAACATCAGTTTCCAGTCCATATAGAATAAAGGGAAAATAAAGTTAGATTTAAAATCAACAAGAGTTCCCGGGAACTACTTCAGATTCTAGGTGAATCTATCTACCAAAATAAAGTTCACTATCCACGCATACAAGGTAGAGAGGGAAAAGATATTTCTGTAACTTAATAAGCATAAATCACGAGGAAATGTGTGCTTGCGTGAAAATTTTGGGTCTATCTTAATTTTGAATTTTGATACACATAAAATAGAAAGGGGTCATATCAAAATTTGTAAAACTTAATGACATAGGCCAAAAAAGTTCACATAATAAAGTCCTGTGAAATTTTATGAAAGGATCCATTCTCAAACCACAATTGAAACACTCTTAACACTGCCTGCTTAGGAAAATAGGAACAGATGGTAATAGAAGAGACAGTCATCTGTACGTTTGAAAACAAATAAATGTTTCAAAAGAGTGAAAAAAATAAATAAATGCTTTGATATACAACCATTCCCTCCCAAATAAAAGTAAAAATTAAAAGACAGATTCAGAATTTTCAAACTCAGCTGGCGATTTCTAGTTTATGGGCAACGAATGTTTCACAAACTAAGTTGTATTCCATTCATAAGGTATCGGGGAAGGGGATAGAAAGAACCTCTGCATCAATGAAACGAACATCCTTTACTTCATATTCAGCAGCATCATTGTTTTCCTCTCCCCGAAGAACAGCATGAACATCAGATACCAAGCCATCCTCAATGTTTTGAGGACTAAGTGCAGTCAGATCAATATCTCCATCCGGAAGATATGTTTTTAACGGAACTGATCCATATGGAAAGACCTGAAATAGAGAATATGTAAAATTGGTTAAATAATACCGCCTTAGAAACAATCCTAACATCAGTACCTTCGGAGAAATAAGCACTAAATTGAACAAGCACTTTCAGAGAAATAAGTCAATAATAATAAAGGCATATCAGATTGTTTATGTTTGTGCGGCATAAACAATCTGCCTCAGTTATAAGGCCAACCTATAGACATAGTAGTCAAAGGGATTGATACAGAAACAAGAAACCAAAACACGCAATATAGAAGGCAGATGAAGTACAAGCCAATCTCGTGCTAGGAATGCCTTTATTGATAACTATAAAATAAAATAACCCAAAAAGCCCAGCCATTTTCTAGTTAATGACTTTTATTTGGACAAAACTAAAATCATAAGTTTTCACAAATCGAAGTCAATTGCTATAATATAACTTTCTGAAACAAATATTACACAATAAAAACAACTTCCAAAGATGGATCTTCTTTTATGAATCAAACAAACAAACAATCAAGCCTTATTCCACTAAGTGGGGCTAGCTAAAATAGAATTTGGAGAACCTGGGATTCGAACCCCTTACATAAACTTCATATTAACAGACCGAACCACCAGACCATTTCCAATCTTTTATGGATCAAAACAATTCATAAAATATTTGATTCTAATCATCCAGTAATAGTAGTTGTTACAAACACAAAACACCAATAAAAGTGAGTTAAATGGAATGCCAGGGAACATTGATGGAATGTTAACATTTAGACTATTTTAAAAGAGGGTCATTTAGTCAAATACAGTAATTTTCTTCAACTAAGGCTAGTTAGTAATGTCTCTATCCTTGAGCAAAATCCTTAAACAACATGCATTTGAAACAGAAGTAAGAAACACTTATATTGTCACCGAGTACACACGTTGATTCAAGAACAGCAGTTATTACGGTGCCTCCTAGAATTTGGGCTTACAATATTCTTCAGTGTGTGCCAAGTGCCATGGGTATGCGGTATATTTCATACTGAGTATTGGGTACATAGTTCATATGTTTATGTTCATGACATGTTCTGCTATACTAATAAGTGTACTGCCAATAATTTTCTATCTAATCAAAAACTATTAAATTACATATGAACTATGTCGACCCCCATGTACAAGGTTCTTGACATGTTCTGCTATACTTATAAGTATGCTACCAATAATGCTCTGCTATATCAATCTTTTCATAATATAATGTGAAATAAAAAATAAAAACATGGAAAGGTAATGGAAAATACTACGCATTTAATTCCATCAAACTCCGCTTTAATTTACCTAAACAACAAGACTCGTCTGGAGATAATATTTCTTTCATAACAATTGGCAACAGCTTTTTCAAATTTCAATGTTGTTGTTTCCCACAAGGAGTAAACACTAACAACAGCCCTTTAATCACTGCTTTCCCTCTACCACTTAAATAGAAACACTTCATCTTCCATTACCTTCCCAATTCTAAAAATTCTCACTTCAAAATCAAGCTTTCTCCAAACATTTGGCAACAGCTTCTGCACTTTTGTTGTTTTTCATGAGGGGTTAACACTAACAGAGCAACCCTTTAATGATCGCTTTCTCTCTCCCAGTTAAAGAGAAACACTTCACATGTCGTTATCTTCCCAATTCTCAAAAACTATCACTTCAAAATCAAAGCTTTCTTCATTCATTTCATCAGGCTCCTACCATCTATCTACCCATCCAACACTCAGATTCACATATCTAGCTCCCACCAAAGTAAAATCATGACCGACATCTCTAACAAGCTTCAATACTCACCACCAGTTCACCTCTTCTGTAAATTACATAGAAAATTAATAGGAATTGGTTTGCAATAGTACCTTATATTCAAAGTTTAAAGGGACGAGAATCCAATTCTATTTCACTCCTCACAACTCTTAGAAGTACTAATAATTTAATAAATTTTACTACATTCAATAGTTGATAATGACGGTTTAGGGTTATACCACGTCCGCCTTATACAGATTCGAAAAACAAGATTGATACCACGAAAAGCACCCTTCAAGAACTAATCCCCTCATTGGATCACTGATTCATTCAAACTCACCATATACCTCCAATCATTCCACCATGATTTGCTCAACCATACAAATCGCACACCCAACAATAACATACTTTCTTTCACATTTATTCAGCTAAACCTAATTTCCATCATCAAGCTATAAGACAGTAAACACGTGAATACATCCCGTATCACATTATTCTTCTAGCTCATAATCAAATAATTGAACAACACACACATTCTAAACAGCAAAGTTAATCACCGATATCACACACTAAAAAACCACTGCCACAACAACACACGCAACTCTAAATTCCATCAGAACCCTCATAATCATTCAATTATCACCAAATTCACAACAACAACACAAAAACCTACCTAGCATCATCAAAAAGCTTAACCCTATAAAAACCCTTTCATACTCAATTAACCGTCGCCAAATTCACAAAAGCAACAAGAAAACCTAGCATCAACAAAAAACCTTAATCGTATATAACACTAAAAATCTTCATAGTCAATTAATCATCCCCAAAATTATCACCAATGTCACACACTAAAAAAAGACATAATAAAACACTATCACAGCAACTCCAAACTCCTATCAAAGTCTTCATAATCTATCAATCATCACCAAATTGTCATCAACAAAAAACCTAGCATCATTGAAAAGCTTAACCATGTAAAACACTAAAAACCTTCACCAATGTCACACACTAAAATAACATAATCAAACACTATCACAATTCCAAATTCCATCAAAATCTTCATAATCAATTAATCATCATAAAATTCATACAAACAAAAAAAAAAAACTAGCATCATCAATTTTTTTAATTATATATAATCAATTCAATAATATCAACCAAAGCAACAAAAAATGAATTAACCTAAAAATGGAAGAAATCGCAAAATCAATCACCTCACAGCGAGCACCATAACGAATAAGTCTCTGAACGTAATCAACAACTTCTCTCCTCCGTCTATCAGCGGCGAGAGTAGGTTGAATTCGGCGCAGAATCTCAGCGGTGGTTTGTTCGGCCGCTGATGAAGCTTCATCGGTGACGGAAGAAGGATCGGGATTGAAAACAGGAAGCGGCGGCGACGGCGGTGAAGAAGAGTAAGGGCGATCCTCCGCGAAAACGACGCCGTTTAGATGAAGATCGCCCATAATGATTATAACGATAACGATGAAGGTGAAGTAAAGGAGGGAAACGATGTCGTTTCGATGGGGACCACAACCCCGGAATCGGAGCCCGGGGTAAAATTGGAAGAAAAAATGTTTTAGAGAGAGAGAGTGGTGGTGGCGCGTGAGGAAGGGATGAGAGAGATGAAAGGGAAAGAGGTAAAGGTTGGTGTTTTTTTGTTTTTGTTTGAAGACGGTGTTGGTGGAAAGGGTAAAATGGGAAATATAAGGGGGGAAGTGTAAATAAAATAAAGGGGTGTGTATAGTAAAATGAGAGAGAGAAAGAAAGAGAGAGATTATGAAGAGGAAAATAGAAGTAGGGCTGTTTTTTTGTTTGTAGTGCTCACCGAGTCAAACACAAACGGTGGCTCCTGTTTCTGATTTTTTTTATTTTTTATGACTCAAAATTCTCTTGTTTCGGATTTTGATATTATAGAAGGGAAAGGATCTTACAAAAAATAATCCTAAAAAAAAGCTATATAAAAATAATAATAATGAATTATTTTTTTAAGAAAATAATAATGAATTATAAATTAACTTTATTGACTAAAATATTTTATAAAGTTGAGTCAGAAAAATATATTATTGAATTTGAATGAACTTTATTTGCGAATTTGGTTGCTTTATGAATTCATTTACAAATTTAGTTAAGGATGTTTGAATAATCCACTATTGCATTGATATTAATGGCATGATTTTGTATAAATGGATTCTTAATTTATAGTTAATTTTCATCAAAATCTACATTATTCATACCATCATGAATTATCTCCTCTAATTTTTCCATAACTGACCATCATGTATCTTTGATCACTTGTTTAAGAACTTTAAATTTTTTACCATTTGAACTGATTTATTGTTTACTCAAATATATTATTATAAAGTTTAATTAGCTAAGTGCGCTAAAAAAAGAAAAAATCAAATAAAGTTTGGACTAATAAAGTTCATAATCCATGTTCCTTATTAGTCTAAAACCAACAGGGTAACATACATTGTTTTGATTATTAGTATAAACAAAAATAAATAAATAAATAAACCTTGTTTTGATTATAAACTACAAGATTGTCCAACTTTCCATAACCTTCTCCTACCTCTCTGCCTAGTATAACAGCAGAAATCATCCTTAATAAAAGAAAAAGATAAAAGAGAGAACTAGATTTGTAACTGTATTATATTATCGTATTGAATATCAAAATCTTTTTTACTAAAGCTTGTTTGATCAAGCAATTGTTCAACCTAATTTTAACCTAATATTTTCCCTACATCCTCAAGCATTTAATTTTCATGAGTGCTTTTCCTACTCAGCAAGCTAAGTTTAATTTTTAAATTCCCTTCGAAGCATACATAGGCGTGTGCTTCTATGTACCAATTTTGAATTTGAATCTCAACCATCGTTAATTGCATTTACTTCATGGCTCCACTAATAACATTACTGAACAACGTAGTTCAGTAGCCTCACCCAATTCACATTTGTTCATTTTCAAGGTTAAGAAGTTAACTTACTCACTTTCCCACAAATCTTTTCAATTTTTCACGAAAAAAATCAACAGATGTCAATGTCTTATCTTCCATCTTCTCTAAATACTCACTTCTAATATCTGGGTAACATCTCTTTCAATGAACTCATATGCATTCTTCTTTTTCTTCTTTGAAAGGGTCTTCTTATGCTCCATTTCTTTATCTCTCTCCATTTCAAGGTAAATGTTCTTACAATGAATTTCTAGGGATGTTTTAGTTTTTTAATTGCATAAGCATTTGCACCATATAATTTACTTAGATTTCAATTTCAATGTTGAATTTTATATCAAGAGAAAACCTTTCTTTCTTTTGTTGTATTTTAACTAAAAGTTGAGCTCTCTCTAATTTTTCCATCAATGTCAAATTACTATGAGAAATTGAAAGGAAAGTATGTTTTTAGTTAAATGTGAAATTAGATTTCTAATGAAAAGTTTTTTTTTGAAAGAGTTTCTAATGAAAAGTTGGCAGTGAATCAAATAGAGTAACGTATAAAGAGTGGGAAAAGTAGGCAGTGTCACCCTTTCTAAATTTCTGATGTTTAGTGTCCAATATTAGCAATAATAAAGGATTAACAATTTTGTTTATATGTTTGTTTTAGATATTTTATGATTCAGTTTTATATGCTGATTATAAACTTGATATTTTATGAAACTTTCTAACCTCATGGATAGAGATTAGAGTGATGTCTTAATTACTTTTAGATTATACATTTCCCACTTTTATTATATTATGCCTTAAGGTTATCATAACACTATTAAAACAATAGAAAAATTATTGGGCTGAAGAACAATGGTTGTCCTGCAAATACTCATACGTTTTGAATCTAATGTTTTTCTTTCAATTGTAACTTTGTCACACCTGCAAGTCTATGCCACAAGTTTATTTTTCTTCTTTCGCCTTTATTTTATCCTTTTTACAGCTCCATTAATTAGCTTCTAAATCATTATTTGACCCTGTTTAAGCTCAGTTTAGGTCAGTTTTGTATTAAAATTTTGACCACTCATCGAAAAATATAGGTATAAATACAAGCAACATTAGAAGAGTCCCCGATAATGGTTCATACAAATTTTCATGTATCAAAGTATTGAAATCATTTAAAATATGTGACAAGAGATTTGTATAAGAACAAGCATAGACTTCTTAATCAATAAAAAAAATTGCTCTACAAAAGCTCTATTTTTTTTTTTTATATTAAGAAGTCTTTGCTTAATATTTACTCATTAGAAAAAATGTATTGTTCTTTATGATTCTAGCCATATTTATTTATGTTTTGAATTTTTATTGTTATTGTCTTCAACACTATATTTATTGATAATAATAGAAACTAGATTAGATTGACTCGGTTCTAATTTGTTTTTGTGTCCATATTACGAACTAATGATTTGAAGAAAAGTTTATTAAAAAAAAAAATTGATTTGAAGGAAAGTTGGTATCCACCGTCCAACAATGATTTGAAACAACTATCCTTTTGTTCTATTTATTTTAAGTTACTTTTAGAACCTATATCTGATTAGTTATGTGCTCTCCATACTGCTATCATGTGGTTATCGATTATTATCTTATGCATACATGTATCTTTCTCAAGATCAGATCATTTAAATTTAAAGGTTGAAGTGAAAATATTTGATTTAGAAACTACAGCCGTATAACTTTGGAATTGCAATTTGTTTATGT
This sequence comes from Medicago truncatula, assembly GCF_003473485.1. Classification (NCBI taxonomy): domain Eukaryota; kingdom Viridiplantae; phylum Streptophyta; class Magnoliopsida; order Fabales; family Fabaceae; genus Medicago; species Medicago truncatula. Next base: position 33,277,434 of record NC_053046.1, read on the forward strand.
GTGTGTAATTTAATGTACATTGTTTGTGAGTTGGATTGCTAACCATAATTTTATTCATCTTAGTTTGTAGTTAGTAGCAACAATACTTTTGCAAACTACATAGTTTTGTTTTTTGATGGATACGTGAAGTTCCTTATCTTGGAATAAAGATATGATGCTCCTCAAGTCTCACACTGCTTCCTTCTCTTTTATTGGCACATGGAGAGATGTGTTCGATGGAATTAATTTTATTAAGTAACTTTGATTTTTTTTTCTTCTATAAAGTTCGGTTTTTAACTTTAATGTCTATAGTTTTGTTTCACGAAACCATTGAGATTTAATTACTCTACGAGATTTTAACCCGATCTCATTGGAATGAAACTTAGTTACTCTATTCATGTTCTATTTCTATTCATTGCTTTAATTATTTTAGAGTTTCCTCTTCTTTGATCTATTAAGATTTATTAGATTTTGCTAAGAGATTTTTTCTCACTATTATTTTACATTTGAATTAAAATAGGTGATTTGATCACAGTCGTATAAGTGTGCTCCACCGTATGTAAGGGTACGATTCATGAATGTTTCCGATGTTACCAGAACCGGGATTGATCAAAGACACAACATGAATGGATGCAAACAAAGTCTTTGCTATTAGAACCTTTGAGCATATGACAAAGAGAATAACATTTGTGGAAGTTCTATCATGGAGGAGATGCCTTGCTGCTGCAATTTTTTCGGTTTGATTTGAAGAAGGAGATGCCTTTAGGTTTGATTGAAGAAGGTTTTTCTTTTGTTGGTCTACTGTAGCTTGTATGTGTCGGTGTCTCCGCTCAAGCCTCTTTTTTTCTGTAGTTGGTGGGAAGTGAAAATATATTTGGGGTATGATACTTCATATTAAATCTACCGGTCAAATCTGGTTTACATGGATTGAACTTTTGACCTTTTTCTTAATCTTAAACTCTTTAAGAAATGGATTACACCGTCTAAAATAAAAACATTAATTGATACATGTTGATTTATAAATAATAATTTAATCGAATGGTAAATATTACATCAGACCCATACATCACACATGTTGAAGGTTACTTATAGGTTTCTATTAGAGTTGACAAGACCCGTGCGATGCACGGTTCAAAAGTCTAGTGAATCTAATTACAGAGAATGGAGGAAGAAACTATTTATAGCTTTCACCTAACCCTGCTGACTCAGCACTGTTAGTTACAATATTTTTTTTTTGATTCAACTGTTAGTTACAATATTACTACATATGTTTCTTTCTAATTATCACTTTTTGACATTTTACATAAATCAAGACAATCAATAAATGTCATTACTTTTAATATAATAATTTATATTTTTACTAGAATAGTCTTATTCATTTAATGTCTCGTTTTATATATTTCTTTGTTCAAGATAAATAATTAAGGGTAATATCGGTAAAATAACTTTTAATGTTGCATTGAACTTTGAAAGTGACAGTTGAATATAAACAAAAAATTTCTCCGCAAGAGACACTTAAAAAGGAACGGAGGGAGTAAGACTTAGTTAAACTAATTTAAGCATATTCTCTACTATCTCCCCTAGAAATCAAACTCCTTGCAGAAGAGTGGATTTCTCAACAACATTAAGTTTGTCACGAAGAGCCAAGAATCTGAGAGGAGACAAAGCCTTGGTAAGGAGATCAACAAATTAATCCTGAGACGGAATATGCTGATCAAAAGGTCCAACGAATAGGGGATTTAAGATCAACATCTTTAATCAACATAAGATTTTTGTTTGCTTTGAGCAGTGACCAAACGGTCTTTTATTACTTTAACCATTTCAATTGCCTCTTGAATTAAATCAGGACCCACAAGTTTAGACTCTCCAACTTCAAACCAACCTATTGGTGATCTACGACGACGTACATACAAGACTTCAAATGGTGTTATATGGATACTAGATTGGTAACTGTTATTATAAGAAAACTCCATTAAGGGTAAGTATTGATCCCAACTTCCTCCAAGGTCTAACACACAAGTCTGAAACATATATTCCAAAATTTGTTTTGTGCTTTCAGATTGACTACTGACCATTTGTCTGAGGGTGAGAAGCAGTACTAAATCCAACCGAGTTCCTAGAGCTTCTTGAAAAGATCTCCAAAAATGAGATGTCAATTGGGGTCCATGATCAGATATTATAGATAATGGTACACCATACAAAGACTCTATTTTCTCGACATACAGCTTGGTGTACGGGGCTGTTGAATATGTAGTTTTTACTGGTAAGAAATGTGCGTACTTTGTTAATCGGTCTACAATCACCCAAGTTGAATCAAAACCTCTTAAGGTTCTAAGTGACCCCGTCACAAAATCCATATTGATCCTTTCCCATTTCCATTTTGGTATCTCAATCCCTTGGAAGAGTCTTGCAGGTTTCTAATGCTCTACTTTAACTTGTTGACATATCAAACACTTCGATACAAATTCAGCAACATCTCTCTTCAGCCCTTCCCACCAATAAACCTTTTTAAGTCTTTATACATTTTGGTAAAACCTGGATGAACAATATAAGAGGAATCAAGACGTAAAATTATCTTCCTTAAATCATCAATATTTGGTACGCACAAACGAGTATCAAGACGTAAAATTCCCTCTGAATCAATTTTAAATTCAGAAACTTTTCCTATTTTGATATCTTCAATAAACCTTTTTCAAATGAGAATATTTATCTTGAGTCGCCTTAATGTTGTCCACCAAAGAAGAACGAGCTTGAACATTTGCTAAAAGTGACAATGTATTAGTGGAGTTTTTTCGAATGTTTTTCTTCATCTGCTATTGCAAATGTCCTATAAATTTTGTCCCAGAGTTGGATATACCTCATTAGCTTGGATTTTGTTAATGAAATTGTTGTTTTCGAAATTTGAAAAAGTACCTTTTTAAAATAGCGAAATCACCGTTGAAAATATTATCGGGTTGAGTCACGATAAGGTCGCTTTCTTTAAGACGTTTCGCGACACTACCCGAGTTTATGCAAGGTAGATTAACAATTGCGCCGCCTTCAGGATAAAACAACCTAGTTCACTTGTTCGATTACGTACTGCACCGTAAGTAATCGATCGAGAAATAACATCCTCTGATATGGTTTAATCATTCGATTAAACCACTCTATATGGTACCAAGACCACTCAAAACGGAAGGGACATGAGGAGTAGAAGAAATGAAGAAGGACTCGACAACACAAGTCGAAAGAGGGAGAAGAGAGGAAAAACACAAGAAACATCAACTGTGAACTTCGGCGTAAAGAATAAGTGAGGCGAGCTCTCCTTTTATAGTGAGAGTTCGTAACAAAACCGAAGTGACTTAAGGATTAAATTAGCTTTCCGGATATATCCGAAGCTATATCTGAAGCCTTCCGGATACTCTGTTGGATTAGATCGGATCGTAACAAATTTATTTGTTACATAAAGCGCGTTCGGATTAATGATTAAATTAACAAAAAATTATTTTCAAGTGACAAAAAATATATTTCTTTTCGACCCAAGCCCAAACCCCACCCGGACAGACGGGTGGCACGCACGTGAAATGTATATATTTTCTTAGCGCTCACTCGTTCGCAAAAATGGGTACCCCAAGGGTACATCCTTGGAGGTCACCCTCCGCTTATATAAACACTTACTAGGCAGTATGTCTCTACAATATAGGATATTATGGGACATTTTTAAGTCATACAACACTACCTCTTACCAAGGTGTTTATTCTTTTCAACTTTCCACTGTAACTTGCTAGTGTTCCAACAGAAATTTTACTAGATATCCAAAAAAATATCCAAACCAATTCATTTTAGATACATTCATTCATACGATATGGTCACAAGACTAAATAAATATTTTGTCAAAAAATAAAGTTTGGGCACACACATAAAGAAGTATTTTTTGTAATAATAAAAGGAAAATTGATAAAAAAAAATGATTAAATATTTTGAAGATAATTTCTTTATATGTGTGTCAGATAATATTTATTTGGTCTTATGCCCATAGAAAAATATCATTTGTACATCACATGGATACACAATCTAGTTTTGTTAATAAGAAAAGTAAAAACAATATTGAAATAAGTCTAAAACGATAAACACACCAAGTGATTAAATTACTTCACAAACAACAACAAAAAGAGATCAATATTTTGAGGAAAAAGAACATAATGTCATGTAAAGATTTTTTACATTTTTGAACTTACTAAGGTCTATTGTGTTGGATATGTTTCCATGGCAACACTTTTACCACTTTTATTTTTTTTGGTAAAAAGAGTCTCCATCTCCTCCAAAGTCTTACCTTTAGTTTCAGGAACAAGAAAATAGAAAAAAACCCAAGCTATTACAGATATAGCAGCAAACATGAAAAATGCACCACCTATTGTGAGTGCTTTATAGATTGAAATAAAACTCATGGAAACAGCAGCATTCATAGACCTATTCACAGCAACTCCAATACTAACCCCTTGTGCCCTTAACTTCAAAGGAAATATCTCTGAACCATAGAGCCAAGTAACAGGTGCAAGCCCTATATTAAAGAAAGCAACATAGAAATATGTTGCTATAATACTAAGTGTTAAGGCCCATAAAACTTCTTCATTGGCATGCTCCACCATTGTCAAACTGAACCCTAAGGCTGTAAGTCCAATAATCATTCCTGCAGTGCTAACTTGTAATAACCTTCTTCTACCAACTTTATCAATCAAAAATAAAGCAAGTACAAGAAAAATAATCTTTGTTAATCCAACACCAATTGTTGCAAGCAAAAGATTTTCTTTACTTTTAATACCAGCTTTTTTAAATATTTTATGACTATATAACATAACAGCTTCAATTCCAGTTGCATGCTCGAAAAAATGTATTCCAACTGAAGCAATTAACATCCAACGTACAGCAGGTGTTGGTCTTAAAATCAACTCTTTCCAAACACCTTCACCTTGATGAGACTTTTGAGGTAATTTCACAATTTCGTCGTTGCAATTCTCGTCTAAACCAGCTGCAAGTTTTATATCGTTGAAACGAAGTTCGGCTTCTTGTGTCGTATTTGAAACTTGAAATAAAACTTTTTTGGCTTTTCCTAATTGACCTTGCATAACCAACCACCTTGGTGATTCTGGCATTGTTAAAATGCCATAAGCTAATGCAAATGAAGGAATAGCTGCAATAGCAAGCATTAATCTCCAACCAAGCTTCAAACTCAAATATTTTCCCAAAAAATAGTTTGATAGATAACCTAAAAAAATTCCAATACCAATACAGAGCTCAGGTAAAGAGGCTAATAAACCTCTTGAATGTGCAGATGAAATTTCTGCTGAATAAACTGGTGCTACCATGAGAGCAAAACCAACACCTATACCACAAATACATCGCCCGATCATTAAAATTGTGTAATTTGGACCGTACCCCATTAGAATTGCACCAATGATGAAGAGTACAGAGGCTAAGAAGATTGTGTAGCGACGACCGATGTAATCGGAGCATCTTCCTGCTGTTAAGGATCCTACTAATGCACATAGGTTTAAGATTCCTGCTAGAACCTCTTGTTGTGTGTCACTTATTCCCAAGTCCTCTTGTATGAATATCATTGCTCCACTCATAACACCAGTATCTGAAATTAATCATGTATATATGTAGAATAGTTAGGGTTAAAAAATATTAACATTTACCAAGTGTGTATTTATTTATACAATGCTACTAACTAGTGTGTAGACCTTCATATGTATTTTTTTTTTTACAAATTTACAAAAAAAATAAAATTTTAAGAGATAAATTATACAAACAATGCCTATTGTTCACAAAATAGTACTTTTTTAGAAGCTCTAAAATGATACCGCACAAGCAATTTTTTTGGTGAGAATGCTTGAGAGGCCTCGAAATAGACCTTCATATGTATTTTTAATAGATAGATTAGAATCCACTTAAGGGAAAACAAAATAAACAAAAAAACCTTGATTTTTAAACTCATAAATGATAGAAAAAAATAAATAAGGGTAATAATAACTTGTGCCCTAAGAAAAATATGAAATAAATTTTGTATCATAAACATACTGTTTAACCTTTTGTAAAATTGAATACACATTTTTCAAGAAAATAATTATATCTTTAGCTTCTTAAAAGTGAAAGTGAGAGAGAATAGAGAATGTAATAGTAATATTTACCATAACCAGAAACGATGGATACCATTGAAGCAACAATGGCACAAGCAAAAGCATATTTGTTGACCTTGGTCACTTGGTTTTCTATGTCACCTTGAGTATCTATCATGATGAGAATGAGATATTGTTGAATGATTTTTCTTTCCCTCAATGTAATTTCTTCTATATCTATCACCAGTATTCCCAACCCTAGATGATCCCAATGGAATTGCTTATAGGACTATTGCCAAACTTGCCAGAAATGCCAGTAACGTGATTTCTTCTATTTGTTTCTTAATCTACATGTATATATAGGAACCAAAATTAGTTTGTTATGATATACAGACATTGAGCACAAAACATTGGTTTGTAATTTCTAACCGGACAGATTTTGCGCTGACTAGGAGGCACGTAATTAACTTATCTGAAAATGTAAAACTTGAAAGGAAACTAATTAAGTTTTGATGTTGTCAAACTTGTATACCACTCCTCCGGGATGATTGTTGGGTTTGTTGTTGTTTAGTGGCACTTACTCCTCATCTCTTCGATAAATAGGGAACTAAGTTGAACCAAAAAAAATCTAAAATTGGATTGAAAGATAGAAGTAGTTTTATTGTAGTTGGAGACAAAAAATAAAATAAAATTTAGCAATTGTAAACTGTGATAATATAGGGAAAAAATCTAGAGCTAACTATATTTGAAGGGTCGATAAAAATAATACGGTGGCTCGATCATTTAACAATAACAAATGTTAATAATGTTTGGCTGGAAGTTTAGATTATTGTCTTTTGCATGTATATAATGTTTCTTATTTTTTTTTTAGTGTGTGACCACTTTATAGTGAGATGAGTCATGTCCTTTGTAGTATAAATAATAAATGTTAATCCTTTTTCATTTAGTTATCGCATGAGTTTAGACATTCAAACTTAGATTGATTGGGAATTAGTTTTGTTTCTCTTCAATTTTTGGATGGATGACAACTACATTATCAATAAAAAAAAGTTGGGTAAATAAGAATTTTGTCTTTTGGATTTTTGATCTTAATCAAGAACATCCTAATTTATGTGGTGGATTCATCATGAGTGAGAAATTATTTCCACTTCATATTGCATGAATCAAGAACATGCACTTTTTAACTTTTTTATATTAAATATAAATAAAAAATTAATATGTGAGGTAAAATTGTGGAATCCAATGTGAGTTTTTATGGTTGCACCATTAAAGTAAAAAAGCAAGCGAATTGCTTTAAAATAATATTGCTTTAATAGAACCCATAAAATAACTTTGAATAAGTTCTTCATTGAAGTTGCTGTTAGAAACAACACGAATTTAAAGATTTTTTTTAACAAATATTATAATATAGAGATAACACGTAACTTTTATTCATAATTCAATATTCCATCAATATTTTAATCTAACAAATGTCAATAATTAGTTTGTTATCTCTAAAAAAAGAGTTAGTTTGTTATAGATTAATATTTTCTCATTCAATCTGATTTGAATTCAGGTCAACTCTATTTCTTTTAGCTAAAACTAATTTAGCTATTCAAACCTCCTTGTCAATAATCACAAACAACTGCATGAATCAAATTTTCTGCAATACTATTGTTTTTTTAATTTTTATCATGGAAAAGAACCGTGGGTTATATCACATGTAACTGTAAGTCTACATACCAATAGTACAATACATGAATCCTTCAAAAAAAAAAGTACAATACATGAAAAAAATACCTTTGAAACTTTAACGATGTGTGATGATGTCCTCGGAAGTAAACGTTCATTATCTTTCTCGTCCTCGTGATAAGATATTGATTTTCTCTTTTTTTTGTCACGTAGTTTAGTAGTCGGAGAAATTCAGATGAAATAGTAGAGTGTTCAGGATTCGAACCCCGACCCCTGCATATATAATGCATTATCCCTTACCAAGTGAGCTAAGCTCAAGGGGACGATAAAAGATATTGATTTAATTTCTTAAAAAAAATATTGATTTAATCAGTATCAATTTAAAACAAAATAAATAAACGAAAACAATTTTGAGTTAAATTTTAAAGCATCAACATTATTCCTCTTATTTTGTCGAACCAATCTCGTCATTGTCTCAACCATAAGAATGAGGAAGAAAGTTTTTACTTCCAAAGTACGACCTTAGTCATCGTTAGAATTTAGACAATTTTTAAATATTGATTTTGTTGTTAATTTAGTTAAAAAGACTCACACCAATACTTTGACGTGTGGAGCAAGGATCAACGACAACAAATAATCAAATAGATCGCAAGCAATACCAAGTTTACCCGTTTGACCAAATTGATCTACTATGAGGGAGACAGTTGCTCTCCAATTCACTATCAAAGAGTTATTTACAAATAGATACAAGGGTTAAAAGAAATTAGCCTCCAACCAGCTCTCTCTAAGAGCAAAGCCTAATTTCTGCCATTTTCCGAATCCCTTTCCCGTGTATCCAAGGTATTACAATTATTTCTCAACCTTAGTTCCTATGCAAAAAAAAAGAACTAGTCTTTAGCCTTTGATTTCCTAAGATCTCCTATTTTGGTAAACTCTAGTTTGTCTCAATCTCACCTCTTACGTGTTTCCACCCCATGAATCCTTCTCCAGAAGGAACCAACCCTTTTCAAATAGTCCCTTCTTTTGATTTCCTTAAATTCACATATTTTCACTCTCAAAACTATGTTGAAACTATCATTTTATAGACCTGACTGCACATTTCCGTCTAGGCAAAAACATGTTACACATGAGCGCAAAACAACAACTCAAACACACCTTTCTCCTACGCCTAAGCGCAAAATAGCATAATCACAAAGGAAAAGAAAAAATTTTAAGACACTTTTAAACAAATTTTCAGTTTGTCTTAAAATTGATGGTGATGTCACTTTAACCATCAATTACATTGTCATTTGACCTTGCATCCAACTACACTCTATAGTCCCACAAACTTTCATTTTTACTTCTTCAACCCTCGGAATGCCTTCCACCTTCTTAAACATAAAATTAAATAATTGTTCAAAAAATATTTAAATTAAAATTAAATTTACAGAATCAAAATATTTATAGATAAAATTTGAATCCAGTTATGTCGCTAAAAGATAAAAAATTTGATAACTAATTAGACCCTATTGCCAAAAAAAATTTGATTAAACCCTATTTACAATAATAAAAAAAAAACTCATTTTGTAAAAAAACTAATTAAAACCTACTTAAAAATTTGGATCCAAAAATAAAAACTATGTAGGTGATTTAAATTCTCCCCTAAAAAATGTTTAATCTATACTATATATAAAGAAAGTAGATCATTTTGGGTTGATTTTTTCTCCTTCCATACACATACACAAATTTGATGATAAGAATGTTATTTTGTTGGTGTGTCATTCAAAAAGTCAAAGATAAAAATGTACAATATTTTTGTTTTTTTTAAGGAATTTATATTATTTTTGTTATATTTTTTGAAAGATATTATATTAGTTATATTCTTTTTTTGAGAAATATATTAGTTATATTTTGGTATAATTGAAAAAATAAGTATAGTGTTACAATACGAAATTGCAAAATATCTATTAATTATACTTATAATTTTTATCAAAATCAAAATAATTTTATTCAAAATTTCATAAACACTTATTCATGGTTTATATATATTAGCGCAATAATTTTTTTTGCAAACAATGAACGCCACATGCATACAAAAACAAAACAAAATATAATATAATTTTTTAAAATTAATGTTAAATAACTAAATTTATTGAAAAATATATTATGTTAAGAAAATAAATAAATAATTAAAAGTAAATATACACTGATTTTTTTTAAATAAATATTGATTGATTGATTTGGTTTCTTTGAAAAAATTTGATTAACGCCTTTGTAAAAATCAACGGTTTGATTAACTAACAAAAACATATTTTGGCAGTTTTTAATTAGAGAGATTTGGGGAATTGGTTATGAGAAAGTTTAGGGAATTCATTAGGGTTTTAAAGCCGGCATATCTCAAATAATATGCTACGTACGCACATTATAAATACCCATCCCATCCCAACTTTGAGAAAATATAATAATCGCTTGAATATTGGCATCGAGAAAGAGTTGGTTAGGGTTTTTAATCGCTTTAAGATTCATAGATCATCGAGGTGATCACCAACCCTAAACAAAACTAAACCCTAGTTAGATATGGATTCGAGGAAGAGAAGAAGTAAAGGAGCAGTTCAAGTTGAGAGGGAATTCAAGAGATCTAAAGCTGAAGAAGATATTCAAACCTTGAGAAATTTTTCAAGGTATGAGTACTTGAAAAGAAGGGAGGAAAAGAAACTGCAACACCTTAAGGAGTATATTATAGATGAACAATATCTATTTGAAGGAGTTAGGGTTTCAAAAGCTGAATACTGTGATCTCAAGCACAAGAAAGATATATACGATGTAGTTTCGAAGAAGAGAGGCTTAGAGAGCGCTGAGGATTATAAGGAGTATATAATGCCAGAAGCTTATGATGATCATCAACAAAGTGGCGGCGTTAATCAGGAAAAGCGGTTTTCGGTTGCTACACAGCGTTACAGTACTGCTGACAAAGAAGAGGCTTGGGAGGAACATCAAATTAGAAAGGCAACGATGAAATTTGGTTCGAAAAATAAAACAAATGTCTCTGATGATTATCAGTTTGTGTTTGAGGATCAGATTGATGTTATCAAGGAATCAGTGATGGGTGGAGATAAGTTTGATTGTCAAGAAGAGATTGCATCTGAAAAATCTCGAGCAAAGAGATCGGCTTATGAGGCACTTAAGGAGGAGAGGAAAAAGCTACCTATATATCCTTTTAAGGATGAATTTCTCCAGGCTGTTCATGATCACCAAGTACTTGTCATTGTTGGTGAAACTGGTTCTGGAAAAACTACACAGATTCCCCAATATCTTCACGAAGCTGGTTATACGAAGGATGGAAGAATGATTGCATGTACTCAGCCACGACGTGTTGCTGCTATGAGTGTTGCTGCCCGAGTTTCTCAAGAAATGGGTGTTAAGCTAGGACACGAGGTTGGCTACTCCATACGCTTTGAGGATTGCACATCCGAGAAAACCATTGTTAAGTATATGACGGATGGAATGCTGTTGAGGGAATTCCTTACTCAGCCTGAGCTGGACAGTTATAGTGTTGTGATGGTGGATGAAGCTCATGAAAGAACACTTTCAACTGATATTTTGTTTGGATTAGTTAAGGATGTTGCTCGTGCCCGGCCTGATCTTAAGTTGCTGATATCAAGCGCCACTCTTGATGCAGAGAAGTTCAGTAACTACTTTGATCTTGCTCCAATATTCAAAATTCCTGGGAGACGGTATCCTGTTGAAATACACTACTCCAAAACAGCAGTATCTAACTACATGGATGCTGCTATTGTCACAACGCTTCAAATCCATGCCACTCAACCTCCTGGAGATATATTGGTATTCCTTGCTGGTCAAGAAGAAATTGAAAGCGTAGAAGAAAACCTGAAGTATCAGATGAGAGGTTTGGGGACTAAATTAGATGAGTTAATTATATGCCCTATATATGCCAACCTGCCAACTGAACTGCAAGCTAGAATATTTGAACCCACACCTAAAGGGGCCAGAAAGGTAGTCCTTGCCACCAATATTGCAGAGACGTCGTTGACAATTGATGGGATCAAGTATGTCATTGATCCAGGATTCTTTAAGATGAAATGTTATAATCCAAGGACTGGAATGGAGTCTTTACTAGTAACTCCCATCTCCAAAGCTTCAGCAATGCAAAGAGCTGGTCGGTCTGGAAGAACAGGTCCTGGAAAGTGCTTCCGACTGTATACTGCATACAGTTTTCAAAATGATTTGGATGACAACACTACACCGGAAATACAAAGGACTAACCTTGCAAATGTAGTCTTAACTTTAAATAGTCTTGGTATTGAATATGACAAGTTGTTGCGTTTCGAATTTATGGATCCGCCACCAGCTGAGGCCAAAAGGATGCCATGGAGCTTTTATATAATCTGGGTGCTTTAAATGGGCATGGCAAGTTAACTAAGGTAGGTAAACGGATGGCAGAGTTCCCACTTGATCCTATGTTGTCAAAAATGATAGTTGCTTCAGAAAAATACAAGTGCTCTGACGAGATAATCTCCATTGCTGCTATGCTTTCCGTTGGAAACTCAATTTTCTACCGTCCGAGAGATAAACAAGTACATGCAGACAATGCAAGAATGAACTTTCACACTGGAGATGTCGGTGACCACATTGCGCATCTAAAGGTCTTCAATTCATGGAAAGAGGCCAATTATTCAACGCAATGGTGTTTTGAGAATTATGTGCAGGTCAGAAGTATGAAACGTGCTAGGGATATCCGTGATCAACTGGCAGGTCTATTGGAAAGGGTTGAGATCGAACTAACTTCCAATCCCAATAATTTAGATGCCATCAGGAAATCCATATTATCTGGATTTTTCCCAAACTCTGCAAAGCTACAAAAGGATGGTACTTATCGAAGGTTCAAACATCTACAAACTGTTCACATACATCCTAGTTCGGGGATGGCAGAGGTTATTCCCAGATTGGTTTTGTACCATGAACTAGTACTCACAACCAAGGAATATATGAGGCAGGTCACAGAGATAAAGCCAGAGTGGTTGCTGGAGATAGCCCCCCACTGTTACGATCCCAAGGATGTTGGAGACTCGAGTTCCAAGAAAATGCCTCGTGGATGTGGACTTGCACTGTAGGACATGTAGCTGGCACATTATTTGAGAAATATTGGTTGTTCTTTCTGGTTCTGTAAAAGACTTGAATTTTAAATTTGTTTATAAAATTCCTTTTTTACCTTTGTTATTTGTGATTAATTTCATACCTATTGGACAATTGAGAAATATATTGGAGGCTCTATTATAATTTGGAGTCTGTTTCATGATTTTTTTCTGGCCTTTTTCTTCTTTTGAATGTTTTGCTTGCTACTTGCAGGTTTGAAGGAGGACGTGATACTTTTAACTGTTTTGTTTGATCAAAGGGTGAAGCTATATTGTTTTACAATGACTATTTTTTGCAAACTATTTTCTGTATATTATTTCTTACATACTCAAATCTCTCTGATATTGATATGTTGTTATTTCTTTTGCTAGATTACTTTCTGATTAAGGCAAGTTTAGACCTTACAGTATGCACAGCAATTATTCGGTATACAAAATCGTAAGTGGATATAGACAGTAACATGGTTGCAAACTTCCCTCAAACACAGACTTGGTGCTCAGTTGCTACTAATCGAGTATTGTTAATCATTTTGCGACTTAGAATTTGTTGTATTGCTTCATTTGCTCGCATGTTCATGATTGAAAATGTTATTATGTGAATTAGAAGAGAGAGTTAATACTTGAATCATGTTATTATGTTTTCGTTATGGGAGAACTTTAAAAATATCAAGACCTCTCTTTGATCATTTTGGTTTTGACAGGATGCTTCTCTTGGAGAAGGTGCATACCTGGAAGTGAAACTGATAATCATGTTTCCTAGCTTTAAATTGAACTGTTTATTTCACTTAGTTTTTAGGTTATGTTTTTGTATGGTATATTTTGTATGGCTTTAATTTGATCTCTTTTTTGTCCACTTCATAATTCTCAGACTCCTAATTTCTTTCTCCACTCAATTGCATCTCATCCAAATTATTTCTCATTCTTACTCAATTGGTCTCCGACACCGATATGGCTCTGATACATGTGATTATATTAAACTATTCAATTGTTTCAAATTACTACCGGCGTCAACATTCTTGTGTCAATGTTGTGTCCGTTTCAGTGCTTTATACATCCACTATGAGCTCTTTGCGTATTTACTTCTCCACCTCTATTGTTATGTTATTTGAGTGTTCTCTTATTTTTCAATTTACTTTGGTAGCTGTACTCCATGAGTTTTTAAGGATGCAGGCTCTGTCATTTTATTTGATTATACACTGATGCGATCCCAAGGACGTCGAATACTCGAGTTCCAAGAAAATGCCTCGTGGACGTGGACTTGCATAATAGGAGGTGGTCTTTCTGGAGGGAAAAATGTGCCTCTGGAAGGAAGTATATTAGCTGCTAAATTTCTTGGTCACAGTTGGTTTGTTTATCTTTCTGGCTCTGCATAAGAATTGGATTTTAATTTTTTTAATCGAAGTCTTTTGACCTATTTCACTCTGGAGTAATTAGTTTCTTACCTATTGGACAATTGAGAAATACATTAATTGGAGACAACACTGTCAATCAACTGTTTACTCTCACTCTTTGGCGCATTCGGATAAACTGCAATGATGTTGTATTCAACAAAGGTCAGATCCATGCTTTAAAATCAAGAAGTGTCTACTTTTGCTGAGCACTTCAATCAATTTGCAAAATCCGAGCCTGCAGCAAGAGTATATCTGATCACGTTCGAGTGAATACTACAAATGGGAGTGCTTCACCAGTTGGTATCCTTAAAATCAATATTCATGCAGGCTGTTTTGAGGATCATTTCACTTGCTGGGGTTGAAAGCGTGGAATCATGAAGGGATGCTTTCTGCAGCTGCAACAAAGAGGGAGATGTGACAAAGGCTCCAGTTTTGCCGGACATTATGGGACTGCGTTGGTGTCTCCGGTGGATGTCTACACAAAATATGCCAAATGTTTGTGAACTGCGTGCTTGGGAAAACTAAGCTGGAGTACAAGGATATTGTCGTGTTTGACTGTCATGAATTGTTGTTCAGTATGTCTAATGTTAGTTTAATTTATGTTAAGTGATGTAACAATAGAGTTGCTCATAGTTTTGTAGGAATTGCTAGAAATTGTGGTAAATTGTATTCTCTGGTCTCTTTGATTACACAACTAAATGTTGATATAATTTGTGTTGTCACAGCTTGATTAAAACAAAAAGAAATTAATAAAAGATTTTGAGAAATTAATATCTATCTGGTTTGTTTTTGTCTAACCGGCACATATCATGTCACTATCTGAACGATGAGGACGTGGATCAGAGTTTCTACTTATAGAGGATAACATCGATCATCATTAGAATTTTAGACGATTTTTAAATATAGTTGTTTTACAAGAGGAAAACTAATTCATATAATTAAAGATCAAATGATCAATACATGTTGAAACATCACAATAAAGATGAGAAATTGCATTGACTGCCTAGAAAACTCCACACAAGAGTTGTTACATAAACCAATTAGGCTCCTACATGCAACAAGAATAGCGCCTACTTCCGTCTAATCCCGAGAGTGTCTATTAAACTGGTCTACAACCAACTTGAGTCCATGAAAAAAATGACATGATTGAAACTCAACTCCACAATCCCTTCTATTCCAAAGCCGCAAGACGATTTTTAAATGTTAATACACTATATACCATCTATCAAAAGAGGTCTATAACAGAATTGACTTTTAATTAATACCTACAAACTTTTTCACTAACCTGCCCCACATTTTACGAAAGTCTAAAACTGACTCCCGTGAAAGGTCTGACCGAATTGCCAATTAGCTGGTGCCACGTTGTAGCTTGTCACAGTTCTACCATCACCAGTGGTTACTTTAAAAGAGAGGCTTTGTCCATTAAGGTAGGAATTGCTCTGCCAGTTTTGGCCCCAATTTCTTGACATGGGTTGCCAGCTAGTTTTGGACCCTTTGATTGACACTGCATGGGCATCTCCTGCTCCCGCGACATTGGTGATCAAAATCAAGTTGAAGTAAGAGTGGCCATTGATTGTGAACCTTATTCCTCCCTTTTTTATGCATGACACTCTTCAATCATCACCAAATAAGGAAAATAAAACTCAGTAAGTTTGCAGAAAATTAGAACAACAAATTACAAAAGATTGAAAGCACCGTCTCCACGTCATGTTATGCAGAACTAAAATATGATAGAATTGATCATTTATAAGTGCATAAACTACAGAAAAAGTTGTAATGAAGAAGGAAATTTAGAGAGTTAAAAGCTAAAATCTGTCTCGAAGTCTTTATTTTAGAGGTCTCTCTCTAAGTCTTGGAGACGTCCAATTTGGTGATCAATTTTATTTTCCGTCTCTAATTTCTGTCGTTATTTCAACTTTCTATAACCTTTTAAAGCTTGAAAACATACCAAATTGATGGCTTTTACATACCTTCTAAATGATACAGGCACAATTCCAGCTTTATATTGAGCAATTTGAAGGAAAGCAGGTTCTGCCATATCAAAGTGTTGTAGGGGAGGATTACACCAACCACCATTGTTGTTTGGCAAAGCAGAATTTGGTGGACAAAAGTTTGTGGCAGTAACAACAATGGTGCTATGTTTGCACCATCTTGGATCACCAACACACCTCATTTCATAACAAGCCCCACAGCTCAAACCATTGTTGAACAAAGCTGTGCTTAGTGCTGCAGTGTTTGTTCCATATCCTTGATTGTACAAATTTCCATAACCACATGCACCTCCTATACATGCATCAAACAAAACTATTATAAGTAAAGACAATCATCTACTTTTTTTTTTTTTTTTTAAAGCAAAAAGAAATAAAAAATAAAATTACAAGGGGACAAGAACCAAACCCGAGTGGAAAGTCAGCGCATCTAAAGTTATGTTTTCTATTTAATCTCAAGGGATACTTTTGGGTTTTTGATCTAATCGGTGTGAATCCAGAATGACCTTTTACTAGAAAATGGTGTCATTATCTGACAGCGTGATAGGAAAATCTTCAATTTCATCAACTGCATCACCCTCAATTTCATCACCCCCGATGCTTTCTCAATAACCATATTCTCTAATAAACAAACTAACATTGAAAAAAGGTCCACAACATCGATCTAGACCACCATATTAAGGTTTTTCATGTATTTGAGACGACAACTGATTGTCTAAATCGCATTTAACATAAATTTTTCAAAATATCACGGATCATGACGTACATGGTTTTAATTTGTTATTGTGGTTACGATGCAAACCTTTATATTGCGGAAAAATGTGGCTAGAATTGTGGTTACGGATGGCAGAAACCTCTAAAACTGTTTTCAGACAATTTTAAACTATGGTGACACTGACACTACTGCTATTACTACTACACCATGTGATTAAAATCTGTACTTTTTGTTAACAAAAATAGAGGCTAAACTCACCCATTGTAGCAGAAGCATCACCACCACCATAGAAAGTGGCATGACCACTCTGCCAACCGCCATAGTTAGCAATGACACCATGAAAGTGCATTTCAATGAAGAGAAAGAACATAATAGCTATCAAAGTAGAAGATGCCATTGAATGTGCAGTTTTGTTTGCTCTGATGTGATGTTGAATGCAAATGAAGTGTCTCTATTTATAAGCATTGTTTAATGACTAACATGCACATACATTGGTGGGGCTTTTTTCCTTAAAGGAACAGAACAAGTGACAAATCAAACTGCACATGCACTGGTTTTTGTTGGGATTCCTAACCGAAAATCTTTTAGTCTAGACCCTTGCACATGCGTATACAACCATCATTGTTCATTAACTTTATAGACGGACCAACTTCTTAAATAAATGTATATTTTGGTGGTCACTACTTTAGGAGTTTATCTTATCTCACTCCTTTTTCTTCATTTTTTTTTTTGTTAAGAACCTAGGTATCATTAGGTGGAATTTTAATGCATTTGATGCAATTATACGATCTAGACAAAAAAAATCTAGACATTTTATTTTAATGAACGAGTCCAAAATACAAAGTCAGAACTAAAATCTTAATTTGACGATCATGATTAGCAATTGTAAAATTGCGCTAATTGGTATCAAACAACTCACATTCCCATTTTTGGTATAAAAAAAAAAAAAAAAGTCTAAAATACAAAGGTGAAATGTGTCTGAACAATTGATCTGACATTCTTGATTTGACACATGCCAGATTGTGTGCATAATTGGAATTTAAATATGATGCTTCTTATTTTTAAATTGTGTTCTATATTGCATTTGAGAATAAGATAGGGTCTTAACTAAGAAAATAATATATAAACTTATTGTATTAATTGAACATCAAAATACAACTGACATGAATTTCAAATACATAAAAACAAAGAACAAAATAATATTTGCTATTAAAAGTTTGATATCCGAATATCATTCCTAAAAACTTATACTCCCTCCGTCCCTTAATAAATGACCCAGTTGACAATATACATTATTGACTTGACATACTTTGACCATACTTTTATACTAATTCACAAAGATAAATAATATCATGTAAGATGTTGTTGGATTTGTCTCGATGAGTATTTTTAAAATATTAAATTTTTATAATTTTTTTTAGTAGAGAATTGAAGATATCAAAGATAAAACATATGCATTGGTATGTATGTCAGAGTCAAGTAGATCATTTATTTAAGGACGGAGGGAGTATTATCTTTACACATGAAAGAGTATCTAAATCTATCTGTGCAATCAAAAGCAGGAGCAGCAAGCAGCATTTGCGTCATATATGCTCAACTTTTTCAACATGTAGTGTAAAGGAGCATAATATCTTTTATGTCTTCTCCAATTTGGCACGTAGACTAGATTCCAAGAGCATGCTTATTAACTATGTATGTGATTTTTGAATATAAGTAAAGTGCTGGAATGATAATAATAATTTAATGCATCCAGACTGTGTATGTTAAAAAGATAAATTTGGCACGGTGGCCCTATGGTTTTCCCACGCGTGTGAAAAATTAATCATTGCTTATTAACTAATCTTTTTGTTTTTTTTTTGGTCAGGAACTAATCTTTTTGTTAATTAAGATAATGTGGAAATTAGTTGTTGCATGATATCACACTCGATTGCTACTTATGTATTTGACAACCAAAGTGCGTTTGGATAAATCATGATGGAATGGGGACATACAATGTGGTCTTAGAAATGTAATACATAAGCCTTGAAATAAATTATTACAACATGCTAAACAAAGACTACAATAATTTTTTTTGGATTCGGATTGGCTAACTTTGACGCGAGAAAGGCATGGTGCCTTTGGGTCAGCCTAATCCGTTGGATAAATTCTATGTTTCAGATCAAGCCACATGTTGCATCAGTCATCCCATATAAGAGGCATGCATAACTACAACCTTCTTCGATCTATCCGTTGGTGTTTGCGACAGTCACTGCGCACCACCTGAGTCACCCTACCAACGCCGCAGACTCGCTGTTCAAATATGTCGACACCGTGTCCTCGCCATAAAGGTCTGTAAGACTATGAAATGAAGACAAAAGCAGCAAGACCAAGAACCAACCATAACTGTTTCAAGGTTGCAGTCAAGTCAAGGCCATAATTCCAGCACCAGTAACTATATTGACTCACCAGGCTGACAACAGCACCAGAAAACTGAAGCTATCCTGAAATCATTAAACCCATAATCACTCTCATGGATTTGGGTGCCTTTTCATTGACAACCACCTTGTTCTTTCTTGATTTGTTATTGTCTTAGGTATTAGGTTACCGACAGTCATTTTTCATCTTTTCACGTTCCAACCCTTGAAAAAGAAACAAGCTGTAGGTTCACGGTGGCAGACCGACAGCATATAGAGGTCGAACGACAAACAGATCTTCCAAAGTGTGCTGAGGTTTGACAGCGTGTGGAAGTTGAACGAAAACAGCGTGCGGAGGCCCGATGGCTGATGGGAACTTACGGGACGAAGGTATGGCACAATGGTTCCACCTTTGTGTGGCAGAGTGCTTTATAGAGTTGGAAATGTGGCTAGATCTGAGACATAGGATTTTTCCAAAGGACTAGGCTGACTCAAAGGCACCATGCCTTTCGCGCGTCAAGCTCAGCCAATCTGAATCCTTTTTTTTTTTTTTAAAAAAGCTAGCCCAATAACTATATATATTAGTGGTACTTGATAACTTGCATTTCAGTAACAGTCAAAAAGAAAAGGAAAAAAACACATTTCAGTGAACAAAATGTTAGTAATTTGTATTCATGTACTACTTACTGAGAATTATCGAAATCTGTATTGATTTTGTTACAAAAATCCAGTAAGTTACTTCTAAGATGGTTTAAACAGGACATTTATTTTTTAAATAGCAGAATATATATATATATATATATATATCCCATAGTACAACAGATACTATAACTCAAGTATAAGTGAAAGAGATAAGGATATTCTCCAACACTTTCAGGATGGTCTTTGTATTCATTCTGCTAGAGCCACCAATATTTCTCTTGTTGGCAAGGCAAGGATGTTTGGAACTCAACTCACAATCCTAATAATCTCTGGATTCAATTACTAACTAATTGACTACCAAACTACTTTCAAGAACTTAATTCACTATAGTGAACAACAATCTAACCACCTATTGCAATCTTGTGATTAAGTAACTGACTAACAAACTACTCTTATTCTCCTAATATGTATCATTACCATCATATCTACAACAAATTGCATATGGGTTAGAAAAACATGGCCAAGTAAGTAGTGATCTACATATAGAGACATATCGCATTTGTATTGGAAAAAACATGGTAAGAAATGAACAATCTCATATATTTGAATCTCAAAGTGTTTTTCTGTAAGCAAATACATAGACCAGGTACAATAAAACAGAGTAGCAGCACCTCTTACAAGACAGTGATTAATAAAACTTGGCCTTGGCCAACGACTTATTGACCCAGTAGTGCAACACGATCCTTTTGTACTGACTGAGTTAGGTTCATATCAAAGAGCTCACATCGAATAGGCATCTCTATTTCATAGAAGGGATTCTTCAAAACATAATCCGTATACAATTCGTATACATATTTCAATAAACTTTCTATTTGTTGAGTGCCAGGCTCACACACTGCAAAAAACTTTGTCCCTGTTGGAGAGAAGAGTTAATTTCATATGGCATGACTTATAAGTTATATCAAAATCTAAAATCTGAATAAAATTATACACTACAGTATAATTCAACCGCAAGTTGTGAGAACTTATACAGAAGCTAATCATCTAGAAATATCTAAACTATCGTGTTCATCATCATCATCATCCAAATCAGTAGCATATGCCTGCAACCTTTACATTACATAGACTAAGTCGTATCGAGTAAATAAATTTATTTTCATGGAATTCAAAAACCTGTACTAAGCAGCGAGTGCTTGATATGGATACATATTCTCTAACTTTCCAGCAGGAAAGGTAGAGTATCTTTTGGACCACTCTGATCCATCAGATAAATCGGGTATTTCATATGAAGCCACGTGTCACTCTTTTTCTATTTTCTAAAATAATAATGAATGGGGCGTGGGCAATGCAGCAGTAGGTTGGCGTGACGGACAACGGCACATCATGGAGGGAACAGAGCTACTTGGTGGCGGCGGTGTCGTTGTCGAGGCAACAGAGACACGGCAGGTGTTGTGAATGTTCTCCATTTGTTTTACTGTTTTAAGCAAATTTTAAGGAAAAACGTAACATGTGGCTTCATCTGGAACACTGGATTTATATGACGGATCAGAATGGTCCAAAGTTACTCTACCTTTCCCACTAGAAAGTTAGAGAATCCATATCCGCTTAATATCTGATAAATGACAGTATATAAAAGTTATTTATTTAAATTCTCCTTCATACATAATCAAATACAGTGTTTTACTCTGAGTTTTATTTCTCTGCCTCCTTGAAAATAATGAATATATTTCGGGTATATATATAACTATGTTAAAGTATTTGCAGTTTTGTAACCAAAAAAAAGTATTTGCAGTTTCACCTTAATGGGGCTTAGCAGAGCATATCAAAACCTGGAAGAAAACGACATAGTTCTATAGGTGAAATTCCAAAAGCACCAGACTTATGTCACCAAAAATTATCAAGAGTTTTCGAGATATTTATATTACTATACCATTTTCATTAAAATCTGTATACACTAAGTGCCCGTAACTCCCAAGGCTACACATATATCAGTGTGGGTAAAAATCAAATGTTGGTATTAGATATATGATATATCAATCATCAATATGCACATGATGTTTTGCATTCATTCTTCATTTGATTCATCACGTGAATTTGAGAGTCTCTAATCTAATATCGAGTTATTAAATTTAAAACAATACCTGTAAGTGATTGGAAGCAATGGAGGTCAAATGTGTCAGCTTGGAGTAGTTCAATTCCTGAACAACCTGACACAGGTGATAATTGCTGAGAGATGGCATGCATTGAATGCCATAAGCTAGCCACTCTTAAGGTATCATTGGTATCCATTCGTCCAGCTGACCCATAATCCTAAATATCAAAAAGTTTAACAAATTATAAATCATAGTGTTCAATTACAACAACAACAACAACCAAGCCTTATCCCACTGAACTGGGTTTGGCTACATGGATCAAATTACGCCTTAATGTTCCATTATAAACCATAATTCAAATCATAGTTTTCAATTAAAGAAGAAAAAGTGCAACACTAGCAAAAGCTCCGTCGCATTAGATGGGATTAATTCTAGTTAACATATATGGATTAGATGATGCCATTATGATTTGTCAAAATGCTAATGTTAATCAAGGTCTCGTTTAATGATCTTCCATAGAGTTTTTTCAAGTCTTTTTTTAGCTTTGCAGATATAAATAAAAGAGTTGCTGCAAGTCTGCCAATATAACTAAAATTACTATTGTTTAATACAAAATTTAGGAAGATTAAATCGTCATTATTTCCATCTTGCAAAACGAAGTCATATCCTAATTGCTTATTAGGATATAATGATTCAAATTTCTTATATATACTGAAATCTTTTAAGAGACATAACTTAACACCACTAATATATACTGAGAAACCAGTCGGATAAAAAAAAAATGTATGTTGGTCGTCTTTAATAAAACTTATTGACTGAAACTCGTTATACAATGTGACCTGAATAACAAATAACAACCCAAAACAGTCATCACAGAAAGATACCAATTTAGCGTAAGATATATATCATTCAGGAAACAAAATAAAAAGGATTTGAAATCCACAGTGGCGAGTAACCGTAACCTTATAGTAGATCAATCCACCAGACTTATTGATGATGTAAAGACTGTAAATCGCTGCCATTCCAAAAGCCTTTTGCCAGAATCTGAAATCCCTAATTTAAACAATTGAACTTCATTAAAATTCTGGTGCAAAACATAGTTAATTGCAAAATAGGGAATTCAATTTGTTCATATTCTAAACTGGTTGAAGAATCACCATTTAACAACACTTTGTACTAAATGTTCAAATTCCACCACACTGCTATAACGACTAATTGACAACATTACATGGATCAGATCGGAACTTGAACCACCTACATAATACTCTTTCAGTTCAGTGTCCCAACTCTTCGAGGAGACAATGAATACAAATTTCAATCACACTAAGCAAAATAAAGATAAAATTAGTAAAACTAAATGCAACTAAAATTGTTGTAATTGTGAATAAAAATAAGTTAATTTTAAAATGCAACTAGGAACCTGAGCTTCTATGCATTTGGGAATCAGAGATGCGAAAAAAAACGAAGAAAAGCATTGAAGTATGATTACAATTTAGAATAGAATGAACGAAATTGTTAGAAGAAAGAAAGAAGGATGATTACCAGCCAAACTTCAATCGGCTTCTCTATTGTCCTCCTGTTGTGTTGTAAATTGTAATAACCCCCAAGAGAACTTTGGTTATACGTGAAAGATTTATTATTCTTTTTTTTTTTTTTTTTTTTTTTAAGGAAAAAAGATTTAAATTTCTATGAATTTAATCTATTATATGAGTTTTGACCGGTTTATTCTTATCTAAAATTTTTTAAATTGGTATCCAATTCAATAATGGACAAATATGAGGGTCCATTTGTGGGGATCCCATTTAAAGTAAGAGTAAAGTTATGTATAAACTTGTCCATCGAAATTGATACGAAGGAATTCAAACTTGTGACCTTGATAGGAGCAAACTCCAAGATCTCAAACCAACTATTAGCTTAACCCCAATAAACATTTGTTATCTATTTTACCATTCATTGAAACTATTTTATTTATTATTTTATTTTTTAATAGTATTATTTCAAATTTTAATTAAAAAATTAAATCCCATTAATCTATGTACAAACATGGTAAAAATTTATATTTTATTTATATTAATGGTATATTATTTGTGTTATTAAAAAAAGTAAGAATTTATATTATCATCGTTGACATTGAAAAAGATAAACATGGCGAAGGAGACGCTCATTGAAAAAACTATATTATATTTGTTAAATCATTGTTGACATTGAAAAAGATAAACATGGTAAGAATTTATATTATATTTGTTATTAAATATTGTTATAATTTGAAAGTCACAAAAATTTATACATATAATTTTAATCAAAATCAAAATTTCATATTAAATATCCTTCAAGTTTTACACGCGTCATATAAGTTCATATATTTAGGAAAGAAGACGCCCGTCTTTTAGATTTTGGTGATTTAGAACGAACATATAATTTGGATCAGTGTGTAAATTTTTATAATTCCTAAAATGTAACTTGAATTCTAGAGTGCTCTTTCAAATTCATTTGTTGGAAAGAAAGATTTCCATGAAAACAAGACAAAACAAAAGTCTACTTGAGAGAGATAAAGATATAATATTTTCTATGTTAGAGAAAAATGGTATTTTCATAGATAAAAAGTTATTTTATGGTTTAGTTAATCATAAAAAAAATCATGTTTTTTACAGTCTCGTACGTACTGTTATGATTTATTTATAAATCAAACCGTATGCAAAAAAGTTGTCTAATCTCTTACTCCCTCTTGTCTCAATTATAAACAACTATTTACTCTTTAACTTAATTGAATAAATGATGAATGTGGTATATAATATAGATTAGATACATCATTTTTTTAATAAACTTAATTACTTGTAATTGATACTAGAAAGAGTTTATTTTGAAAAATCATACATACAATTAAGAGTCACTCTACTTGGGTTTCGCAAGTGCAAGTATACATTGGATAAGACCTACAGAAATGTCTGACAATATCATTTAATAAAATAGTGAGTGAGTATTATTAAGGTTCAAAGAAGAATCTCACCAATATTTTTTTTGATACAAAATAGGGTCAAAGTCCAAAAAGAAGAGTCTCATCTTATTTTATTAATAATAAAAAATTTGCTAACAAATATTTAAGAACATTTATTAAAAAATTTAGAAAAGGAATAATTTATAAAGTTTATGTTAAAAAAATTACTTTTTAAATTTTTAATATGTTGAATGCCAGACAAGACTTCTTTTTAGTCTTTACCAAAAAAAAAAAAAACTTCCTTTTAGTCTTCTCTAATAATAATAATAATAATAAGTCAACAACTTGGGTCATGTAAAAAAAAAGGCAGTGTGAAGGTGGCGAAGGAGGTACCCAAAGACATGTACGGGGACTGGCAGTGAGTTTGTTAGTCAGTTAGAGTGAAATTCATTTCTGTTAGGAGGACAGAGAAGAAGAAGAATTTCCTTTATATACATAATATTTCTCTTTTCATCTTCTTCCATTTTCATTTTCATCTCAACAACCACATTCTTTCATGGCTGCTTGGAAGCGTTTCATTACGCACCACCTCACTTCTTCAATCCATCAAGCTCGAATGCAGGTCACTCACTACTTCAATACATTTTCTTTTCTTTTTTCTTTCTTGAATTTGATCATCCAATAAGAGTTAGTGACTTGGTATTACAATTTCTTTCATCAACGACCATGTCTAATGAGTAGGGTCTGTTCTGTTTTGATAAACAACTTATTTGCATCTTATAGCACAAGCGCTTCTTTATAAGCTCATATGACATGTTTTTATAGAAAAACATAAAATGAAGTTGAATTGTTCTTGTATATGCTATAAATTGTTTTTATAAGCTATATTGGAGAACTTATGAAAACAAGTTCAAAAAAGCTTTATGAAAATTGTCACAAGCTGTTTTCATAAGTTTTTCCAAATAGTCTCACAAAACTTAGGTCAACAGATAGACTCAAATATGTCAATCCAAACAAACCCTGTATATGGCCTATTTCGATAAATAGCTTATTTGCAGCTTATAGTAAGAGCTGTTATCATGATATGCGATTATGCATAAGCTTACGTAAGCTATTTTTATAGAAAAAAGATAAAATAATTGTTTTTATAAGCTGTATTGAAGAACTTATGAAAATAGGCCAAAAAAAGCTTGTGTTTTCATAAGTTCTCTCAAACAGTCTGAAGAAACTTATGTGAGTAGATAAACTCAAATAAGTCAATCCAAACAGGGCCATAGTGGAATTGACTATTAAATAGTATCAATTGTTTCGGTATCATATTACTTTTCTGTAGAGTTTAATCTTTTGCGTAATTTTTGAATATTTTTGGTTTACTGATCAGGCAGGCATGTTATCTCGACATTTAGGTACTGGTATCATGATTGAACTGCAAATTTATTTTTTATATGTTTCTAATTTCTATCTCTGCACTGTATATTGTATTCCTTTTATTTGTCATATCATCTTATAAGTTATTTTTGCAGGTTGAAAGGCGTCAATCTGAATTTCGGAAGTTCAAAGAACTATTGAGTAGAAACGATGCATCTCTTAATAAGTTTGAAAAGTTTGAAGGCTGTACAAGTACGAGACTTTTGTTCCCTTATCACATTTACTGCATGTTATGTTTCTAAAATACAAGCTTTTGTTTTTCTTTCTCGTTTGTCGATACTGTCTTTCTGAATTATTTCAGTTCTGTAGATATACTTTGTTTTGAATTAATTATGCCTATTTTCACCATGTGTTTGATGTACCAAGCAAACTATTATTGGCTTTAGATATTGCTTGTGGCACTTACTCTCAAATTTATGTAGGGAATAGGCTTTTCTTCTCCCAGTCCAGATATCTAGGAAATCTGGCACGACCACTACGCGATTCATCTGAAGCAGAGGAAGCCTCTTCTCTTAAAGAACTTTACGATGAAATTGATCCTGAAGCCGTGATTAGAGCATATGAAAGCAACCCATCTCTGCATAAAAATTCTTTGGCATTTTCTGAATATGTTAAAGCATTGATAAAAGTTGGTAGGCTTTCTGAAAGTGAATTTCTGAACACTCTGCTAAGAGGTAATTATCTTGCTAGAATAGCTCGTTTTCTCTTGACTGTATTTGCATCTGATTGTGCTTTGCTCTGTTTGACCATATTTTACGGAGATTCTAATTCTGTTCAAGGAATTAAGATTTTCCCCCCTGATTAGGAAACTAGACACATGCTTGAATTGTTTATAATTTGATTTGATTAGAAAGCTGAGGTAATTGCTATTCTGCCTAATCATGGTTGTGCCCCCAAGTAAAAAGACTGAAGACACAGATCTATTTGCATTACATTTAGAATCTTACCTGCTGAGTGTTATTATTTGAGGTTCAACATTTCTACAGAATGTAATTAACATAGTCTTTTTTATAATGATTTGAATATTAATACTTTGCTATCTTCTCTCATTTCCCAAAAACCAGTGGAAGTCTCTGTGTATATGGTAAGTTATTTCATTTGCTTATTGCCAAATGGCAACAGGCCATTTATGTGGTAGCATTGATCGTAATATTTTGTTGGGGATTATGAAGTTTGATTAAAATCTTACACTTTTATTCATAAAATATGCATTTCAAGGATGGGATAATTAAATGATGGATGTACGAAATCCATAATCTTATATAGATCTAAGTTGGATTCTGCAGAATTCAAAACTTGGCATTGCAACTGCGCACTTGTCAAAATTTGTTATTCTTCTTCTTTTCAATCAGCTTTTTGAACATTCATTTCTTTTGCACATTTTACCGATCTCAAGTTATAACCTGAGGCATATGAATTTTCAGCTATTTCTCATTCAGCGAGAAAGGAAGAGAGTAGTATAGGTGGTGTTGCAGCTCTTATAAATGTCGGAGAACCAACAAAAGATGGGATTCTTGGAACTACAAGTGCTCCTGTTGATAAGGTTGCTGCATTAGAAGGTGAAAATTTCAATGAGCAACTATGGCATACAATTTGGTTTGTTGCAGGGGCCTTCCTCTTGATATGTGGTGTAGGAGCTCACATCGTGTATAAAGGAATTAACACAGGTATTATTACTGTCTCATTGTAACTTACAAATCGCTGAGTTTAATTCAATATTCAATCTGAGTTTGATTTGCACATCTCTGTTTTGTTTTTCACCCTTTTTTTTCTTTCTATAATACTTAATGTACGAAGAACTGCAGCCCAGTGTAGAGACAAATACTAAATTTAGCGATGTGAAAGGTGTAGATGAGGCGAAGGCTGAACTTGAAGAAATTGTTGATTACCTAAAAGATCCTAAGGTAGACTTTTCCAGCATTAATCCATGCTCTCTCTTTCTTGCAGTTCTCGCACTCTAGCATGAAATAGTTATTTGATTTACATGTGTCCTAAGCTATTCCAATCTCGTTGATTACTTATTTGATGCCACGAGAAGTTTTATTATTCTTTGGGCGTGGATATGTTGATCCAAAGTTATAAATAGTATTCATTCTTTGTTGACGAGAAAAATGAAGTTTTAATCCAAACAGAAAAAAGTAAAAGTTGTTGGGTAATCAGCTCTATTGCTCTGGATAATAATTTCTAAACAAATTGAATATATATAGCACACACACTTATCCTTGGGTTTTCTATATGCCTCCTTGTCATTTTACCTTAGTTGGACTGAATAAGTAAGCAGAAATAAAGCTTATTGCTAATAAACGTAAGGAGAGTGTGGTGGCGGCTGTGACAGAAAAGTGGTAAAAAAAAAGTAGAAAGTGGTAAAAACTTAAAACCCAAAACAAATTCTGCCGGACTCTCATTTCTTTTTCTCTTTTTTTTCTCTTCAAACTTTCAAATGCTGCTGCTGCTCTCTATTTCTTCTTTTCTTCTCACGTAGCATGTTAATTAATTCTTTTTTATGTATTTCTTTTTCCTTATTTTTTTTTTTCTGTTCTCTTTTCTTTTAATTCTTTTGTTTATATCTTTATTTCACAATAATTTGTCCTGCTCTCCTTTTTATTTTTTATGCTGTTATTTTCTTTCTCTTTTGCTAATGCTGTATATTAATCACCTTCGAAATCTATGATGTATTTATTTTCTTTCCTCCTTTTCAAGTTATATTATATATACTTTTTTTCAAGACCACATTCTGGCCTGTTTAGTTCTGTACTATCTTTAGATAACGCTTTTCCCTTGTCACAGCGCCTTACTTGTCTTGGTGGCAAACTCCCAAAAGGTGTTTTGCTTTATGGCCCGCCTGGCACCGGTAAAACAATGTTGGCGAGCGCTATTGCTGGAGAGGCTGGGGTTCCTTTCTTCTCAACCAATGGACGTGAATTTGAAGAGACGATTGTTGGTGTTGGTGCACAAAGGGTGAGAAATCTTTTTGCTGCTGCAAAAAAGCGTGCGCCTTGTATAATCTTTCTTGATGAGATTGATGCTATTGGTGGAAAACCAAATTCAAATGACCAAATGTACACGAAGTTGACTTTAAATCAGTTGCTTGTTGAGTTAGATGGTTTCAAACAAAATGAAGGCATAATTGTGATTGGTGCTACTAACTCTCCCGAGTCAATAGATAAGGCTTTGTTGAGACATGGGAGATTTGATCGCCATGTTGTTGTTCCCAATCCAGATGTAAAAGGACGGCGAGAGATTTTGGAATCTCACATGTCAAAGGTATGCTTTTACTCTTGAAAAATATTTTATTTTGTATCTTGGGTTGGATGGCTTAAGAATTTTGAGGCACGTGTCCAGTGCTTGCACTATATTGGTGAAAGCATTGTGTTGTATGATTTCCTTCAGCTATGTTCAGGTGTGTGCTGGATACTTCACACGAGCTAACTGCCTTACACCCGGGATACTCTTTGAATTATGTGTATTTATATTCAAGTTTTTTTAATTTAATTGTGATTATGCACAATTTTGAGATGTAGTAAGGTTGTGTAATATAGAAATGTTAGAACTTAGAAGGAATCTCTGAACGTGTGTGTGTTTCTTACTCCAATACAATACAGGTTCTGAAGGCAGACAATGTTGATCTGATGATCATTGCTCGGTGTACACCTGGGTTCTCTGGTGCTGACCTTGCAAACTTGGTTGATGTTGCTGCCCTGAGGGCTGCAAAGGATGGTGCCAAAGCCGTGAGCACACATGATTTAGAGTTTGCTCGGGAGAAGATTATAATGGGAAGTCAGCGCAAGTCAGCTGTTATATCTGAGGAGTCAAGAAAAAAGACTGCTTTCCATGAGTGTGGCCATGCCTTAGTTGCAATTTATACTGATGGTGCGAATCCTGTTCACAAGGCAACCATTGTTCCTCGTGGGATGGCTCTTGGCATGGTTTCTCAACTGCCTCCTCGCAACGACCAGACCAGTCTCTCCCGTAAACAGATGCTTGCCAGGCTTGATATTTGCATGGGAGGTCGGGTTGCTGAAGAGCTAATTTTCGGACAAAGTGGAGTTACTTCCGGTGCATCCTCAGATCTTTTTAAGGCAACTTCTCTGGCCAGGCAAATGGTTACTAGATATGGTATGAGTACTGAAGTTGGACCCGTCAGTCACAATTACTTT
This sequence comes from Medicago truncatula, assembly GCF_003473485.1. NCBI lineage: Eukaryota > Viridiplantae > Streptophyta > Magnoliopsida > Fabales > Fabaceae > Medicago > Medicago truncatula. The sequence goes on from NC_053046.1 coordinate 33,308,056, forward strand.
GATAACGGGAGAAGTATGAGCTCAGAAACTAGGTTGCTTATTGAGAAGGAAGTGAAGAATTTGCTCGAGAGAGCTTACAACAATGCAAAAACTATTCTAACCACCCATCAAAAGGAGCTTCATGTACTTGCAAAAGCTCTTTTGAAGCATGAGACACTTACAGGAAGTCAGATTAAAGATTTACTTGCAAAGGTCAAATCCCAGCAGAAACAACAGCAGTCATGTCCAGTCAAAGCTCAGGGAAGTCCAAGGTCCAATCCAGCTACTGATAAGGCTGCGGATGCCACGACCAATGCAGCTGCACCTTCTGCTGCTACGGATGCCACTACCAATGCAGTTGCAGCTTCGGATGCCGCGACCAATGCAGCTGCACCTTCTGCTACTACGGATGCCACTACCAATGCAGCTGCAGCTTCGGATGCCGCGACCAATGCAGCTGCCAATGTAGCTGCACCTTCGGATGCTGCGAGCAAAGCATCTGCACCTTCTGCCGCTGCAAATGCTGCAACCAATGCAGCTGCACCTTCGGATGCCGCGAGCAAATCATCTGCACCTTCTGCCGCTGCAAATACCGCGAGCAAATCATCTGCACCTTCTGCCGCTGCAAATGCCGCAACCAATGCAGCTGCACCTTCTGCTGCTGCGGATGCTGCTACCAATGCAGCTGCAGCTTCAGATGCTGCGACCGATGCAGGTGCACCTTCTGCTTCTGCAAAGGCTCAAGGAATTGCCACTGTAGCAGGGCCGGAGGTACACAGAGACCAGCAGGGGTTCCCTCCCCTCCAGCCTTCTTAAGAAATGAATTTACCCCAATACATAATACTTTAGGTATGAGTGGGGAGTGGCAATGTTCTTCAACAGTAAAGTAACAATACACAAAATCATTTATAGTTGCAAACACCATCTCATTTGTTTGTAAACAAACCATTACCATTCACTTTTTAGAAAACAGAATTGGAAATAGAAACAAATTGACACCAGTTAAAATGATTCAAATGAAAAAATTCAACTCTCTTGAGAAAGGAAAAAGAATTCCACTAATAAATCTGGACTGAATAGGACGTTTTAGACGTGTTGGAGTTCGAAATTCATGTTATGAATTAATATAAGGTTTGGAATGGGATCATGTTAGAACATTAGAGAAGAAGACAGTAATTACCTTGTTCATAGAATCAAGTAAATTCCTTTGTTACTTTAATATAGGGTTTTCATTCTTTCTCATTTATTCTTGTGTTTGAGAAGTGAAAATATACAAATTTTTTTACCGACTAAAAACAATTAGAAAAATGACCAGCAATTTTTTTACTGACTTAACAAGACTTTTATGAGCAGAGTTGAGTTTCTGCACTATATACAGAGATCAATAACAGGACTTTTTACATTATATTTGCATCAGAGTGTGAAGGATGCATATTCTTATGGTTTCTGTTATTTTCTATTTGGATTGAGCTAATCATTGGTGTTGATCTAGTTAGATATTTTGCTCATTACATTAAGCTTAATCACAATCTAAGGGTAGAAAAAAGAAAAACTGCACTGCCTCCAGCAATTGTGCAGTAAACAGATTTTCGAGATATCTTAGCATTGTTCAAGCGCTCACTGTCCTCTTCCCTTCTGTTAGACATGGGCTTAGTTCGCTAATTTTGAAATTGACAACTATTCGGTAGCAAATGCGATACTTATGTTTGTAACTATGATGATGAGCTTGGTACTTTAGTCTCCAATTGTAGGACCCTTCTATGCCAATGCTATTATGCTAGTTTCACTTTAGCTTTTATACGTAGCCAAGTTAATAGAGTCGCTAATAATATAGTTTGACTCTGTCCCTATATCAGTCAAATATGTAAGTATCTTTTACTCTCCTTCCCATTATATTATATTGATACTATTATCTTGAATGAAATGATATGAAGTTGCTTTCCCTAAAAATTAAATACTAATCAATTTTTTTTTTCCAAACTAAATTTATTTATCTTAAGATTACTTCGTCACATTATGTTTAGTCTCCTCTAACCATGTAATATTCTGTTGTTATATAAATATAAATCAAAGAGTGCAAAAATAATATGATAATAAAAGGAAGTAACTACCAAAATTTTGAACGAATAGGTTTATTATAGTCTGCTAAATCACAAATATATTTATATTTTTTTATTTTATTTAGCATTTAAACATTTTAAGAGTCGAACACTTTTTGAAATCTTTTATTAAAAGGATTTAACTACTATGCAACTCGAAACTGAAATCTAGACGCTTGAATATTAAGAGGTGGAAAGGGTTTCCAAATATAGAAAAAATTAGATAAATTAGATAAGAAGGATTTACGTGTAAGATTTGATTCCAATAATGTTTTTTATTTTAAAAATAAATAAAGTTTTGGTCTCGTATTTTAAAAATTGGTATTTTGGTCCCCCATTTTTTTTTCTTCTGAACTTTGGTCTCTCATATCATTTTTGGTTTAATTTTGATAATGAGACATAAACAATTATGACATGAAAACACTTATTACGCGACACTTAATATCCAATCAAAAAATATACTTTTTTTTTTTGTTTTGTTACGATCAACAAATATACTTCTAATAAGCATTGTCATCTCATAAATAAACAATCATAAAAAATTTACTAAAAAATGAGGGACCAAAAACACTTATTTTTAAAATAAGGGACTAAAACTTAAATTAGTGAGATTAACGTAGAATATCTCATGCAGTTTTCATATTTTTATAATTACATTAGTAAGTGCTTTCTCCCGTCCTTGTTATAAAAACAATTGATTGAGTTCATTGTGTATGTAATGCACACCCTCCGTTTTAAAATACATGACGCAATTTTATGATGTGCAATATTCACATAACTTACTTTGATCATATTTTTTAACTAATATATAAATACAAATGTTAGCATGTAAGATGTTGATTTGTCTAAACGAATATTTTCAAAATATCAAATTTTTATAATTTTTTATAGAGAAATGTTAATGAGTGCCTCAAGGGGACTCTTTAAGGGCTATAAAGAGCAAGTATTTATAAAAAATGTGAGTAATCAATGCATTGAAAATTGAAATATTTTACTTTTTTAAAGAATAATTGCTTGTTTTGATATGTTTAAAGAGTGCCCCGGGGTACTCGTTAACAAAACTCTTTTTTATAATATACTCCCTCCGTCTCATAATATAAGCAAAAAAAAACTCATTTTTTTGTCCCAAAATACAAGCAAAAACGACAAACTTTTATCCTATTTAATCTTTTTTTTTTTTAAATATTTTTTTCAAGAATTTTTTTTGTTTATTCTCATAAAATTAAATGCAAATTACATTCAACTTTCTCTCTCTTTCGTTTTTCCATAACCAATAGACAATGAAAATTGTTTTTACATCTTCCTATAAAACGTTTTCTTTTTTTGAAGAAACTAAAATGAAATATATAACCACAAAAAAGGTCTTCCTAGCACAAGGCGTGCCAAGGAAAAAAACCTCAAAGTCAATACAAAATAATAGTACAGACAAGAGAACAAAACATCACCACAAAACAGCCCCTTACAACACACCCATTACCCTATGCCTAGAATAGAGAATGAACTAAGCCACCAACCATGATAATTAAAGGGAAGGTTAGCATACTGCACCTTCAACCACTTGAAAGTTAACAACTTAATCCTATCCACCACCTCTATAATAGGGCTATCCTTCGAATTAAAAAATCTATTATTCCTTTCCTTCCAAATTTCCCACAAAGTCGCAAACCATATCACCTGAAGAATAGATTGCCTCGACTTAGAGAAACCTCCTAAGAGGGTGAACTGCTTAAAAAGTCCTGTTACATCGAAAGGCATCACCGTAGCTATTCCAATCCATTGGAAAATGTAATTCCAAACCGAACCAAAAATATTACAATGTAAGAATAAATGATTAGATGTTTCAACAAGACCACATCCACCAACACAATATTGATCATCAACACCTAAAACATGCCGCCTATGAAGATTGTCCTTAGTCGGCAACCGATCACGAAGGAGACGCCACGCAAATAGCACCACCTTCAAGGGAACTTCCTTGTGCCACAAAGAAATCGACATCACGGAATGATCAAGATGAACCTGCTCCATGATAGTTTTGTATGCACTTTGAACTGTATAACAAGACTTAGGATCCGCACTCTATTTCCAACCATCTTTTTTGTGAACCTGAAAAGAAACATTTTGAAGTAAAAGCCTAAGCTCCCCTACCAACTCTTCCTCCCACGCCCACAACCTTCTCCTCCACCTCCACGCCTCACCCTCCTCCTCCCAACCTAACACTCTCATCGAAGCGACCGACTCCCCCTTCAAAACCGACAAGTCATACAACCTCCTAAACCTATCCCGGAGCAACAACTCTCCCACCCAAACATCCATCCAAAACAAAACATTGGATCCATCACCCAAGCTACGACTCACATGATTCTGAAACCACCCCTCTGCACGCAAAGCCGCTATATTCCGCCACCACACTGACTCATTACGACCTCCACTACACAAATGACCTCCCTCCACTCCATTCCGCGCCGCTAACACCCTAAACCACAAACTATCTCTCTCCGTCAACACCCTCCAACACCACTTCCCTAATAAAGCTAAATTAAATTCTTTTATTCTCCTTACCCCCAAGCCACCAACCTCCTGACTCCGACAAACAGAATTCCAATCAACCCAAATAATTTTTCTATGGTCTGCACTCCCCCCCCCCCCCCCCAAAAAAAAAAAAAAAAAAAAATATTCAAAATAGATTCAATAGAGGAGACAATACCTGACGGAGCCTTAAAAAAAGAAAGAGCATAAACAGGCAGAGACGATAGGACAGACTTAAGTAAAACCAAGCGGCCACCCAAAGACAAAAATTTCGACTTCCAACTCGACAATCTAGAGTTAATACGATTAATGAGAGGCTTCCAAAACTCCATCCGACTAGCATTCCCTCCAATAGGCAAACCGAGATACACAAAGGGAATGGAACCAACCTTACAATTCAATGCCGTTGCCGCTTCCGCTAACCAAGAACCATGAACATTAACCCCCACCAAAAGACTCTTAGAGAAATTCACCTTAAGACCAGAGAGTTCTTGAAATAGTAATAAGATAGCACGCAAAGCTCTAATATTCGCCCAAGATTTATCACATAATATAAGAGTGTCATCCGCAAATTGGAGATGCGACACCCCCACCGCATCCGAGCCGCCCACCTTAAAACCATTAAATAAATTATTTGCAACCAAAGCCTCCATCAGCACATGAAACCCTTCCGCCGCCAAAAGAAACAAAAAGGGCGAAAGAGGATCCCCTTGCCTCAAACCCCTATGTAAGGAGAACTCATCTGTAGGAGACCCGTTTACTAACACCGAAGCCGTTGCCGTCCCAACACAATCTTTAATCCACTTTCGCCAAAGAGTTGGAAAACCCATTTTCACCATGACTTCTTCTAAGTAATTCCAATCAACGGAATCATCCGCAAATCGACGGATCCTATAAGACGTTTTCTAAAGAAAACACAGAAAACTATACTCCAAATTCTTATGTTTTAGTTTTCTTAAGGAGTTTTTCTATCATGTGCAAATTTGCACATGTTAAGAAATTTAAAATGGTAAGTTTGTCTTGGAACTTGTGTATTCTATATTAAATAGATAACTTTTTTAATAATAATCGGTGTTTTTCAAAGAAAAGTTACTAGATTTAGTTTCCTTAACAAGTGCAATATTGCACATGTTAGACAAATCATTTCTTAATAAGTGTGATTTTTTTATTTTTGCTTATAATTTGGGACGGGGGGAGTATAATGGTCAAAGTTGCGTATTGACATGTGTGCAGTGGTTGACTGCGACATGCATTTTGGAACGGAAGGAATATCTAATATAGTACTAATGTGATGCATTAATTATTTTTTGGTTGGTGGTGGGCGGGGCTCAAACCCCAGACCTTGTATATATCATACATTGTCCATACCAACTGAGCTAAGTTCACGAGGACGTATTAATTATTTAATGAACCTAAAAAATGAATTGTTTTTTATAAAAGTAAATTACACTCCCCTCCCCTCAAAGATGCTTGAATTACATTCCCCTCCCCTCTTATGTTAAAATATATACACTCCCCTCCCCTCTTATTCAAAACATTTTAGAATTTTTTTACGCCCCTCCCCTCTTATGTTAGTATATTTTAACAATAGAGAGGAGAGGAGTGTAATTCAAGCATTTTGTGAAAAGAAAGTGTAATTTACTCTTTTTATAATAAAATTGGGAGGGAATAGTAAATAGATAATAAGTCAACTAAATGTATGGGAGTGAGTTGAAATCAGTTAGAGGTTGGTTATTTCTTTTTACATTTCCATTTTCATCATCATCGTTATTATCAAGAACGCCATTGATCACATTCTTGTTCCTCTCACATGGCGGCATCGACGCGTTTAATAACGCAGCAGCTGCTTACTTGTTCAATCCATCAAACTCGAATGCAGCAGGTCACTTCTTTTCATGCTAGTGCTACCTATTCAATACATTATTATTATTTTTTTAATTTTTTTTTTTAATTTTAGGAAAACAGCTTCTTCATTCAATAGATTAAGCAACAAACATTACAAACAAATTGAGACACTTGAATTGGATTTTCGAAAATCAAACACAAACATAGATTGTTCAAAAGCCAAAAAGACATAACCAAACTAGCATCAGTTCAGTTCATTCAACCTGGCGATATAAGAATGAGAATCCACAGTCTTTTTTCCAATCCAGTTACGGATAATTTCTTTGACTTGTGTTCGCACAATTCAACTATCATTGGTCTCAAAATTGTCCAATTGAAAGCTGGTGGATGAGTAGAGAGATTGTTGCAATGGGGACCAGCCTCGTAAACTGGATACTTTGTTCCAAAAGACATAACCCTCATGGTGCTTTTTGTCAAACAACTAGAGTGCAGCCTTAAACCAGAAAAAGAAACTCCATGGTGGCTTTGGAGGTGGTCGAATGAGTGCCAAGAGTGCAGGTGTAGCAGCAGTAATGGATGCAACATTTTTGTCAAGCTTCTCATAGTTCGGTGGCGGTGGCTCGGGTGGAGGTCTTTTAGTCGAAAGAGGAAGTTCATGTTTGGCTTGCGGTGGCCAGAGAAGATCTCCTCTTGGGGTCCACACCACCATCAGATCTGGACTTTTGTTATGGTTGTCGCAAGCAGGAATGATGGAGGTCGTGGATAATGTTGGTGGAAGGGTTACAGTGGTGTGGGATGGCGTATGACCGAGGCATGATGGCAGTGAGGTGGTTATGGAGAAACATGGCCTTGAAAGGAAAGGGGAAGAACTAGGAACACCTAGGAGTGGTGACCCATATGGTCGGGGAAGGCAGATCACGATGATCTGGGTTGTTTTGCCGCCGCTGAAATCATGTTAAGTTTTAGAGAGAAAACACATTGGCTATTTTTTCTTTTTTTCTTGAATTCGATGCAATGCAATACTGTTCTTAAACGTAAAACGAGCAAATTTCAATGCATATGTGCGATCAATACAAGTTCATCAAAACTATCTATAGATCATGTTTGGATAAATAGATTATTTGCAGATTATAGCACAAGCGCTTATGCATAAGCTAGTTTTATAGCAAAAGATAAATTAAAGTTAATTTACTTTTGTATATGCTATAAATTATTTTAGTAAACTATATTAAATAACTTGAGAAAATAGGCTGAAAAAAGCTTGTGAAAATTGTCTTAAGATGTTTTCGTAAGTTCTTCCAAGCTTTAATCTTTTGCTTCAATTTTGATTATTCTTGGTATACTAATCAGGCAATTATCATAATTGGACTGCAATTTCCATCTCTGCTCTATATCTTGTATTACTTTTATTTGTCATATGATCTTATAAGTTATTTTTGCAGGTTGAAAGGCGTCAATCTGAATTCGGAAAGGTCAAAGAATTATTGAGTAGAAACTATGTATCTCACAACAAGTTTGAGGGCTGTCCAAGTATGAAACTTTTGTTCCCTTTTCATATTTAGTTCATGCCTATTTGATGTACCTAGAAAACTATTATTGGCTTTAGATATTGCTTTGATGCACTTACTTTCAAATTTATGTAGAGAATAGGCTTTTCATTTCCCAGTCCAGGTATCTAGGAAATCTGGTCCGACCGCTATGCGGTTCATCTGAAGCAGAGAAATCCACTTCTCCTAAAGAACTTTACGATGAAAATGATCCTGAAGCCGTGATTAGGGCATTTGAAAGCAACCCGTCTCTTCATACAAATTATTTGGCATTTTCTGAATATGTTAAAGCATTAGTAAAAGTTGGTAGGTTGTCTGAAAGTGAATTTCTGAAAACTTTGCTAAGAGGTAACTATTTGGTTAGAATTGCTCAATTTCTCTTGTCTGTGTTTGCATGTGATTGTGCTTTGCTCTGTTTGACCATATTTTGTGGACCCTCTAACCCTGCTAAATTCCTCTGTGTATATGGTAAATCATTTCATTTGTTTATTGCCAAGTGTCAACAATCCATTTATGTGGTAGCATTGATCGGAATATTTTTTTGGAGATTATGAAGTTTCATTAAAATCTTACACTTCTAATCATTCCGAAGAAGTGACTTACACTTTTATATTTGTTGCAATGCTGCAGGCCTTCAGTCACAATTATGATACCTCTTTTGACCTTTTATTTAGTGATAGGAACAAGTATAATTTCATAAAACTTGAATTTCATGGATGTGTGAAATCATTAATCTTAAATAGATCCATGTTGGAGTCTGCAGAATTCAAAACTCGGCATTGCAATTATGCACTTGTCGAAGTTTGTTATTCTGCTTCTTTTTCAATCAGCTCTTGGAATATTCCTTTCTTTTGCTTATTTTACCGACCATAAAAGTTATAACCCGAGGTATATGAATTTTCAGCTATTTCTAATTCAGCGAAAAAAGAAGAAAGTAGTATAGGCGGCATTGCGGCTCTTACAAATGTCGGAGAACCTACAAGAGATGGGATTCTTGAAACTACAAGTGCTCCTACTGATATGGTCGCTGCATTAGAAGGTGGAAATTTCAAAGAGCAGTATGGCATACAATTTGGTTTATTGCAGTGGCCTTCCACTGAGTTTAATTCAATCATAAATCTGAATTTGATTTGCACATTCTCTGTTTTGTTATTCACCCTTTTTTTTTATATTACTTTTATGTACAAAGAAGTGCAGCCCAGTCTAGAGACAAGTACTAAACTTAGCGATATGAAAGGTGTAGGCGAGGCAAAGGCTGAACTTGAAGAAATTGTTGATTACCTAAAAGATCCTAAGGTAGACTTTTCCAGCATTAATCCATGCTCTCTTGCAAGCATTTCTCGCACTCTAGCATGAAATAGTTATTTGATTTACATGTGTCCTAAGCTATTCCAATCTCGTTGATTACTTATTTGATACCACGAGAAGTTTTATTATTCTTTGGGCGTGTATATGTTGATACAAAGTTATTAAACAGTGATCATTATTTTGTTGATGAGAAAAAAGCTGTTTTAATGCAAACAGAAAAAAGTAAAAGTTGTTGATAAATCAGTTCTATTGCTCTGGATAATAATTTCTAAACAAATTGAATATATATAGCACACACACTTATCCTTATGCTTGCTTGACATTTTACCTTAGTTGGACTGAGTTAGTAAGCAGAAATAAATGTAAGGAGAGTGTGGCAGCGGCCGTTGACAGAAAAGCAGTAAGAAAAAGAAGAAAGGGGTTGGATGATGCTTTCTGACCAAGAAACCCCAAAACAAATTCTGCCAGATTCTCATTTCTGTTTCTGTTTTTTGTTTCTTCAAATTTTCAAATTCTGCTACTTCAAATTTTTGTACATATTCTTTCTCCTTTTTATATTTTATGCTGTTATTTTTTTATCTTTTTCTAATGCTGTATTATCTTTGAAATCAATGCTGCATTTACTTTCTTTCATACTTTTCAAGGTATATTATATATACTTTTTTTCACGACCACATTCTAGCCTGTATTGTTCTGCACTATCTTTAGATAACTCTTTTCCCTTGTCACAGCACTTTACTCGTCTTGGTGGCAAACTCCCAAAAGGTATTTTGATTGTTGGCCCGCCTGGCACTGGTAAAACAATGTTGGCGAGAGCTATTGCTGGAGAAGCCGAGGTTCCTTTCTTCTCAACCAGTGGACGTGAATTTGAAGAGATGGTTGTTGGTGTTGGTGCACAAAGGGTGAGAGATCTTTTTGCTGCTGCAAAAAAACGGTTGCCTTGTATAATCTTTATTGATGAGATTGATGCGTTTGGTGGAAAACTAAATTCAAACGACCAAATGTACATGAAGTTGACTTTAAATCAAATGCTTGTTGAGTTAGATGGACTCAAACAAAATGAAGGCATAATTGTGATTGGTGCTACTAAGTCTCACAAGTTAATAGATGAGGCTTTGTTGAGACATGGGCGATTTGATCGCCTTGTTGTTGTTCGCAAACCTGATGAAGAAGGACGGCGAGAGATTTTGGAATATCACATGTCAAAGGTATGCTTTTACTCTTGAAAAATATTATCTTGGGTTGGATGGCTTAAGAACTTTTTGAGGCACGTGTGAATGTGCACAATTTTGAGATATATTAAGGTTCTGGAATATAGAATTGTTAGAACTTAGAAGGAAACTTTGAATGTGTGTGCGTTTCTTACTCCAATACAATACAGGTTCTGAAGGCAGATAATGTTGATCTGATGAAGATTGCTCAGTTTACACCTGGGTTCTCTGGTGCTGGCCTTGCAAACTTGGTTAATATTGCTGCCCTGAGGGCTGCAAAGGACGGTGCCGAAGCCGTGAGCACACTTGATTTAGAGTTTGCACTGGACATGATTATAATGGGAAGTCAGCGCAAGTCAGTTGTTATATCTGAGGAATCAAGAGAAAAGACTGCTTTCCATGAGTGTGGCCATGCCTTAGTTGCAATTTATACCGATGGTGCGAATCCAATTGACAAGGCAACTATTGTTCCTCATGGGGGATATCGTGGTAGGGTTTATTATTTGCCTCGTGACAAAGATGAGAACAGGCTCTCTCGTAAACGGATGCTTGCCAAACTTGATGTTAGCATGGGAGGTCGGGTTGCTGAAGTGCTAATTTTCGGACAAAGTGGAGTTAATGCCGGTGCATGCTCAGATATTTTTAAGGCAACTTCTCTGGCCAGGAGAATGGTTACCAGATATGGTATGAGTACTGAAGTTGGACCCGTCAGTCACGATTACTTCGATAACGGGAGAAGTATGAGCTCAGAAACTAGGCTGCTTATTGAGAAAGAAGTGAAGAATTTGCTTGAGAGAGCTTGCAACAATGCAAAAACTATTCTAACCACCCATCAAAAGGAGCTTCATGTGCTTACAAAGGCTCTTCTGAAGCATCAGACACTTACAGGAAAACAGATTAAAGATTTACTTGCAAATGGGCAGTCACGTGTAGTCAAAGCTAAGGCTAAGTTTGGATTGATGATATGTGATGGAATGGAATGGAATGAAATTGAATAAATTAAAATTCCATTGTTTGGATAGTCATTAAAAGAGTGTACTGGAATGGAACTCAATGGTATGTATTCCATCACTTACACTCATTTTGCTTACCATCCGATTTGGGCGGAATAAGATGGAATACTCAGTTAATTAATTTTGCAAACTACTAAATTACAAATATATCCCTTACCTTCTCTACATAATTCTGTTCCCTCTATTCTTCACTTCAACAAGTTGTTTTTCTTCGACATATGCAGTGTGTTGGTCATCATTATAAAATTTATCAATCGTAAAAGCATAACAGTTCTCGTAGTGATTAATTACTTGCTTGCGTTATTTTTTATTTAAAGAAAATAGCTTGCTGCACTTTTTTTGGTCAAGCTTGCTGCACTTTTTAATACCTGTTATTAATAATTAATTGTCATTGATCATTAGCTTTTTCCATTTCATCCTATTATATTCGAGTATAGTTTCAGAAAATGTAACTTCAACCACTTGCTATTATAATTATATGTTTTTTTGGTACAATAGTTATGTGTTTTCTAATCATTTTAATAGAATATAAATGCTTTACTTTTATATATTAGTATTTTAAATTAAAGAAGGGTAAATTTGGAATAAAAAATTTATGACCCATTTCATTCCGTCAATAATCCAAATAATGAAACATAAATTTGTTCCGCTCCATCATAAAATATCCAAACAATGAAATGAGCTATCTATTCCATTTCATTCCATAATGTTCCTTTATGCTCCGCTCTATTACATTCCGTTCTATCAATCCAAACAATGCAGCTGACGAGGCCGAGGCTTCATGTAACACTCCGTTTTCCCAATATAAAAATTTCATAAAAATAATCAGAGTATTCACATAAACGGAATGTCACATTCTTTTCTTAAAATCATAAACTGAATAAATAATTATTTATCCTTTAAAATTCAATAACAAAATCTTTAATACTTCGCAGCGGAATTTATTCAATAACTAAACAGTCTTTGGCACAAAGGCCTCTTCATAAATGTCTCATAAAAATCCAATCTAAAAACATAGTCATAAATCTTCAAAAACAATACGTAAGGAATAGAAAAGCAATAATAAAGTTCTCATCCCGTTACGTATCAGAGCACCTAAGACACACGAGAGAGAAAGCTCACACGACAAATAATAACTTGGCAACTTAAACATCTTTGACTCGACAAATGCGACTCCAACTTGACTATGCAACCTAGACCTCTTATATGCATGTGGTACCAATCTAGGGCATCAAGCCCCCAACGTATTTGAGCGTAAATAGGCTCTCAGGGCATTAAGCCCTCAACTTATTTGAGCGTAAAAAGGCTCTCAGTGCATCAAACCCTCAACTTAATTGAGCAAAGGCTCCAGGGCATCAAGCCCCCAACAATGAAATGCTAATGCATGGACTCGACCTCTTAACATCTTAAATCGACAACCTCTTATATAATCCAATAATTTGGAACTTCATCATCTTAATCAACTTAGACCGACTCATACAACTTAGTTAAATAACAACAACAACACAACAGTATACAAAAACAGCATGACATAATAATATCAAATCCAAGTCAACAACGTCTCAATTATTCACATATAATTCAAGTAATGCATATACAATTATATCACAATATAACAACATCAAATAATAATCAACATCTTAAAACATCATATATACATATAACACTTCATCAATCATGGACAATATCGTATTCACAACATATACATACATATACTAATTCATCAATCATAAACAACATCATACTCATAAACATATACATTCATATACTAATTCATCAATCATATTCAATTATTCACAGTGACCTACGTGCAGTAATTTGACTATAACTCAAGTTCTATAAATCCTTTTGAAGTCAAACCAACGGCATTAGAAATCTAACATTCATACCTACAACTTTCTTGTTTACACCTAAGACCAATTCTGTACCAATCAATACCAGTTTTCATTTCAAATTCGGACAAAGTTGTGCTGAAATTCATAAAAATTCATTGTGACTTACGTGCAGTAATTTGACCATAACTCAAGCTCTATAAATCGTTTTGACGTCCGACCAATGGCATTAGAAAGCTAACATCCATAAATACAATTTTTGTGTTTACACCTAAGACCAATTCTGTACCAATCAATAACAATTTTCATTTCAAATTCGGACAAAGTTGTGCTGAAATTCATAAAAATTCACTATGACCTACGTGCAGTAATTTGACCATAACTCAAGCTCTATAAATCGTTTTGACGTCAAAACCAACGGCATTAGAAAGCTAACATCCATACCTACAACTTTCGTGTTTACACCTAAGACCAATTCTTGACCTATCAATACCAGATTTCATTTCAAATTCGGACAAAGTTGTGCTGAAATTCATAAAAATTCATTGTGACCTACGTGCAGTAATTTGACCATAACTCAAGCTCTATAAATTGTTTTGACGTCAGACCAACAGCACTAGAAAGCTAACATATATACCTACAACTTTCGTGTTTTCACCTAAAACCAATTCTGTACCAATCAATACCAGTTTTCATTTCAAATTCGGACAAAGTTGTGCTGAAATTCATAAAAATTCACTATGACCTACGTGCAGTAATTTGACCATAACTCAAGCTCTATAAATCGTTTTGATGTCAGACCAACGATATTAGAAAGCTAACATCCATACCTACAACTTTCGTGTTTACACCTAAGACCAATTTTTGACCTATCAATACCAGATTTCATTTCAAATTCAGGGCAGAGATGAAA